>NC_052137.2:6595836-7235582 GCF_016086655.4 Lepeophtheirus salmonis | reverse complement strand
ACCCCTGACTCACTATATCAGTTTGTGGTGAAAATAAATTTTATTACCCATTTAGACAGAGAGAGATATTGACTTGCAATGTTGACAGCAAATTGTAATTGTGCAAGCTTAAGCTTGAAGGTGGTGTCAGCTGATAGCTCCATCAGTTAATTTTTAAACACAGAGGAGATAGCTATGTCTCCTGAAGTAGCATCCACAGAGAAAGGTCTAAAATCCACAGTTTACCATTTTGTACATCTTCTAAGAACCAGCTCACTTTTTTAAAGTACAAATAATTTAGTATAACTACTTTAGTAGTACACTGGTTGAGAAACACTGAGTTAAAAATTACCTAATTTGTTATGATAAATTTTTAAAAGTACACGGAAAATTCCCATGGAGAAATTGCCAGTGGAAAATTATCATTGAGAAAGTTGACAATGTGGAAAACTGTCTGTGAGAAAATTACTAGTGTGGAAAATTGTCATTCGGAAAAATCCTGTCATTTACACAAAAAAAAACCACACGACTTCAGCTCAAAACTTGTTTTGTACAATGGCAGGACCACCAAGCTAGTTAAAAACTTCATCCGCCACTTCACAAACTATTTATCCCCCTCCGAATATTTCTAAATTATCTTGAACCTATGGGTTGATTAAGACTACGGAAAAGCCATCAAGCAAGTTAAAAACTACTGCCACCACTTCACAAAGTATTTATGCCCCCTGGATATACTTCAAAAGTAACCCCCGGTACATTGTTTTTCACCTAAATTCTGTTCCTGACGTAGTCTTAAACAACCCATTTATACTTCACTGGACTAAATAAAAACTCCTTTTCGAGAAAATGGAAAGGGTCTTAGTCCAATGCAGAAATAAATCTGGATTAAAGGTAACTTTATCGAAGACACAAGTATTTATATCTATTGAAATTGAACTTATTTAGGAGGTTCCTTCTTACTCATATCTTGACTCTGTATTACTTTTGGGTAATTATAGTTTCCTGCCATAGTGAGGAAGAAGCATTACACGAAAACAGTCGAGGGGTTAGTCCTATTTAGGACAAACAAACTAAATAAAATATACATATAGAACAAAAAAATTCACCCGAAAATTGTGCATCTTTTGCAATATTTTCTTTCACAGAAAGCATTGGCAATATAATCACGGCAAAGAGAGTGCAGTTTCTATGGGAAGGACGAAGGAAGTATATTTCCGAATTGAGATTGATTGCTTCAACCTCAAAGTGGGGGTTTAGGACTTTTTAGCTGTTTTTTTTTTTTTTTTTTTTTTTTTTTTGATAACCTAGAACATTAGCTAGCTCAAAAGAATTCTGACAAGTTAAGATTCTAGGGCGATATCAATTAAGTCAAAGTACAAAGAAACCAGAGGAAGCACTTTCAAGTTTTCATATTTAAAGGCGGCCCTTTAGACCTTCTCCAAGTGACGAACAAGCTTAGTTGGTACTGGAAAAGAATGTCTCAAGGGTGGTCAAAAACCTTTTTACAAGTTAGCAAGATCCTAGACCAAGAAAAACCCCTGAATTATAACCCAATACCGGATACAAAGAATGAATACTATTCACTCCTTAATATTACAACTGCTAGAGAACTCTGGCTTTGGAATGAACGAGTAGTTGGCCTTCCAAACCTTATAATTAACAGGAGAACTACTTCAGTTGTCCCAAGTACAAAGGAACTAGGCATTTTGGAACACCAACTCCTATTTTCATAGCTCTGGGGACAATAAAAAAATAAAAGAACAAGAACGGAACTACTTGGTCGGAGATAAACCTCAGCGGAAAAGCTGGTAACCAAACGACTGGACAGACTAGGTTTCCCAAGGGTTGATTTTGATAAAAAAATATTATTTAATAGCCATTTTACTTCATCAAAGCAAAAATGGCTCCGTACAGAATTGCTACCTCATCAATTTATACGAATAAGTCGAATAACGAGGATGAGAGTATAAACTGTGTGCTATGTATGGAGAAAACAGAAACATCATCACATATTTTCTAGGAGTATAATTTGGTGAATCCTTTAGTAAGGATGTGTCAAGTAAAATTAAAAGAAAAAATACAAGTCTCAATGTCAAAAACTGATTGGGTAGTGGCCACCGATCCCAATCTTCCCAGTGCTTTTAAGGTGGAGGGCATCATCAGTAAAGTGCAAGTTATAATGTATTCTTGCAGATGTAACAAGAAACCCAAACCAACAAATTTGGAAGGTGTAATACAGAAAAAACTCGACGTTTTAGCCAATTTATCCGACAAGGGTCGTTAATTTGGACTTTTGGGTAGTAGTATGTAAGAAAAGAGGAAGAAAAAAACTGTGATTTTTATTGTTGGTTTTCTTATTATTGTGTCATACTCAGTTAGAATGTTTGTTTATTTTTGATTGTCAGAATTGGAAATATAGGTATGCCTATTGGGCTTTAAAAAAACAACCAGTAGATCAGAGTTTAATTGAAGTATTGAAAAGGGAACTTAAATGATTTTTGAATTATAGGCAGTGGTTTTTAACCTCCATGGTATCCCCGCCCTAATCTTCACCAACCCATGGGCTCGGGGTTTATTTTGATGTAACGGAGGGGGTCTTAAATGATTTTTGAAGTGCCGGCAGTGGTTTTATCAAGTTTTGGGCCAAGGTATTGTGATATTGTTAGGAAATAAGGCGAAATTTTCCCAATTGCAGTTTTCTCCAGAGAAATTTTCCTAGTACCTTTTTTAAATTATATAGTTAAAGAAGAATAGAACAAGTATCTGATGACTTTTCGAAATAAAATAGATTGTTAGAGATGCACAGTTTTGCTTCTTTTGAGCCCACAGGTTTATCATTTTTTTAATTCTGTAGCTCTATTTTTAACATATGATACATTTTTATAACTATAAAAAATTTGTTAAAATATATAAAATTTATTGTCCTATATACTAATAGAGCTGTATGAAATATGACCTCCGGTTTGTAAAAATTAAAAGAAACCGAGAATTAACTTGGTAATCTTGACAATTTAAAGAGTGTTTGAGAGGTGAGCAGTTAGCCATTGAATTAGCTATGATAATACTAGATAAATTGCGGGCTGAGTAAAAACATCGCCTGAGAGTATGTCAGAAAAAATATGGTAACTAGGAGAAACGACATTTCTCCTTACTGATGTGTTCCTTGCTCATTGCCACGTTTAAATAATAAAATAAATAAAAAATGGAGAATTAAATTGTAAATGTTGCTCCTACCAAAATTTCCTTATTTTTAACCATACACTCTTCCTAATTGAGCCAATATTCGGATATATTTATGGGAAAAAAGTATTTATTAGATTGAAATAGACGAATATATGTCTAAATAAAATATAAAAAGTGAGGCCTGTAAAAGTCATAAATCTCAGTTTGTATGTAATTATTTAATTCTGATATAAAGCTTATCACAAGCCTTTATATATATATATATAGGTAATAGGTATATATTGCCTAATTCATGGCTTTTTTTCCCCATAAAATATAACAAATAGTTTTCAAATAGTCTTTTGTTCTTATGTTATGCCATTGGGTTAATTTCTCTGTTCTTGTACCCTCTTGTAGCGGGCGGGCTTGAGCCTACGCTGACATGTCTCTAGTAATTATATAGCGTGGTTTTTACTTTGTTTTATTAAATAATCTACATGCAGCTACGAGAAAATTAAATTATAATATGTTAGTCAGAAAATTAGGAACACATATCCGAACAGACAAACTTTGCTTTAAAACTATAGAAGATAACTTCCAGATAAATTCTGAATGTTACTCTTGTAGTTACTCGATACATAAATGTTCTCTCCTCAAGAAGGAAAGAATAATAATTCAAGTATGAAAAAAAAAAGTTAATTTGTCGTGATGAGTCCGGGAGTTTATTAGGCTAGAGTGCTACCTGCCTGAGACTCATCTACGCACGCTCATTGGTAAAAATGAGTCTTCTACTTATATTTTATAATTGCATAGAGTATTTTGTGGAGTTGTATGAAATATGAGTTGACATAAACGCCTGCCAGATTTGATACATATTACATACCGGTAATATACAACTCTAAGAACAGTGTTACTAATCTCGGACATTTAAGTGATATAAATAAAAGAAACTTAAAATCAACATGGCAACCCTGACAATTGGAAGAATACTTTTGAAGGAGAAGAGCTTAGCTGCCATGACGTTTCATTCTATCAGCTGCAAGCAGCTGTGATAATAGAGGAGGAAAAGAAGGAAACAAACAAGGACATTTGTCAAGAAGTACTCCGATGTCGATACTCAATTCTACTTGTAATCCAACAGGGACTCACACTTATAACAACTTCCAAACAAATCTTGCTTGCATTAAGATCATATTTTATTCAGCTTTGATTATTGAATAAATATTAAATCAATGTATTTTAATGAAGTTCAGAAGTTTATTTGCGAAATTAAATATAAACCTTTTCACTCATAGAGAAAACATCCTGTAAGTTCCTTTTGTGGGTGACGTTACGTATAAAAATAGAACTCCCACCTATTTCTAAAGCAAGTTGTTACTGAAATGAGAGAACCTTCAGGCTCAACCATAGGATCAATGTTTAAAAAATGAATTTGCACATCAAATTCGGTGTTACCTACTTTTACAGAAATGGCAGAACCTTCAGGCTCAACCATAGGATCAACGTTTAAAAAATGAATTTGCACATCAAATTCGGTGTCACCTACTTTTCTATGTTTGAAAAACTGTTTGCAAAATTCAATATACAACAAAGAAGCATGAGAATAGGTGGATTTGCTTTCGTTTATAGACTATTGTGTCAGATTTGAGGGCCCTTGAAGGGCGACACTTTTGTAGTGAGAAGTATGATATATAAAAAGTATAAAAAAAGTGATTAAATACTTCATTTTTAGTTGAATTTTAGGTTGAAAATACACAGTCCGACCCAACCCAACCAGCAGATAACCCTTGCGTAAGAGAGTAATTTTGAGTGGTTTTCCCTTTTTTTCATACCTTAAGTACCCAAACTTCAATTTTTTAACGTTCTTAAATATTATATATAGGGATAGGCTAAACGTATAGAAAAATTACAATTTTGAGATTAGGAAAAAGGCATATTGATTAGTCCGTGTGCTTTTTTTTTTTTTTTTATTCAATGTTTTTAATTCCCTTATTCCAAATATACTTTCCATATTTAAACTAATAAAAACTAGTTAAAAAACTGTATATTAAGCCCCAAAAAAAGTAAAACAAAACAAATGAATTCGAATTATTAGAGGCGTTTCTATTTCTTTCCAATCATTTTAAACTTTCTTTATACATTTTCCCAATCCATATTTGATGGACTCTCTCAGAAAAGTATTATCAAGTAAATTCCAATAATATCTATTTATATATTTTTTTATGGCTGATTTATTAGAACAACATTTTTGAACAAAAAATTTTTTTATTGTAAAACACAAAGATATAAACACGTTATTTTTGGTAGAGAAAAAACATAGTTAAGCTATTTAAAAAAGCAAAAAAGGGTGTTGCGTATGGTTTTTGTTCCTTTTTTATCTTTATTATTTAATAGGTCGCACTGATGTTAGCATCTCCCTCTGAAAGAAGAATTATTGCTTATCTTTGGTGTAAATTGATTTAAACATGTATAATAAAATAAATATATATAAATTTAAATATAATTCCAATATTTGTTTCCACTAATGTTATTTTAAATGTAGAAGGCTGTCCTCTTTATAGGAGTAATTCATTTTGTCCCAACCAAAAGCATATAACAAATAGCAAATGAAAGCACGGGTTTTAATCGAAGATTTGTCTCGTTTCCGCCTTCTCCTAGCACTCTCCGAAATGATCATCCCTACTTATATATATCAAAAAATTTCAAAATTTAAATAAAATGTTAAACAAAATAGTAAATTGTACCCAGTTTGACGTCCCTACTAAATTGAGTGAACAAGATTGTAACTTATCCATAAGATATGAAGGGTGCTGAGAGTTGAAATCAAAACATGGATTCAAAATAAAAAAGATTCATCACCTTTCATCCACTTAATTATGAAATATATTACATCATGTATATATGCTGATACATTATAATAAATTTGTGACCGGAAGTTCTGCCCTCTGAAGTTTCGCCCTCATACAAATATTATAGCATAAATATATCTTCCACATATAATATAAGGTCTTCCTTTACTTCAACTTGAAGTCATTTTTAATTAATTATGAAATTATAGCATTTGAGTAATTAATATCAAATAAGTGTTGTTTCTGATTATTATGAATTCGAACTGTTTGATATGTTCACTTTAAAAATAAAGTAAAATTGAATTAAATGCACTCGTTTTACAATACTGAATGCAAAAATGCATTACAAATGACGTTAATGGGGGAAGGGGGAGGAGAGACTAATTTTAAATCTGAAATTATATGTAGAAGATAAATTTATGTTGTAATATTTGTATAAGGGCAAACCTTCGCACGGCTAAACTTCCCGGGGCGTAACACCCTAGACCCTTATAAATTATAGGGTTACCTTAAAGGATCCTGGCTTGGAGCAAGGGTGACAACTGACCATGTCCATATTATTAAGAAAGAGGACATATCGTAACATGTGAATTTTCTTTTCTTTCTTTTGATATTTAAAAAGAAAAAAATCATAAAATTATTTTTTGATTTGTTATAAAATATTTTTGATGTTTGCTTGAAAATATGATAAAGAAGACGAATTTTGAAGCAATTTTTCCCTGTTATCTACTTCATTGTTTCATTTAAAATATAGTATCTTCATTATGAAATAATGTTGTAATTGGTCAAATTACCAATTAATTTCATTATGCAATATTATGATAAATAGATAATTTTAATAGTTTATGGTTGTTTATCAGATATTACGAAATAATAAAATGATGTTTAAATAAATGTTTTTGCAATTTTTTATTCTAAAGCTATAATTTATCTATATTAACTAAGCAACGTTTGTCTGTATGTTTTGTATGTACCGAGTGGTTCATTAAAATCTAACCACTTTGAATTTTAAACTTCAAACTAATATAATTTATTAATTAATATTTCAATATAATTTCAACAAAATTAATTCTATAAATAAATGTGTGTCTGAGCTCTCTAAATCATTGATGTTGCTGCCCTTAGCTGCATTAATAGGGTTTAAGTGACGGTAGAAGGCCTGGTACCCTCTGCAGATGTAGTTGTATTTCATGGCGATCCAATGCTGGCCGATTGTAGTTTTGAGGGCCTTGTTGTTTAGATGCCACTGCAAGCCTTCCCCTCAACATGCACACAAGTGTCAAGGCTATTTCCACCCACTTTTCGGATAGTTCTGTGGACTGTCTGGTTTGAAACCCGAGATCTCTTGCATGGGCCCTCACGGACTTGAGGGGATTAGCCTGGGCTGTTTTTTTAACTCCTCCGCTTCAAGTTATGTCTATTTGACAGAAAAGTTCTTCATCTCAAACGTTTAGGTTTTGCTGATGGTGTAGACGGTGGTCCTGGAGATGCCCAACTGCTTGGAGTGCGCGAATAGAAATTCGTTGATCACGTTCAAGTGTCAATTTTCTCGACTTTTACGTAAGCTAAAGAGGTAAGGGTTATTTTGTTTTGTGATAAATTGTTTATACTTTAATATATCAAAATATGAATTAATTTCAATCACTCAACCTTAATTAATTATTGAATTAGTAAGTGTTCAGTTTACTATGGAAACCCCGCTTTCATTTTTGAGTGTATATTACACTCTGGTCTGAACTATCGTTAAATCTATTCTTCACTCATAGCTAGGATTGAATACTATGAAAACGTATTAAATAATATTTGATATCTAGAACAAAGTATAATAGGTCAAGTAAAAAGTTCAGAGGGTATTTTTGCTTTATTTTGATGATAAGATTAATATAGTTAGGATATCCGATTTAGATTGTAACGAACGGGTTTCTGGCTGATTTTCAGTTCCTGGGCAATAGAATAAGTGCAAACATTCTGGTTCAACTTATTTTATCGAAATATTTTACATCCATGTTAACAGAACAGAATTGTTGGAACCCCGGCTCTGCTGTTGCATTCAATACTGTATTGTGTTCATAAACAGGCCAAATTTGTAGCCCTGCTCCCTCTTGTCACGCTGGTCATACTGATACTGTATAATATATCAAATTTTCTCTATTTTTAATTCCATTTTAGATTGCTGTAACACACAACTGGGCTCACCAAACACAAAAATGTAACTTTACTTTTCTCTGTTTTTTTTTCTTAATTTTTATTTGCATATTTATCTCCATTTTTATGCAATATTTTGGCATGACTACTGCTGAAATAATCGAAGGAAGGGATATGTCTGAAGTTCTCAAGGTTAATGAAGGTACACTTGTGATTGTCAAAAAAATTAATCGCTTCAACTTATATTATCATATTTTTTTTTCATCTTTTGCTATACCCCGTAAAGGACCCATTTGTACCTCAATAGGCTTGGGTTTTGTAGCAGCTGGCATCTTACTATAGGTTCATTTCAAATTTCAATTTCAATCAATTTAAAAATGAGTTTTCTCTTTGAAATATTGTTGTGGCCTAATGACAAACTGACAAAGGTTTACAACGTTTTATTTGGAGATCTTTTCTTTTTTAAATGAAAGTTCAGACTTTCATTTATGAAATTTTATACTTTTAGAATATATTTGTAATGGGGCTCTGAATAAAAACTACCTATGTACTTTTAACTTCACAATCATAGCTCGAGTTATACGCTTAATAAAGACCTTTTAAAATTGGTTTTAGAATTTTTTTAACATTTAGCTTTACAACATACTTACGTAATTGATCCATTTCTTTAAGTCCGAGGGCTTAAAAAAGCTTTGAATCTAAAAAATAGGCAAAAATAGATAAAACCTTTATGGTCTTTTTTTGAAGACCACTAGGGTAAAAGAGAAAAAATAAGACCATATTTGGAATCACAGGGTGTAACATTACAAAGTTATGTATATGTTGATTAATTTTTGCTGTTGAACAGTGGTGTTATTGAAGTAGTAAGTGTTCAGATTTCAATAGACCACCCTGTGTCAAATGTACCTCTTTGTATCTGTATTTGTTGCAAAACTTCCAATAATAAACAGTAGTGATGGGTTATAAGTTTTTTAGAGTTTCAGTATATGACTTATATTTAGTAAAACTTGTCCAATTGCTCCAGGACACGAGTTGACTCGGAACCCATCACGGATAAAAGGGAAGGTGGACCTACCATGTGAAAAAACTATACGGAGGTGCATACATGCCGAATACGGTACCACTATCTGAAAAATGAAACGGAGGTACGGACACGAAGCCTTCGTATGGAATAAAAATTGGGTTTGCTACCCAGCACTGTCTATTTTATACAACTCTATATATGCTTAACCTATAATCTCCACTAGATTAATACGTATTATGAATTTCCTGATTTTTGGAAAATAGAATCTTTTTAATGTCTAATTTCCAAGGAGAAAATTATATGCGCATTTTTATAGTTTGATTCTTTCCCTAGAAATTGAGGGATTTTTATTATTCAGAGTAATTTTTCTCTTCATTCATAGTTGTTCCACTTTTAGACAATAAGGAAGTAAAAATATCTTAATAGACAAAAGTGTTATTCGGATAGTCGGTAAAAGTTTTATCTCTCTAAAATTAAAAAAAATTAAAATATAAACAAATAGAGAAATGACGTCATAAACACACATCATATTTTATATACTTATACTTTTTTTTTCATACTCCCTAGTGGGGGGTTGAGCTTTGGGCTAAATTGGGCTACAGGGTGTTGCGTATTGGGCCAAAATATGAGAATCTATAAAATAAAAGATATTCCAATCCCGGGTGTAGAGAAAGGTACTGACTGAGACTTGCCTCTAAGTAGTCATTCAAATACTCATAACTGATTAGAATGATGTTGTATATAGAAAACTTTATTTTATAATATTTTTAATTTAACAATACACATTAATTATGAATCTGGCCGCCATCAGCCTCAACGACAGTATACAGCCATCTCCGAAACCTCTTGTACACATTGGCAACGTAGTCCTTTTTCACGATCATTTACTGCTATTTAAGATGAGGTCTTCAGGGCATCAATATTCGGGTGGTGGAATTTGCAGGCCATCTTTTCAATTAGCCGCCAAATGGAGTAATCCAGTGGAATCAGAGCTTGGCTCTGAGGGGACCAAAGTTTTTTGGACCAGAAGTTCATGTTGCTACCCATCCACTCTAGCCTTGTTGGAATTCTTCATGCTCTTGATGATATATGAGACGACATTTTCCTTCCTTCAACACCATTAAGTAGTAGGTCACGGGTAATCTGTATCCATCAGGAAACCAAATTGGAGGCATTATTTCTCCAGTTGATGTTATAACCTCCATCATCATCACATAGGCAAGATGTTTGGTTTTGATGACTGCCCTGATGCCGAAGCATACCACCCAATCATTTTGCTCGTTCTATATAGGGTCAACAGTAAATGTCTTTTCATTCGAGAAAAAAATTACCCAGTTGTTGCTGTACTTCAGATCATTCAAGAGTTGTTGATATAGCTGAAGATGGAGTTCTTTTCGACGTTGGAACAGAGGTAGCCTCTCAATTCTTCTAAACGACCGTCATCCAGACTTTCGGATGGCCTAACCACAGTAGCCTCATCGACTTATATTTATTGGTGTACTCTGACATTTTCATCTTTGGGCTGACCTTTAAGGCATCCATGATGCATTTAGGCTTCACTTTGGTTGCTCTTTTACTCTTGGATTTGTCCCTAAGGTTGTTCTCATCGACCAAACGATTTCTGACCCGACAGACTGTGGTCTTGCTGACATATAAGGCCTTCAAGATGTCCAAAGTGGTCCTCCCGTCGTGGATTAAATTGTGTATGATGGTTTTTCTTGCCTCCATCACGACATATACATATTTTTTGTTTACAACATGTATATCAATCAAAGACTTAGAATCTAAGCTATTCAAAAATAATTGGAACTTTAAGTTTTAATCAGCTTTTTCAAGACTGTATTTTTAGAAGGTCTCATTACTTTTTTTAAACCCGGTATATACTCATGAGAGCTCAAATTGTAATAAGAATTACACAACACAGGAGTCGCAGGATGTAATTTGATAGAATGGTTTTTTCTTTAGAAAATAAATCCTACAAAAAAAAAAAAAATGTTTTTCCACCTAATTTCTCATTAAATTTTGTTTTACAAACGAAAACATTTGCTCTAAAAAAACGAAAATTTGTTAATTTGGGGTGTCAAGTTAAAAATGAGGTCATCGATGAGTTGTAATTGAACTATTTGACATTATAAATAAATGTTGGGCTGGATGGTTTGGACCACAGGTTTTTTGAGTTGACAAAATGACAGCGATTAGAAAAGTGAAAGGTTTGAAAATGACGGTAATTGTAAAAACTGCACCTAGGGAAAAAAATCATATGAAATATACTCTTGGTCTTTTACAAAATTCATTGGAGAATACAAAATTGAATTTACACTCAAATATGTGTGCTTACTTTTAAGTAAACGGTCCATATTTTTCCCTTTCTTAATTTTCGTATTATTCACCACATAATCAGTATGAGAAAATCAAAGTTTTTGGAAAACATATGACAATAACATTTTAATATGTCTCATTCAATACATATAAAGTTACTTTTTGAACTCTTTAGCAGTACAGCCTGGTATTTTTTTATATTTAATCTGTGTAACAAGTTAGATCAAAACCAGAAGGAACTTCTCTAAATTTGAATATAAAGACCATAATTGATCAAAATTAGTCTATGAACTAATGGGTTATACCGAGTGGTTCATTGAAATATGAACACTTTGAATTTTAAACTTCAACAAGATATAATTTATCAATTAACAATAGAATTTCAAGGAAATTAATACTATAAATGTACGTGTGTCGTAGCTCTCTTAATCATTAATGTAGCCACCCTTACCGGCAATCATGGCTTCCAGGCGGCGGAGGATGGCCTAGCACCCGCTGCAGATGTATTCCACTGCCATGGTGCCCCTGTGCTTCATGACAGTGGTTTTTTGACCTTCGTTTTTTGGATGACGGACACTTCAGTCCCTCCACTCGACATGCAACAAAGAGGTGTAGTCAAGGGGGTGGCATCAGGGCCGTAGGGTGGCTAAAAGTGTCAAAAAAGTGTTCAAAAGACTTATTCAAAGCTCTTTCAGAAGTGTATTGCAAGGGAGGAGATGTTTTTTTTTGTACCCTCGATATAACTACATATATTTCCACTTATTATTTTATAAGTAAATTAATTTTAATTTTTTAAGATATTAAATACATTATTCTTTAATAGTGTCGTATTATCCTTATGCATTGGTGTTCTTGTGCATCTAAATTATTAGAACAAAACGTGTACTTTTGCAGTTATGTAATTTATTTCTCCTTGATATGGGCCTGTATTAAAATAACAAAATCTATATAATGGACCAAATGATTGAGATTTTATTTTTCAACTTTAAGTTGATGGGTTTCTTTCATTGCTAGTGTCAAAAGGGGTCTTTCAACCCTTACAAGACTCTTTTCACCCACTTTTTGGATAGCTCTCTCAAAAGTTTGATGTGAAATCCCGAGATCTCTTGCATGGGTCCACATGGACTTGAAGGGATCGGGTTAGGCTGTTTTCTTTAACTCCTCCGGATCCAATTTGGCCTTCTTGACAGAGCCCTTCTTCCTCTTCAATGTTTCGGACTTACTGACTGCGTAAGCTGTCGTTCTGGTGACGCCCAACTGCTTGGAGTGTGCGAATGGAAATTCGTCCATCACGTAGAAGTGCCATTTTCTCGACTTGTAAATAAGTAAGAGAACTCAGGTTTGTTTTGTTTTGTAACCAATTGTTTATGGTTTAATATATCAAAATATGAATAAATTTCAATCACTCAACCTTAATTAATTATTGAATTAGTAAGTGTTCATATTTCAATGGACCACCCGGTACATCATTCTTGAGTTCAACCTTTTTAGTGTGTATGATGTAAAACAATAAAAGGGAACAATCTTGAACAAAAACCAAGCAAAATAGACATTTCCACTTGATTTTTTTACTTCATATATGGACTGTAAAATACAAACAGTCCATATTTTATAGACGTATTTGAGTCAATTATAGGATTTGTATTCAAATTTGTGGGATTAATTAAGATACCTCAGAATTTTACCGATAGTTTAAAATCATTATTTGTTTTAAAAGACTTTTATTGGTCCCGATATGGATCCTTAAGTACAATTTGAAGCTAACTCAAAGGTTTTAATAACATTCAATTTTTGAAATAAATTGAGGATCATTCTTCGAAGAATACTTAATTGCATCCACACTCAATTTTAAGGAAAGCCGTTCCAGCTTACTTTTTGTCAATATCTCTCCCTCTCTCGATTTTTGTATTTATTCACAATATAAACAGTATCATAAAATCTAAAATTTTAAAATGTATCTTTTTGGGCAAAAAGTAATTTTATATTTCTCGCATTTTCTTTTTAACTATGGATATCTTGTTCATTATTGGTCACATTGGATCATATAAGAAGGCCTAGTAAAGGTGTAGTGTAAATTACAACCGCTTTTTGGACAGTATTACGCTTCACCTGTTCAGTTGTGAATTATCGTACGTCGAGTATGGAGATTTCAAAGGAACAAATTCCAGATATTTTACACTTTTAAAAACTGAAAGGGAAAAACGGGTCAAAAGCAACCAAAAATGTTAGGGATGTATAAATGGCTGACACTCTTATGGTTCGTATTATATAACAATGGTACAATCTATTTCATTCTGAAGAAGTGGAGTTGAATAATGCACCATGTACTATCAGGTTTGTCCTCCAAAAATGTCGATTAAAAAAATCATAATATATCGAGATAGACAGTCATTTTTGCAATCATAACATCGCCAGGAGCGGAACATTGATAATAAAAATCGTTTTGAACCATTTGCAAAAGACTTGATACAAAAATAAACTCGAATAGAAGAGGAATTGTGTTTCATCAAGACAACCCCAGGCCACACCATTCCTTCATGACGCACCAGAAGATCTGAGTTTTTAAGAATCCCCCTTACAGTCCAGACCATGGACCAAATGACAACTGCCTGTTCTTATATATGGCCAACGTGCTTGGGGATACAAATTCGGCCTCAATGGGGGCTTGTGCAAATTGTTTGACCAAGTTTTTTTCATATAAGGACAAGGGCTTCTACAAGTAGGGCATTGTGAAGTTGGATTCCCATTGGCAGTAAGTTATCGAACAGAACGGAGCGTATTCGGCTTAAATCTGATGACTGGAACACTTCTTATAAAGTACTCCTTGGCATTTTAAATCTTCTCTGTTAGATGAGAGGTAAAGAAAAATAAAGAACCATGATCTTAGATACTTATACAATTATTTTGCAATTTTGAATATGACATAAAAAAATATCCAAACATTTAAACAGTAAAATAGTATTGCATAAAAAATAAATAAAAGAAAAATCCACCTTTGTATTCAGAAAAATGTATTAATTTATAAATTATTTTTGACATATTTTGTGAGAATGTGCGGATTACATCGATTGTTTGCTAAAAAATGTTACATGTATGCAAATGTTTGTACATACGAGATAAGAAGTTAAAGAATAATAAGCGTTAACTTAGTAATATTTTTAAGTACTAGAGGGAGTACCCACAAGTGCTTCAAATAATTAGGCGTCAATGAACAGACAAACGTGCTTTTAATTTTTTTTTTTCTTTCATTTTTCTTATCTAATTTTAAAAAAAAGATCAATCTCAAAACGCATTGTAAGAAACGAAATTTATATGAAACAGTTTACGCTATATTTCTTGTGGAGTGTAATATCTTTAAAATGGGACATTACTTCCATGTTTTGCAATAAATTTGGATCCAAGTCTGAACAGAAATACCCCCTCGTTTAAACCAGATTTTTTTTCTTCTTGGATGGACCCTCTCCCTAGATAGGGAGTGAGTCTTTCACACATGAATGCCCCTATTACTTCTGGTTGTTTGCTGTTATAAAAACATGGGCTAGGATTTTCTTCCTGTTGCACTCGGTGGAAGGTGCCCCTTTATCTATATATTACGGTCCAAAGGTGACTCAGTATCTCAGGTAGGATTTTTTAGAAGTAAGATACGGATCATATATTGTTTTTAATACATTCTATCCATTGTTATACATTTTATAGTGTTGCAGAGGTCATATGGAGGACCTCGTTTCTCCCTCACTCATTAGTGATTTTGTTTGTAACATTTAGCACTATTCTTAGCGGAAGGGGTTTTTCTGTTGGCTTGAAAATTCTTAGGAGGGAATTGTGTGGTATACGACCAATTAGATGACTAATTTTATCATTGGTAATAACATAATTTCTTTTCATAAGACCGAGCTTCTCACGGATCAGATTGGGTAGACCTATTTCCACCTTCAACTAATTGGCCATTGGCCACATCTTGGATCTTCCTTTAATAATGTAAAATATATGTTCATAAGAAATCATCAAAATGACTCTTTGTGTTAAAAATTACTAAGCATTTACAGCCCTAAATACATATATGAAATCCTTTTCTTTTTTATTATTGAGTGTTGGGCATGAAAGTACTTTAGTCTCTAGAGCTATCCTTCGCTGAGCTTTAGCTTTACACCTTCGTTGCGTCACGTGCATTCTTTTGTTTTATATTAAGGTCGACCCTTTTATTTTATTTTTTATATTGCATGATGTGTAAGGGAGTATTTTAGTCTACCCATCGTTCCCTGGATGAGCTTAAGCTACATACACTCGTTGCTAAACTTCATTAATTGTCTTGTTCATTATTTATATTCTATGGAGAGTACTTCCCTTCTTTTCTTTTTTAATATGGAGTGATGAACAAGGAAGTACTTATGTCTACCCAGTACTCCCCAAATGAGCTTCAACTACACACGCTCCTTGCTAATAATGTTGATCCAAAGTAGCAATTATTATTGTTGATTTTATATAGTGTGCTTCAATTTAATTTCTTTTTTAATAAGACATGATGAGCAAGAGAGTACTTTAGTCTCTCCTTAGCTCTCTGGCTGAGCTTAATTACAAACGCTCGTTTCTATATATAATCTAAACTAAATTTGTTCATACTTTTAATTTTTAATATAACTTCATAAGCAATAGCTAAATATGATCGTTGTTAGATATTATGTGTTTTCAGACAATCATCAGAAAAACTGACAAACTTTGCTGTACTAAAATATAGTTTTTTGGATTGCTATGACCGAAGTCATGATGTAATAACACAACCATAAAAATGAATCTTATTCTCCTTTTTATCACTGTTCTGAACATTGATTGGGGGAATTTGAATCAGTTATTTTTAAACTATAGACAATTCCCAATAGTTTTATCGTATTGAAGATAGATAGGCTATCTACTATAAAAGAAAAAGGAAGAAAGGAGGTGACAGACATCAATGGGGAAAAAATTATCTCTTTGAATTATGATAGGTTCAAAATACATTCATATTTTGTCTCGTATCAATATTAGTTATGGGATTGTTGCAAATGAATATTAAATTTATATTCTCCTTGCATTCTAGATATGTTCCATCAATTTTCTTTTTTTGATCGAATTTGTGTGAATGAGTATGAGATAAATGTAGGGGCGTCTGCCCCTACATTTTTATTGAATTTTATTAAATAAAAATTCAAAAATTAAAATTTTATATAGAACAAAAAATTCAAAACTTTTCCATTTTTTTTACAATGACATCATTGCTACATATCCGTGATGACGCTATTTTATATTATGTTTCTCACTTTACCTCATTTTAGTTAATTGCATGATTTTTTTCACCCATATTGGTGGCAGATCTTGTATATCCATATGTCATCTTTAAATGCTATAGTATTGGGTATAAATGTAGTTTGGCTGACCCAAGTAGTGGATATCAAAAATTCTTATGTATTAGTGTAGTTGATTGATTGATTTTCATGTCATGTATAGCATCAGTTTTCAGTTTTACAGGGTTTTCATTCTGTCTAAAAAAAGCTTGTTTTTTTTTTATAATTTATCTCATAACGGTTACTCCCCCCAACAGAAAGATAATAAATGGAATGTAGGAGTCGATAGATATGTTCTAATGATGATGTAGTTATACATTGAGATTTAAATACAGTACAAGCCCTAATTGAACAACGCCTCCACCTAATTGACTTCTTGGTCTCTTGAGTGTCGTAATATATTTGGAATAGAATACAAACCGTAGTCGTTCTTCCTCTTTCTTCAATGCCCACTTCGCCACTCCTGGGGTGCAGTCGGTTTTGGAATTATTCGAGCAGCAAAATTCAGTTAACGGCACATCATTACTAGCTATTAAATTAGGTCATAATTTCCTTATTTATTTCTAGAGGCAAGGCTGCGAGATATAATAGATGTAAAGACGTAATAAAGTCCTTCCTTGGATTTCGAAAATGAAATCAAAGAAAGCTTTTTTTTTTTTTTTTACAATGAAGCAATCAACAATTTAAACTTATAACAGATTGGCTTCGACACAAATTGCTTTTGAGTGTATGAGAATGACTACTTTGCATCCTCGACCCTTTGTTCAAACTCATTCCAACATATTTTAACATCCTCTTAGTCTTCTCCTTCTACTCTAGTTATCTCTGTATTGTTTAATTTCTATGCATAATGCAGTTATTCCCAAGATTTTATTATTGTTATTCAAGAAGTATAAACGCACACATTAAGATCTATGTATTTATATATGATTCTGCTATAAAACTCTTTCCGGAAGCTTGTAACAATTAAACCAATAGGGCAAGCTTCTCATTTACTTTGAATATTTCACATTGTACATTAAGTACATTTATAATATCCAAGTTTATATGGATATAACGAACCAAGGCATACATTAAAGCTCTGCCTAAAGATATTTGAATACTACAGCTTTGCAAGAGCTTTTATATTTCTTGGTATATGTATGTATGTAACTTGGAATTGATGGATTTCCATATAATAATAAGAGTTCATTCCTATTAGAAACATCAAAGAAAACTATCAATCAGTTTAAATCATGAAGAAGGAGAGGGTTCTACAAGCCCCTTTCTATTCTTCTGCTTTCTCCAAATTATCCTATTTTTGTATGTCCCTAATTGAGTGTCTCAATAAAGATTTTAACCTGGGGAGAAGACTTAAAGAGACTCACTACATAAATATTGTAAATTACGTCACCATCTCCCTCAACTACCGATTGGTGAAATAGTCTTGCGCCACCGCCTTTCACAATATTTTTGAGAGGTGTTTAAATTTTCAATCATAAATTTGGACAGCTTAATGGAAGGATATTGTTCTTATCCTTCAAATGGGCTGTTACAAACTAATAAACACGTTTTTGGACAAATAACTCTAGTTACTTATTGTAAACAATTTCTAAAGAAACTCCAAACACTAAATAAAGTCAACCAAAAATAACCAAAATATTGAGCAACAATTCTGGAGCTGTCTGTGCATGGAAAGGCACCAACAGAGATCTCTAAATTGCTGGCCTGTAACTTATATATTATAAACCAAGTGACTGCAAGAGGCTGCCCAGAAGCTTCGACAAGGTTTAGATCAAGGTTATACAGACCAAAATAGTTGGCTGAAGGAGTTACTGGCGTCATTGAAGACAAAAGAGGCAAGGTGACCGTCAATTGGCATGCTCGAGAATTTTAGAGCAACCGGACCACCATTTGCTACTTGTCGAAGCAAACTGCCCCCCTGAAGCTTTTGGGAGTCAAATACATAACTAAGAACCATCTGAAGGCCCCCATCATCAATGCATGAGCCGAACTAGAACCGAGCTTTATAAAGAAGTGCTGAGCAAAGTTATCCACCTGACTGGAAATGATTATTATGGCAAAAGATGATTGATAATGTAAATAATGTATCATTTGATTGTATTTATGTTAAATTTTCAAATTTGGGGATATTTTTTGAAATATAACAAAATGGAAAATATGCCTTTACATGTATATACAGGCATGTAAAAACATATATACTTTTTTTTTTCGTCAAAATTCTTCTCAAAACCTTTTCAATCTGTTAATGTTTAATTTTTATCAATTTTGAGAGTTTCCATAAAAATTTTGCCCTGTTTTTGAGGAAATCAATATTTTATGTTCAATTGTCTAGTTTCTTTTATTGACTTACAAAAATAAATTTGAGTTGCAATAAGTCGACGAGAACTCAAAGTTTGCGAAATATTTATAATATTAAAAGTGTAGTACTTTGTTGTTACTAAGTAATCTTAAAGTTCCAACTAAAAATTTTACGAAATGTAAATTTTATTAAGGTTTGTGTTGGTACGTTGTGAAATTATTTACTTTGGTTAAAAAGTAAATTTGTTTAATAAAATACAATTAAGTCAAATGGAGACCTGGGTGGGTATGGAGGGGAGGGGTCCACTCAAATAAAGTTAGGTGCAAATTTCATTTCATATCAAGAAGATGGCGTCTGAACGTGACACTTGTGTGAAGATCTACGTGTTTTCTTGAAATAAAATAAATGGGCTCACTTTCTCCCGTGGATTCGGACTAATTTCCCCGATGATAATGTGCTCCTTCCCACACTGCCAAAGCTGTTCAAATGTGGTTGCACAATAAAATCACTTGATGGCCAAATGAATGCCTCTGTATTCACACAACGCCAACAATATTGCACCATGCCTTCTGCTCGTGTGTAGAGTCCATGGAATGTATCCTTAGGTACGTACACGAACACTGGGACAATATATTTAAAGAATAGATAAGAAAGACGTACCAAGCCTTAAGGAGGGGTTTTGAGTCTATTGTGGACGCCAGATGGGACTACGACAAAGATTAGAGGAGACACTATAGAGTTACAGTTCCAATTATACTTATTAATTTTTCTTTAACATTCCTTATTTGGTTTATAAATTATATAGAAAATAGAAATATTAAAAAAATCGGAGCAATTGCGTAACAGGTACATAAATAAACACTTTAGTTTATAGTTAATGCTAATATTCAAAAAATCAATCTTTAAAAAAAACAAAGCAATAAACATGCAAATTAAAAATCAAGATAAATATTTGTTAAAATTTCTCAACACCCTTTTTAAAATATTTCTATGATTCAGTGAAGTCGATGGAAGGTAGGGGATATCTTCTCCTGCAAAATTCCATGACTCACATCCTGATTTTTTGTACATGTCTAATGGCTCTAGAAATATATGTATTTCAAGTTAAAAGTACAGATTTTTCAAATTTCAAGGTCGCACCCGATATGTAAGGATAGAAACACTTTTGTTCTTTTAGAAAGATTGATACAATTCATATATGAATGTACACTGTAGTGTACACAAATTGAGCTCAACATTGAAGCTTATCAGAATTAAATTGACTCTATTTACACCTTGTCGAAAAAAAAATGAAGAAGCTCTCATATCTTTTCTTAGGACACAATACATGTATATTTTTTTATGGAATAAAAAGTGTGTGAAGGATAGAACACTTGTATTTCAAAGGAATGCCATGTCACTCATAATCAATAACTTCATTTCAGACAAAGATAAAATCCCATACTTATTATAAGGGATTCTTTGAACAACAAAATAATGCATAGAGTCAGGGTATAGAACAGGGATGGGCAACTTCTATGATAAAGAGGGTCCAATTCTTTTCAGCATAACCAATGGAAGGCCACTGTAAATTTGATAAAGGAAATAAAATATCAGACTATCACCGTTAAGTGTATTGTTGATACATGTCTCAACGATATCAGTATATTTTAGAGCTAATAGTACTAGACTGGGTTGTCAATCCATTCTTAGAAGTCAGCAGTGAGGGAATAAGATAGCCACATAACCATGCACTTCAAATAATCGGATATAACTTGACATGACATACCCTACAAATTAACATATTAATTACCAGTTTTTTCTTTATTTATAGTTTAAAAAAAATTATTATTGATCTATCTACGGGCCACACTAAGTGAGGACGAGGACTGTGTGGGACTTTCGGGCCGCCAGTTACCCATCCCCCATGTAGAAGTTGTAAGGGGTTGGGCGTACTTTCATTTTAGAGGCAAAATTCTAAAGTTTTCTTGGAAATTCATGCGTTGGAGTGGCGAAGAACGAGTATTTACCGTCGAAAATATATATTCCCAAAAATAGTTTGACATCTTTAATAAACAGAAAATGCTTTTTTTAATTCATTTTTATAATTTGAAAGTTGCAAAATTAACTCAGGTTATTTTGTAGCAGAGTATCAAAGATGAAGAGAAAAACGGATTGGAGTTCTAAAGAAGAAGAAGGGTTGAAAAAAGAAAAAGGGATAAACAAATTGATTCATGGCTAGATGATGATGCACTGATTGATTTTCTGTTCACAGGCTATTGCTTTAGTGAATCTTTTTTGTGCCACCAGATGTATTCTGGAACATTAACATTTTTAGTACGTTTGTCAAATCACCAACAGCTCATCCACAAGTATATAACAGATACGTTGTTTATAACATTTTGCAATTTTTTATATAAAATAACTACCCTTCTAAAACTTCTGAATTAAAATTATTTAAAGATGAACAAAAAAATCAAAAAATCACCGGGTATTAAAATACAAAAGTTCGATTTATTCAGTACGTGGACAATGAGGGATCTTATATGTTTTTTAAAATTATGTCAAGCAAAACTTTATATCTGTACTATCATTATGGAACTAAAATAAATAATGCTTTATTGCAGTTTTTTAAAAAGAAAGTTATGTTGCCATACCAAGTACAATCGGAATGTAGTTATTTGTTGAACACCGGGTGGTTTAGAAAAGTAATGACACCTTCCAAAAATACAATTTGGAATAGAAGTTGTTGGTTAAATCTTAAAGAATCCTAGCAATTATTTTTGAATTGCTTAGATTCTAAACCTTTGACTGATTTACATGAGCTATCATAGGTAATTTAATTTGCACCTGGAGGACCACCTCGGACATTATGAAGGACTTAAACGTCAGCAAGGCCACAGTTTGTCGGGACAGAAATCGTTTGGCTGATGGGGACAGCCGTTAGGAATCCCAAGAGTTGAAAGTCCAACAAAAGGAAGCCTGAAGACATCATGGTGGACTTTAAGGTCAATCCAATGATGAAGCTGTTAGAGTACGCCAATAAAAAGGAGGTGGATTGGTATACTGTGGGCAAGGGCTGGAAGAAGTTTGCTCAGAAGAATTGAGAGGCTACTCCTATCCCAACGTCAAAAAGAACTCTGTCTTCAGCAATGTCAACAACTCTTGATAAATCTTAAGCATGACAGCGGCCGGGTAACAACAAGCAAAAGGATCGGGTGGTATGCTTATGCAAGACTGACAACAGCATCAGAACAGTCACCAAAACCAAACATCCGAGCTCTGTGATTATCTTAGGGGTTGTGGTATCAACTGGAGAAAAAATGCCTTTAATTTGGTTTCCTATTGGATACCATTTACCAGGAGCCGACTACTTGATGTTGTTGAGGGAAAATGGGGTCCTATAGATCACCAAAACAATGAAGAAGTCCGACAAGGTCACGTACATATTTCAGCAGAACAGGGATCCGGCCCATACTGTCATTATTGTACAAGAGTGGATGGGTAGCAATCTGAAATTCTGGTCCAAGAACCTTTGGCTACCTCAGAACCAAATTCTGAATCCACTGAATAACTTCCTTTTCAGGCAAATTGAGAAGAAGGCCTACAAAGTCCACTACCAAAATATTGATGCCCTGAAGACCTCCGTTACCAAGCAGTGGAGGATCATTAAAAAAGACTACGTTGCCAATGTGTGCTTGGGGTTCCGGAAGCGGTTGGAGGCTGTTATTGAGGCTGATGGTGGGCAGATTCATAATTAATGTGCATTGTTATTTTAAAAAATACGATAGAGTAAAATTTTCGATGTACAACATAATCCTGATCAATTATAAGTATTTTAGTCACTACTTAGAGGCAGGCCTTTGTACTTTTTTTCAACCAGTTGATGAATCTTCTATACTCGTTCATAATCTATTTTATCAAAAGGGGTGATACATTTATGACGTCTGGAAAAAAGTACAATTTTTGACTCCCCCTCCCCTGTCTGTGATTGTCCAAAACGTGATACCCCCTCCGATTGGACATTATTAATTTTTAGATTCCCCCCTCCCTTCTTCTATGTACTGTATATAAAATATATTGGTTACTGGAAGACCACTGATCAGGATCGTCCATAAGATTATATAAATACGTATATATTTTTTTGGGGGGGAGGGCGGGGGGGGTCATTTATCACAGCATTAAATAAGATATCCCTCAATTCCAGACTGTTTCGACAGCTTGGCATTGATAATGATGCAGAGTTTTATCGTTCATTGCTACTCACAGAAGTTACATGGCTATCAAAGGGAAACTTCCTGGAACTATTTTCTTCTATGTTCGACTCTAAAACAGGCCTTTATAATGATCTAAACACCATAAAGGATGACATTGCTTATTGCCAGATATACCCACAAAATTCAACGAAATTAATTTGTAGCTGAAAGGAAATTATACCAATTATTTCTAAGTTAGATACGTTATCTCCACCATCCTGTCTAAGTGTAAGCTATTCAAACAAAATTTAGCCCGTCATATTATGTACCAGTTTCCAAGCCGCTCTAAATTTGATAAAGGAAATAAAATATCAGATAATCACCTTTAAGTGTATTGTTGATATATGTCTGAACGATATCAGTATATTTTAGAGCTAATAGTACTGGACTGGGTTGTCAATCCATTCTTAGAAGTCAGCAGTGAAGAAACAAGATAGTTAGAGCAACAATTATTTTTAATCAAGAAGGATGGGTACATTGTATATATAAGTTTTCCCGCACGTCATACTTTCTATCTTGAAATTGGAGACAACAAAAAAGGATAGTTATTATTCAATTATTGCAACCTTTTAATAATAAAGAAATAACTTTATAAAGCGAAGAATATATTATTGGATTAGGAGGAAAGGGATCCATTTTTTCGAGATACTCAGACAATGAGCACCTTTGTGGATCATGAAAGTAGAAGGTCTCATTATGTGGCGGAGGTTATTCGTGGAATGAGGGAGGAGGCCGAATGAGATCACACTTAATTAGGTAAACACTACAACTTTTTTTCTTGTATCTACAGTGAATCATTATAGTATAATTACAGGAGGAATGCAATTGGTATCACGGAGGGAAGCTTCTATGTCATCAAATGCAATAATACATGTAACAGAAAATTGAACATACATGCATTGCGAGAAATATACTGTACAAACCCTAATGATTGTCTAATCCTATGTGGAAACTTATTCCAGCAATTATGATCAATTGAGTCGATATCATTCTCCTCTTCGTCCAATAATATGTTCTTCGTTTCGAAGTAACTTCATTATTATTAAAATGATGCAATAATTGATCTTCAGCTATCTGCTGTCGTTGTTTCCATTTTCGAGATAGAAAGAGAAAATATAACATCCAGGCAAACTAATAGAATGTACCCAAGAAAGACATTGAATTAAGTCCAAACTTCAAGATACCATACTAACATTTTAGGTACTGCCTATGCGTGCCAGTACTGGCTGAAAGTGGCTTTAAAAGCCTCAGTGCTTAGATAACGGACACTGAATGCCTTCACCTCAACATGCAGCCAAAGGTGTAGTCGAGAACTGTAGCTGTTTTCTTTAACTACTCCGGATGCAGTTTGGTCTTCTTCCTCTACAACATTTAAGATTATCTGACGGCGTAGACAATGGTCCTGGAGACGCCCAACTATTTGGAGTGCACGAAAGGAAAGTCGTAGATCACGTGCAAGGGTTATTTTCTGGACTTGTACGTAACCTAGAGAGCTCAGGTTTGTTTTGATTTGTAACTAATTGTTTATGCTTTAGTATATGGAATAGTATAGAAGATAACTTCCCAGTTATTTTTAGTGTTTTTTTTTTTTATTGAGGCTCATAAACACTTTTTTTTCATAGTAATTTCCCAAAGAGTATAAATACACGGCACCCTTCTTGGGTTATGGAAACCGCAATTTAATGGAGCAACCCATGATGCATATACCCCTCCCTGAGGTGGGATATATTCCAGTTAAACATTTTAATCATTTTGTTCACAATAATAAAGACACATTAATAAAACACACAGTCAATAAAAATGACGATCATCCACAAAAACAAAATATAATAAATTAAACAAAAATGAAGTTAAATAACATTTAGTTAAAAAATAAAATTAATAAATAAAACAGTTTTTTTATGGTGGAGTTAAGAAGCAGCCTTCGTCTTGAAAAACATCCTCAAAGAGTTTAGTGCCAGAGAAAATTTTGATAAAAATTTTTCCATAATTTTTACTCCAACGAACGAACGTCTTCACAATGTTCCCACTAGCGTCTTCTTTCCTTGTCAAGAGCGTTGCATTCTAACAGAAAATGAATAGGGGACGCTGATTCTTCTTTACGTAGTTTGCATGAGTCATCATCCACTAATCCCATTTTTTAAGGATGCGTTTTCATTAATGGGTCCTTTTGAAATTTCAATCTCTGTTAAAATACATCGTTGATGTTCTGTGAAGGATCCTCTTTTCCTTTCTAAGCATTCAATAGCTTCCATACTGTCAACGTAAAAATGACAGGGGATTTGAGGAATTCATTCATGTAATTTAGGGCTCGTCTTGCTTGATAAATACCCTCCAACTCAGCCTGAGAAACAGTATTAAACCTGCTCAAATTTCCGTATCCGTCGAATAAACATTCATGTTCTAATGAAACGCACTATCCATAACCAATTTTGTCCGCCATCTTCGATCCATATATGAAAACATTTAGGCAATGCGGATCCAAGAGAAACAGAGGTAGAGAATAAGCTTTATAAAATGTATTTTCTATGGGGAACCTAAATTTACTGAGGCATACTCTTAATTCTTTTTGGAGTATTTCTGCCATTCCTTTAGATCTGGAGTGGGTCATCCACGATATTGGAACATCATCCATAGTTCATAGCCTTGCCCTAATTGCATTCTTTTTTATGTTTAAATGTAGTGGTTCCATATAGAACATAGCTTTCATGATTTTTGTTGGAGTAGACCTCATTGTCCAACACATCAAAAAACATGCAACCCTATTAATTATCCTGATCCTAGGGATAAAAAGGTATATCTCATTAATTCGAGGCGCCTATATACCTGCTCCATAACAAATAATAGGCTCCAGGAAGGCATTCCAAATCCATTGAATATAGTAAAGGCCGTAAGCCCCACTTGTGTCCAATCAAATTCCTCACAGGAAGTAAAACTTTTTTGGCTTTTGTATAAAATATTCAACATGGGCCTCCCATTTAAGTCTTAAAACCATAATAACTCCAAATTTTGTTTATAGCTCTCTCCTGATTCTGCGTGAAACCCCGTAATCTATTGTATGGACCCTCAAGGACTTGAGGGAATTGACCTGAGCTCTTTTCTTTCACTCCTCCGGGTCCAGTTTGGCCTTTCTGACGGATCCCTTCTTCCTTTCCAAACGTTTCGACCTGCTGACAGGGTAGACTGTGGTCCTGGTGACGCCCAACGTCACTGAGTTTGCGAATCGAAATTTGTAAGTTACGTTCAAGGTTTATTTTCTCAACTTGAACGTTTGATAGAGAGCTTAATTTTGTTCTCTTTTGTAACTAATTGCTTATACTTTAATATACCTGAATACTAATTAATTAATAGACTATATAGAGTGCACCTTGTAAAAACACTCCATGCTACATGCAAAACGTCAGTAAGTTATCATTTATAGGACTACATTCTTATTTCTTACATCAAAAAAGCCTTATTTTCATTCAAATGATCTTACAAAGAAACTTTGCTCTATTAATATAGACTTTCTTGATGTATCCGATTTTTAGGATGATAGTACTTTTTTAGTTTTTGAGCGGTTAACTATTGAAAGAAAGTAGAATGTTGTAGTTAGATAAACACCCCAGGGAATACCTCGTGCTCAGATTTGGGGAGAAAGGAAGGTTAAAAAAATCAAAGCCGAAGAATTATTTATTTCCAAAAAAAACTCTAAAAAAAAGATTTAAATTGCATTATCGCTGGATTTCGTAATTCCATATTAAATGTAAGCCATATTTGAAATTTACATCAAGTATGGCTGACAGTAGATTTAGTTTGTACATGGAGAATTGCTAGTTGGAAATTTATAGGTCTGACTCTTCTAAGGATCCATTAGTAATTTTCTCAGGTGAGCATGGGCAGAAATAAAATAACTCTTCTCATTTCCCAAATTGCACCCCAGACACACGTGTGACGTTGTGTATGATATAATGGTGGCCTCGAAACAGCTTAAAAACCACTGCCAACAATGATATGTTTCTTTCTCCTTGCTCTTGATTTTGCTCGTAAGTCATCTTTAATTATCCTTTTGAGTGTAACCTCGCTCATATTCATTTTCTTGGCCATACCTCGAATCGTCTTCACTGGATTTCGAGCAAGTAGGCTTCCAACACCCACAAATAATTTTCTTTGTTCGGTTTGTTCGTTTACAAACTTGCCCAGACTTTCTGGCAACTGTTTTTTAGTTTTTAAATTGCTTTTTAATTATCTGTACGGCTGTCTGGCTGATCTTGAGGTCATTGGCCACCTCGGTTGGGTTCTTGTGTTGGGCACGCATTTCCAACAGAATAATTCTTTTGGTTTCCATTTTGTCGTCTTTGAAGGTAAAGACAATATTTATAAATAAAAACAATTGCTATGGATTATTAGAATATCTCACAATCTCACTTTTGTAAAAAAATTCCTATCTAATATCGAGCTGCGCGTATTTATTTAAATATAAACTTACATATGACGCATGGGGGTATTTTATACCCTGTAGTCAAGGGTGAAAACTATAACTTTCTCAGACGGTTCTATGTTGTCCAGACCGACAGCCAACAGTACATATTTATATATAAAAAATACTTTATGAGACGGGTTGTAACTATAGTCACAGTATGGGTGTATTTTACGTACATTTTTCAAGTGATATCCCAAAGAAAAAACAAATCGGTAAAGTATTAAGAGGGACATTGTCCCTTTTCGGAGATCAATCGGTTTCCCTTTTCTCCTCTCTATTAATGTTTAACATAGATGGCGCTTTTGTAGTTTTTGGCAAAAAATATTATAAATTTTGCTTTTATATCACATAAAAATAATTATATAAAAGAGATATTACGTTAGTTTAGTATGTACATAGTACTTTTATATCATGATTTTTCTAATCATAGAACTCTGTCAATATAAATTATATAATTGAATAAAACTTTTCGATATGATAGTAAAGTTCATTTAGTAATATAAAGTTACATTGAGTTGACTGTAAATAGCTTTTATGAGCAGGTATGAGGGGTTCAACAACTACGATATTGTTCAATAGCGAAGGAGACAGTTTAAATCAAATTAAATTCAAAATCTTTTAAATATAGAGCGATAAAAAATTTATGGGCAACTTTTTTTGCAAAAATAAATTTAATATCCAAATTTTTTTCTTTCTTCAAAGAACTCTACATGTGAGTACTTAACATGTCTACCAGGTGGTTCATTGAAATATGCACTCATATCAATTCCCTGGCATTTGGGTGGCTTTAGGAGTACTGTCTGTCAAAACAGGCCAAACTGTAGACAGGGCTCTGTCAAAACGGCCAAACTAGACTAAACTAGGTGAAAAAACAGTCCAGGCCAATCCTCCAAGTCTATGAGGCCCATGCAAGAGATCTCGGGATTTCACACCATACTGTCCCGAGAGCTATCAAAAAAGTGTGTAGAAATCTACTTGTGAGAGTAGACAGGTCACTTTTAACAGCATAAATGAAAGAACCCCTTCTTCTCCGTTGCAAAACTCTTTTGAATTCTTTTTTGAAACTTTTGGGCCACCTACAGCCCTGATACCAACACACTAAACTACGCCTTTTGGGTGTATATCGAGGGGAAGGCATGCAGTTGTCTTTATCCAAAAACCAAGGGCCTCAAAGCAACTATCAACCAACACTGGGACGCCATGACAGTAGACTAAATCCGCAGTGGGTTCCAGGCCTTCCTCCTGGAAGCCATCATTGGCGCTCAAGGCGGATATATTACTTATAAAGAGAACTCCAACACACTTCTATTTATAACATTAATTTTGTTGAAATTCTATTGTTAATTAATTTAATATTTCTTGATAAAGTTTAATTTGAAAGTTTTCTGGTTTTAATGGACCACCCAGTATTAAATGGCACGTGACCTGTAACTTGTTACCAATAAATATTTTCCTAGAACTAATATATTTCTATGAACATTACTGTTTTTTTTTCTACTCAAAATAGGCTCAAACTAATACAAAGGGTTTTTATACAAAAAACTAATTATAGATTTGTAATTAACACGTCAATTACTGCTACAAACTATCAGATATGAAACATAAAACATTTTTAATGCAATAAATTCATAATCAAAATATTTATTTAATTTGGAAAAAAAGTGTTAAAAATATCACATAGGTAAAGGCCATAGTTATACAACCTACATATATGTAATGATTTATTAGTATAGTTTTTATTAATTTGTCGATAATAAAAGCATATATTTAATTGAATTTAATCATTAATATATTTGATACACTTAAAAGTTGAATTGCACAGGTTATTAGTAGTATTTGCGCTAAATAGCCGGTGGTAAACAGAGTTAGATTTTTTACAGCGTGTAGCCGTTGTTTAACAAAGAACTTTGAGCGACAGCTGTGTATGCATGAATAGCACATTGTTTGTTGGTTTAAAAAAAAAGCATGGATCAATGATGTCTTAATTCCAAAATTATGGAAAAGGCGGAGTGTCCTTATTGCAATCTGCACCGGACGAGACAATGTTCAAACTCTAAACTTCTTAAACCTGGCAAGTCCTTTGTCTGGCGAGTCAGGAAGGAACTGAAGGTGAATATGAACCAACAGCAAAGCGTGCTGATCCCAAGATGAGGCAAGACTGCCAGAGGGATCCGGATTTCATAACAAATCATTAATTATGAACTATCCAAATTGATGAAAGCCATTGCCAGGGATCTCAACTGTTCTAAAAGGCTAATCAGGAATTATGTATAGATGATTTGATAAATAAATAATACAAGATACCATGAGCTCAACTTCTGACGAAAAAGACAATCGTCGACCTTATTGTCATTTTTTTGACTTTGTTTGACCAAATATTTGACCTCCAACCTCACTGGAACTCACCCAATGGACTTCTTTGTGTGTAGTGCTGTTAAGCGATATACCAATAGATCCTTCTGCAACACAAAATCGGATAATTAGTTAAGGAGAAAATTGTTGATTGATTAAAATAATATAAATTTCAGATTTAGTAAGTTGTAGAACACTTTGTCTGATTGATCGATAGTTGACCAAGGATCAATTCGACAAAATAAAGAAAAGAAACGTGTTTGAGGATAAGAAAATTATCTTGGCTACAAGAAAAAAATATCCCACTAGATGTAGCTTCTAAAATACTAGTACTAAAAGAAAGTCGAAAATATCAATAATATTACCATGAATTCAGTTAGGTTTATTGCGCTCTACAAAAATCCCATCCTAGTTCCTTTTTCGATCGAGTGAGCATATAACTTTTTTTCTCCATTTTTATATAAACTGTCCTATTTCCCCTTTCATTTGTGTCTCTTTAACAGGAAACTATGTGGCTGTCAACAAAAAAAGCCTGCAAAAATGATCTTTCGTAAAATTGAGTGTGAAAATTCATTTGTATTCATCGACAAATTATTGACTAAGACCACATACAAATAGGTCTTATTAAGCCTTTGGAGGCGTCGCAAATTACAATTAGAAAAACCAAAATTGATATCGCGGCCAATATAAGTCTCTTAAATCCAGTAAAAGTTTTTAAGCTATAGCTGAAACTCTTAAGCGTCTTAATGTATACCCAAATTTGAATACAAAGCCTAAAATTCGCTCAAATCAAATGTTCAATGTATTAATAATGGAACGATTTACATGGGATATACCATTTATAAATATCATCAGGGGACACATTATAAAAGAAAAATGCCCACAAATGCCCACACCACTGTATAAATACCACATGAAAATTCATAATAGATCAAAATAAAATAATATTTATTAATTAAAATTGCTGGTATTTGAGTCAAATAAGGCATTTAAAATAGAATTAGCAACTTGTACATTATGATTGTACTAGTTAAAACTTTAAATGAATTATTATATATCTAGTTTTGTATCAGTTGCAGCACACAAAGCGATGAATAGTTTTAAATGAAGTTTGCAACAAATTAGAGTGTTATTGGATTATTGGATTTTTAATATATGTGGCATATCAAAACAAAATCAAGCTAAAATGACAATTATCAAAATCAAGTGTAGATTGACTACAAAGGGAACACTCATTTTGAACGAGTAAATTCAAACAAACCAAAAAAGGAATTTATCTATGAGTGCAAAATTCAAAACTGATCTAATTGAATTTCTTTCGGTGTTCGGAATTCTAAATTATCTGGAATTATAGTAATTCGAGACTATTATTGTTCAAATTCATTTTTTACCCTTAGAACAATCCCCAAATTAAAAGTAAGATTAATAAAATTTATGTAAAGATGTTTTTTCTGACAAAAAGAGTTTATTTATTGATTCTGTATGATGTTCTGAACTCGATATATTTGCATTTTTAAGGTGAAAAATGATGAAAAACGATACTCTTCATTAGACCCTTATAACTTATTTATAATACTTAGTGATGAGTACTATCATAGCATATATAATACAAAAATATTCAATGTATCAATTAAAAAAATATACATCTCCAAGGATTTTTATTGCACTTTTAAGTAATCCTATTTTGAAATATTAAAATAATCAACTCATTGTGAATTGATCTCTAAATTGTTTCGACCCTTTTATCTAATTTCCAAGGGGAGAGTCCATTGTACTCCCTTATGAGGTATGGTGGTTTTCCTCAGTTGAATTCTCCTCCCGTCTTCCCTCGTGTAATTTGGAATCCGAACTCAAACATCTGTTGAGAATGATGATTAAGTTAGAAGAATCTTCCTTCAATTGCCTAGATCTTATTTATGGAGAAGGACTTATAAAATTGACATTTAAATTGGAAAAGATATGATGGTAATTTTTACTATTAGTAAGTACACCTAGACAAAAAATGGGATCACTACAAAATGAAACAAAATCCTGGAGTTGCATATTTTTTAAATTATATAAATTGAATATATTTCTTTAAATAATATAAGCTATGCTATGCCTTATTACTATGTATTATGAATAAGCAAATTCGATAAATTCGATTTTTGTCTCAATTTCTATAAAAAAATTATTCTTATAGGCTTAAAGCCTGCTACGGAAGATTTTACCCAAATATTTACAAAGGTTTGGCCCCTGAAATTACTTATGTCAGCAAGAACATTGAATTTTTTTTTGTTAGCCTGACCCCCAGCTGGATCTGGTCTCCAAACCTCCCTGAAAATAGCCCCAAACGGTTTATTTGACCCCATAAGGTGCATCGACAAATCTTGCACAAATGTATAGTATTATATCAGGACAATATAAAAAACCAAGACTGAAAAAAAAATCCATAAAGCACCCCGAAAACCCGTAAAATTTACATTTCTTTTCATTAAAAATGAAACCTTTATGTGTTGCGAATTGCACTTAAACTACCAAAATTGTTTTACAAATAATGAAAAATTGATAGATTATATCAGACATCAGGGCTGTAGGTGGCCAAAAGTTTCAAAAAAGAGTTGAAAAGAACCCAAAAGAAAAAAAACCCGCATGGATTTGAGGGGATTGGCCTGGGCTGTTTTCTTCAGCTCCTCCGAGTCCAGTTTGGCCTTTTTTGACAGAGCCCCTCTCCAACGTTTCGGACTTGTTGATGGCGTAGACAGTAGTCCTGGAGTGCGCTAATGAAAATTTGTCGATTCCAATGACATTTTCTCGACTTGCAGGTAGGCTCAGATTATTTTGTTTTGTGAATAATTTTTTATGCTATAATATATCGAAATATGAATTAATTTCCCTGACTCAACCTTCATTAATTATCGAATTATTGAGTCTTCAGATTTCAATGGACCACCCAGTAAATGGTACTGCAAGTCTTGTGTCCCCACTCCGTACAGGTACTAGTAAGGCCTACTTACTTGGGGGGGGGGCTATTAAAGAATAAATCGTAGGCATTTTGGGGATAGACACCATTTCGGGTTTGAGGCAAGATCTGTAGACAGTTTTTTTTTAAAGCTCTAGGTATATTGGAAATCAATGTTTCACTTGCGAAGATGAATAATGGTAGTTATTCATCCTATTGCTCCCTTGTTTACTTAGATACTTTAACTTTTATTTTGCCTCTCATGTAGCACTTCAGAATAAATTATTATCTTCTATTCGTATGCATTGCACTACATGTTCAAATAAGGTGTGTGTTTATGCTTAAAGCTATTGATATTGATATATTGTATGCACAAAAAAAAAACCTTTTTAAGCCTTTATCTCTTATCAAAAACCTCTTGAATCCATTATGACAAACCAATTTTTAAAAAAAAGAAGATATTTTTATAATTAAATTTGATAAAATAAATAAATAAAATTTCCCCCTCCCTTCCCTCTCAAATCTTAAGCAAAGTACAAAGTGCGTTTTTGATAGTAACAGTTTTATCAATTTCATATTGTAAATAGTATCAAGAATATTGTTTTATTAAAATAACAGCTTATAATATCAGCCATCATTCCTCAAAATGACTTCCTTCAACGGCCACCGTGGTCTCCATTCTTAGTATGAAGTCGTTGCACACCTTAATTATGTAGTCATTGGACAGATCATCCCACTCCTGTTCAACGGAGACTTTCTGGTAACACTATCCAACAAAATTATAATTTGTTTAAAGTACTAGAACACCATATGCTCAAACTGGTAGAGTTTAATCCCTTGATTCCAGGTATAGTAATAATTATTCTCTGTCCTTCAGAAATATGCAATAAATGTTTATTTTTTGGGGCTATTTTTAAGATTTAAAGCTTTTTTAATAAATTCCAAAGGTTTAGCTCAAAAGATTAATAAACCATTTTTAAATGTCTTTATCATGCTTATAACATGGGTTACTCATAGCTTCAAGACGAATATAAGCAGAAAGTTTAAAAGTATCTCATTCCGTAGCAGAACTTCTCAACATTAATTTGAAGAAAAAAAAGAACCTTCTCAAAAACATTCTACGTCATTGTCAATTTGAAATAAGGGTATCATAATATTCCACTGTAATGTTGATTATAATCAGCATTGCAGGTAAATACTTTACAGGTCTTGCTCTCCACTATTTCATAATGATGACGTCTCCAGCATCACTGTCTATGTCGTCAGCAAGTCCAAAACATTGGAGAAGAAGAAGAGCTCTGTCAAAAAGACCAAAGTTGACCCGGGTGGTAAAAAAAACAGTTCATGCCAATCCTCTCTACTCTATGAGGGCCCATACAAGAGATCTCGTATTTTCACCCCGGATTGTCACGAGAGCTATCAAAATAGTGGGTAGTTAGAGCCTTGTGAGGGTGGAGAGGCCACTTTTGACACCAACAATAAAAGAATCCCATCTTTTCTGTTGCAGACTCTTTTGAATGAGTCTCTTTAGTTCTTTTGGACTGTCTTTCCATACTTTTGGTACCCCTACAGCCCGGATGCCAACCCTTTTGGGTTGGCATACGAGGATGTAGAGGCTTGTAGAGGAGAAGGTATCCGTGTCCAACACCGTGGCTCTCAAAGCCCCTATCAGCCAGCACTGGTACTCCCTGGCAGAGGAATACATCTGTAGCGGATGTCATGGCTTCTGCCACCGCCTGGAAGTCATCATGGTGCTAAGGACGGCTATGATTAAGAGAGCTCAGACACACATCTATTTATGGTATTAATTTTGTTAAAATTATATATGATTGAAGTTTAAATTTCAAAGTGTTTAGATTTCAATGGACCACTTGGTAATACAACCCTTGAAAGCTAATAAAATTCGGAACAATTTCTATTTAAAAATTCAACATCGATTGCAAAGTAATAATGACTTTATGGAGCTCTAGTTGGTGTGGTGCGATTAGCTTAAGTACATTGTGTGCCTACAAAATATATTTTCTTATATTTATTTTTATAGATTATAATTAAAGTATTAACATAAAAATTTCTGACTTGATAAAGTTCTTACATATATCATTCGAATTGTCAGCTTATAGCAAATAGGATTATTCAATAACATAAGTTTTTAAAAAGTAATGTTACGTAAGATAAAAATATCCATAAATTGTTCAATTTATCAGCCTAATAATTTACTAAATAAACTCTAAAAAGACCAAATGGCTTGAAAGGTTTAAAATATACATGCTTTTTTGACTTAATTCACTGACACTACGTGACATTATTTTTTCAATATTTATGCAAGTATGAAACAAATATTCTATGGAGTTAAAGAACGAATTTTTTAAATGAAAATATATACATATATTATATGTTAACATAAAAACAATCTTGAAAAAAATCGAGAAAAATGAAAAATCACATATTTATATACAATCCAATATTCCATAGGCATATATAAGACACTTATATGCTTTGCATTCAAATTTGTGGGACGAGTTAAGATGCCCAAATTTAGATCCTATATTTGCTTTAAAAGACATATATTGTCCCCGATATGGGCCTTTTAAAATAGAGTTCATCAATTTATAATCATTTAAAAGTAACAAACAATTTTGGTTAATAAAAGTGAAATTTAGGATATAACCAAAGGGTTAATAAAAGCAATTTGTAGTTTAAATTAACAATAATTTCGTCAAGAATACAAGTGTAGTCCCCACTCAATTTTGTGGAAAATCATTCTAACTTACTTCTGTGTTGACAGTATTATCGTGGAAGTATTGACCCACAAGGCAAAGAATGAACAAAGAGCTGCCGTTTTTGGATCTACTATACCTAGTGCCACAATTACCTGATAATTACCCCCGAAAAATGTTTGTAATATCATAATTTCACAAGTTTTGTCAATAGTATGAAAACAGCTGAAAATAAATCCTACTTTGATTTTAAAAGTTGGTATATTGTAGAATTTTATATTGAAATATAAAAAAAACACATAATTCCATTTAGGTTGTTTATTGTTTTAATATATTCTTATTCATAATTTGTAGGACATATTTTATACAACTCTGATCATCCGTAATTCTCAAGAAACATCAACTAAGCTTTGGATATTGTGCCATAACCAGTATCTCACTTTGAGCTTCCTGCCAAGGTAAATAGAAATACCAGGTTAGACCATCATATAGTTGGGATTGCTAGAATTTTCAATCTGATGTAGCGACTGCTAGACAAGAGAGGCAGATTTTGGCAAAACACGCAACCATTCATATATTCAGTCTATGACCTGATTATTAGTAGAATTTTCATTTTTTTCAAAAACATTTCCAAAAACATGCAAACACTCATCTCGTATGACGTCTAAATTAAAGGTGTAGTGGAAGTCAAATCTCAGTCGTACATGCGTTATGGTATTATCTTGTATTTCTATTAACCTTGGTTCCTGTGCAAGAAGAATGTCTTAAGAATGGACATTATTGCCAAGACCTGGATAGGCTGAACGATTGACGTAACATCAATGACACTGCTGAACAAAGTGCAAAACTATTTAAAGAATACGTCACATTACTTACACAGCGCCGGCAGCTTTGGTAAGCCCGAGGGACACATGTAGATTCAGCTTTACCATTACTGGTTTTATATATTTTAATTTATGTTCCCTAGATAGATGTAGTAGCCTAAGGAAGAGACTACATCTTCCAGCAAGACAGATCACCGGCCCACAAGCCCAAAAAAGGGCAAAATGTATAGACCACAAAATGTCCTCACTTTTGGAGTCTAGATTTTAGGCTCAAACCAGAACCCATGCAATTTGTAGCTCTAGGGGAGGGTCGAACATGATGACTATGCCAAGTATTGGAGGCCCGAAAGAAGTCTATTACCCGTACAATGGGAAAGCTGGATCCATACGAGGTCCTCCTGGTATTCTAAATTTTCTGGCGCCGTGTGGAGGAGATTATCAAGAGAGGCAGATATCATTAAAATTAATTGAATGTCATTAATTGTAACCCGTAAATAATTTCATTATCGACATCCTCCGCAAGATGAAGCTCCGAATAAAGTATCATGTGGTTCTAGTTCTTTCGTTATAAGCCTTTAAAGTTTTTCCCAATTTATCTGGATCACACTGTTTACCTTTGACACGTAAATTATTTTTTTAAGATGGCAATTTGAATTTTTTTTTTTAATTTTCCTAAAATGTTTTTATTATTGAAGAGAAAACATCCACACATAAAGTGATCCCTATATTAGGAATGTCTAAAAACCTTTTAAAAGAAGAGGCAGCATTGCCACATGAAATATTTTAGTGGGACACAGAACCGATTAAATTACATTTCATAAAAAATTGATTATAAAACATAACTATCAGATTCATATTTGTTTTAAATATAGGTCAAATCTAATTTTTTATAGCCAAAGTGCTTATAAAAGGCCAATCTGGCAATTCTGTTCTGGGGCCTCCACAGGATTTTAAAAAAAAAATCTTTGTTTCTCATTGATTTTTTTTTCTGGGAGCGATATTTTTTCAAAAAATATACAGAAAAGTGAGAATAACTTATTGGCTGGACTTAAACAATAAGCAGGCTGCAATGCGGTCTGCAGGCCACCTGTTCGCATCAAAGTAATTCCTGCTGATGTTACCGAACGATACGGAGTAGAATATTTGTTTGTTCCCTACCCCTTATAGCTACTTTTAGCTAATTTAGTTGAAGGTTATAAGATCTAAGCATCTTTCCTGCCAATCATTCTTCAAAGTTGTAAGAGTTACCATGTCATTTTTTGGTTTTATTAATCATTACATGCCGGTAAATCATAATTTGTAGACCTTCAACTATTTCAAACACAAAAAGAGTTAAAATAAGATTTGTGAATGACTCATATAAAAATATAATGATAACATGTAATTACATATCTAAATCCAAAGAAAGATACACAAAGTCTTAAAATTATTTGTCAAACTTTTATGTTATAAATAATTGAATTTATATATATATAAATTGGCCTAATTATAGTTTTTCCGCTCTTACTTACTATAAAAAATAAAATTTTGTAATTTATTGTTTGAAATAGGAGAAAGGGCTCAACTAGAAAGGGTTTTAATGACAATTAAACCACCATTACTATTGTGTTTCAGAGTTGTTCCTCCCTTATTCTCATTTCACTCTGTTTCTTGGCTGTTTAATGTGCTTTTAGATGAATATATGAAGAATATTAAGAGGGATTATGATTCAATAAACATTTTATGCTCAACTTTAAATGAAGGAAAAAAAAGGCGTATACTCTGTAGTGTTGAGACTCGGACCGATTTTTTCTACCGTAGAGTGGACCCAAAACTTGTACGGATAACGTGATTTTTATGGAGTACAAAAAATGAACAACTCAAAACCAATTTGTGAAATTTTTAAAACCTATATTTATCTATATTTCTTATTCAATATGCCCTCCTTCAAAAGAAATAATGGCATTGATACGGCAGTGAACAGATTGGCACTATCCATGTCATTCCACGGGATGGCAGCTTAGAGAAAATCCAATCCAAATTCGGATGAAAGGTGCGGCAGATATTATTCTCCGAGACCCTCCGAACTGCAAAGTTCAGGGTGTTGCAGTAAGGCTGAAGGAGGGCCACATAGAGGCAGACCAGGCGTACGGTATAGAATTAAATATCAATGAAAACAACTATTCTCTCATTGGGGAAATTCAGGGGTCCTCAGTTAAGGATAGAATTAAGGTTCCTGGAATTGATTAGGAAATACATGGAGAGTCTGTTTCAAATAAAAACTATTTAGAAAGGTTTATAAACTATAAATATTTTATATACCCATATTTTGTTGTGGTAGACTTTAATATATTTTTATATAGCTTTGATCTATGGGTTAATTTTAAGCTATAACATATATTTATGACTAATTTTATCGCAATCCCTCTTGATGTATTTTTGACTTTACAAGTGTTGCCTTTTTTTTACTATTGTTCCGACATATTTACACTTTGGTAGATGGAATAATAGCAAAATTTGTTTACTTTTGTTATGGCTGTTGCTGAAACTTTCTAATTACAAATATTGGGGGGGAATGGACATTAAATACTACAGTAAGTTTTGATTCTTCACTCTGGGGTTTAAATATGATTTTACAGAATTTTCAATGCAAATTGCAATTAGTCTAGCTCCATCCATCAAACTACGAAATGTTCATCCTAACATATAACGCTCTCAAACCCTAATATTAGCTTATATGTACAGTACATACAGATTGGGGACACAAATAATGTATTTAACTACAATTTTATTGCCTATATGTTTTTTTTTAATTACTAGGTGATATTACGCAGTTAAACAACAGTTGAAACAAAAACAAACAATTTTTATTTTATCTCATATCTTTAAGTATAAAAATGTTTGAGTAACAACAAAAAATCCAGATCGGTATCAGTGCCGAGAAAGCTTTAGAAACTCCTGTCAATTCCATCACATGTAACTAGAGCATCATGAAGTCCCAATTTGGATTTGTTCCGAGCTGTAGTTATGACAGCGTGGCACGCTATGAACACGGCTTTCATTGTCTAGGGCGAAGCGAAGGATAATATATACTGAATAAAAAATGTAGCTAAACATAGTATTTAAACATATCCCAAATTGGTTTGTCTTTGCCTTATCTTGATTCCATAGAAATCACATTTTTTTCGTAATATATTCATGCTACTACGAGTTTTGGATCACCTAGCTTTATCTTGATTTTTAATGAATGGTTTTGAGTCTTCTTCTTTTTTGAGGTTTTATTATCCACAAACATAATATATGCAAGTCCATTTAAGTAATTAATGGATTAATATATGTATATAAATACGATAAGTATTCCTATATAATTTAATTTATAAGATATAAAAAAAAGCAAATGGGAATCATCAAAAACAGTGCCGCTACATTAGCCAATCCGGTTAAGTAGAGGAAAGGAAAGTAATGCCTTTTAATGAGAGAGCAAGAAAGGGAATATCTTCATACAACGTACGTCTATACGTATTTTAAAGTTTGTCTATTTCATCGGTCTAAGGACTCATTTTTGAGTATGTACCTTCGACCAGGGATTCTGAATACTCCACCTTTTTTTTTTTTTTTTTTTTTTTTTTTTTGATGTACCACTTGTAAAATATTTAGTTACCCCAAGTACCCCCTTACCAGCTTCAGTGACAAGGGCGTCCATAGGATCAGACATATATATTTATACTTTTTTGGGCGTAGTTGAGAAGAAAGCCTGGCTACCCCTCCGTGAAATTTGGATGACGTGAAGGCCCTTTGTTGAGTATCAGTGGGCGGTTATATTCAAAGAAGGCAAATCAGGAAGAGCTGCGGCTCCTTTAGGCCATGGTAGCAGCCAAAGGAAATCCTTTTAAAATATAGAAAGATATATCAATATACAAGTCTGTGATAAAGCCTTAATATTGTACTCCTTCTTATTCTTGTAAAAGTTTCCCTACATTGTTTTTTTTACCAAAAAGGCCATGATTTTACATAACACACTGGTTCAGCCCATGGTGAACTAGTTTGGTAATACCTACATAGATAGATCGAGGACAGTACTAGGAAAATAAAAATAAAAAATGGTCAGAGGAGAACAATTGCCCGAGGCGGAACACATAAAAAAGTTTTACGAAGAGGGCTTTGGAACAAAATAACAAGTGAGACACTAAAATATTCAGCATAGTTTTTTTTAAGAGTATAAAATATAAACGTGAAGCTAACATACTTTATGAATTTGTGAATAAAAATGAAGATGAGATTGTTTTTGTCAATTGTTAAGGATAAATATAAATAGGGATGAAAATCGTGAGTGTTTTGGGCATGTAAAAAAAAAAGAACCCATGATTAACTCTCAGACAATTTGACGAATGTTTTGGAGGAGAGCAGGTTAGCTGTCATAGCGTTTCAATAGATCAGATAAATCAGCTGTGAATAAGAAGAAGAGGAGATGGAAATAAAGAAGGCCATTGGTAAGAAATACTCCTATGTCGATCCTCAATTCTACTCGGAGTTCAAACAAGGAATTACATCATTTTAAATATAAAAGAATCAAGTAGGAAAATATGTTCATTACTCAGGAGATAAATAATAAAGACAGGAGCTGAGGGAAAGAAAATTCATACTTCAGATTACCAATTCCAAAAAAGGAGGGTCAGTTAAAAATTCTACAAAATTTACATGACTAAAAATTAATTTTAACGATCATCCTTCATTTTCAAAAGAAAACTAATCAAAAGGGGCTTCCAAATAATGTAATTAGAAGCTGAATACTATAAATTAAGCCTTTTAATGATAAAAGTAAATGAAGAAAATACCTTTTCAAAAAACTAAATTATCTTTTAGGGAAAACTTTGTTGATTTGAGGCAACTTCGGGGCTTTTGTTTGACAATATTCTGCATCGGTCAATTTTCCTTCTGACAATATTCCTAGTACCATTTTCCATTGTGAACACAAAAGTATGCCATTTAAAATATTCATCCATGTTCATAAGAACCGCTCAGTCTTAATGAATACTGTTATTTTCCTTGATGACATTTGAGTAACCTATTCCATCAATCTTCGATGCCTTTCAGGAGATTTCTTGGGAGGTTTATTGGAAATATTTTTGTTGAAAGCTCCGACTATATTTTTATAATTAAATAAAGACGTATGAAATAAAATAAAACACACTCTCAAAAAGGAGAAAATAATGACTTGTTTTATCCGAGGGATCTCAGGAAACAACTTTCGACTTTCAAAAACTGACCTCCAGTAGACTATAGTCCAAAAATAAGTATGGAAAAGGGGCCTCTAGCACATTAAACACTTTTTACACATATAAAAAGACCAGGACATCTCCCTTTAACGCACTAAATCCAAATGAATTTAGACGACACAAACGTCAGCACAAAATATATTAGACTCCTTTTTTGTGCAATTTTCCTCCTCAGGGAAAATTGCGCCTCGGTCAATTTTCTTAGTAGCCTTAAGGACCAACTTAAAGTACTATCTAATTGTTTGAAGAAGAAGGAAAAAACCACCGTAATATTGTATCCATTAAAAATGGATAAATATATTAAGTCAAAAAAGAATCAAATATCTTTTGCTTAATAAAAAAGTAATATGTGTATATATTATATTCACGTAGTTTTTTTAGTTTTAGTTTTTTTTTTAATTTAGCGCTCCTCGTCAATTTCACACGTGCGTATCACTAACTTTTGGGTATATTTTTTAAAACAAGTTAAATCTTTCTTTTATACAATGTACATCAGTATATATATAAATATATACGTATAATATAAGTATATAATTAAAAAAATTGTATTAATGGCGTTCGTATGTATCTTCAAAAGTCAGAAATAAGAAAAAAGTTTGTTTTTTTCATATTTCCTTTTCATAGATTACATTAAACTTTAAAAAAGTTTAATTTTTATTGAAGTAGTCTTTTAACTGAAAATATACATTTATGTTTAAAATATGATCTAATTAATGAATGGGGTGTTGGAGGTCGAAGGAAGAAGCAAATTCATTCCAGACCTTGAACATGGATCCAAAGTACCCGGTTACGGTAAAAAGAAAACTTGTATTATCTGACAAGATCTCTGACACGGGCTAAGTTTAGGTACTTAAACTTTTACGGATCTTAAAAAAGATCTAAGGGATATTCTAGATCTTGAAAATCCTATTGTATTGCTCAATAAAGATAGAACAGGCCTTGGTCCAAGGTTCGATATAAGTAAAATTGTGTTATCCAAAAATATCTGAGACTCGGTTTGGCTACAAGTACTCTAACTTTTACGAATCTTTAAAAAGAGTCCACGGATTTTCTAGATCTTAACAAAACATATTGTATCGCTTAATAAGGAATAGTCGGGTTTTGAATACGGATCCAAAGTACTAGGGAATGGTAAACTGAAATTGTTATTATTTGGGATCCGTACCGGGTTCGGGTCTCGAACTATTACGCATCTCAAAAAAGTTTTGAGAGATTTTATGGATCTTAAAAAGCCAATACAGGGTATATTCCGGGTGGTAGGCTGAAGGATCTCTTCCCCCCCCCCTCTAATCAATGTTTTGTTTGATTTTTACTAAAAAAAATTTATTTTTTCGTTAAAAAGAAAATATTTTACGAGAAAATAGTAGTAAAGTGTTTTGCATTCGGGAAATTCATGATTATATATACCTTAAATTATAATATTAATGAGCTAAAAATTTAATATTTGAATTTTTTTTCGAAAAATATAACTTTTTGTGAATTTTGTGGATGTTTTAAATTTTTTCGAAAAAACCTAAAAATTATGTTTGATTTTTTTTTTTCTAAAGAAATTCAAAAACCAAGCACCCTCACCCCCAAATATAATCCTGCTTAATTAGTGGCGCTTAATAAAGATGTCTCGGAATATGGACTGTCTTCCAGTTTCAAACTTTTACGTATTTTAAAAAAAGTTTCCAGGGATTCTCTGAATAATAATTTTGCTGACCAAAAAGTTTAATATTTGAAATTTATGCTAAAAAATTTAAGTTTTTGTTGGTTTTTTATTTTTTCGAAAAAAATTAATGATAATTTTTTTTTAATATTTTTTCCAAAAAACTTTAACTTTTTCTAAAAAGTTGTGAATAAAAAAAAAAAAACCAAAAACTAAGGGGTTTACTAAGGATCCGGATGCAAAGTACTACGGTAAGATATCGATACATTTGTATTTTCTGGAATTTGAACTTGCTTCGGATGATCGAACTTTTAACGATCTTAAAAAAAAATTGAGGTATTTTTCGGATCTTAAAGAGCTCATTATTATATTACTAAATACCAAATCCTAGTTATAAAAAAAATATTATTTTTACCGAACGTTGTATATATATTGACCTTGATTAGTACTTAGTATTGGACTCGCAGTAGAATGGAGAATCGACCTCGTAGCAATACACCGGATGTATCCTTGCAAGATACATAGTACGATTTGTGTTTCTTTCCCTCATCTCTAAGCTGCTAGCAGCTATTCTGAACTTTTATGACAGCTAAACTGTTTTTCTGCCAAACAAAAACTCTTCAAATTGTTAAGGTTAACTTTATTGTTTACTTTTTTGAATATACGAGCAGGACATATTTTTTACAACTTTACACATTGAGTTCGAACGAATTATTTCTCCCAAAAGTGTTGTCCAGTCTTGTACTTTGTTGGTCCTTGGAACTCTCAGTCCTAAGGAGTGATCATTGGAATTTTTCCTACAAATGTCGTTGGTTTATTGAGGCAAATAAAGTATATGAAATATGTATTAAGAACATTGCATAATTATTGCAAAAAATAAACTTGTTTTCCTTCTAATGAGATATAAAACGAATATATTTTACCTAATTACATCGTTTATTCTATGAAATAACAACAGCAAAAAAAATAAGGAAAAACAGCCTCAATTACGTTACTAGGGATCGATTTCACCTTCTTTAAGGATCCAAAAGTGGGTTAGACTAAACCAAGAAGAATCCAACTTGATAATGCCCTTCTCGTAGAACCCCTTCTTCCCATTGGCAAAACACTCGGACAACAAATTTCCACAGGCCTCCATTTAGGCCAAATTAGTACCCCCAAGCGCCCTGCACATAGATAGAAACAAGTGTTGGGTCTGTCCTCTAGGGTGAATATACAAGAACTTCCCATCCGAGCTACCAGAAGTTCAGCAATATCATCAAAAATGCGTGCGGCCTGGTGTTGTCTTGATGATGTCTTGTTCTCTTCTATTCACCAATGGTGGCTGCTTCGGTTCGATCGCCAGCTTCAAACGGTCGAGTTTTTGAGAGTATAAAGGGCTGAATTGAGCAAATAAAAAAATTGCTCCATCCATTTTTCTGCAACACGAACCAAAAGAGTATTGGCCCCCGTATAAATAGCAATATTTTCTTGGTTGCTTTCGGTCCGTTTTTGATTTGAAGTAATAAAAATGTAAAATATGGTGATTTTTTTCCTCTGAAACCCCCACACTCGATGCACGATACTTCAAAACTGAATGGGTCATGCAAGGTTAATAGAAATACAAGGCTAGACCACCATGTAGTCGGGCTCGCTAGGATTTTCAATCTGATGTATTGTACCGACTCCAGGGCAAGGCAGGCAGATTTTGACAAAACACGCAACCACATATAGTATATGACATCACTATTGCTAAAACTTTCAATTTAATGTATCGTACCGACGATGGGGTAAGAAAAACAGATTTTGAAAAAACTCACAACCACTCATCTACTATGACGTAAATATTAAAAACGTAGTGGAAGTCAAATATCGGGTTGTTAATGCGTTATTGTATAACCTTGCATTTTTATTAACCTTGGGGACAAGCACGATATTGTCCAAAAAGCGTTTGTAGTATACACTCACACCTTACTAGGCTTTATCTTATAGTCCAGTGTTACCAATAATGAACAAGATAAACTTATTTAAAAAAAGGGCGTAAGAAAAAAAGTTACTTTTTCTTTAGATCCTAATATTTAGCTTTTTCTTGTAGAATTTTACGCAAAAAAGTTTAAATCACCATTTTTTATTACTGATAAATTTATTTTTGTTTTTTTGGATGCCTTTTTGTATAGATTAAAAATTTATTTCTTAAGATGATCTTTTTTTTATTAAAAAAATCATTGTATTATTATGTTTTCGACGACATTAATAAAAAGTATTTCTAATTTTGATACAAAATATCCTGTTTTATGTACAACAAATATTTAAATTATATATTGTAATTTCAGTCAAGCGGTGATATGCCCCGCTTATCCTACAACAAGCTGAGAACCACACCTGTTATTTTACCATTTTTGCAGACCCACCATGACACTGACAATCACGTTCTTTTTTCGTGATTACAAACAATAAAAAATCCTAATTTTTAAAACATTTTGTAAAATATAGTGCATGTTGTCAATTTTTTTCATATTTATTATCAGATCTACAAAAAAAACCAATTATTATTATTCGAGATTAATTTATTAAAAAATTATCAGAAATGAAATAAATGTTATATTAGAAAAATACGCCATTCAAAAGATATCCATATAAAATCAAATTCATAATAAAAAACAATATGAAGTTCTGTTAAAAATTGTCACAAATGTTAAAACTTTTGCAAAAAAGTGTCAAATATAAAGTTAAAACTTTTCCTACAAAAAATGTCACCTCGATAAATTAAAAAAAAATATGAACTAGTTACCCCCCCCTCCCTCAAGTAAATATCTTAGTCACAACTTTAATTTCCAATTTTGTATTGTACTAGTTTTTATATTTATTATTCACTCTCAAAATATGACAAAAATAAATTTACTCTCTAAATAAAAAAAAGAAAAATCCTAATTGCAATCAATTTAAATATAAAATATACTAAAGATTTATTAAATAATATTTTGAATTAAAACATGAATAATATAAAATATTAAAAATTTAGTTTTGATACAACATTTCCTATCTTTAAAAGCGGGTTGATTGAAGTACTTATGCACAATTTTACACGCATTATTCATCCTTTTTTTTTATTCTTATTATTCTTGAGAAGTAACTTTTTAATATGTCAAAAAGAAAAAATGATGTGAAGTGCAATAATTATAATAAAAAGGAGGAAATCATGCGTGCAAAATGAGTGCTTAGGAACTTCAGTGATCGACCTTAACTTAGTTATATAATTAGTGATGAAAATGTTGTGTACCATTGGCATTTTAAAAAAGAAACTGGAAATCAACAAAGTAACCGTGACAGTTTGAAGAATGTTCTGAATGAGATAAGCTTAGATGTCATGACGTTTCAATATATCACCATAATGAGCTATTCACAAGGGAGGAAGGAGAAAATGATATAAACAAGATCATTAGCTATAATTACTTCGATGTCAACTCTATTCCGAGTCCAAAAAGAACTAACCATTATAACTCCACACACATCCTCAGGGTTACGCTCCGTCTTTTATGAGCGCACTCGAATGTTCAATCAGTGTTTGAATATAATTGGATCTATTTCTAATATTAAATGCTGTGATGAAAATCCGGTGTACTTTTAAGCTCGCCCGTTTTTTTTTTTTTTGGAATTGTTACTCTGAAGAATGAATTATCTTTTCATTCGCAGTTGTCATTATTGTTTAATTCCTGAGTAGTGAACATCCTTTCCTAAATGGATTCAATTATATTCCAAATCTGGTTGAACGTTCCTGTGTACTCATAAAAGACGGAGCGTAACACTAAGGATATGTTGAGGAGTTATAATTGTAAGTTTTTTTTGGGCTCAGAGTAGAATTGGGGATTAACATTCGAGTAATTCTAGCAAATGTCCTTGTTTATATCCTTTTCTCCTTTCTCTCTTGTCACAGCTGATTGTAACTGATCTAATGAAAGGTCATGAGTATTATTTTTACTCTCCTCCAAAACATTTTTGAAATTGTTAGGGGTACCAAGTTGATTTTCGAAGTCTTTTTTTTTTTTTTTATCATGCCCAATCTACACTGGATTTTCATTTTTGACTATAAATTTTTATTTATTGAGTCTGGATTTGAATGTAATTTTTTTTATTTAAAGAAACAATGTTTAGTCTTGTGTTTTGAAGCCTTTTCTTCGTTATGCTCAAATTAATGCCATTATAAAAGTGTTGAAATAAATAATACTTGATTAAAAAAAAGATTCGCCCCCTAAAAATTATCATCTACTATGAAGTGTCAATAGACAGAGTAGAGGATCAGACATTCCAACTGATAGCGCATGAGTTAAGTCACGTTAGGAATTTCAAGAAATTTTTGTTTTATATTTAACTTACTACAATGACTTAGATTGATTTACACACATGAATAGAGATGTAAAAAAAAAAGGAAATAGATCCTTATTCACTGCATTGCCTCGTATATAACAATATACCTACATTTGTATACATAAATTAGGTACATGTTGTTTTTTTTTCTGCTTGAATATACTTACATACATAAATACACAAAATAAAATGCAATATTACTTTAAGTGTGTTTCTTTTTCTCCCTTTCAAGAATTTAAGAAGTTAAGAATAAATCTCTCAAAATTTTACAAAACACATGTAAGCGTTATACAGGGTGCAGCAATATCAATTCCTTTTTATACTGAGTGGTCCATTGAAATCTAAACACTTTGAATTTCCAACTTTGACAAAATTAATTAACAATAGAATTAAAACGAAAATTATAGATTCGACTCTGATCTCACTGAATCATTATTGTAGCCACCCTTAGCGTCAATGATGGCTAACAGGCGCAAGGCTAGCACCCAGTGAAGATATAGTCCTCTGTCATGGCGTCTCAGTGCTAGCCGACAACGGCTTTCAGGGGATTTGCGGTTGGACACTATACGTACTCCCCTCGACATGCAATTAAAAAGTTGTAGTCGAGAGTGTTGATATCAGGGCTGTGGGAGGGGGGGGTCGACAAAAGAGATGATCAAAAGACTCATTCAAAAGTGTCAAAGGAGGAGATAGATTCTTTCATTGCTGGTGTCAAAAAGTGGCCTCTCTCCCCTCACAAGGCTCTTTCCACTTTTATATAACTCTCAGAAAAAGTACGTTGTGAATTCTTGAGATCTTTTGCATAGGACCTCATGGACTTGAGAGAATTGACCTTGGCTGTTTTCTTTAACTCCTCCGGGGCCAGTTTAGCCTTTTTTGCAGAGCCTTTCTTCCTCTCCAACGTTTTGGACTTTCTGACGGCGTAGACAGTGGTACTGGAGATGCCAAATTGGTTGGAGTGCGCGAATGGAAATTCGCAGATCACATTCAAGTGTCATTTCCTCGACTTGTATGTAAGCGAGAGAGCTCAAGTCTGTTTTGTTTTGTACTTGATTGTGTATCAGAATATGAATGAATCTCCATCACTCAAACTTCATTAATTATTGAATAAGAAGAGTTTAGATTTCAATGGAACACTCAGTAAAAAAGAAGTTGACGTCGCCGTAGTTGACCAAAACATTATAGTAATCAATAGGTTTGTTAATAACATTAAGGGCGCTTCAAATATTATAGTCGAGCTTTACTGTATTTTACATTTGATCATATTTTTCTTTAAAAAAACTCTTCAGTAATTATAGAAATGTAGGATGGTTCCATACTGAATCTGGAGTACTTGATATATACATAACTATATTGTCCATTTTTTGGTCAACTAACTACCGCCTTCAAAAAAAATCCCTTATATCTGCTCACTGTTAGCACTGTATGTATTTTATCTCCATGGAATTCACTCATAGTATGAATTGAGGTGGGGAAAATAGCAATTACGTGTGTGCTATCTCACCTGAACAAACGTCGCAATATGGATTAATTTATAACTTAACCCTCATTAATTATTGAATTAGTAAGTGTTCAGATTTCAATGGACAACGCAGTCATGTGTGACAATCAGCCACACAGAAGTAGAGGCAATGTAGGTATAGTTTCATTTCATAGGCGAGATCATAAATTTTTCTTAGACGTACAGTCAGTAGATATCATGTGTTAGTGATGAACATGCATTTACTGTCAAAAATATATACTGCTAAAAAATGGCTTGATATGCTGTTGAGCTTATGAGGTTGGAACATTGCACGGGTCCCTTTTTTTAATCTGGTTAGAATAAGACAGGGTGCTGATAATTTGGTGCGGGTCAAATAAGGGGTTTTTTCTATACCCGAAACATTAAAATTGCTTTTTGGAGCTCAAGGAAACTGGATTGTTGAGTTTTTTTATTAAAAAGTGACTGGCGTCTCAAAAAGTAACTATAAAAATCAGTTTGTTTTTTGAAATTATTCAATATCAAAAAAGTTATAGGCAAAAAAAAAAAATTGGTGAAAATTGCATTTCCTTTTTTGTTTTGTTTTTCTGGGATAAAAATAAAAGATGATGATGAAATATTGGATTTGAAGAAAGTTTGTATAAATTTGTCTAGAAATTAGTTTGCATTAAATTTGACACACAAAAATTAATGTTTAACTGAAATATCTATAATTTTTAAAGTAATTTTTCAATTTTTTTCATTATTTTTTTTTATGCATCAAAGATCAATTTATAATTTTAAGAAGACATGACACATAAAGACAATAATTTATATAATTTAACATTACAGAAGATATTATTTTCAATTTCCAGAATATTGAATTACATAATTTTTGCAATATTGGCACAAATGAACCAGTTATTGAGAGTTGTTTTTTTTTTTTACTACAATATTTTCCATAAATGTAATTTTCTTTGCAACTTTAGACTTGCCAATTTTCAATCAAAAATAAAATATTGACTTCTCCTCAACATCAAGAAGTAACATTGACCATTAATTGTCATTGTAATTTTCCACTCCCTTCACATCTAGAGCAACAACGGGTAACCTTTCCTAGTATTTTATAAAATTAAACTAATTGCAATTTAGCTCCTGAGTGTTGCTTGTTGCAATTAAACAAAATCAGTTTATTGCTCCAATTACTTAAATACAAAAATTTTGGTTCCTTTTCATAATTTAAAATTGAAAGCATTCTTTGAATCAGATTGGTGTCCTCAGATTCGGTGTCATGCAGTAATTTTAAATGAGGACAGTTTGCTCAAATCGGTTAAATAAAATTGGATTTATTTTGGAAAAATCCAACATTTGAAGACCTTTGCAGAATTGCCAATAACCAATAATCTACTATTCATCCACAACAAAATACTGAGATATGTTACACATTAAAATATGTACTTTTGTATTAATAAACCCTCCCTTTAAAACCAATCAACAAAAAATTAGTTAAAGAAATCAAAAAATCAAAAAAAAACAACACCGGGTATTAAATTACCAAAGTTCGATTTATTTAGTATAGGACAATGAGGGACGTCATCTAAATGATAAGATTGTCAAAACTGCATAAAAAAACTATAAATGCGTACTACCATTATGAGACAAAAATGAAACCAATTCTGATTTAAAAAAATCGTATAATTGTCTTTTGGAAAAATGATGTCGTACCCTATTTATTATGTTCTGTACAAGTTGTAACTTGTACATATAAACAGATTGTTCAAGTTAACATTTTCACATTCAATTAATCCCTAAGTCAGTCATATACCAGTTCAACTGTTACTACTTACTAATCCCTGTTTTACAAATTTTCAGATGTTCAGAGTCATTTTTGACATATTTTCTATGAGCAATATTGTAAAATACATAATTACATAAGTTGCTAAAGAAAACATTGTAATAATTACCACCATGAGCACAAACTATGAGAAGGGGATTAAGATAGCGGCGTTCCTGTGCGCTGGATTGCACCAGAAGGCCATTGGGGCCCCGCGGAAAACAATTTACCATGCCTTTATGTATCGCTCTAAAATTAATAACCTCTATTAATAAAACAAAGTTTGTTTGTTTGCGGCTTCATAGAGTGGGTCGGAAAGATTCAGGCATCGAGAAAAGGGGGGGGGGGATATGTAATGGTACATCCCAAAACTCACGGGAGAAGTGAATGATGTATCGTCTCGCCACATCTACAGTTTACATAAATACTCTATACCAGATGAAAGAGATAGACTTTGTACATTTTAAAAGAAACACCCGGAGTTCTCCTTCCATCTCTTTACGAATATGAAATGGTGAACCTGTATAGAGTTAGTGGGGAAAAAAATGAAGGATGAATACGGCCTGAAACTTTATAAAGAAGTTTGGTTTGTTACTATACCTTGCAAGACTCGATCCCATTTAAAGGCATACTCCATCCTTACAAGTATTATAAACGTATGAAAAATTTACCAGAACCGAACGTTTGGTAGAACTCTGAGGACATCCTTTCGAGATGATTTTATGAATAGATAATTTAGAGTTTTAAAGCACATTTAACCTTTAATATTAATAACTATTTTTTTAACCATGGAATTCTAGTGACCTGGAATAATCACGCAGAGTTTATATTCCCACATGAGGGGGGAATATAAAAGATTGGTTGAATAAAAGAAAAAAAAGAGACAACCTCATTTTTACTCAATTCCTTCAAGAAGGAAAATAAAGAAAAACAAGATCAAATCCACGCCATATGAATACGATTCCATAAGTAAAGAGAGGATTTGTGAAAGGAAAAAACAAAGTATAGCGACAAAATTTAAAAAAAAACCGGTTGATGCGTATGATCTTTCTTCTTTCTTATTAACTATTTAACAAGTCATGGGTGTGTTAACATTTCCCTCTAAAAGAAGAATTATCGCCTATCTTAGGTGTAAATTGATTTAAAAATATAATAATATAAATTAATTTAAATAAAATTATAATATTTTTCCGGCAACAATGTTATTTTAAATGTAGAAGGTTCTCCTCTATATAGCAGTAATTCTTTTTTTCCTTTCAAAGTCATAAAACAGGCGGCTGATAGTAGCAAGGGTCTTAATTGAGGTGTACCATATGTCTTGCTCCTGCCTTTTCCTCGCGCTCTTAGAGAAAAAAACCATTTCTAAGTATATTTAAACATGATAGCATTACAATTATTCCATCTCAACTCCAAATCCATATACATAATGCATACTTCTGTGTCTAGGAGCGAATGTGAGTGGAACTTACGTACACGAGGTTCAAAATAATCACTTTTTCAGAGGGCAGTGTCCTCTGAGCTACGTCGCTTCATTGTAACTAGGTTTTTCCTGTTGGGTGTGTTTTGTGGGGGGGATGGAGTTATATTATTTATTTCTCTACATTAATAAAGAAAGGTCTACCTGTATCATTGTATAAAGTAAGTGATTTTGAGTGTAGATACATGATATCAGAAATAACAATATAATCAAGCGTGTATATTTCTATAAAAACGGTATGTATAAATAATTAAAATATGAAGGCGTAATTCAACTTATCTTTTTTTATTAAAGGAAGTACTTTATAAGAAAAGAACGTCTGACACTAGACGAGGATAGCAATAGGCTAAAGTACTCCCTAGGTACTCAAATAAATTAAAAAAATATCTAACTGCTATAAAAATAAATAGTTATCTTACTTTCCTAAATAGATTTAATTATATTCAAAATCTGATGGAACATTCGTGTGTGCTCATAAATGACGGATATTTGGGGATCGACATCGGAGTAATTCTTTCCAATATCGGTGTTTCTTTCCTTCTCCCTAATATTTGAAAAGTAATTTTGAATTTTTTTCCCAAAAAAATAACTTTTGAAATAATATTTAAAATTTAATTTTTGAAATTTTTTCCAAAAAGTTACTTTTTTCTAAAGAACTATAGATTTTTATTATGTTTTTCAAAAAAAATTATTCTTTTGATTTTATCCCTCACCCCCCCCCAAAAAAAAAAAAAATAGAAGATATTGATATAATCCTTCAAGCTTATAAAATGTACACATAAATCGTTACATTAAATACTGAAAAGTATTAGTAATAAAAGGTAGATTCAAAGGGGAAACAATCATTTTTATAAATCTGGGAGTGTGAAATTTTTTGATTACACACCCTGTACAAATTCATGTTTTCTCCAAGTCTTCCTCAATGAATAAACAAATAAGTATGTAGACATTCCTCTCATATGTTTTTCATTAAGAAAGGAATTTAATTAAATCGGTAATTATGTCACATAGACTCCATGGTCTCTGTAGGCTTCATGTACTTCTATATACTAATTATTTATAAGTATTATATACATCTGTGGAAAATCGGGAATTTTACGAAATGCCCGGGCAATGTGCAAAATGCCCGATTTTCGACATCTTTATACAGTATAAATTTCAATGAATATACATTACTTTATCAAATAGCTTGCAATGAAATTGTATCATAACCAAATTGCTTGCAATGAAATTGTATCCGAATTAAATCCTTAACCCTTTATGACCCAAATTATGTTTGACATGGATTTTTAAATTTTTCTCACATATATGAAGTATATTCTGTATAACTAACACAAATTTATCACAAAAATAAAATATTTTAAAATAAACCTGAACTGAATTGATGTTTCCCAAATTGGGTACATCAGGCACAGAGATATGTATAATGATATCGTCAAATATGTTACATTGGGTATACAAATGTAAAATGTCATATTAAGTATTTATTAGTTGATAATACTTAAAATGATGATATCATTAGCACATAACTCATGGGATTCAAAGCAAAAAATTGTTAGAGCGGACACGGAACTATCGAAATACATGCACACCTATTAATTTTTAGATGTAGCTGAAATACCATGCGTGTTTATGCGCAACACATATTATCAGAGTTGTTGCAAACGTGTACTTAGCCGTTATGATAAGTTTCTAACAGATGCATACACAGTAATTTGACTTATAAGTAATTTGCCAAATGTACCAAATTTGGCACATTGGGTTATAAAGGGTTAATGATCAAATTGCCACTATCATTTTAAATGACCACCCTATTGGAAATTTGGTCTTGAATAATTTTTTCTTACATTCCGACTCTAATAAGAGGTAATTTTTAAAATTTTAATACAATATATAAAAATAAAATATTCATTTTCCCCGAAAATATTAAAGTGCCCTTTTTAATAATTAGTTAATTTGGTTAACTTTTAATCAAATCATTTTTTTTTTTTGTAATATAATGTTTTCATATTTTTATTTTAATGATCTATAAGAACAAACTCAAGGTTTTAAAATATTTCCAATTTTGAGCAATATCCCATTTCAGACTCTAATAAGAGATGACTTTAAAAAAATATGGACCTTTTAATTTCCCTAAGAATAAAAAAACCTTTCTTCATAATTAATTTGCTTAATTTAAAATCAAAGAACTTTTTTTTTGGTATTTATTTTTTTAATAACCTTTTTCTCTAGACCAGGGATGTCTAACCATGGACCACAGGCTACATTGCGGTTCACTTAATGTTTAAGTGTGGCCCTGTAATCATTCTCACTTCAAATAGCAATTTTTAGCAAAATTTTCATAATATCATTCAAAATAAAGGTCATTCGATCAAATGGAGAAAACATTTTAATTTAATAAAAAAGATCAAGCCAAAATTGGCCTTTTTTTTTTTTTCTTGAGGTTGCTCTCGAAAAATTAGGTTAAGCCTTTTTTTATATTTGGCCTAAATTTGATATAAATATGTATTTGATAGTTTAGTTTAATGTAGGTATTTTTATGACTTTTAATTGAATAGATTCTTTGGCCCATTAAAATATTTCAAGTTGTAATGCAGCCCATTATACTAAAAGGTTGAGCACTCCAGCCTAAAATGTCGATACTATGTTCCCAATAAAATATTTCAAGTAGTAATGCTGCCCATTAAATCAAAAAGTTGAGCACTCCAGCCTAAAACTGTCCATATTAAGTTTACTAACGGTTTTTGTTATGGAGTAATATTTGTATTCATTTCTAAATAGTATTTTGACAGAAAAAGTATTCCCGATATTGCGAGTAACGCCCGATTTTTTCCCTTTCTAGTACTTCATGGGGGGTTTTCCCTGAATAAAAACATTGATAAAGGTTTTACAAATATAAACATGGAAGAGCGTGCTCATTTCGTAATTGGAACTTCAGCATGTTTTTTTTTTTTTTAATTTTCCAAAGCTGTTTATCATTTTTATAACATTCTATAAGAGAGAACATATATATATAAGTATTAAGTAGGCGCAACTGTGAGAAGGGAGAAGAATAATACTGGAGATTAGTTGGAGAGTTGTAATTGTAAGTCATTGTTGGACGCGGAGTGAAATTGAAAAATGGCATAAGAGGCTTATTTTATGTTTATTTCCTTCCTCTAACGGCTGTTTGCATCGTCATAGCAGCTAAGCTGCTCTCCTTCTGTAATGTTCTACGAACACCACCAACAGACGGAAGCAACGGACCGGAGTAAAGTCAATAAGAACACCTTTGGATTGGGGGTACAATCATACACTAAAACATATATTCAATAAGGGATTACATTGAAAAGGATGTACATACTATATAACTATTAAAATATACCAACTCGTAAAACACAAGGTACATTACTTTCTATTTAAAACAAATCCCTACGTCATGATCTAAAAGTAAATAAAAGACAATACATAACACCTTCTTAACATTCTTCAAATTGCCAGGGTGTCCATGTTAATTTTAGACCACATTTTTAACCTACAAGGAGTTTATACTATTTTAATCTATGTTGTACATTGATAGGAAATATCTAGTATTATGTTAGATTGACGGACATTAAAACAAAGTTATTTCCTTCTTCTTTAATTTTTTCTAAGAAAACAAATGAATTACAACAAAACATAATATTATATTATTTTCTATACACAATGCTGCTTTAAAGTCAATTTAATAATGACTTCATTTCCTACATACAGAGGATCCTCACATAAACCACGGTCTCAAACCCCGCGGATATCCATGTAAGACTGTTATGTATTGTCTTTTATTTACTTTTAAATCATGACGAAAGGATTTGTTTTAAATAGATAGGTAGGTACCTTGTGTTTTACGAGTTTGTATATTTTAATAGTCATAATATGTACATCCTTTTAAATGTAATCCCTTACAGAATATATGTTTTAGTGTATGATTGTACCCCCAATCCAAAGGTGTTCTTATTGACTTTCCTCCGGTCCGTTGCTTCCGTCTGTAGGTGGTGTTCGTGGAACATTACAGAGACATTCTAAATCGTCGATCTCGAAGCCCCAGTCTGCTCCCTGATGGCCTTTTGGGAAATTCCCACGCTGAGGAGCGCTCCTATCTCTATCCTCTTCTCGCAGTATGTACTCATGGGGGCGACTAGGTCAATATTTTATATAGCAATCGACAGCTAATTATGCGATCTATAAAATTGCTTATCGGAAAATTGTAAAAAAAACCGCTTGACCTCTCACAATTTGCATAATATAGATGAGACGGTTAGTTTGGAAATTCTGCATTTGGGGGAAGTGTCCTGTAAGAATTGGATTAGATAACTAGACATACAACTTTTGGTTAATTTATTGCTTATACAAAATTGTAAATAAAAAGGTTGCTGAATAAAAATTAATTAAGTTCCGATTATTGACATTTTTCAGTATTAAAATGACTGTGTTAAAAATCAAGTGTAAATAACATAGTAATATTAAATTATACAAGTATATTGTCTAGCAAAAATAAATAATTTATAATGAATAAAATGTTTTTATTGGCCTATCCATACTTTAAAAGAAAAAATAGTCAAAAGTGGACTTTGTAAAATAATTTTTCTCATTTTATGGGGTTTACTACTAAAAAGTAACCGTAGAACGTGGATTTTTATTGTTCCCGAAAACTCGGATAGTGGCGACCCCCTGTATATAATAATAAAACTATTTTTCAGTCAATTTGCCTTTTTTTGCAATACATAGATGTTTAATTCGATTTAAGAAATAATGGTGAAATCCTTTCATCTTATAACAATATTATGTCAAATAGATATTTAACATTTTAACAATACGGTTTACTCATATGACGAGTCACATTTCCAAAAGTGTTTTTTTTTTGTCTGGTACAGATAATATTATGATGATTAGGCTTGTGAAAAATGTCTTAATTGCAGTGAGTGTAAATTTATAAAAAGTAGAGGCTGACTACACCAACTTGAGGTTGAGACTTCAGTTAGCTTAAAAGTAGATGCTCCGAAATTTATCAGTTTAAATATAAATGTTGATATTAATGCTCTTATTAACTATTTCTTTCAATTTTGAAAAAGAGAACGAATCAGCGTGCAAAAAGCACTATTGTAAAGGATAGTAATTAAAATGAGAAAATCAAGGTATTTTTAAGCATGCAAGAATAAAATTTGCTACTACAAGTTACAACTGAGATATAATACCTTCTACAAGCGAATTGCACTCTCAAAAATGCATGCATTTTCACATCTCTAATGATAATGAAAGAGTTGGAAATGCCCTTATTAAGAAGAAGATGAGATCATTATCTTAGCTTTCAATTGATCCATTTATTGTTGGAATACAGATGTCCGAGGTCCAATGCTTGTTCAGAAGAGAAATGATGAACACTTATAACACTTTTTAACTTGATAAAAATGTGAAAATGAACTTTAACCCCCTCTAAAACGAATTAAACTCCAAGACAAAACGAGTGACGTGTTGATAGTATAAAAGTAGGAAGTCAACTCTCATTTTGAGAGGTAAGACAAGCTATTATTGATAAATACGAAACCGGATTAAACATTTGCGTGTGATCATAAAAGACGGAGAGTAACCTCGAAGTTATCTTGGGGAAATTCTTGTTAAACTCAGAGTAGAATTGGGGATCAGGATCCGAGTAATTCTTGCGAATGTATTTGTTTATTTCCTTCTCTCCCCTTGTTGCAGCTACCTGCAGCTGATCTAATAAAACGTCATTAGAGCCAAATTGATTTTTGGCTTCTTTTATTTAGACATGCCTAAAATACTACCATAATATGTATATATATATATATATACTGTTTTTATTAATTATTCCTCCGAATTTCGAAAATGTAATCGTATAAGATAGCAAAGAGCACTATAGTTTATAGTGATCTCTGTCAGTAAATATGACGATTTTTCCTTCTCTAACTAAAATGAATGAGTATCTTTTTATTTATTGGGGACATAACCATATTTGAATTAGATTCCTGCATTTCATTTCTTTACATATGATCACCCCTTCCAAGAAGTATAAAATTCTCTCTTGAGTCTTGTATAAAATTAATAGCATGAATTGTCTTTTTTCAAAAATGAATGAAAAGTGTTTCGTCTACAAAGTAAAGAATATAATCAAATTAAAGTTAATTCAATCTTAAAAACTTTCCTCCACTACCGTATTTGCAATATAAAATCCGCGTTTCCAAACTATGTAATTGGATTCATACTAATCTCAGAAAAAACTTAATTATTTGGACATTTCCTATGGATGTCATAACTATAGACTTGAAATATACTTTAAATAACATTTAGGAGGTAAATTGGAGCCGATGAAAATATTTACGGACTTAGACATGTGAGCAATTGGATTTTTACCACCTCTGCTTAATTATAAATATCAAATAAGCTAAACTTTTGAATAGAGGAAAGTTACATTAATAAATAGAGTTGGGAGTGATGATCAGAGTCTTTTTAGGCATACTAATGACTTAATTCTATATCAGGTGTTCTCTTCAGTTTTTGGGTGTTTGGTAAACATTCATAAAAAGGGTCAAGCAGGTCGGTAAGGACCCATTGACCATGGCTTACAAGAAGCCCTGAGACCCAGAAGTGTCTCCAAAGTCCTACTTTGTTGAGGAAAATAAAGAAAAAAAAGAGAAATAATCATAGCCAATCAATGAATGCGATTGCTAACATCCTCGACATCGTATCCATTCAACTGTCCATTGTGTCATCAATAGAGAATTACGGTACCACAACTATGTACGTTGCAAGGAACAGCTTCTAACTCTGTCAAACAGAGAGAAAATTGTCACTCGAACCAAGGCTTCCATAAAGCTAAAACCAAAGCCTCCAGTGAAATATCTGGTCTGGTTTTTTTCTGATGAGAAAAATTTCTGTCAAACCAGAAGTATAACCTGATAAACAATTGGTAAATAGTAGGCAAAAAGTCCTTATAACATCCCGAGGATCATGAATGCCAATTATTCACATCAAGTTATTGTTCCTTGCATTGTTATCCCACCCTTCACCTTCAAGCAGGCCTGAAGGTCAACGCCAAATTCTACATCTGGGTTCTGCACAAAAAAGGATTTTTCTTGTGATATAAGCCTTTCCATTAAAAACAGCAAAGTTCAGTGGTCTTACTTTGAAAGTAAGAATTCCGGCTCAAAGTTATTTATTTTAATAAAACTTTTGACGTGCTGACATTTTTTATTGCAATATTTAAAACAAGTCAAAAATATGATAATCATATTAAATAATTACAAGAGTATAGTTAAAAAAAATCAATTATTTGTCCAATAAATGACTTTTGTAATGTGTATCTCGAGTTTTATATGTGCAATCTGTTTAAGCAGCATGAAATATGAAAATTCGAAATAAACAAACTTTTTAACAGTCTTGAGATTGTTTGACTTAGTCTTGTTGGAGGGCACGTCAAGGATGGTCTCGAGCAAGGATAAAATATGCTATATTTGACAGTTTTTCAAGTTTTTAAAGGCGGAATTGCAAAGCAAATGGCTGAGCATGTAAATAGTGTCCAAAGATGCAGTATGCTCTGAAATGCAAATTGTCATACATATGGATAAAATGATGAAATCGTCGAACCCAATCCTAATATAAGTACTGTTTTGATTATCGAGATGATCTTATTTCAAATCCATCATTAATAATGGCCCTCTTTTTTCTCGACCTTATATTTTGTATAAATAGCTGAAAAAACATGATATTCTAGTTAAAAATATCTAAGAAATAGCAAAGTCATGTAATAACGATTTTATTCACATCAAAATGGTTATCTCTTGTTCAATAAGTTAAAATGATATTAATTGATTAATGAAATTGTTAAATAAAAATATATATAAATATTTAACCTCAGCACAAGTTGTTACATTTGTGTTTATTTCTTTCCTCTTAAAATTGTTTGCAGCTAATATATGTAAACGTAAGGATATCCAATCTATTGTCCTCTAAAATATTTTTCAAATTGTCCAGCTTACTACGTTAGTTTTCCGTTTCTTTTTTTAGCATATCGACAATTCATATTTTTTACAACTCTAATCAAAGCTCTCCCACCATCAATGGTGCTCGTTAATTATGCGATATTAATTCAAATGTATATATTAGATAATATTAAATTACCACATGACTATATTCTTGCATCATAATTATTTCTATTTCTGATAATTATATGTAATGTATATATTCCAATAGTTGTATCGATTAACTGTTTTTCTAAAATTGCAATACTTTTAATTAATATCATAATGGAATTTATATACATACAAACCAATTAGTTTTAAACAATATATATACAATAGTAGAAAATGGTTCTAAAAAATTGTTAAAATTGTTTATTTTACTTTATTTGCATTGCCTATTGATTAATATTGCATAAATTAATTGAAAAAAGAAATAGGTATATTATATTCAAAAGTAAAATTAGTCATTATAAGTAATGTTTTGTCGACTCCTGTAGCCCTTCCCCAAATTAAGGAATTTTTGCTTTTTACTAGAATTTCTTATGGTAAGAATTTAGGCAAAAATATAAGTAAACATTTTTTTGAAGGATTTATTTTCGAAAAGAAAAGGGCGTTAGGGCAAATTATGTCGAGAATTTTATATTGTTTTGTGAAGGCAAAGGATTCTGAAGTGTTTTTTTTGTTTTTTTCACAACAAATCAAATGTTAAAAATTAATTTTATTAAATTTTTTTCATTAATTTATTAGTCATACTTAATTTTTATTAATTTAATTTAATTTTGCGAATAGAATAAATGAGTTTCTGATAGATTTATTTGGATGATGAATTTGGTCTACTTGAAATCCATATTCAACATAATCCGAACTGTTAATGACACCTTGTTCATCGTCAATCATCTCGGGGTCAATCACCACACCGTCTATCGCGTTTGTAAACTCCTGTAAGATGGCCCCAGCCTCAAGCATCGTCCTTCATCTAGCTAAGCTAACCCCCAAAGGTAACAAATTTTCTTTTAAAGCCAATCTCATTTTGTACATGGCCGAATTAGCTTAAAAAAAGTCCCTAAACTGGTCTATCGTGTCAAAGGTGGTAGAACTGCAGGAGAGGCCGTCAAAGAAGTTTGAGAAGATGCCATTCTTGACGTAATTGTACCAACAATTACAAATTCAAACGTTATTTTCTACTTCTGGCCACCCTAAAACCTGGACCTCAACCCACAGGTCTACTGTATCTGCTAGCAGGGATAGTTTTAACCCAGCCGAGTCCCCCAAAACATGCTCTGAACTTTATGTATGCTTCCTCCGAATTTAGGAAAATGTCAAAAATTGACACCACATATGAATATTGATGTATGTTGCGCTACACAAAGTTATCATGATAATTAGAGATTAAATATGTCAAAAAATCATTTCTCGAGCAGTTATTTGTTCGTCTTATACATAGTTTGGCTTCTATATACGTGCATTCTCTTTTAAAATGTAATTTGATCCCTTGGGTTGACCACAATGTATTGTGTGTATGGACATTGTGCATATTTTATGTTCATACCTAAACATACTTTTCTTACCATGCAAAAATGATAACATCATTTTGCAAAAGTCATAATTTAGATAAAAATATAACTGTCAAACTAGATTATTACTTCAAATAAAATACAAAATGATATTATATAATACATCTATATTATACAGAAAAATAGGGCTCAATCTATTATAAAACTATAAAAGGATTATATCCATAAAATTATTTATGTCCTCAGAGCGAGAGCAAAAAAAAAAAAGTGAAAAATCTATAAACAATTTTTTTTTTAGATTTTTGCTATTATTAAATGCATCAAAATTTTCGATGAAGAAAAAAATATACAAATAATATGATAAAAAAATAGGGAAAGCAATTATCTCTCTCTTTCTATCTCTATTCGCCCCCCTAACTTATAAACTTTGTACAGTTTTTTTCATTGATTTCATATTAATCTATATTCTTTGTGTTATTTAAAGGCAGAATTTTAATTGAAATCAGCCGAGTGGGAATCCCGATACACACTTCTCCTTCAGTACATTTAAATATAGAGGGCGGGCCCTAAAACTGTAAAAATTAAATCCAAAATTAAACTACACGAGGGGTGTCTGAAAAGTTATCGACTTGAACGTAAACATGGTAGCACTCGTAAATAAAGGCTAGTCACATCTATTTAGCATCTGTTGTTATGTAACAGTTCCTTGAGTGAGTTGATGTGTTTTTGATAAAAAATGATAATTAAATAGAGTCCAACTATAGTATACATATGAAGGCTTGTTTTGTGAAAATTTGGCGTGTCCATGAAGTCCAACTTGGAGTAATTTAGCAAAAAACAAAGAGTGTGACATGAACAATTATTTTGCAGAGATAAACACCGAGTAGTATTTCGACGTGTTACAAAATGGGAGCATTGCTTAGGAAAGTGTGTAAGGAGACTTTGTTGAAAAGTGTTTGGTATTTTTATTACGTCGGAAACTTTTCAGACCACCCTCGTATAACCCGTAAAGATATCATTTTTTTTTTCAAATGCAACTAATAATTGATCTTACGGTCACAATGTTTGTTTAAAACATTTTTTTGGGATTCTTCATTTACGAGAAAAAAGAGAGTCAACAAAATTAATAAATATCTCTGCTTCTTGAAGTTTTGCACGCCTCCCAATCTTGTTTTTAGTGATTGTAAATTTTTTCTGTGGAGCTCATATTCCAATCACAAAATGATCGGATTTTGGGTTCAAAAGAAGACGCTATTTGTATTTAAGATACATTGAAAGGAGACAATCGAGGGTTAAGGGTATAGGGTGCCGTTAGCCGGTCCTGTAAAACGTTTATTATCTTTCTGCTCTCGGGGTTCAAAATTAACAACATTAATTACATGACCATTATCCTTGAGAAAAGTCTCTAGCCATGACAAATTCCCTCGTAACGGAAGTTATTATACCTTTAAACAGGGTTGTGCTCCTTGTAGCAAATCCTATGAAGCAAAAATGGCGTAAGACTCACTTTACTAGTTTTTGGGGCATTGTATTTTATCCTCCATCCAGTCCGTTATTGAATCTGATGGATTTTGTAATATGTTGCATTTTAGGGGCATGATCATTAAAATTCCAACTTCCATTTGGAGATACTGAAAGCTTCCCTAATTACTAGAACTTGGGACAACATTCCTTTGGAAGTGGTCTGTGCCTGGAGCTATATCTTACCTAACAGACTCAAGCTTGTAAATTCTGCAAATATACACCATTTTAGGTCATTTTTCTGTCAGTTATGGATATGATGCTGAGTAGTGTTCATACAAAATATTAGGTAGCTAATGGCATCAGCGTAAAAGTTACATGCGATTATTAATTTGACAGTATTTAGACTCCACCCCGTAGGTTTAACTCAACCTATTGTTAGAACTCATCATTCATCCTACAATGATCTGACAATTTGTATCACAAACAATTTTTTCAGCAGACTCTTCTTTTTTTCCATCTCACTAGGGACTTTTTTGCTTATAAGTATTATATAATAAATGATAAGTCAATCTTGCATACTTTAGATATTCTGAAGGGGTAGCGAAGGATGCCGGGATTGGAGGTACACTTCCAAAAATCAGCCTGTTTTATTAATTGGATGTTAGAAGCATTCAAGAAGTTTCACTTTTACAAATATTGGGAACTTTTGTTTTGTTGGATGAGAGGAACGAGATTGAAAATCGGATATATATTGCACTTATCCAAGAACATCTATAATGAATTCGGTGCTCGGCATAACGCCAAACCTACAAAACGTAATAGGAACATTTTTATAATTAAAAAAATAATTATGGAACAAAAAGATCTGAGAGCATCATGAAATTGCAGCCAAATAATATATATTTATTTATTAAATAAATCCTTTATTGTTAAACTATGTAATTAATAGTTAAACATGTTGATGGAATTGTTATTTGTAACGGCTCTACCCCTACAATGTCCTCTTTTATATTATTTAATAAAAGATGGTACAACAATTTTCTTTATTCGGTAAATATGCAAACCTATCATCCAAAAGTATGTTTCCACCTTTTTGAGTCGTAATCATTTCCAAGAGAGTTTGAAAACTCAATACAATAAAGATGAAAACTATTGTATTAACTACAACTGTATCATAAAAGGTTCCTTAAATTTACTAGAAAAATATAGTAGAACAAAAAATGGAGTTTAAAAAAAAGTAAATATACAGGGTGGACAAGGTAAATCCAGAATAACATTAACGGTTAATTATGAGACTTGTATAAATGATAGAAAGATAGAATAAGTTTTAGACAATCTTGACCTTATGACCAGGCGCTGAGTCTTGGTGGAATGTATATGGTATCCCATCAGTGACTTCATTCATCCCTAGGATGACCACGTCTTTGAAAACGTCCTTGTAGACCTCCTTGGTGACCTTCTGACTCTTTTGGAAGAAGTGGAGGGGCGCATAACTTGTCCTTCCGTACTGATGACCGTCAAGACCATAACCGAAGCTGGATTCTTTGTTTTCATGTCTGGTTGGACGTAATCAGGGTCCAACCAGATCCATCTTTCGTTTCTACGGTTATAGTTGGCGTCGATGGAGAAGATTTTCTCGTTCGAAAAAAAATGCACGTGACCACCTTGCACTTCATTTGGTTAATAGGAATGTTACCTTTTCTGATTTTGTCTGCCTGATTCTGCTCTGTTGGCAGATGCTTTGAGGCTCTGACCCTCTACAAGTAACCTAAGTCAATCCTGATGGCATTTTTGAAGATCCCTTTGCCTGCGTTATGGGCATTGGCCAGCTTAGCAATTGGCGTGTTTGGATGAGTGTCAATTGATTGTTTCGAGCCAGCTATGAACCTTTTAGTCCGGATTTTATCAGATCTTGTTTAATTTTGCTGTTCTCTCAGTCTTTCCCTCCTCATCAAAGGCCTTAATCACGTCATAAACGGTTGATTTTGGATATTTGATAATTGAAATTATCTCCTGAGCAGAGTGTTCTGCGCTGCAAGCTTCGATGATGGAAATTCTCCTGACTTTTTCCATGCTTAAACGACGAAATACCAAAAACAAAAATAGCCTTATTTAGCTGATTTACAAGTCGGTTACAGTTATTCCACCCTTGTCCACATTAATGGTTGGAATTTCCTCATGCCCTCAGATTTCTTTGTTCCAAGATTATTATTTTGTTTCCAAAACATCTTAATAAAAATTATCAGTTTGACGTTTCGTACGTTTGACGTTTTGTCTGTTCTAAATTTTGTCTGTTCGAAGTTTTTCTGTTGTATTTTGTTCCGTATAGAACTTCCGTCCATTCTACGGAGAGATCCATATTTGTTTGGGAATTTTTTTAAGCCTTATAAAGAACAAACTCGTTGGGGTATATCCATATTTTTTATTTATTTGAAACCTAAATTTAATTACACTCAATTATTCATATTGAAATCAGCCACTTTTGATAACCTTCGGCCACAGTGTCAAGGCTTTAACAGGACTTCGTGCAGATCCAGCTTTGCGATTAGACTCACTTTTGGAGTGCATATTTCGGGACTGCAAACAGCCCTGACCTGAATCCATGGGATGTCTATCTCTGAGGGAAGGTCGAATATGAGGTCTGTGGCAAGTATCATTCGTCTGGTATGACCCTAAATAATTCCATTAGCCGTACAATGACAAAACTGGATCTGCACGAGGTCGCCAGGGTTGTCCAAAGGTTCCAACGCCGTATGGCCGAGATTATCAATGAGGTAGATTACAATATAACTAATTGAACTTCTCAAATGTAGCATTCAAATAATAGTCTAACACCATTTAGTTCCTTCGTTATATGCCTTTAACAATTTATCTAGACCACCCTGTACATTTTGTACGTTCGATGTTTTGTCCTAGAAACCATGACAGAAGTACAGTTCTTCCATTTTTCTTATCATTTCTATGAACTCAGGCCTAAAGGAAACTATTGTCTATAACTGTTTATATTTCTTGGTTTATAATAATGTTGGATTGAGTGCACGGAAAAATACGTGGTTATCATTATTATAGTATAGATTTCCTTTATACTTCATAGCATCATAATAGTCTTTGCCCATACTGGTTTTTCAACTTTGATACTCCTTTACTTTTACCACGGGTCGGAGGCATATGTTAGTATCCCTCTACCTAGTTGATGGATAAAGTGTTTTCTATCATTGTAATGCCATAAAAGTTTCTAGAAATGAATTAGTTTGCATGATAAAATTAATTTTAATCAAAATTGACACAAGTAAATAATGATAAAATAAATAAATTGCTTCTGTGGAGTTTTTAAAATTTTATTATGATGTGCATAGTTAATAAAATCAATACTATCAAAAATACATATATTTGACATTGTATGAAAATCAAGTCTATAAAGTAATTTATTAATAGTAATTTTGCTTCGATTATTGAAATTAAAATAGAATTCATACTTTTTAAAGCAATCATAGCAAAATATGATAATTGAATAACTCAATATTAATATGTGGTTATATATATTCCTTGGAGACAGGGTTTGTTTTTCTTTCTATTTCTTGACTCCAAGTTTTAATACAAATCATTTAAAATTTATCCTTAAAAATACTTTATACTTGCATATGAAACTACGTTAGCGATTCAGTTAATAAGACGCATGAAACTGTTTTAATTTAAAAGTACATATGTAATAAAATCTGATCATTGTATTGTGGTTGATCTTTAGTAAATTACGTTTTATTCTCCTCTCTTTCTTTAAAATATAGGCCTGAATTGAATACTTGCTATTTATACAGAATTGTAAGTATGTGTATTTCCCCCTTTTCGCTAATATTCCTCTGTCTAATGCATACTATTGCATAAAATATGACCTGTCAGTATGCGATAAAACGCCGTCACCCTGACAATTTGAATAATGTTTGGAAGGAAAGCAACTTAGGAATTATAACGTTTTATTAGATCAGCTGTTAAGCAGCTGTGAGGGAAATGAAATGCACACAAATCCCACTCTGTATAGCGCAAGGTACTGCAGCTGAAATTACTCCAATGGGGACCCTCAACGACTTATAACTCCTGAAGGAGCAAACCTTCCTACCTTTCTCTCCGTCTATTTTGAATACACGCCTCTGATTCATCATATAAGTCCTGACGGTATTTAAAAATTAAAGAAACCAAAAATACACGTGGTTGCTCTGAAAATTTGAAGTAATTTATCAGCCTTGACAGGAAATAAATAAACACTTTGTATATCAAAGGTAGAATTACTTCGATGCCGATCCTCAATTTACTCCGAGGGAAGAAAAACTTACACATATTACCCCTGAACAAGCCTTCATTGTTACTCTTTGTCTGTTATGTAAAAGTCGTTACTTTATACTTGGATATTCTATCTTCAAGAATTAAATAAGGATGACAATAGCATTTGGAAAATAAAAAAATCTTGCTCATGCATTCTAGGATATGTTTTTATACATCTGTAACCAATACAAACTATATTAGAGTATGTGCTTTGAAACCAACTTCAGCCAAACCAAAATCCAAACTGATCACAACATAAATTTAGGTATAAGTAAGAATACCCTTGAATATTTTTTTTGTCCGGCCAGAATTTAAAGGGTTGCTTCCGGTGAAAGCTTCCTCTCAGTAATTGAAATCCTTCTAAAGTGATCAACATTTGATGGGGGAAAAAATATTTCTACAAGTTGGTATGAAAAAAAAAACTTTTTTTTTTTTAAATCGATTGTTCTGTTAAAAGCTTGTAAATTCAGTACATTCATACATATAATCCATGTATCCATGCAATCCATGCAAATGAAGTAATACTGCGTCCGTTGTGAGCAAATTCTTATTCAAAACAATACATTTATCATGTACAGTGTTGTATGAAGCATGGCCTGCTGGTATGTTAAAATAAAAGAAACCGAAAATTAATGCGGTAATCCTTAATATTTGAGGAACGTTTGGGAGGAGAGCGGGTTATAGCCCGAGAGCCTGCCATGGAAGATGTCACCCCATAAGATACAGAAGGTTTGACCCCTAAAATTAAGTATGTCACTTAGAAGATTTTTTTTGTGTCACTGAAAACCTGAGAAATTTACATTCCTTTCTACTATGTTAGGACATCATAAAAAACAAAGATTGGACAAAACATTTCTGTCAAAAAAGTGAGGTCTTGATTTTTTAGGATGTCCTGATATAGTTCTATAACTTGGTGCAAGTTTTGTCAACGTACCTTATGTTTAAAACAATCACCCAGAGGCTATTTTTAGGGGGATCTGGAGGCCAGCCCCAGCAAGGGGGGTCAGGCTGACAAAAAAAATTCAATGTTTTAGATGACATAAGTAATTTCAGAGGGTCAAACCTTCTGTACCTCATAGGGGGAAATCTTCCATCGGAGGCTCCTAGACTATTAGCTGTCATGATATTTTATTAGACAAGTTGTGAGCAGCTGCGAGAGCAATCTCACATGAATCCCACTCAGTTTATAGCCAGAAAAATAGGCTGGAATTACTTAAAGGTGGATCATCAACGACCTATAATTCCAGAGCAAACCCTAATTGTTTCTCTTCGTCTTTCATGACCATATGCACTTGTATACTTCGATGTTTTGTATTCATTAATTCAATAATAATTATGATAACTTGGGAAAATTCACAACCCTATTCAGATAGCCAGCCAGAAAAAAACCACTCCTGCTTTTGAGGACATATTTGATACAACCCTACAAAGTAATGTGAGTAAGCCACTGATGAGTAGTACTCCTGTACGTCTTGACTAATCACACCAATTCCTTTGATGATAAATATATAAATCCCAAATTTGTAATGCTTGTTTTTTATGACAACGTTAATAATGATTATTTCTTGCCTGTGTAACTGTGTAAGTCTGTAATTTTGAATAATAAACGAAAAATGATAAATGTTCAAACATATACTATGTACATATGTATACAGAACTGTTGTTTTGTACTTAATCTTATTATTATACACTATATACCTAGTTCTAAAGACGATACATATCTTTATATGAAGTTGCCTTCAAAAGTTTTTATCTATTTAGCTACTCGCATATAAAAAAACTCATATTTGACAAAAATGAAATGAAGCGTTGAGTTTGAAACATAACCTTCAGGATTTCCTAACTATAATTTCAACACTCAATTATTCATAATTGAAAGTACATATTATTTGAGTAAAGAGTTATTTAATGTATGACCTTATGTTTACGCTTAAATGCTAAGGTGTTATATAAATATATATATCCTATGTTAGTTGTCTCGCAATGATCCATGGCGGAGTCGGCTGAATATCGTGTTTAATTTTAGTATTGAAAAGAAAAATATGGAGGTGACAAGGATTTTTACTTGGCTGCTTGTCTTAGTTGGGTCGACAGATATTAAATATTCGAATCTTGAGAAGTTTAATACAGTCGCTCTTGTGTTTGGTCTATATTGCAATGGGGACACAAAACCATGTGGCATTTAATTAGGATTGTATCCTCTTTATTTTTAATTACAAGGTTTCATTACGAAACCAAATGACACCTGAACACATAATAAAAAAAAAAATTATCCAATGTCAACTAGATCAATATAATTGTCTATAAAAATAAATTATGATTTTTTAAAACTCATCATTTCTCCTAATTCCATGACTTTACCATTTGACACTTTTGTAAAAGATTTATGTTTTTTTTATAGCTATTTCATAACTTTTTAATAATGGATTATACATTGGTTTTGTTAAGGATGTATCAAAAATTTATCAAAATACTAATTTCTTCATATCTACGACCTCAAAAGTTGAATAAAGTTAAAATTCAAAAACTAATGGTTATAAGTAGAACTTAAATAATATATATATATACACCACATACAATGTAAGGTTCAACTTTCCGTTTCCTTGGAAAATTGGATTATGCATTGACCAGAGTACAGGTTCGTACTCCGGAGTTGGAACCAACATTGACCTCATTCATACCCTGGATAAGATCATTACAGCCAAGTTTGCCCCTTGCTCATACAAGAGGCAATGTGACCAATGAAATAAATTAGGCAATTGTTGAGATGAAGAAACACAATCACTATCCAGAAGTTTTTAAAACTCTTTGAACGTGAATAACTCCAGAATTTGTTATGTTAGGGTACTTTAATTGTTGTTATATGATCTCCTGTTATTTGAAAAATTCCAAATTGATGCAATTAGTCCCGATCAGGTCTAACTCTGGGACTGTTTATGGAAGATTAATATTTCTCTTTAAATGAAAAAAAAAAAAAAAAGCATAATCATGGCCTTTTCCTTCATAAATTTCTATAAATGCGAATTTTGACATGTAAGAGTTGAAATAGGACTGTCGGTTTCAAATGGTTTGCATGACCTAATTAAACTTTGAAATTATGATTTCTTTCCAATAAGCGTTTATTCCTAGAAAAATGTAAGGCGAGGCCAGAAATAAAAAACTTTTTTTACGCAAAACTATATATAGTTACAAGTTGTCCTAATGCTCAAACCATAATTTGAGTTTAAACTCAATTTTACGAACTCTACAACCGTTTAGTCCTAGATTAATATTTGTCTTTATGAAGTAAATTGGTTACTCCGTGGGAATATTGAGGAAGTGACTAAGGTCAATAGAGATCAAATTGAAAATTAACATACTGTTACCATCTATACTATAAAGTAAAACCAAAATAATCGTCACAATACATTTGTTCAAGATCTAAATGGGTTCATATTTTTTTCCAATTGTGGTTTTACTATAAAGGGTGAAGACAAAAAATATTGAAATTTTGAAAAGCCTTTTTCACTTCTCCATATTTTATTTTCTGCCATTTTTATGGCAAACTTTTGAAACAAAAGTTGGAAATCCAACAATTTTCTACAAATAATATTAAATGATTTCCCCTCCATTCCGAATGATGGATTCAATACGGGGACGAACAGAAGCACAACTGGCATTGAGAAATGTTTAATCCGCTTTCATATATATCAGTGATAACTTGTATGTAATAGAAAATAAAGTTCACTACTTAGGAATTAAATAATATGATTTAATTCATTCTCCAGGCTCCAAAAAAACATGCGAGCTAAAAATGTCTTCAATTTTCATTAGATCCGCTACAAACAGCAGTGACGGGGAGAAGGAAATAAGCCAGGACATGGACAAGAATTACTCTGACGTTGATCTTCAATTCTACTCTGAGTGTCCAACAAGGACTTACAATAATAATTTTGTAACAAATCTGTAGGGTTACTCACCGTATTTTATGAACACACACAAATGATCCATCCACTTTCGTCTAGATCAGTAGAAAAGTTAGTTAATTCCTTAGAAATTAAATAATAATGATAGGAGCTTAGACAAAGAAAATTTACTCTTCTGTAATAAAAAGAAGTCTGTAGACCGGTCTACTGTGTCAAAGGCGGTCAAGGCTGCTGTGGGCGAAGTCAAAAAGGTTTTGAAGAGAGGCCTCAAAAGCATGGTCATCTTAATTAACTTGTTGCCACTCCAGAGCCCGGAATAGAGTATCTAGTGGAAAGTGGAGTCCAAAATATCCCTAGTCCGCTACAGCAACATTGCTGACCTCAAGTCTTTTGTGAATGAGGACTGTCCGAAGATGAGCAGCAGCCAGCCCAGCTTAGGACCTGTCATTGCCTCTTTGGGCACCCAAGTTGACAAATACTATTCCTGTACACTGTAATTAAGCAGCAAAAACCTGGACTCAAGAATTTACTTTATACATATTTCAAAAAAACTAATTGAGAGGGGGGACTATAAAATAAGTTGGGACAATGGCAAGAATTACTCGGATATCGATCCTGAATTCTACTCCGAATCCTACAACTATTACTCCGCAACAAGTCTTGAGTATTATTCTCTCTCCCTCATGGACAGACACAATTGTTCCATCAGGTTTTGAAGATAATTAAATGTAGTAGGAAGTGAAGTTTCTCCTCAGGATTCAAATAATAATGACAAAAGAGTAGGAAAAGAAAATTCACTCTTCAGTTTGCCAACTCCAAAACAACAGGGCAGCTAAAAATACTCCCGATTTTCACTACTATGAATAATACTAATAATTAACCTACTCCCCAAACACCCAAATTATTATTTTAAATAAATTAAATGATTAAAAAGATTGTCTAATTATTTCTTAATTTAACTTTAATTTCAAAAATAAAAAGTTTTTAAAAATGAATATAATAAAGATGTGATTTAGTGGGTTCAGATAAATTATATCCAATGTAAAGCTAATCTGAAATGAGATATCTATCCTTTTACTAATTATTATGTAGGTGGTATCATATGAAATCTTTTCAGATATAGAACCTTAACGGGATGTATTACATACGAGTTAAGACGTATTTAAATGTATTTCAGAATTACCAGTGGATATCTTATACAATAAAAATACGACATTTTATAAAATTAAATAAAGGAAACTAATTAGAAAATAAGGTGTGGTTAATCAGGGGCGTCCGCAATATATATATATTTTTTTTTGGGGGAGAGGGTTGGTTTTTGGAATTTTTTTGAAAAAATAAATCCTATTTGAAGAAACAGGAATTTTGTGGGAAAAAATTTGAAAAATTTAATTTTTTATATCAAAATTTTGGGAAAAAAAATTGAAAAATTTATAGTTATTCACGAAAAATCTAAAAAAATTTAAAAATTAAGTTTTGAATATAAAAATTTTAAATTTTTTTTTTTTTAGATTACTTTTTTTGGAATCAAATGTCAAAAATTTAATTTTTTACAAAAAAAAATATAAATTATCCTTATCTATTTGCAAAAAATTATTTTTTTTTTAATTCAAATATATATTCTTTACTCTACCGTATAATATGATCTAATGACGGAAAAAAATTCTAGTTAAAAGGCAAAAAAATTTATTTTGGGTACCCCCTGTTAATTTGTATCGACTTCTCATAATATCGACAGAAATTGGTCCTAGTATTGAAATTACTTCTAACTTACTCTTAAATTTATTTTTAAATGGAAATTAAACTGAAATATATGCAAATTGAAATAAGTTCTTAGAATTTCAAGATACCATTATGTATTTACAAGTGAATATATATTTACAAATAAAACAAAGACTGTCTTTGGTGTAAATTGTTTTGCATAATAAAATAAATATATGTAAATTCAAATATGTGCGGGACACAGCTGAACGTACATCAAAAAGATGCTCAGATATCCCAAGAGGACAGTCTTAGACGTCTAAGACGTGTCTTCAACGATTTGAAGTACCATGGTAACCCAATCATCTTTTATTTGAATGATAAACAATTAGCTGTCGACGGATCCACAACATATGGTTTGACTCAGAGATAGCTAACTATCCCACGTCTTTAAAACCATGTTTTCGGCTAATACCCTTATCCTTGGAGTCATTGGGAGCAATGGCAGTGTAATACTACCAATATTCCTTGAGGCAAAATGGAGGGTGGGTGCCAACAGATGCTGTGAATTCCTGTCTGACCATATGATACCTTGGATGAAAGCTGAAACCAATGGTGTCGAATTCTGGTTTGAGTAGGACTCGACCCCCCTCTCACAAGGCCCGCAAGACCCAAAACTTGTTTAAAAAAGAGAAAATGTCATTTGGACACCCCCAAACCCCCCAATTGCAGTAACTCGGCCTTTAAAGTCTTCTTTAAAAAATCATATTTTTATTCTATAATTTCAATTCAGAGCCATATTTCGAAATGGAATTACTATTTACATGAAAATTAAAGTTAATAACATTCGAAAAATGAAATATTGATCAAGTTATTCAGAATACAGTTCCTGCAAAATGGGCCTAATCATTTAAAAATCAAGTAAATGAAGAATTTTATTGTGAAGCTAATCTTTTTGCATATTTTTTTCAATTATATCACATTATACCTAAAAATAAAGCATATGTTACAATTTGAAAATATTTACCATAAATAAGTACGACTTTCAATAATTTATTATTCAGTTTAATTTTTAAGTTACTTTTAAAATATTTAAAAAATATGTAATCTAAGATTTCGTACAATTATTTCGAAATTGAATATAATTAAATCAGTTATTTGACAAATTGTAGGAAGTTATGAATATTTAAGAGACATTAAAAGCTCAAAAATCAAATATAAATGAGTCGATTAGATTACTTACATCTAATTAATAAATACTAATCAAAACTTTGGATATGAAATATATTTAACACAATCTCAACTGGCTTATTTATTAAATATTACATAAGAAAATCAAAAGTTAAGCTGGAAAAATCAATCAAAATTGATTTTTTTTTTTGACAGCAAATCAAGTTGTAATACATGGTTATACTTTAGTTATAGATATAATTTAAAGTAATTGAAAAAATATTAGCTTCCATATATGGCCCTTCATTTGACTAGATTTTCAGTTTTATAGGCCCCCAATCCCGTGATACATAGTGTTAGAACGCATACCTCTTATAAATAACTGCAAGAAAGAAATTGAAAACAAAATTGTGGGTTCCCCGGCTGATTTGGTGCGTAAACGCTTCCATCGTTTATGCTGTAAACCGTCGGAAGACTTACTGAAAAATATATTTTGCAAGCCTTGCGAAAGAAAACGAGTTCTGCTACAGGAGGCTACTTCAACCCTTTTTACGAATAAATCGAGAGTCGGAGATACAGAGAGAGACTGCACTTTCTATAAATCCAGTCTGGAGACTTCTAGACAACTTTTATTGTATATCCCAAAAGTTGTTCAATAATGTACATGACCACTGAGCTTTTGTTGGAATATTACAAATCAGCAATAGCGGATGGGAATTGGCTTTTAAAGTCTCCGCCTACCTAAAATTTATTTTTAAAATATAGTACTTAATCACAAAAGTGTTTGGATAGCGAAGTCGTAACAATTGATTCGTTATATTGGTGTTTCCCTCTATCATTTATATTCTTTTTTTTTAATATGTATCCTTTTGATATTGTTGCCGTTTTTTCTTATTATTTACACGAGCAAGTCACGCTCCTGAATATACAGGGAGCGGGGATCAAATTGTCGCCTACTTTAAACCTTGATAACTTGAAGACGACATTATCAAATAAAAAACCGGTTACCAAAGAAGAAAAATATTTACAACAGCTGAAGATACGTAGTTCAGTTAGCATCATGCAGTCATCACATGAGGAGATACAAGCTACAAGTGGAACGAGGAGCTTTCAAGGTCCGCCGTAGTCATGGTATTGGTTAATAATGGAAGTGAAATCTCCAATTCAACGATTGCTTCAACCTTAGGAGTGAATTTACGGACTGTTCAGCGTATCTGTAAGAAGCTAGAGGACACCTGGGATGTTGATGCCACCATAAAGAGGGCACCCAAGGAGGAGGGCGCCGACAGGAAGGTCAGGGACACCGACTTTGTCGACAAGGTGAAAGAGATGGTTGAAGATGACCCTACCAGGTCCATGAAGGCCGGAGACAGGCCCTGGGTGTGGCAACAGGACTCAGCACCCTGCCATGTATCCAAAATCTCCATGCAGTGGTTAACCGAGAACTGTTATGATGTCATAACCAAGGATTTGTGGCCTCCTATTTCTCCCGGCCTTAATCCTTTGGACTATTTTGTCTGGGGCTATGCCGAGAGACATACCAACAGACATCCCCATAGCACCAAGGCCAGCCTGATGGACTCCATCAAAGGAGGTATTCGGCAACATGGACAATGAGATGGTCAGAAGAGCCTGCGGCCGGTTCAGAGGCCGTATTGAGGCTGTTATTGATGCCAACGGTGATTATATCGAATGAATGGCTACACTATACCTATATGCTCGTCATAGTTTTGATTTTCAATAAAAAAGTTAAAAAATGTAAATTTTGTGTTGTTTTTTGTAGAAAAATATTTTGGCGACAATTTGATCCCCGCTCCCTTTATATATATTACTCGTCGTTGTGTGCGTTTGAAGGTGACATGTGGTCGCCTTTAATAAAATTAGAATTACAGCCCACTAATTAATTTGTGTTGTGAATTAGGCCCGTCCTTGCCTCTGAAGGAAGGAAAACGCTTGGCAGAGGTTTTATTCAGTGTTGTTTATTATTTAGACAGAAAAAAGTAAGAACTCTAACATACCTACTGGTCTGACAAGACTCTTTTTAATATCCAACGAATTGCTGGAGAGGTTTGATATGAATGGAACGCATATCCTGAATGTAAAACGAGATTGAAGGAATGTCCAAATGGTCATGCACATATTGTAGATAGTCAATATTTCTCTCATTGCATTTACAACTGTAGAGCATGCGAGATATACACTAATCTTCAAGAAATCATGCAGAACCTATCTCATGTTATATCCTTTTCTTCTTAATTGAGACTGGCCCTTGTATCCAACAAAAATCCTTGGAACTATCGACTATTATCTTGATATTTTATCAAATTCAAAATATTTACGGGAGGATTAATACATTCTGGGCCTAGTGTTTATGTGTCTTAATTATGTAGCCACAACTGAATCAAATCGGGTGTATAACTAGGTTTGTTTATTATATCTTTTCATTTGTATTTTTATATTGAAATATAAAGTCAACTTTCACATAGGAGATAAAAAAAATCCCTTTTTTATTTCTAACTATTCTGCTCTAAACAATTGCTATTATTTTGACTAACTAAATAGAAAAAATGAAAAGAAAGTAATGCTCATTGCCTAGAATATAGCTTTTACTCGTGTATCTATTCATTTTTAAACTGCACTTGTTAAAATAGGACATCTTTTATACTTAATTTAATAAAATGTGGAAAACATATTGAAATGAAATGATTTACACGCCTATAAAAATAAAAATTAGTTTTACTAACTTAATTAATTGCTGAAAATATATGTAATATATTTATAAAAGATACACAAAGATTAGTTCTCTTATAATAAATGATTAAACATTAAAAAAATGCATAAAAATTGACAAGATAACCCGTCTAATGTAATCTACTCTCAACCTTGATAAATTATTGCTTAAGAAAATTGATGGAGGGGTGTGATATTTCTGCTTATAAAAAGTCTCTAATTTAGTTTATACTGGCGGAAGTACCCGACACAAGCAAGTGGAAAGACATAAACTCAAGGAGCAATGTATGTATGGAAGAATTGGAAAGTGCAGGCCATCTCATTAATAGATTCTCCGCCTTATCTTACGAGAGACAACAAGCCATGAATGAGGAAAATGAAGACGTTCGTATTTTAAAAATTATGAAATATAAAAAAAAATAAAAAATATTTCTAAACAAAATTTTAATGTAAGCTAGGTTTTAGAATCTGCTGTAGCAGCATAAATACATTGTTGTGTGGTCCTGTTCGTTGCCATATATATACACAATTTTATTTTATGTATGCATGCCAAGCAGTAATAAATATTCAACTAGCCTACCCGGCATTTCTCAGAGTTATAAGGAGTCGATTAACTTTGCTTAAATAATGTAGATAAGCAATCTCTTTTCTTTTTTTAAATGATACACTGAGCTTCTTTTTTTTTCCCCAAAAATATTTTTTATTAACTACACACACTCGTAGCTAAACTTTTATTTCTTAATAAAAAATGGCAATGTCATCCATGCAACCATAGGGTCAATCATCCATCCAGACAAAAAAAAAGAAATAGGTGAAAAAAACATTTTTTTGTTTTTTTTCAGATAGAAAAAAATGAATTTCTTATGGAATATTGGTATCGTAGATTAAATAAACTTGGTAGAAATTTTGTCTGGAAATTCGCTTGCATATAAATTTGATAAATAAAAATTGATTGTTAACTGAAATATCTTTCATTTTCTGATTTTTTTTTTTTTTTCATCAAACGTCATTTTTAATTTTTTACGATGTAATGCCACAAAACGATGCATTTTGGAAATAAAATATTAAACATTTAAAGTACCATGTAGTATTTTCTATTTCCGGTACATTTTCAAATATTTTTTGCAATATTGGCAAAAATAAAAGAGCAATTTTTGGTAATTTTTTGACGACATAATTTTCTATAACTTTTTGGTTTTGCAAGTACGAAAAACATCTTGGTAGGTTTTTGTTCTTCTTTAAAATGCTAACAAATCCTACTTACTATTTATTGCAAAATTAGGTGGAAAATAGTTTTTTTGCAGTTGTCTTAAAGAATTCCAATTTTGCTATTTTTTGACAGAAAAAAAGATGTATTTTTTATATGTATATGTAGACAATTTTTTTTTCATCAATAGATGTTAGTATATTATAATGGTCGCCCACACTCAAGAGTTTTTCTGTTTCTTTTCAGATGAGAGGTTGTGAGATAAAAGTAATAATGTCTCCAATAATATTATAACAATAGTTCTAATAATACACTGTCTAACAGCAAAAATTGTACAAAATAGTATATGCTCAATTGAATCGAGTTTAATTCCCTGATTCCAAATATGGCCTTATTGTTTCTCTCAAAGCCTCGTGGCCTTCAGAAAAAGCCCATACATTTTATTTTATTTTTGGCTATTTTTAAGATTCACAGCTGTTTTAAGCCATTGGCCATTGGTGTAAATTATGTTAATATAGTTTAATGACAAATGTTAAAAAATTATAAAACCATTTTAAAATGTATGCATCATACCCATTGCTCGAGTTATCTCTTTTTGAATTTGGAAAATAGGTATGTTTTATTCATAGGCTCATAACTTCAAGCCGAATAGATTCAAAAAGTTTAAAAGTATCCCATTGGATAGCTGAAAGTATAAACTTTAATTTAAAAAAATTGAATTTCCCCAAAAAAGCTCAAAATTGTTGTCTATTTGAGATAAGGCCGCGACAATATTTCAAGGATAAAAATCATTTTTCTCATAATAAACGTCCATATATATTGGTATGCCTCAGCTAGAAGAAGAAAAGAGAGAGAAAAAGAAAAAGTATGGGTAAAAATTTAAAAAAAATGTGAAATACAATCCATCCTGAGAGTTTAATCCCGAATTCGGTATCGGTGTTCATCAAAGGAGAAGAGTACATGCGCGGGAAGGAATTCCTGGCAACAAAATCCCTGCTGAACTGTACAATTTGCTCCGAGGACTCCCTTGAATGTCTGTCTTTTGGAATCACTCACTCATAACGGCTTTGCAACGAGTTTCCTCGTGTCCATGGAGATTAAAAAAATAATACAAGTCTCGTATAACTCTTACTAGTGAATTTTAGAGTCAACGTAAAATGAGAAATCTTTTTCCTGAGTTTAATCTTGAATCAGAGTTGAAGGATGGAGGCGTGCTGCTGAAGTTGTAACTAACTGACAACTGTTATTTACCTGTTCAATTTGGAGGAAATTTGCATTATGGGTCAAGGGTCCCTTGATACGCAATAACAAAATTTCTGATAACGCCTCTTACTTAAAGAGATTACAAAATGTAATATCTATAGAGTCTTTTCACTAAAGTCATGAATATTATCACAATTGAAGGAGACGCCATTTTAGGGACTTGAAGTTGATATTTTTCGTACATAACATGGATAAATTCACAATTAATCTTGATTAAAATACAAAAAATGGCTTTATAAATAAAAAACAATTAGATTGAATATTACTTTATGACAACGATGAACACTGATATTTGAATATAATAAAGGAAACGTGTACTGAAAATCCCTATGAAAAGTATTAATTTGTACAACTAATATACTTTTTTGAGCGATTACGGACTAGAAAGATTGGATATTTGCTAATATATATATATATAATAATTTCCGTTGTAATAGGCTATCTTAATCTTCAACACAGAAAGACGAATGTACTAAGTTGAGTACATGCTGTTCTTGTTCTTAACAAAAGTGTGATTTCATTGGATAGTGTAACTACTAATTATGTCCAAATAGTAATATAATTGGGTTATTCATTGCTTCAGAATCATTCATTTTTGAATTATTTATCCATAATTCGGATTTTATTTTATTAGGGTCCTTAATTTAGGTAAAATACTCGTAAAATTCGAAATATGTACCCCTCTAATTTTGGAATCGGATCTGAATCCAAAACTTTGGTTACCCGATATTTGTGTTTATTTTCCTCTATTAGCTGTTCGCTGAGATGTTATTTTGAATAGCTGCTATTTCGGTAGATGCCACTTTTGAAGCTCCAATTGGTTTACATTTGACAGTTACAAAACTACAACATTAATAAAAATGGAACCATACACGCTTCAGCAAAGGATTGAAATTATTAAAATTTTTGGTTCGTCGTGAAGCACCTTGTCGGACAGCAATACAGAAATTGGTGTAAAAATTCGAGCTGTTTGGACAAGTTAGTAATGTGAAGAATAAAACCCGTGCACGCTGATCATGAACAACTGAGAATATTGCTGCTGTAGCCCAAACTGTTGAAGAAAACCCATGTTTGGCCATTCCTCGTTGTTCTTTGGAAATGAGCATTGATTAATTATTTTTTATGAACAGAATTGGATGGTATTGATCTGAACAACGTTCACTTTCAATAAGATGGCGCTACGCGTCGCACAAGCAACGAAACCACCGTTCTTTAACGGGAAAAGTTTTTCGGACTGTGTTATCTCTCGTAGAGGTTATTGCAATTAGCCAACTGATATCGTGATTGAACACCTTGGGATTCCTTCCTTTGGGGCCACGTAAAAGATAAGGTCTACGCCAACAGCCCAGCGTCGATTCAAGACCTCAAAGATGGAATTTGTAGAGCTTTTGATCGCTTACTTCAGCCAATTTGCGATTTGTTGATGGAAATTTTCATAAAAAGAATACGGTACTGTAAGCGTAGCTATGACAAAGCATTTGATTGATGTTGTTTTCCATTATTAATGGCATACCTTTCTCTTAACAGTGAAAGAAATATACGATCATCTATCACAAAAAATGCAAGTTTTCTTTGAATATCAAAATAACATCTCTTATTAGAAAACCCTTTAAAATAAAACGTTATAGCTGTTTTTCTCCTAAAGATTATGTCAGAGATACTTTGTCCATTTTAGGATTCTTTTTTTAAAAAGTCCCCTAGGTCTTATGATTTACAACTCTAATAAACTGTCTATGTATATAAAGATGCCTAACATATTGTTACATCCAGCCTTCATCAACATTTTGTAATTTATGTGTTATTGTTCTTTATAATACATGGTATTATCTTTATTTTCTCAACATTTTGCCAAATTTTGATCGAGTCTTTTTGCAGTTCCCTTTCTATTCGAACTCATTGAGGCATTCATTGATTTATAAAGAAGAAGAAAAAAAAAAAAGAAGGATAATACAAGACAATAACAAGATGTCTTGATGAATGTCGTTCTTGAACATGTTAGTATTTAAATATGTATGTATGAGAAGACTTTTTTTTATTGCATGCATTTATGTTCATTCAAACATAATATTGAGGATGATGGATATCAAAGGACTTTTTTTTATGATTATATGTCATCATCATTAATTTGGTTTTGAATGCTACAAATGCTTACATTACATGTTCTTACATATGTGCATCTGTTCCTCAGTGTGATGAAAAATATAGGGTGGCCCTTACAAATATGTGTTTGGCTTTTACTTGACACAATCATCCCATTCTGTTCCTTTATGAATGAAACTCCCCCATGCATGGGTTTTTTTAATTTACATCAATATTTAATGGTGGCCCGCCAATTTATTATAATAACGCAAGATGGGATAAATGTAAGGAATAAACTAAGTATAGAAATTAGAAAAGGAAAAACGGTTGTTGCGCGTGCTCTTTTTTCTTCTTTGTTGTTTATTTAATTTGTCGTCGCAGTTTGAACAACTCCCTTTAAAAGAAGAATTATTGCCTATCTTTGGTGTAAATTGTTTTAATAATGCATAATAATATAAATATATTTCAATTTATATATAATTATAAATATTTTCCGCGTATTAATGCTATTTGAAATGTAAAAAATTCTCCTCTTAATAGCGGTAATTCATTTTTCTATCCTCAAAATCATATACCTTATGTCTTGCTCCCGCCTTCTCCTCACACTCTTAGACAAATATTTTCTCTACTAATGACATATTGTGTCCCTGCGAATATTGTACGGATTTTCCAGTGCTCAACTTTTCAAGATTCTCAAAAAGTACAAAAAGTAAGGTAATGATACTTTATATAAATAATTAAATCAGCCCACTCCTTCTCCAAGGCAGTCTTTAGAGCATTTATATTTACATGGGAGGGGAAAAATAGCTTCCTTTCGATGGTGCCCCAATCTCATATTCAAAAGGTTGATGTCTGGTGAAGACATTGACCAAGTCCAAAATTTCACACCACTTTTTCGTCTATTTATTCTAGGCTTCCTCTCACGGCTCTTGTTCTCGTGCTTAATCTTTTTAATCTTGGTAATGAGTAGAGACGGATTTTTTTTTGTAAGAGTGCTAGGAGAAGGCGGAAGCAATACATAGGGTATACCTGAATGAAGACATTGTTAATATCAGCTGCGTATGCTTTGATTTTGGTGGTAGAAATTGAATTACTGCGATAAGGAGGATAACCTTTCTACAATTAAAATAGTAGATACTATTGCAGGCAAAATATTGTAATTATGTTTAAATTCTTATATATTTATTTTCTTCTGCATTTTTAAAACAGTTTACACCAAAGATATGCAATTATGCATACACCAGAGATAGAAGTTAACGCTACGACGACCAATTAAAAAATGAACAATAATAAAAAACTCTTATTTCTTTTCTAATCCCTATACTTAGTTTATTCTTTCCACTTATCCCCGATTTAGTTATGAGACCCTTGGAGTACAGGGACGACGTGAAAGATGTCGTCATAACTTGTACGCGCTTCAAAAAACACTGACCCTCAATATTTTTTTTTTGCCCCATCTCTGCTGCCCTTGTTCTGATAAAGAAATTTATTTTACTGTAATTATTTGTTTTATTGCTTTCACTCTTGATATTGCGCAAAAAGTTGGCCAGTGGTAATGAAACTTTTCCTAAATTTCATTAACGATTCACTCGGACACGATGTACTTACAATACCAGTTTGTCTCGAAGTATAAATAAATTTTGTGAAAATAGTGGTTTTTTAATTTGTAATTTGGTTATCGTTGTTATATCGCGCAACCTCTCATCCAAAAAGAAACAAAGGAAAAAGACACATAAACAATGTGTTGTTTGGTAATTAAATCAAACTATGAAATTACGATTTAATAATTATTGTAGATTCTTGAAAGCTTAACAAAAGCTAATGATCATTCAAGCAATCAACTTTTGGAACACTAATTAGAAGAAAAAAAAGCAGAAACACCGACAGCCGACAACAAAATACAGTGAATATTAACACTAGTGTTAAGACTCGGTCGACACCCAATTTTTTTTCAGTTCGGTATTAAGCGATTTTTTCTAGACCAATTTGAACCCATTTTTCGGTCTAGACTGCAGTCTCAGACGTGTATTGATTTTTTTGGTGCCACTTTATAGACCTATTATACTTATAACTTGATCTGATCTTGATTCATTATTCTGTGAGAGACGAAGGGAATAAAATTCATCCGAGCTTTCTCTGTTTAAACTTCGTATGACGTCATTATACTTGAAAATTTATATGATGTCATTTTCTGATTTTTATCTATAAAATCTGTCAAGACCGAATTTTGATTTACAGGGTACTTTATCTGAAAAGTGAACCAAAATTTAGTACTTTCGTCTCTTCCGAGTCGGTAATGGATAAAATTACATTTATTCTAAGCTTGATAAACCTACTTGTGATAAGTTAATTTTTTAGTACCTAAGTAAAAGACCCACCCTAATATACACATAATAATCACAAGTAGAATGGAGTTATCATTCCAATGCAACACATTTAGCATTAATGGAGAACATCTTAAAGGCTTCACATTATTATTTATGTATGTGTCCACTGAGTCGAAAAATGAATCATCCTTCATAATAGCCTTTTTCTTTTTGAGGGATCGAAATACAGTACATAAACTCAAGTAGAAATGATTACATGAGCATATTTGAGAAGAATCCACTAGTGTTATGTTGAATTGAACTGGGTCGAATAGTTTTTTTTTTTGTTGTTTTTATAACATTTTAGCTCAACATTTAGTTTTAGAAGTAATTGATGCATGGATCACGAATCAATAATTATTTTAGTTTACCCTTTTCAATGATTAGTTTTATAATAATTTCAAATATGGTTTCATGTTTCATGTGAAATCCTTCATTCCTAAATTTTTCTTGCTTTTAGAAAAGTCACATTCTAATAAATATAGGGCGGGAAGTTTAAATACAGAACAATTTTATAACTCAATATATTGAGTAATCCTGACATATAGGTTACTGAAAGTGTACTCATAGGATTTAACTAACAAAACTGTATAATATCAATGAGATGAACTCCGAATACGAATGTTGTACGGCCATTGTTGTGTGTCTCCGTGCCGGGTGTACCCCCAAAGACGCAGATAACTCTATAGTTAATTATACTTGAGAGCTTAAATTGATGTTATTAGATCGAGTGTCAGGGTAAAATTTTAAATTGTTGCAGTTTGTCCAAATCGGATAATTGAAGCTGGATTTACTCTGGAAATACCAATATATTTAAGACCTTGCTGTTTTGGGCAATGACAATGTGGCCTCGTTGCTAGCTGTATCTGAACCCCTTGTACTAGAGAGAAAGTCCAATAAACATGCTCATAACGCTTTTGACTCCTTACGGGATCCATTCTCAAGGCAGCAGCCAACATGGACAAGAATTTCCTCATCAATGCCTGTGCCAACTTCAGGGCCAGGTTAGAGGCAGTAAATGTAAGTTGGAGGTTGGAAGTTAGAACAATTGACTGCAATATGCACCCTGAAATACCAAGTGGTCCATTAAAATATAAACACTTAAAATTTTAAAGTTCAAAAAGATATAATTTACCAATTATACAAAGAATTTCAACAAAATTAAAAATTTGAAATAGATGTGTGACTGAACTCTCTTAATCATTAGTGTACCCACCTTTGGGACAATGGTGTCTTTCAGGCGGTGTCAGAAGGTCTGGCACCAGCTGTGGATTTAGTCATCTACGCTACGAAGGAGATGGATTTATTTCAATTCTGGTGTCAAAAGTGGCTTCTCTACCCTCACAAGGGTATTTTGGCCCACTTTTTTTATAGCTTTCTCGACAACCTGGTGTGAAATTCCGAGATCTCTTGAATGGACCCTCATGGACTTGACGAGATATGGTTTGACTGTTTTATTTAACTTATTTGGTTCCAGTTTAGCTTTTTTGACAGATACACTCTTCCTCTTCAACGTTTCCGACATCCTGAAGACGTAGATAGTGGTCCTAGAGACGCTAAACTGTTTATAGTACGTCAATGGAAATTCGTCCATCACCTTTAAGTCTCATTTTCTCACCTTGTACGTCAGCTGGAGAGCTCCAGTTTGTTTTGTTTTGTAACTATTTGTTTTTGCTTTAATATTTCAGAATATGAATTAATTTCAATCACTCAAACTTCATTAATTATCAGATTTGTAAGTGTTCAGATTTTAATGGACCAGCCTGTAAATCCTTGTTGGACTCAGAGTAGAATTAAGAATCCAATAATCCACTTCAGAGTAATTATTGCCATTGTTCTTGCTAAATGGGGATTGGGATTTGTTTTTATTTTCAATCCCTTAAGAAAATCTTTTGCATTGTTGATGCTGACCCTCTTCGGGACCTAAATAAACAAATTTTACAATAAAAATTGATATTAAATAAATGGGGATGTCCAAATGAGACCAACAAATTAATTGACTTAAACATTTATAGTCTATCAAAAATTTATATTATTGTCGTCTAGCTTGATTGTTCATGTATCAGACCCGAACAAGTAACATGAAGAAAAATATCGTTGATCTGGACAAAAGCTGGAACTGAGATAATTATTTTTCAAAATTTATATATTTACATATCTTTCGTAATATTCAAGACTGTATGGATATTCCCGTTTCTAGATTCTATCATCATTTGCAGCATAACTTAGTCATTAGATTGTAAGCTTTGTCTTTATTTAGGGCTGTTATAAATACCAAATTTATAAAATGCAATTACCCAGTGGTAAACTGTGTTATCTGGTTTGGATTGTATGATAAAGTTTAAAATTCAAGGATATACAACTATTTAGGCGAAGGTTCAAAAGACTTGGCTTATTTATGCCATGGAACATGCAGTTCCAAACGTCATTTTTGAAGAATCCATGCACTGATACACGTTAAAAATGGTTCAGGTATATACTAGGAAAATCCTTTATTTTTACAAACAAGTCCCGGGCAGATCCTAATAAGAGAAATTAGTTTTTAACCATAAAGAATTGGATACCTCATTTCATCTATTCTACGAATGCATAAAAATTATCACGGTTCTTAAGATGGTAGAGGAAGAGATTTGGATAAACTTTGATGTAAGACTGAGTTTCTTGGATTGGCTCAATGTAACGTCCTCGCAGGGTATAAGGATACAAAAGGAGTCCCGTATTCAAAAAACTGGTTAGGCTCCTAAAAACGTTTTGCGATCCCTTCTCCATATGCATCTTCTAAATCCAACTCACGAGCTAGGAGAACACGCCTTGCCTTACAAAAAAACGGTTAGAACATTATTTTTAAATTTTACCTCAAAGGCGAAATCTTTGAGACATCCCAGCTCTGGTCTCCATAATTTATAAAATTTTGCACACAGGGCCTTTGATTATTTTTCAACTTTGAAAGCGTTTACTGCTTTTGGTCCATTTAACACATCCTCTACAGATATCCCACATTCACGAATTGCACTCCGGCCCAACAAATTTAAATCAGGAATATCGACAACTGTTAATAAAATTTTGCAAAAATCATTTCCATCTTGAATCCAAATATTTGCAAAAAAAAAAATGTCCAGATGATCGGTAGATTGTGCTTGATCGTGGATTCATACTTCCAATGGGCCTTTTCCAGTGCATGACTTCCTAATTCCTTCCAGTGACGCTTCGAAAAGAAATTGCCTGTAGTGGCTGTCTCCAACTCGAATGTATGTCCTTGAATATTGAGAGTTATCTCAAGCTTAGACGATGCTTTTTCATTTTAAACAGAATTCACTTTTTGGATACAATGGACAGTACATTGACCTTCTTCGTACATTCTTTTTCTAAATGGCCGGCAAGGCCAGAATAATTGCCCTTTAATCTTTGTGATCGACATTCATTTCCACTATGTCCAAAACCTCAACATCTAAAATATAAATAAAAAGATTTACATCGCACAATATGTCCTTTTTCCTTATTCTTCTTTTATATGGCTTTGTTAATAGCGTTGGATTGTACCATATCCTTGGCAAAACTCGCCCATCATCAGTTTCCACACCTATTTTAATTGGATGTGCAAAGTCAAACTCGTCATCTTTTACTCGAAATGTTGGACCGCTTCATTATTTAGAGAGCATACACACTAATAAAGAAGGGCTTCCCCAAGAGGATCCTTTATTGATTTGAAGTCGCACGTGACTGCTTGTTGTCTCTCCGGGGTTCCTTTTGATATTTTTCTAATATTTTAATCGCTCATTAACAATAAAAAGTTTCGAGTCAAAGCGAGTACTCATGAAAGCTGTAATTTGTTCGAGAGTAAGAGGAAAAATATCTTTCAAGATTCTGCTGCTCCTCTAAATTCTGTAAAAGCCTATAAACATCCCTTCATTGATTAGTTTGAAATATATACGGCATTTTATCCTTGGGCACTGAATGTGCTCCAACAAATGTAAGAAAACGTTGCCAATAATCAGGCCACAATTCATGTGACGAATCAAAAGACTCGAATGAGAGGTTGAATAAACTGTAGACGGACTTGAAATGCCATCCTGCAGGATCTTCGTCATCGCTTCCCATTGTTTTTGCTGTTGATCCATCTGTTACTGTGACATGGTTGAAGATTTGACCCCTGTTTCACTGCCAAAAGTTTGAAAAAATATTAAGGGTAGAAAATAAACATTGAAAATTGTTAGTAAGTCTTTTCTTGGGTAAATATGTCTGTAGATTAGGATTTTTGAAGTTTTAATCCTGTATTTTGTATGATTTAGGCAATAAATTTGAATTTGTGAACAATTTTCCCAAAAAATGACAGTTTTTCCATGACAAAAATTTTAAAATCCCAATTTTGTAGACATATAGAATCTAAAATGTACATTTAAAAAACCATTATTTATGTTCCAATGATACATAGTGGCCAGGACTTTAAAATAAAACTGTTTGTTTTGTTGTTTTATCCATAACTTTTGTGCAATGGCCATTTAAAAAATATGCCTTGAGTGACAAACAAAATCAATAAGTTATACTTTTAGATAAATTCTTGGCTTTAGGTAGCCATATCTACTGATAAAAAAAGGACTGCAGGGTTGATTTACCCATCATTTTATTAGAAATTTAATAAGGTTTAAATTGATGCCTTCTTTATACTATTTCTTGACAATAACATTTAAAAAAATATATGAAATGAGCAATATTAGATAAAAACGTTTGAAATACTAAAATTTGATCGTTTGATTTTTCCCTAGTTGTAATATTTACGATTTTTTTTTTTTTTTTCGATTTATGCATTTAAAATTTTAATCAAAATTTTGCATTTGGTTGAGGCCTCAATCAAAATATAAAATGAGCAATATTCTTGAAAACTTAATTGATTCTGCCCAACATATACTTCTTCATGAAAATGATAGCCAATTTGAGCCAAACTACTTAATACTTCTGGAATGTGTTGTTTTTATCCATATTTCGAAAAGTGTGATATTTTGAAATCAAATGAGAAGCAACTACTTGATATTGGCAAAATCAGGGTGCCATTTGTCACAAAATAACTACAGGCTCTCGAAACTTCAGGTATTTGACTAATTGATTCATTTGTAGAACTTGAAAATGCTGAAGAGATATTTTTATTTCCGTTAGATTAGACATACCTTTACAAAAATGTGTATATCTGAAAACCATTGTATATTTTGAATTTCTGACTTTAAATTTGAAGTGTAAATAAAAGTTTGGTTTAGAAACATGTATTACATTTTCCCAATTTTGGCTGTGTAACCGGGATAGAACCTCAACACATGTCTAAATAAGCAAAATGATCTTCTATATCTCAGCCATAGCTCTTGAGAAATTTTTCCTAATAACTCCGTAAAGTACCAAAAAAGGGTAGGGATTTTCGAGTTGTGGCGAATATCCTATCGGTTGCACCAGAAAATATCTGTTGTGTTTTTGAATAATGTCACATAGGTATTCCACATTCAATATCTATTTTAATACTGAATTTACTTATGAATAAAGGAAGGGTGAAAGGTTTTGTGATAAAACATTTAAATATGTTCCGCTCTTTACGTATGTTTAATAATTAATACGACGGATACGTAATTATAATATTGCTTACTAATATTTTAATAGAAGCGTAGATATGCATTAGTATTTGTGTGTGATTACCAAAAAAATTTAATAGAGTGTTCGCTATATTGTAAAGTTGACTAAATTGAAAGTCACAAGATGACCACATAAACTATTTTTTTTCTGTGCCATCAAAAACTGTTACCCTTCATCCGGTCAAATTTCCGGTGTACCGGAAGTACTACAAAATGAGATCAAATTAAAAAAAGAAAAAAATCTTATCAGAATTAAGGAATAAGTAAAGAAAAAGTTATTTCATTATTTTTTTGAATTTGTTTATAATTTTTTTGACTTTATTATGTAGTCGTATTTGTAAATTAAAACTCACGGAGTAACTATTGACGGCAAGAACAAGATACCAATGGTCATAAAGATTCTTAGTTTTTAAATCTTTGAATACTATGTAAATTAATTCATGAAATCAGACTTTTGAAAGTTTTTATTCAATTTTGATTTACGGTACGAAGATAGTTTGGTTATAACTTTCTTAATATAGAAGCTTGAGACATGAAAAATTTTCTTTTACCATTATTTATCAGATAAAACAGGTTTACAAAGAACATATTGCATTTTAAATATTTTGTAACTTACCTACATATATATAGGGTATTTTTTTGTTACCAAGGTAACACCGTGACATACATAGATTGATACCTGGTTTCATATACCTTCTTGCCTTCAAACCCTGCCCATGTAATAAACATTAATAGTTTAATAATAGCAATTTATGTATCTTTTAGTGTGTTTGTATATTTAATTTGAAATTTCAGTCTACTTCTATGGACCTATAAATGTAGATGGTAGATAGAATGGTTTTAAGGTTTATGAACTAGGGAACATACCAATTTGTTGAAATCATAGTATGTAATAATTGACAATTGTATTCTGTTTTATAGTAATTTCCAGGCTTGTTGATTGGAGTTTTTTTCTGATCAGGGATCAATTATGATATGGCGATATTATATTACTGATCACAGTATCACAATCAGCCCAGATCTTTATATTGGCTTATTGCAACAAAAATAAATAAAATTCGATCCGTTCAAATTGTACAAAATTACACATCAACTTATCTCTCTCAATTCAAATTAGCCTTTCTTACTGAGGAGGCTCAAGAAAAGGCAAAACAGTTCCTTTTTTGAGGAGACCATCTTATTTGAAGATCAGCCATACAACCAGCTGTCCCAATTTCTTCACCAAAGTTCCAAAAAGAAGTATACGAACAAGCAGAAAGTTCAAAGATACTTGGCTGATGACTCTGAAGGTCCTGAAAAGATATTGGCTTACCAAAGGGTCAAAAAAGTATTTCAAATATACAATATCATGCTTCCCAGTAGTGGCATCAGTATTCGTTTGTTCTCCAAGGTAAAACAGATCCTGAGGAAAAATAAAAAGAGGCTGACAGACGACAACTTTAAGAAGCAGCTCCCTGTTAATGTAAAATAAAAAGCTAGAAGATTTCATCTTGTTGTAATTGTAACTTACTCATATTATCTATGAGTACTTACAAGATGCCATCTCATGAACAAAGTACTTCATATTGACTTTCAGATTTCCCCTACATAACCTGTGGGCCAACGTATATTATAGCATGTGAGAAGGGTTCTTTGGTGCTTATGAATGCAGCGGTGGTAAAGTTTAAACTTCCTTGGGACCCAGCACCTCACCTACACAACCTGTAGGCCAGCGTATATTATAGTATGTTAGAAGGGTTCTTTGGTGCTTATAAACGCAGCGTTGGTAAAGTTTAAACTACCTTGAGGCCCAGCACTTCACCTATACAACCTCTGGGTCGGGTTGTATTTTGAGATATAAGAAAGGTGAATTGATGCACAGGGAAGTCATGGCGGATAAATGCAACTTACCTCGGGGCCTAGCACTTCACCTGTATAACCTGCAGGACATGGTGTATTTTAGGATATTAGAAGGGTACCTCGATGCTCAGGGTAGCGGCGGCAGATAAATTCAACTTACCTAGGGGCCCAGTACTTCACCTATACAGCCATTGGCCGGTGTATAATATAGTATATTAGAAGGGTTCTAATCCTGGCATGTTTCTTCATCATTCAATAGTTTTATCTTCCGAATATAATCTAATTTGCAACGAAATTGCACACAATATAATTGTCTTGTAGTGAAATTACTCACAATCTTATTGCTTCACAATGATATTACTCACAATGTGTTTGCCTCACAATTATAATATACACAACGATATTACCAAACAATGATATTACCCCAACGTTTTTGTCCGTAACCTTTTTACTACAATCATTTTATAGTGAACCTAAAAGGATGTGTGAATGTTTGCATCATCCAAATAAGGGAACGAGTTTTTAAGTAGAAACTTAATAATGAATTACTCCTGTACATACTGATCTTATCAATTAAGGTATAGATTAACAATTTTGATCATTAAGGTGTGAGGGAGCACATCCTTTGTGGATGTTTATTGATCTTACTAAATATGTAGATTTAAATTTGAGAGTAATGTGACTACCAATTATTTGAAAGTATTTTTAAAACATTAAATATATATTCAAGGAAATGTGCATATTGTATATTTGATAATATTGATTGATATTTTTCTAATATTATTTTCTACTCATGTGCATATCCCTTAATAATTTAAGGAGTCTAATATATCTTCAATAATTTCCGGTTTCCTTGTTTTATCAAAGACAAGCAAACGTTTACCTGGCGTTGCTGGGGCCAAGGGGAGAACGGGAAATTACATTGACAAAGCTAAATATTATTGTTTCTTAATGTTTAGACCCCTTCGGTACGAGCGAGCATTATAACATATGAATTATTATGAATTTAAAAAGAATTGCATTATTCTTTTTAAAGGAAGTTTAAACTTCACCACCGCTGCAACATAGCAACATACCGGGTGTGGCGACAAAATCTTTACAGTTTCATCAAGATGTATTTCAGCAACCAGTTGTAAGAGGGTATGTCAATTAAATAAAAAAAGGGAATATGATTTATTGGCTACCCTAATCATGGATGTAGCCCCCCCCCCTTGGCAAAAGATGATGGCTTCCAGGCAGCCACCGAAGGCCTCACACTCATTACGGATGTAGTCCTCAGACATGGCATCCCAGTGCTGATTGATGTTGTCCTTGAGGTTGTTGATATTTGGGCGACGTACGGTGCAGGCATTGGACTTAACATGCATTCAAAAAAGTGAATTCCAATGGGTTGGCATTTCGTGAGTAGGGGGCCATATTTTCTTTGGGTAGAAAGGCAAGTTGTCCTCGAACCACTTACTGAACTTTTTGGATGTGCGTGTAGGTGCACCATCCTGATAGAACACCAGGTTCATACCTGGGTAGCTGGTTTGTACCCCTGGTAATAATGCAATCTCCATTGGTTTTTTATAGGTGTTCAAAGTACGCGGACCGAAATTCCTTGGTCACGTTCAGATGGCATTTCCTTGGCTTCTAAGACACTTAGGAAGATCTAGTTTGTTATGTTTATTTTTAGTACTGGACCAGAACAATTTTACTGTATTCACAAAAATCTTGATTTATGTAGCAAAAACGAAGTGTAATGATTTATTTGCCACACCCGGTGTATGCATGAAAAAATGTGTCCAGATATGAAGTTTAATTTTTTTTTAATCAAATAATTATTAAATCGAAATTCTCGAAGAAAATTGCAAGAAAGTAAAACTTCAATTTTTTTCTCATTGTACAGAAGAACACAAAACTAGCCAGATTTTTTTCGAACTAGCAAAAAAAAAATTATTGGAGAATCATGTAGTCCAAAAAATAATCCTCAATAACTAGCTCATTTTTGCAAATATTGCAAAAATTATTTTACAAGATGGTCCCGAAATTGAAAATACAATATGCTTAGATGCTAGAATTTCGAATTTTATCTCCAAATCCGCTTATTTTTTTTCACATTTTTTCCTCAAAATTGAAAATGGACGTTTGATGAAAGAAAAATGAAAAAAATAGTCAGAAAATGATATATATTTCAGCTAAACATTCATTTTTATTGAGAAATTTATAGAAACTTTATTTTTTCTACGAATCCAATATTTCATTCAATGTTGTCGTTTTATCCCACCTGAAAAAAACGACCTGTAATTTTCACCAATTTTTTTTTTTTTCCCCATAGCTTTTTGATTTTGAATAAATTTAGAAAATGACATTACTTGTATAGTTGTTTTTTGAGACACCAGGCATTTTTTGATTCATAGTTCAACACTTTATTTAGTCTCTTTGATATCCAAAAACAATTATTGTATTTTGGTAAAAGAACAAGTCCCCCTTATATGACCACCTTAAAAATCAAAATCCCCCGACTAGGCTAAAAGCAGGCATCCATACAAAGTGAGCACACATAAAGGACACACAAACTATATTTTACATCTACCAAAATATAATATTATAGTTTGAATGTCCACGGATTAGCAAGTGTTATGCATGTGTATAATAAAATAATTCGTAATAAAGGGAAAGAAGAAGATTCGCGAGTTTGTGTTAGTATTCTCAGTATGTCCATAATCAAATAATACGGGCACATCCTAGTCAAGTATAATACTAAGACAAACTTGCTAATCCGTGGACTGACAAACACGAACTATAATATTATATTATAGCAGAGTAGGAATTACCCGCAATTTAGATTTTATTTCGAATTATAAATATATTTTTAGATAACCCAAATGCTAAAAAGTATATTTTTTATCTCATTTATGGGATGGTATAAGACCGAGGTTCTCAAATGAGGTTACGCTTACCCCTTGATATACTAAATATATTGAAAGAATATTTAACTAGTGTTATATAACTCAAGAGTGGACAGGGGGGGGGGCTGTAACCCCCAAATTAAGGAATTTTTGATTTTAACTAGAAAATTTAATGGTTGAAATTTTTTAATCAAAAAAAATTAACGTGTGAAATTTTTTTCGAAAAAATTCAGCCAATTTTAAATTTTTATTCAAAAAGAAGTTTTATTTTTTTAGAATAGATTTTAATTATTGAAAAAAAATATAAAAAAATTTAATTTTTTGTAGATAGCTCAAGATTTTGAAACTTTTTTAGAAAAGCTATGTATATTGATTTTTTTTTTTTCTATAAAATAAAATTTTTTAAATTTTTTTTCCAAAATTTAGTTTTTAAAATTTTTTTCCAAAATTTAATTTTTGAAATTTTTTTGTAAAAAATTTTTATTTTTGTATTTATTTTTAAAAAAATCTAAAAACCAAGCCGCCCCCTTCAAAATATAATCTTGCAGACGCCGTGTCACTGATGCTAAAATACTTAATACTTGTATGGGGATATTTGTGTTAAATAAATATTTTACAATTGGTACATCTCTAAAAAAAAGTTTAGAATCCTTGGTATAAGAGGACTAAATATGACCCATTTTGACCCAAAAGCACCATTTTTTTCAAATTAATATACCTTTTAGCACGCCAAAAATAGCTTTAGAGTACTTAAATTTTGCCAAAGTCCGATTTTTTATTGACCAGCTCAAAAACTAACTAAAGGGATTTTCATAAAGTGCACTTCAATTTTTTTTATGAATAAAAAATAAAAAGTTAAAGATTTTGCAAAATTTATTTTTTTACTACAAATTCTAAACATATTCTTTCATGTATAAAAATTGATTTCTCTTCGTGAATACCCGGGAACGTTTACAAAATTCCAAGTGCCAATTTTACAATACTTTTTCAGGTAAATTGACCGATATTGGAGCAATTATATTTTCTTTTATAGGTATTAGGCGTATTTGTGTTGTGGCAACCTGTAAAAATTTAACAAATGTCCATTATTTTTGTATATTTATTTGAAAGTGAATTGTTCTGACCTATTTTTCATAAAAATAACTTTTTAATTTTTTTTTTTTTTTAAATAATTTTGGCAGCATAATTGTTGGAGGGTACAAATTTACGCTATTAGTTATGTCTAATGAGAAAATAAAATACAATTTTATGTATAAATACAATTTTTTAATCGAATTTCCTCCTAAATTGGTTCCTCTGCGCGTTGTATACATCAAGAAAACTGAAGGACTCATATAAATGAAATATTTTTCTTGTAGTAAGAGACGAAACAGAGTTGACTTAAAAAGAAAATGACTTCATAATTTCAATGAAGGAGCAGTGAATGGACGATGAAAACTCTTTCTGTTTCTCACTTGGGTTTTCAGTGAATTATTCCGTCTTTTTATATAACTCTTAGCTCTTTTAGAAGTATACGATTATTCCGTAGAAGATTTGGAGAAGTTTATGTATTTTTGAACATAGAGGTAATGATTCACGAGGTCAGAAGTAACTATCACAGACCCTGAAAGGGAAGGGGTATCTACATAATGAACGATCCTTCCATGAAAGAAAATTAGATCCACCGAGTGAGGCACACAGAGACGAGATGAGATCCCTTGAACAGAGCATGAAGAGAGGATCAGACGGCGTGCTGCTAGGATATCCAAATGGAAAGATATGAACTCTGAGGAAAAATGAATAGATGAAGATCCAATTAAATGCAATACAGACGCAGGGGGAACTTTTTTAAGGCATTTGACTTTAATAGAATTAATTTTATATTTTTCTAATCTCAAGACAGTAATTTATTTGACCAAGAAGCCCATATCTGATTAAAACACCTAGGCTAGCACTCATTTTCAAATTGTTGTACCGTACAGACTAGTGGTCAAGCTAAATAGAAAGATTGTTTTTATGATCTCAGAGGTGGTATTAAAAGTTAAAATCTTAACTACGAAGCATTCTGATAAATATGGATCCGCATCCACTCATCCTTTCTCTTCAATAGGAGTTTATAGTTTTCCCATTTGGAGGATATCCAATCAAGAAAACGTCTGATGCTCTCTTCGACTTCATTTTCAAGGGACCTGACCTCTTTGTAACTCACTCAAAAGGATCTTTAATTGTGCAAATCCCCCTTGACAACAAGGTCTGATAAAATTTAAATCATTGTCTTTATGTTAAATAATAGATATATTTTTCAAGATGTTCGACGGAATCGTCGCGTAATAAAATATAAGGACATCCATAAAAATACAGAATAATTGACTGAACCATCCTCTATCGACAGCTATTTCATTGAAATTTTTAGTCTTTTACTCTAGATCTGAATTTTGACGTCAACAATTTCCTAGAGCAAACCTTATGATATCCTAGATGAAGAATATATTCATACATTCTAGTGTCAAGAAACGAAAATGCAGTTATTATAGCAAAATTTCACTACCTCCAACACCAATTACTATGAATTTGGTTAAAAGCAGTGGATTATTAAGTTTAAAAACTCGATAAAGTAAAGTAATTCATTAATGGTCTTAGTGAAAACAATATTAATATTACATTCGTTAGTGTAATTTTTATTCTACTTATACTTTTCTTCATATCTCAACTTTTTATTATTTATCGTTGCATAAAATAATTAATTTTTGTCATAGTTACATTCCTATCAACATTTTGTATTGCAAAAATATATCTAATATTAAGACTATGTTAAGGTATTAAATAAAAATGAAATGCTCATGTAAAAAACATTACAAATTTAAATCTAAATTTGTCACTTGTCTTGAACATAATAAATATAAATTCCAAAATAGTTAATTACCTTACTCATACAACAGAATATGATAGTTGAACAGATATAAAAAACCTCTATACAGCTAAGAAAACTTACAATTATGAAATAGTATTTGCATTTCCGAAACAATGTCGAACAAATCAATAATATATAAAAAAATATCAGAGAAAACAACAATGGGAAATCTAAATTTTTCTCAATATCTTAAAGGTTGCAAGTTTTAGTTTATTTGGTCAATCAATACTCAAACTACCATAATACTCTTTGGTGTATTTTTTAACTACTTTCTTCAAACAACAACTTGTAATTAGCTCTTATGAAAAATATTCACCAATTATCGGTAATTAATTTATTTATGTGTAGATCCCAGATCTTCATGGGAGTATTATTCCAATATAGTAACATGCAATTACATTTTTTAGGAGAAGATTCCAGATTGGAATTGAGAATTGCAATGACATTCAGATATTAAATGAGTATTTTTATGGTTTTGTTTTTTTTGTTTTTATTGTAGAAGTGTACGACATTTCCGTAGAAGAACTGGATATATTTATGTATTTTTGAGCATAAAGACAATGATTGACGAGATCCCAGACATGAATGGGGATCTGTACAGTGAAGGATCCTTTTGTTGATGGAAATGAAATCCACCGAGTGATGCACAACTGCTCCCTTGAACATGAAGTCGAAGAAAGGATCAGAAGTCGACTGGATTAGAGATCCTTCAAATAGCAAAACTATTTGCTCCTATGGCGGGAAAGGATGGTTGAAGGCGGATCCATATATCAGTATGATTCGTGGTTAAGATCCTTCCAAATCATCTTCATACTTTACAAATAGCTAAACATTAATATTGGAATAATTATTATTAATTAATAAGTAGTTTTATAATAATATCAATAGCTATTACAAAAATCATGAGTAGTTTAGTCTTTTAACTTAAAGTAATTTAAATTTAATATTTTTATATTTATGTTATCACAAGTTTTGAACTAATTTTTGTTAAAAATTATGATTTTTAAGATCTATTTATTTTTAAAAACTAAAAGCATTTTAGTCTTAATTATTTAGATCCGTAATTAAGTTTATAATCCCATGTTAAAATCAATCAATGAATTTAGTACAATACTGGCTGTGACGTCACACTCCATCGACAGTGAAAAGAGGAAAACGTGTGGTGATAGGTGGACTTGACACACCATGTATTTCAATTTACCATGGTTAATCATGTTAAATTATACGTAGGTATTATTTAATAAATAATTTATATTTGACTCATTCCATTGGACCATAGTTTACTATGGAAACAAAGAGAGGAGACATGTATACAGGGAACACTACGTGTTTGTGTCACTACACAAACACGAGTGCGGGGATCAGTTCAACGCCAATAGGTTTTTTTTTTAATAATTTATCCACAATTGTTATTTTCTTCTCACTCTTCATCTACATTACATCTTGAACATGAGAGCCATCCGGACGTTCCTTTTCGTTGTGCTTGCAACAACACCCTCATGGGGTCAACTCCTTCAAGCCCTGTTTGGAAATGAGTGTCTTCAAAAGTCCGTTCCCCCAGGAATGTGTGCTGTTCTCTATGATGACGATGGTTGTGAGGGTTGGGTGAAGCCCATTCCGACAGGATATACCGAATTGAGCTATGATTATAGGAATGATGCTGAAGCTGTTATTGTTAAAACAGGTTGTGTTTTCACTGGCTACGATCATGCTGGATCATCTGAGGCCGAAAGAGGAGAACGATTCGTTTTGGACGGAAGGAACTTTGACAAGCCCTACAATAGGTGGAAGAATTTGGACAGGAAATCTCTTAATGATGAAATAAGTTCTGTTGTTTGTGAATGCCCCGACGAGAAACACTCTGGAAGTAGTAGTGGGGGCTCTAGTATTGGAAGACCCAAGAAAATAGATCCTGCCTCAAATATTGACGGCAGTAAATGCCCAACTATTCCTGTATCGGTATGTGCTATTCTGTTTGATGAGGAGGATTGTAAAAGTGATGACTTTGAACCCCTTATCTTGAGTGATGGAGAAGAGAGATCCTTCTCCATTCTGAAAAGCATTCTTAATTTCAAATATAAAAATGAGATCGAGTCATTTATTGTACGAGAAGGTTGTACTCTTGAAGCATATGACGATTCAGACTTCTCAGATGACGGCATCAGAGTATCTGCTAAGAACGGAGATTTATTAGTGAATTTGGATGATCATAGAAATGATAGATATGAGGACTTGGACAATGATATTGAATCTGTTAGATGTCATTGTCCTTAATTTATTTTTTTATTCACTTCATTTGTATATTCAATTGAATCAATAAAAAAACTAAATACTTAACTAAGTATTTGGATAAAAATGAACATATGAACATTAATTTATTATTTTTCTTAATCTTTGAAACAGATTGATATTCGTGGTTAATTTTTGATTTATTAAGTTACACATGATATTATCCAAGACATGTGGACTGCATACAATTGCTAGTTGCATTAGAATCACATGGTCAAAAGTTTAAATTTTATAAAAAATTAACAGAAGATAATGCATTATGAGTTTAATTCAAATTCTGTTTACATGGAAAATGAACACTCAATTATGATACCTACGGCTAAGTATCTCAATGTAAAATATGTTATGATGTTTTTTTATATTAGGGATATCATATCAAGGGCGTCCTCAAAATTATATATATATATATATAGACAATGCAAGTAGCAATGCAGGTAGCAATACGTGGACTCGAGGGATGGATAATTTAATATTTTCAATAAAAAGTAAAAAAAAACCGTTAATAGAATGTGTAGACAAGGTTTTTGCAAAACTTTTTTCACTCAATATGCCCACATTAATTACACTATGCAACAAAATGAAGGTCTTGGAGCGCCCACAGGCTTAACCCCACCTTTATAATTATTATTTAAGCCATAGAACACGAATATGACCCTTTAAACTTGCAACCTCTACGTGTTTGCCCTTTAAAGCCTTTTTTTTCAAATCAATTTTTAAGGGTATAGCTACGATTCAGTGCCATATTTTGGCATGAAATACCAATATAGATGAAAATCAAAGTAAAACACAAATTGATACAAACATTTAACATTTGAAAAATGAATTATTTATTAATTTATCTTGTTTAAAATTAATAGAAAATATATAAAACCAGTGAAAGTTATGGAATCGTCATAGGTCATGGACAGCACGCTCGAGAGTTATTCTCTTGAACTTGATGTGTGTACGTTCGCCTCAGTGATTCCTAGAGAAAGAAATATACTATGTGTATATGGATTTCACTCAAAGATTCCTAGGTAACCTAGAAGTAAATATCTTTTTTATTTTTTCTTCAAGTACTTTATATATTAACTGAAGTTTTAGACCTTCCATTATAATTTAAAAAAGGTCGATTTATATTGATTTTTGGTCTATTTTGTTTGAGTATTTATTAAGGAATTTTTATTAAATAGGCTGATTAGGCTGTGTTGAAAATCAATGACCATAATATTCCGTGAAAAAAAAAATTAACTCTTCAAACGTTTTTCAACAAATATTATATATTATTTTGATTAATAATTTCGATGTAAGGGGATTAATACAAGTTTATAGATGCTTCATATTCAAAATCATTGATTAATTTATATATATGTATATTTTTCGATTCAATTTTCCTGCCCGGAATAATATTTTTATATATTGTCACGCAACCTAAATAGCTTATTTTAAAAATAAAATAAAAATATTTTATTGATCTCACTTGGAATTACACTTTAGCAATACTATTTGTAATGCAGCATTGCATTTCTTTAAATAAATTGTTACTATTTTACACTGACTATTAGCTGCAGTGGTGTACAATCCACATTATTTGGTTTTTACAAATATAAATATAACAATATTTTACTCCTATATCTTAATGCACTAGTCTACAACCAAATTAGGGGGACTTTTAAGTACTCTTAGTGAGGAAAAATCCAGCCAATCCCCCCGATCCTGAAAATTAAATAATTTTTTCACCCATAAAGTCGTATTTTTGAATTTATTTTCAAAGAAATTGGAAGAAACTCACAAATTTCGAGATCATTAAGCCTTTTTATGCTCAAATTAAAAGTTATATAACTTTTTAAGCTTATAAAGTACAGTTTTAAGGTCATACAGCAGGTCAAAATCCACAAAAAAAAAGATTAACTTCTTCTAAATTTTTATTTTAGCGTGTGTATTAGGGTATCCAATTTTTAGGGTGACCTGTTAATTTGATCATCTGTGGTATTTTAGCTAAAATATAATGCTTGTAATGTTTCAGTCTTCATAAGGCGTTCCTTCACCTATATAGACATTTGAAAAGGACGTTTTTTAAAAGAAATTTTCTATCTTTTAAGGGATTCAGAAGTTTCAATTTTAAATATATGTTGCTGAATTTCAGAAGTTTTAATTTGTTAAGTTATGTTGTTCCAATTTTAAAAGCCTCGTTAATGTTCCTTTTCTCAAGTGATACATATTTTTCATTTTGAAGAAAAACAAATTCTTGTCCAACTAAATACTTTAGATACACAAATCGAGCTTTAAGTTCATGGTGATCATTTAAAAGACTTGGAATACTTGAGTTTCCTACCTTAAGCTAAATATTTTTTCATTCTTGAGTAAAAACTCATTTTTTTAATTTTCCTTTATTCTAGCGTTTTAATTTTCTTCTTCGTTTGTTTTTGGCTAAGCAAGTAGAATTCAACAGCATCCAGTTGACACCAACGCTATTATAGAAAGGTTTGTCAGAAACAATTTTCAGTGTTCACAAAATGTACTTGCTTAATGGATGACGTCATCAGTTCTCCAAATACAGGAGTGTAACTATAGAGAATAATTGAAAAACGTAAACATAGCGTTAAAAAATAAGGAATCAATCGAGAGAAAAAAATTGTAATAACTACATTTTTTAATTTTAATGTATTACATTTACTCAAATAAATGCCCCTAATGACGTCAATGTTACTTTATGAATCTCCCGTGCTCTAATAACGTTTGTTGACACACAGTTAAGATGTGCTCGATAAATGATAAGAGATGTGCCCAATAAAAATGTATAAAGGCAAATGAAAAAAGGGCATAAAAAAGGGGTCAAGGAGATTCAGTTACCAGACCCACATAAATATGAGATGGAACACTCCAAATTCTATGAGAGATGATGACTGTGATTAGTAGAGGTTTTTTTTCGATTTGCTACTTCTTAAATTCGTGAAATTTTTGAATGGTATTTTTTAAGATTCATCCCCAAAATTAAATTTATTATTATTTTTAGAAAATACAATTTATGTAATTTTTACAGCCTGAAGATCTGAAGGGCACAAATATATATATATTGAAATCAACGATTGTTAAGTACAAGTTTTTAAATGTAGTCAAAATTCTGCAGTTTTACTAGAATAAAGTTTTAATTATCAAACTTTATATATAAATTTAAAACAAATAAAGGTTCTAAAATATAGCTAAAAGCATTGGGTATCATAAGTCATCCCAGTAATTTGAATACAAAGGCTAAAATTGACTCAAAATCGACAAACTACTTTCAATGACCATTGGGATGTGCTGCCAATTGGATATGAAATATTGAGCTAATTATATATCTATATGAAGTAAAAAAAATATATTGGGATTTTCTTCTTTTCTTGACTTTTGTACAAGAATGTTTTTATGTTGATGCAACACATTTGTACTAGAATGTTTTCAATAATATATTAAAAAAAATAATATAGCCTTTCAAGTATTGTTATGTTGACGCACCAGAAATAACTTGTAAAAAAATAATTTCCTTGCAAAATATAAAATTGAAGCATTTTTCAAATTTGTATCTAATCTATTTTTCGATTAAAATGTGTTTTTTAAAGATTATAATACCAAGTGGGATATTTTTGGCTCTTTTAGATCAAATATTGTATTGTATATATTATTATTTAACTTTGAATCATATACTATTACTAATATATAGTCTTTTCTATCAATTATTGAGTATCATTTATCAATAATCCCCTTGAAGAATATGTTGAATATGGTTACCCACTTCTGGTACATACAATTTTGCAGTATTGTGAAACTATTGTTCAACATGAATCATTAATACCACTGGGAGTACATTAAACATGTCAGTTCATTTGCAAAGACAAAAATTGACTGCTAATTGGTCTTGTTTATTATCAGAAAATGTAGACAAACTCATCTTTTTGCAAAAAAATATACATATATATATATATATCCATTTATGAATAATAGTATTATAAAACTTGTGTATATGTTATTTCAACCTATAATTTTTAGATAATTTATGTATGTTTAGTAATAACTTATTTGTACAGTAAATAAATCATTAAAGAATAAAATATCGAAAAAAACCTGACAAGTTTACATTAATTCTATTTTTCAAAACAATGTTTTACAACTATACCATATCGAACCGCGTAACGTGAAGAGTATATCGCAGATTTAGCGTAGCACGCCAGCCATAATAGATAGGGACTACAGTTTCCCGTAGAATACACGTTACTAAAAACTTCATTGAGTGCCTTCTCCTCTGTTTTGTTTTTGATAAATTGTTCAGCTATAAAATTTATTTTCTTTGAAAATTATCTTATTTATTTTCAATGGTATTTAGAACTATTATAAATTGTTCAAACTTTGATTCAATAAAGTTTCCTAAATGATAAAGAGTTTCAATTTCCTCAAATTGACATAAATTTGTCGTTGATTATAGTTTTGTCATGACTAGTGATTACACAACGTAAATTTTAATTTATTGAATATTTGAAGGGATTTATGAAGAAAAAAACAAACTATCTCCGTTTGTTATAAGATGAGTATCGAACGGTAAAGATCTACAAGCGGTTTTTATAAAATATTGAATAAGGATATTATTATATTTATTTCAAAATAAGTTACTTTTGCTTTTAGTTGACGATTCTTTTCATTTTGAAATCTCTAAAGAATATAAGAAAAAAATATTAGCAGCCAAAAAAGACCTATGAACGTTTGTATTAGCTTCTAATAACTAATTTTTTTACTCAGTAGCCAAACTTGAAGCAGTAGTTCTTGGAACTGAATTTGCTTTAAGTAGTGCAGCTTGAACACCCTCAAATATTGATGGACCTGCATCTTTCTTTAAGATACAGTGAGATAAAATCTGTTTGTCTTCGTTTCTAAAACAATATAATCGTAAATTCTTACTCCGTTTCAAAGTTAATAGAATTTCATGGTAACATGGTTACATGGTTAGACCATGATGTAATCGGGCATACTAGAATTTTCAATTTAATGTATCGTACCAACTGCGTGACAAGAAAGGCAGATTTTAACAAAACACACGACCACTCAAAATCTATGACGTCACTATTGCTAGAATTTTCAATTGAATGTATAGTACCGACTGCTGGGAAGAAAAAGAGAATCTGAGAAAACACGCAACCACTAATTCACTATGACGTCAATATTAAAAAGCGTGATGGAAGACAAACATAAGTCGTACACGCGTTTTGGTATATTAACCTTCCTCCGTTCCCAATCTTTCATATAAGTAAATTATTAGAAGCTTCTAGTATTGATAATTATTGTTAAAGTGAACATTAATAAAATTCAAATATAAATAAGTGTTATGTATTGTCTTTAATTTAGTTTTAAATCATGACGTAGGGATTTGTTTTAAATAGATAGGTAGGTACCTTGTGTTTTACGAGTTTGTATATTTTAATACTCAAATGTATGTACATCCTTTTAAATGTAATCCCTTACAGAATATATGTTTTAGTGTATGATAGTACCCCCAATCCAAAGGTGTTCTTATTAACTTTACTCCGGTCCGTTGCTTCCGTCTGTAAGTGGTGTTCGCGGAACATTACAATAAGTAAATTGTAATTGCTAAGAAATCATATAACTAAATGATATCTTGACATAGCTTTGCTTCAACTATTATTTTGTCTTCCTTTCGATTGCTTGAGTAACCTAATCTTTACTTTTGAGATGATGAAGAGGACATTGTTGTATTTAATTAGGAATACTGAATTCCGATCCAATGATAATTTAGTAACAATTTTAATTATATCAGAGGCAATTTTCTTTGTCTAATATTAGCTAAGTGATAGTAACATATATTCCCCTCAATAGCTAAAAGTAAAATAAGGGAAAGATGCGTCATGAATATCAATTAGTGATGGTACGATTAATCGGAATCGGAGAATAGAGGTTTTTTTTCTGAAATTGGCATCGGGAAAATAATGTTTCATTTGGGAATACAATTCTTATTTATTGCTGGTATTTAACTATTTGTCAGTTTTTTTAATTTATGAAGAAAAATATACACCTGGGAATTTTTTCCAAATTCAAAATTATTAGTTTTACATTTTCATGACCAATATTGGAGAAAAATTTCAAAAATCCATAGTTATGAGATTAGAAAAATTAAGGAATTTTTGCGTTTTACTGAAATATTAAATATTTGATAGTTAATTTAATTTTCCAAAAAATTTTGTCCAAAATGTTCAATTTTTTGTGAATAATAATGTAATTTAAAAAATTTTCTCAAAAATTTTTGTCCAAATATTCTATTTTTATGTGAATAATAATGTAATTTAAAAATTTTCTCAAAAAAATTAAATATTTGAATTTTTTAAGTAAAAAAAAAATTAGATATTAGATATTTAATTTTTTTTTTTTTTTTTTGAACAACTGGGGATTTTTGATTTTATTTTTTTTCAAAAAATATTTTGGAAAATTTTCTCAAAAATATTTAACTTTTTGTCAAATATCTGTTGTTATTTGAAAACCATTTCCAAAAAAATTTGATTTTTGTGAGCATCTATGGATTTTTGAACTTTTTTTCGAAAAATTTAATTTTTGAGAATAACCATTGGTTTTTGAATTTTTTTCCAAAAAAATTTAATTTTTTGTAAATAGTTGTGTATTTTGAAAGAATTTAAAATATCAAATAGTATACTTGACAAAAAAAAATAAAAAATTTACTTTTTCAAATTTCGTTCCAAAATTTTTAAATTTCCAATTTTTTTTCAAAAAAATCAAAATACCAATTCATATCGATACTCTTTATATATAGTCACCTTGATTTATAACAGTGGTAAGTGGTAAGAAAATGTCCAGGCAAGAACAGCAGGTTTATAAAATTAATTTATCTCTCTTTCCATTTCTGTTGACGTCATTGGGACTAGCCTTGGTTATTAATACTACTTAAATTTAAAAAGTAAAAATATGTAGTTACTCGATATTTCTTAAGTGATATTTAACTAAATAAAATGCCAAGAGTAAGTTTTTAAATTTAATACATACATTTTCAATACATAAACATGTTTTCATCGTTTTGATCCTTAGTGTTTGGCAATTTATTAAATTTAATTACTTAATTTTGTCATTATATTTAGTAAAACATCACTTTAGAAATATGGACTAACCACTTCTATTCTAATCATATCATTTATTTAAATTTTTACTTTTTAAATTTATGTAGTATTAATAACCAAGACTTGTCCCAATGATGTCACCAGAAATAGAAAGAAAGAGATTTTTATTTAATAAATCTTTCACAGCCAATAGGGCACGAGCAAACTAAAAAATATACATTATCCGCCAGGGGTGTGACTCACTGTCGCTTGTGCTAATATCAGGCTGGATTCCTATAGGGAGCTAGTATCTTTTAAGAGAACATCAACTTTTGTCTGACGCCATTTTATTTTTTAGCTATTTTAATAGTATTTCATCTTTACAAATTGTAATATTGCTGTATTTGTAAATTGTAAGATAGCTATTAATTATTATTATAATTTATACCCAATGACTTCTTAGATAAGGAAGAGAAGACTCTCACAACCTTTCAAAACAAGTCTACCAAGTAGGATTCATTTTGACTTCACGTAGGAAATTTAACTACACTTTTTAAGTATAAGTTTATCCAAATAATGGGAAAACTATGTGTCGCGTCTGGATGCCTTATTGGCTACAGGCCAACTAAATCTGAGAAGAATGATCCTCCTCCTGTCAGAATACTTTCCATATTTTTCCAAAGGATAAGGGACGATCACTGCCCTAAGACATTATTGAGAAATAAATGATTGGCATGTCACGGCAGACTTATTAGAAGTATTTAGGACTTGGTGGATGATTGTAAATACACGATCCCCACGCATTGGACAATGAACCATGGACTCCTCTCACCTCCACTTTCTAAAAGATTTCTCATATTGGCCTGATGAATGGGAAAAAGTAAGACTCAGAGACAAAGCAACAAGTCTCACCAATGATACATTTTTAGCAGCTAGAAAATATAAACTGGACTATATATGATGTCTCACATATTACTAGATGAGGTTGATATCAACCATTTTTTGATGGACTTACCCTTACTAACTTGCTGTTATGTTTTTTCAAACATTTTCCAATTTAAAAATAACCGTGCAATATTTAATCAAATAAAGTATTTTTTAACATGATCCTTATGCTTCAGGCAGTACCGAAGTAGAATGTGAGGAGAATCATACTTTTAAGCAATATGTTCTAAGTATAGCAAGTAAAATTTTAAAGCAGGGAGCCTTTATTATCAGAATATCATCAATGCTTCAAATAATTTGTATTGTTTATTAATGTTGAACCCCAATAAAAAATAATTTGTAATAAAAAATGTATTTCGAATCTGAAGCAAAAAGTGTATTTATTCATTTATTTGAGTAAGTAAATATAATCTAGAGCAAGTGTAGGCAACTCATCATCGACTAGGAAGAAGAATTATGTCGCTGAGTATAGGATGAGTTATAATTAAATCAACTGGAGTCTTCATATTACAAGGTCAAAGATAAGTTATCATAGCACATAATTTAGGGGGAGTTATCGTAGTATAGAGTCCTTGATAAGTTATAAACTCAAGTCCCAGAAGTGTCTGCATGGCACCAGGATAATGAAATCTCGTAGCACACAATTGAGGAAGAGTTCTCGTAGTATGTAAATTCCCAAATACGAGCATGATCTTGTATCTGATCAATTTCTAATCAAATATTTAAAAGAACTGCTGTAATCCTCATCATCAATTTCCTGATGCCCTTCATTGTATGCGTTACAGTGTTAACTTCGTCAAGCCTGACGAGGCGAAATTATTTCGTCAACGAAGTTTTTTTTGATGACGAGGACGAAAATTTGACAAAAACCATGACGAGGACGAGACAAAAACGAAACTGACAAAGACAAAATTCTGACGAAAACGAAACTCTGACGCAGACGAAATAAAAGATAACTACGACGAAATAATGTTGATGTTTGACAAACATTATAATATTATGACACTGACGAAACTCTGACATAAGCTAATGACTTAAGATTACGAAAACAAAAATATATATGCTATTACTGATGCCGATGGTTCGTGCAACATGCCCCAATGGTCTCATAACACAAAACTTTTCTTAAAGCGTATCAAATTTAATTAATCATTAAATACAATCCACTTCCAAATCCTTGTAATTGGCGCAAAGGAACCCCTTTTTCGAGACTCTATTTACTTTTTCTGCCCACAGGTTGTGCAATATACCAGCAGGGTATGTAGTGGGCTCATAACTCAACGCCAATTTTCTGTTTTTTTAAATGAACTCTAGACTATAACTAAGTTATATATATATATATATGATCCATTTGAATTTCTACTGGGTTTGCAAAGGCGGTCAGTATCCAGAATGGGGGCTCAGGCTTAAAAACGTTTAAGAGCCACAACTATAAATTGCAAAATAGCATTTATTGAAGTTAAAAATTAAAATATCCAAAATCCATTAAATTTTAGTCCATTGTGAATCATTCATGAATCTGTGAGAAAAAAATATTGATTTTTTTACTGACATTATCATTCTTTGGTGCCAGTCTTCCTTTGTCTTTCTATTCGTAGTCGTAATGGGCGAATATTATATATATATTTAATTCATTAAAGGCTAGATCTTTTATAATATCGTTATTATGCCCACATAAAATTTTGTTCTACTCACTAGATAATATTTGGTAATGGGTCTGCAATTTGCATCGGATACCTTTGATTCAAGTAAATAGGCACTAAATACCTCTTCAACATTTTTCATAATTTACAAGGGGGGCCTGAGGAAAAAGTCACGAATATATATTTTTTTAAATTAGACACCCCATGGATTCGAACTTGAAGATAGAGAACTAGGAAAGTCAATTAATTTCTAGATTGTGGTTTTGTATAAACTGCATGTGAATTCATAATTAGCACGTGAAAAAATGAATTGAATATTTCTTACAAAGTTTTTCTAATCACTGACACTAATATTTTTATCTGTACGCTTTTTGTAACATAATTACGTCTTAAAAGATGGTGTACTCAATTTTAAATAATTAACAAATTATAGAACACCAAACGATGTTTAATATGAACTGAATATCAATAAATAATAACCATCAAGTTTATAAAAGAAGCTCAATCAGGGTCAGACACATTCTAACTTTTCTGGTCAATCATGTATTTAAAGCAGGCTTTTACCCGTTCACGCTTTTTCTGCTCAGTCTTTCATTTTGTCAAAACTTTCCGTTCGCCGTTCATTTGTTAATTTTTTTCTTTCTTTTTTCCCGTTCATTTTTCTGTTCAATCGTTCATTTTTGAATTTTTATTTATTCATTTAATATTTATCTAGTATCAAAAGTCCCACCTGAAAAAAATAATCATTAATATATGTTAATATATTTTTGTTTCGTAATACATAAAAATGAGCCTCAAGGGCGTACCTTACTAAAACCAAAACCGGCGATCCCTGGGGTTCTGAAATGATACTCTCAATTTTTATAAAATGGTGTCCAATTTCATATAAAAAAAATTATTTTTTTAATAGCCTCAAAATAGAGGCAGTACATTTATTCAAGGCACACTCCAATTTATTTCTTTAAAAAATAGCTGAACCGACATATTTTTTCTGAGTTACCTTATTTACTAGGAGGGTTTACCCGTGGCATTAACAATATAGGCAAATGCTAAGTGTGACGTTCATTCATGGATGCCATAAAAGGTGCGAAGATAAAAAAAAGATGACCCAGAACCTAACCCGACTTTCGGGCCACCTTAATTTTTCTAACATTATAGTTGGGCCAAGTTGCGCCCATAACACTAGGGTATTGTCAGGCCCAGTCAGATTTCATTTTTTTACTTTCTGGTTGATTTTTTTTTTTTAGAAAGGCTTCCAATTGGTTTTTAATTGCTTTGCTGATTTTTCAAAAGCTTGTAAATTCCTCCAGTGAGTTCATCTCTAATAGACCCACAGTGGTCTTATTTTGTCTATAGTGTTAACCTCTCCAGAGAAGTGGGTTCTGTTTTATTATTATGATTTATTGTTAGAGACATTAATGCAAGACTTTGGGGCGGAGGAGGGGGGGGGGGTTACTAAGTGCATACTACATATCAACGGTATACACTATACATATATTCGTACAGTAGTAATATTTTTATTTTTGTAACACTTGTCTACAGTTTTCTTTTTGTACATAGTTCAATTTTATATTTTGCATTGGCTATGGATGTTACATTTTTTATTTATTTATTAGAGGAATTTATATATTCTCAGAATATAATAAATGTCTAAGGCAATTAATGTATTCAGATTTGTGTAACAGTTTAATATTGAATATACATATTATTGGCTAATATTTTGTATAAGGCGCCAAATTGATTAGGATTGACCCTTTTTGATTACATGGTTGATCACAATACCATATATGAAATTTAAATAGGAGAGGCAAGAGTAGGGAGAAGAGACACACGTCATCCATTTGCCTTTTTTGGGCTTTTCAACTGGCTTTGTCTGAGGCCCACAAATGAGTAACTAAATCTAACTAACTAGAAGATAAAGCTATAAAATCGACTAGAATTATGTACTCAAAGACTCACAACTGCGAATTATAGTTCAAGACAAATTATTTGAATTTAATCTTACAACAAGACATCCTCCTGAGCTTGCTTGGTCCATTCATCAAGCTGTGTATGCTGCCAGGCCTGAAAAAATGTATCTCTCTAAGTTTATTAAATACTTATTGGTAAGCAACTTCCCAAATATATGGCGGTTTGATTTCAAAGTGTTTTAGAGCTTCCCTTAATTAATTACCTTCAATTAGAGTTCACAATGAAAATGTAAGTGTCAATTATATATAAAACCTTCTCCAAAAATAGAGCAAATAAAGTAGGTATGTTACAAAATGTCGATTAAGGGAGAGAAAAAAACTTGCAGGAGGAATGCACGGAAGTATAGAAGTGTTTTGGGGATCCCTATTGAAATGCTGGATTTTCATTACTTTAATGGGGGAAATCAAATTCATGTCGTTTATACTTAATGTAGATAAGTTCTTAATATTTGAACCAGTTTAATTTTTTTTTCAACCCATTGCTTTGTTTAATTGCATTATGTGCTGGAAAATAAGTCATCTCAAGATAGTCTTCAAATTTACAAATAAAGTATAACGGATCAAATTAAAATTATAATGGATTAAAAACCATATATTTATTTAGTAACTGGTAAAGTTTCCATTTAATGTGCTAATGAGACGTATATAAATTTAAAACCGAGGTGAGTCCTTCATTCTTTATTACTGTACAATATGAAAGTACTTTTGTCTTAATTTTTAACCTCGCTTTTTTTTCAATAATCATCATTTATTCTTGGAGAGCGTGGGAAGATATTCATATACATACTCGACTTTCATATTACGCAGTATTAAAGATTGAAGGTTCTAATGCCGGCTTAAAATTTATGTTCTTTACATTTATAACTTTATAAAATACAAAATAAATAAATGCATTAACGTCCATTACACCTTTTATTTGATCAATTACACATTATTTGTGATTTTGAATGCTATCTTGAGATGACTTATTTTTCAGTGAATTGTGCAATTAAAAGAAGCAACGGATTGAAAAAAATAGACTAAATAAACATGTTTTAGCTTCCATCAAAGATAATCATTATAATTATACCCATAATCAAGAAAAAAAAGATGTAGTAATCTTTGGAAAAAAATAGTCAAAAAGTTACCTCTTTTGGACAATAAGTAAGTTAACGTCAAAATGACCGCCATTTATATTTCATTCATTGTTCATTTCTTTCCCCTCCGTTCTTCATTCATTCAAAAAATGAACAGAAAGAGTGAACGCCGTTCCTTTTTCCGTTCAATGTCCAAACCTTGCTTAAAGTATAAGCAAAAGTAGAACTAATTCAATAAATTTAGAAATCATTGGATTGAGTTCTATTTAAATTCTAACATACTTTACTAAATAATAAACGTCAATTCATTTATTAGATGCCCACAAAAATGGGGATTGGTTAAAGAAGTATTTAATTTAGTGATGTGCCGCGAGAAAAACTCATAAATTGCTACTCGATTTGTATGAAGTAAATAAATAACGATACAAAAAACTCATCTTATAGGCATAAAAAACTGATTGAAGTTTTGAAAGTCTAGCCTTTTTTGAAAATGAGGCACAAAATCCACGACTTTATCCAATTTTACCCAAATCTAGTTGTAGATACTGAATTTAGCAAACTATATACTTTCTATATAAGTAATAAGCATATATTTAAATAAATTATTGTACGTCAGTGAACGGTAATATTGTAGATTTAAGTAGCACATTTTAGATTATTTATGTTCAATTTCTAATAACAAATAAAGGGACAGAAATAAGGAAATGTGTTAAATAATTTTTTTATTTCAAGTAACAAAATCATAAATATCTATAAAAATGCAAAAAACCAAAAAACTTAGAAAATTCTAATAATTCTTTAGATTTCCTGAATGTTATTTTATTCATATAACCATAATATAAACAAAGCAAGGAAATTTAAATAAAAACCAGTGGAACCTTCGTGAAGCCTGACGAGACAAAATCATTTCATCAACGAAGCTTTTTTCCATGACAAAGACGAGACCACGACGAAAATCTGACAAAGACGAAAATTGACGAAATGATGACGATGACTATTGGCTGACGAAGACGAGACGAAACTGAAAATGGCTGACGAAGACGAGACGAAACTGAAAATGGCTGACGAAGTTAACACTGATGCGTAGTATGAAAATCACTATTTTTTACTAATTTACGATAATATTATAATATTCAAACAAGGGATGAAATAAACTTAAATCAAATAATTTGGTATTAGCCACAAACAAATGGATTCTAAAATAAATAATTACATTAAAAATCCTAGCTCTTAATTAAAACAATTATAGAGTAAATACTCTTTAAATAAATTGAAATGTATTTCAAAATACAAAATATATTGAGAAGGACCATATGGATATCATCCACTTATTATAGATCAATGATATCATCATGTATGTATTAAATATTAAGATAAAAAAAGGAAGATTGAAGTGATCTGTCCTGAGTATCTAATTCAAAAATGCTATAAAATTTACAACAAAATATCAAAACATACTTATTTTTTTTCATTGCATAAGAGATCAGAGGGCTCCGATAAACATATTAGTATTTAGACTTATATAAATTGCATGAAGATAAATTCTTTATAGATGTTGACTGTTGTTGTCTTTATTTAAAGGAACAGGAATGATTATTATCTGGACTTTCATGAGAAGAAATGTTTGTCCCTCTCCTCAACTTCATGAGAATGAGTAATTCATGAATGGACTATATTCGTATTATCTTGAAAGATTCTGATCCAAAAGTTTAATAGCTCTTCGTTATCTTGGTGAGGTAGTCCTTGCTCACTAATAAAAGAGATTCCGAGGAATAAACTTATTTGACATTAGCATCGAAATGAGGAGAGGCAATCCATACTCATCTAGAAACTCTTTCCGAAGAAAAGAAAAAGCCATTTTTTGTTGCCTAACTTTGTAATAGCAACATTGACTAATAGAGGGATTAGTTGTAATGGATACAAATTCAATTGTATTTCAAAGACTACTAGCGATAACTGAGAAGGACTTCATACGTTTCTTATTTCCTGAGAAGAGTAGATTCTTGAAATTAACTTCTTGGGATGTCCAACTCATCTTTGGAAGAACCACTTTGAGTCAAGAATACTTATATTATTTTAAATCCCTTTCATAAAGTCTCATGTAATAATGAGTAATAAAATTAAAGGATTTTTGTCAATAGGTTACTCAAATTCGTCTAAAGTGTTTCTCTAGCTAGTAACTAGTATTCTTTGGCCGGATGATAATAATTATTATACAAGGAAGTTTATTATTTTTCTGCAATGTAGCGCTACTTACAGGTGATGTGTTTACTAACAAATATAAGTACACAACGCAATTATTGCCTAACCTTGTTCTTATAACATCGGGTAAGTCATCCTTTTTATATATAGAAGACTAAACTAATCTACTTCTAAGTTCCTAAATCCAGTTACAACCTGAAAAACCTGCACAGGAAGAAGATTCAAAAGTTTATTTCTGTAAGAGTTTAAATATATACAGTTATACGTACACACGCAGATTATATCAAGACGTGGTAACCGGCTTTTACCTTTTTACCTGTATGATACTTGCGAGCCCTCCATCTTTATATTATACACTGAGTACGTAGAGTGGTAAAATGAAACAACTGGTATTCATAATTTATGTGTAAATATGTCTTGATGGTTGGTTTGTTATTGCGTCTTGTAATAAGGAAAATATTCTTCCAGCAATGGATATTTGATTACAAGCTCATAGAGGTGGTCTGGAGATAATTGAAATGACAAAATGAAGAACTTTTGTGTTTTATCAGCTAAAAATTAATAATAATAGTCCTGAGGACTATTGTTAGCATAATTTGTACACAACATACTTAAATTAATAGTGTGGGGATTCCAATTAATTTTAAGGGAGTTTCACATATTCTATGCCTAATCAAAAACCCATAATTACATATTTACAATGTGAGACTTTAGCGGTTTCATAATTGATTGTTCATTTTCCTTGTGAACAGATATTGAATTAAACTCAACATGAATCAGGGGCGTTCGCAGGATATATATATATATATTTTTTTTTTTTTTTTTTTGGTTGAAAAGTGAATTTTTTGGAATTTAAAAAAAAATTTAATGTCACATATTATTTTTGTTGGAAAAAAGTTTCAAAAACCCATAGCTATTCACAAGAATATAACATTTTCGAAAAAAAAAATTCAAAAATCTACAGTTATTCTTAGAAAATATGAAATTTTTGAAACAAAAAAAATTCAAAAATCCACAGTTATTCAGACAAATATGACATTTTTTGGAATTTTTTTTTTCATATACCCACAGCTGTTAACAGAAAATTAAAATGTTAGGAAAAAAAAATTAGAAAAATAATAACTCATTAAAAAAAATTCTAAAATCCAAAAAAATTTCAAATATTTAATTTTTTGCTCTGCTGCATCGTTGACCGAATGAATTTTTTTTTTAAATTCTAGTAAAATGAAAAAAAAAAAACCTTAATTTGGGAGGGGCCTACAGCCCACCCCCCGTGGAAGTCAATATGAACTCCATTGTCTTCAGTGTTCATTTCGTATCAAATTTAAATTTGAGAGATCTTGAAAACTTTTAACCAAGTGACTCAAATGAAAATAGTAATTATATGCCGTCCACACGTCCCTGATATTATCATGTGTTGTTCTTAATAAATCAAAAAATAATCTCCAAATATAAAACTGTTTCAAAAATTAAGAAAAATAATAAATTAATATTCAGTATATATTCATTTTTATCTAAAAAACTTAGTTAAGTATTCAGTCTTTTTATTGATTCAATTGAATATACAAATGAAGTGAACAAAAAAATAAATTAAGGACAATGACATCTAACAGATTCAATATCATTGTCCAAATCCTCATATCTATCATTTCTATGATTGTCCAAATTCACTAATAAATCCCCGTTCTTAGCAGATACTCTGATGCCGTCATCTGAGAAGTCTGAATCGTCATATGCTTCAAGAGTACAGCCTTCTCGTACAATAAATGACTCGATCTCATTTTTATATTTGAAATTAAGAATGCTTTTCCGACTGGAGAAGGATTTCTCTTCTCCATCACTCAAGGTAATTGGTTCGAAGTCATCACTTTTACATTCCTCCTCATCAAACAGAATAGCACATGCCGTTGCAGGAATAGTTGGGCATTTACTGTCGTCAATATTTGAGGCAGGATCTATTTTCTTGGGTCTTCCAATACTAGAGCCTCCATTACTACTTCCAGAGGTTTTCTCGTCGGGACATTCACAAACAACTGAACTTATTTTATCATTAAGAGATTTCCTGTCCAAATTCATCCACCTATTGTAGGGCTTGTCAAAGTTCCTTCCGTCCAAAACGAACCGTTCCCCTCTTTCGGCCTCAGATGATCCACCATGATCGTAGCCAGTGAAAATACAACCCTTTTTAACAATAACAGCTTCAGCATCATTCCTATAATCATAGCTCAATTCGGTATATCCTGTTGGAACGGGCTTCACCCAACCCTCACAACCATCGTCATCGTATAGAACAGCACACATTCCTGGGGGAACAGACTTTTGAAGACACTCATTTCCAAAAAGGGCTTGAATGAGTTGACCCCATGAGGGTGTTGTTGCAAGCACAACGAAAAGTAACGTCTGGATGGCTCTCATGTTCAAGATGCAATGTAGATGAAAAGTGAGAATATAAAAGTTTCTTTAAATTATTTTAAAAATACCTGTTTGCGTTGAAGTGATCCCCGCTCTCGTTTTTGTGTAGTTATATAAAGACGTATTGTTCCCTGTATACAAGTCTCCTTTCTTTGTTTCCATAGTCGTTCTATGAATCATGGTCCATGAGAATTAGTAAAATATAAATATTATAGGTAGGTTACAAGCCTAGAGGGCGCCAACATTAATTTATCATACTTACTTTTAGAGGTTTTTCTTGTTTGAAAAAAAATTAATTATATGCATTTCTCCCATTGTAAATTACCATGTTTAATTATAATAATTATTTTTATTTTCAGCTAACTATTTTTAATGAACCCTGCTTCAACTCTGTTCAATTTATTTTTTTAATTCCAAAGCTGTAAAGTCTAACACATTCTACATTGACTTTTTATAATGCGTATTTTTTAAGTTATATTTTGTTATCTTCTGGATATCTCCGGTAAATACAGGTATAATCTGGTATACTCCACCTTTTTCTCATTCAATTATATAAAATTGTTTCAGTTTGCACATATTAGAGTATTGCTATGAAACCAACTTTAACCACGCCAAAATCCGAACTGAAAACGACATTAATTTAGTTATAACCAGAATTCGAATTGCTGCCTCCGGTGAGACCTTCCGAACAGTAATAACACTCCTCCAATAAAGATGTAAATTTGATGGATTTTTTTAAATTCCTAACTGTTTGTATAAAAAGAGCAACTTATTTTATAAAAAAATTGATTGTTTGATTAAAAACATGTTAATTTAGCTTATTCTTTTATGGAGTCGATGTACTGTAGCAAATATAGAAATACAATGCTTTGTACGAACTGATCGTGAAGCAAAATCATCGTGAGCTACTTAATTGTGAGTAATATAATTGCAAGATAACATTATCGTGTACAATTGGATTACAATTCGTATTATATTTGGACAATAAAACACTTGAATGAGAAATGTGAACTGCTGAGCTTCATGACAGTTTAAATTCAACCGCCACGACTTTGACCTCGAGAATCCCATTGAATGCAGCCCACACAGGTTGTCCAGATGAACTTCTGGGTTCCCAGGCAGGTTATTTTCTTTTGTTTCTGCTTCCATGAGTATCAAGAACCCCTTTTTATACCCACTAATCTACCCTGGCTCTCGGGTTGTGTAGGTGAACTGGTTGACTCCAAGAGAAGATAAATTCCACCGCCCCCACTTCACTGGCCATCAAGGACCCCATCGAATGTCCCGTAATACACATGAGCCCTTGGTTTGTGCCGGTGTGCTGCTCGGCTTCAAAGGAGGATAAAATCCTCTGCCGCTGCTTACTTCAGCATCAATGACCCCAATTCATTTTTAATTAGCTCTAATATACATTCAAAATTCACTTTTTAAAATGGTGCTTTCAAAAAGATTATTAGTTTTTTTAACTTTCAGATATTTCCAATCAACTACGGGTAGAATTCGGTAAACTTTTATACTTTTATTTGTCAAATGGCATAACTTCAGAAATTTAGTTTCCAAGCAGAGAAACTGATAAACAAAATTTACTGAATATGAAAAGACGTCAGACGTCATTGGTATAAAAACTTGGATGTCATACTTATAGTTGATAATATTGTAGAGAAAACGCATGCGAGGAGGGGAGGGGGAAAAAAGACATATGGTATCATCGTTTAATAAAATTATATCTACTGGTATCATTATTGGACTCGTGAAATTTAGTTTCCTAAGCAGAGAAACTGATAAACAAAATTTAATGGAATATGAAAGAGACGTCAGACATCATTGGTATAAAAACTCATTTAGTCGAGAGTGTGATGTCATACTATAAGGATGTGTCTTCGTATATTCTATTTTTTTCAATATAATTTAATGTTGTTGCTACCAACTGTATTTTGTATATGTATGGTTTAATTTATAATTTCAATTATAATCTTAAAATCTAATGAAAGGTTGCGCTGTAATATAAATAGTAAAATAAGCGTAAACAGACGGGGTTGAGTATAGGATAGGCATCTACTTTTGTAAACATAAAATTCAATAGAACAAGTAACGTCATTTTTTGAGGAAGTATGAGAAAAAAATTCAATTATCGACTTAGAAAAAATGCAATAACTCAGTATTTATCCAACAAATAACAGTCATATTGATGCTAACAAAATTCTACCTCAATATACATCGTAGGAACCTATTAAAATCCTTGACTCAGTTATTTTTGATTTTTTTGTAACATACCTAAATTATATCTTTGTATGATTTAATATGTTTAACCAAGCTAAATTAAAATACAAGGTGTTAAAAACTAAATATACCTAAACATATTAGTTTCTAGAGGGAAATTGTCAATATGTCGAAAATATAAATAAATACATCCTTTAGTTCAACACTTGCAATGAACATAAATATAAATAAATTAAAATCAATAGACGCACTTTGCAATTCTTCCATAAAGACATTGTACGTTGAGCTTTTGTCCTTCCACATGCGTAGGTACGCTAGAAAAGGGCCATGTCCAGTGTAGAAATGTACAATGAGTCTCAATTTTTCTCTTTGGAGAGCTTGATACACTTCGACTTCGGCTTTTTAAGTATAGTATGTGTATGTTTCATACTTTTATCTTTTTAAATCATTCACACCATATTGAAAGAAGAAGTCACGTTCTTTATGTAGCATGGATGCATCCCATTAGCAAACTGGTTTGACCTCTCAGTACCCCTCTTAGCAAGATGCCTGCAAATTCATTTACTGTAATGTCAGAATGTCCTTTGCACCATTCTAGATGTATATTTTTCGCACTTATTCCTTTGATGATGGTTTCTTTATATTTTAAAAGCTCTTTACTAGTAGTAAGTGGATTAAAGATTCCAGCAATTGATGATCTGATTATTGCATTATTTAGTGTGATAAAACTACATACTAATTAATAATAATTATTATAATATTATGTAGAGCTGTGTGTAAACTATCATGGTGATTTGCATGAATCTTAACCATAAAGCATTCTGATATACAGATATATAATCCTTCCCCTTCATATTTTTGCTATTTGGAGGATATCCAAATCCAGTTGACTTCTGATCCTTTCTTTGAACTCATGCTCAAGGGATCTCGCCTCGTTGTGCCTCTCTTGGTGGATTTCATGTCTTTTAATGGAAGGGTCCTTCATTGTGTAGATCCACATTGATGTCTGGGATCTCGTCAATCCTTGTATCTTTGATCAAAAATACATCAATTCCTCCAGATCTTCTACTGAATCGTCGTACACTTCTATAGTAAAAACATAACCATAAAAATACTTATATTGAATATCTGAATGTCATTGCAATTCTCAATTCCAATCCGGAATCTTCTTCTAAACAATGTAATTACATTGTACCATGTTGGAATAATACTCATACGAAGATCTTGTATCTACACATAAATGAATAAATAAAAGGAATATTCGTAAATCTTTGTCATAAGAGCTAATTACAAGTTGTTTTTGAAGACAGAAGACAAATAAACTAAAACTTAAAACCGAAAGACATTCAGCAAAATTTAGATTTCCCATTGTTGTGTTCTCCGATATTTTTTTTTATATTATTGATTTGTTCGACATTGTTTCAGAAATGCAAATACTATTTCATAATTGTAACTTTTCTTAGCTGTATAGAGGTTTTTTATATCTGTTCATCTATCATATTCTGTTGTATGAGCAAGGTAATTAATTATTTTGGGATTTATATTTATTATATTCAAGACAAGTGACAAATTTAGATTTAAGTTTGTAATGTTTTTTTACATGAGCATTTCATTTTTATTTAATAACCTTAACATAGTTTTAATGTTAGATATATTTTTGTAATAGAAAATGTTGATAATAATGTAACAATGGCCAATATTAATTATTTTAAGGAACGATAAATAATACAAAAAATGAAATATGAAGAAAAGTAAATATAAGTAAAATAAAAAATTCACTAACGAATATAATATTAATATTGTTTTCACTAAGACCATTCATGAATTCCTTTACACTATCGAGTTATTAAACATAATAATCCATTGCTTTTAACAATATTTTTAGTAATTGGTGCTGGAGGTAATGCAATTTTGCTATCAGAACTAAATTTCCGTTTCTTGACATTATAATGTATAAATATATTTTTCATCTAGGATATCAGAAGGTTAGCTTTAGAAAATTGTTGACGTCAAAATTTAGATATAGAGGAAAAGACTAAAAATTTCATTGAAATAGCTGTGGATGGAGGATTTTTCAGTTGATTATTTTGTCTTTTTGTGGGAATCTTTATTTTTTATTTGTACGACGATTCTGTAGAAGATCTGTGAGAATATATCTATGCAATAACATAAAGACAATGATTGAAATGGTCTCACACCTTATTGTGAAAGGGGATATGCACAATGAAAGATCCTTCCAATAAAGGAGATGAGATCCACGGATTTTATTTAATAAATATATAATATACATTTTTAGCCGTTTTATGTCGGGCCACTTAAAAAGTATATCAGGTTTTTATCACTGGGAATAAGTTTTGTAATCTAATCATTTGCAAAATTTGCTTTGAAATTACTGGCCCTGGAAAAATTCGCCTTGCAAAAACTCAACGGCACAGGAATTGCGATTCATTTTATCAATTGTAATTCTGAGAATTTTATAGCACAGTGGCATTTTTTAACTAGTATTTCGAATTGTTAAAAATGTAGAGGGTGCCACTACAAAAAGAAATCACAATCGGATTAAGTAGTTCTACCATATGATTATTTTTCAAACCATGTATTCAGAAATGTTTTATTATTTAATACATTCACAATGCTTATCATTGATGTGAATACTATTAGTTGATTCAGTTGTCATCAAGTTTCAATAGATTTTAATTTAAAACAGGACTGTGGAGTCAGAGTCGTGCAGTCGGAGTCGGTGCCATTTTTGTTGGAGTCAGAAAAACTGGTACCAACTCCGACTCTGGCTACAACAATTTTTATAGTTTATGTAAACAAAACTTATTTGTAATCTAAGGCTTAAACTGAGTATTTGTAAAGTTATTTTCTAAATGGTTATAAATTATAGGTATTAATTATTATTAATTTATGAAACTTATTAAGTAAACTATTTATAAGTTTACTTCACAAATTTTAAATTGTGCTTTATAGTCCATGCAATCATAATTTCCAAAAAATTATATTGGATCGAGCTTAGCCACTATCCGTGCTAGTTCATTAATTAGACTTGTGAATCGTCAATTTCACCAGAGAAAAGTGTCTCATTGCAGTGAGATGTTGTTTGTCTTGTCGTTCCTCAGTTAGGATTACACAAATTATTTTCGGAAACTTAGGAATGTATTAGCAATAGATAGATTTTGATCCATTTCATTTCTTGTTCATTTAGTTAAAAATCTTCGTGTCAGGAGAATTCACCTTGAACATTTTTTTGCCTTTGCCCGCTTTTGCCTTGAGTCGTTTTCGCCGTGTAACACTCTCGCATTGTAATGTTTTGCCTTGCGACATCTTTTGCCTTGGATAATAATAGAAAGAATGCTACTTCTTCTTAATTATATATTTGGTATTTGAATCTTTACCGTGATATTCCATCTTTGAGAAATCAGAATCCAAAACGTACACAAGTTAGACAATCACAATTCTTCAAGCCTTAATTATAATACGTAAGTTTCAATGCATTGGTAAGGGATCACGGAATGATACTGCTACGTTCCATCACAAAGAATCATTTGCATTCAATGCAGTACATTTCTTCATCAAAATACCATGAAAAGATATTGAATTATCTACTTACGTCTAGGATTGTAGTAGAGTTATAAATAAAGATAGAGACCTCGTCCATGAAAGTATACATGTATTTGTGAATATGATAGAATATATCATAAAATTCCTTTGACTGATAAGTTATCAAAATCATAAATGGGCTGTGCTCGCTTCGACCCACCACTGGTGCTTCTGTCCCTATGCCTCTGGAGTAAATTTTCCTACAATCTTGTGCGTATTTTGTTATTCAAATAATAATTATATTTATTTATATCGACACTGGGTATATGTCTGGAGAATTGATGTGAATAGCAATTTGATCATATCTAACCTTTAAAAGTTCATAAATGTATTAAATGATTCCTTAGAAAATTCATCATGAAATACAATTTCAAGGGCCTTTAATGTTTATATCTTGGAAACATTCATGAATTTGATTTTTTATTCTATCATTCTCCTATACATTGAGAGTTGAATATAAATAAACTGGAACCAATAAATTATTCAGAATCATGACCCAAGTTAGAAAACTACGTATTATACACCGCTTGTCTTGTAATTGGCTTAGGATGATATTCTTCATACGACCCTTGATTGAAGATACATATATTTTCCTCATGGATTAAATACCAAGAATACTGAGAGATATATAGGCATAACTTAGATGCATATGTCACTTGATATATTCTGCAAATTACTACTTGCCTATCATGTGACTATACAGTTTGTACGAGATCTACACCAAGAAGAATATGACAGCTGGAAATGAAGTGTGGTTCCAGTTCTTTTTGAACAAGTACAAACCAAGAAAGCTGAGGTACGAATCACATGTCTGCAGAAGTTGGATGGTAGTTCTGAATTACCATGTTCAAGATCACTACTCCTTAAGATACGTCCCACTCATTTAGTTGCAAGACGTCGGTTTACTGCAGATTGATCGACCCAAGCAGAATTATCTCCCCAGAGTATGGATGAGAGAATGTTTGCTACCTAGGTGTGGTTGACATATTGGATAAAAAGGGTGAATTCAGTTTAAAAACTGAAAATTATCATCCCTGAATTTTGTCCGGCTAAATTCCCTACGGATGCCCATATGTCAAAATTACAAAGTGAAGACGAGAGACGAAAATATTTTAAATCCCCCCTAAACATGGCCAATTTCTTTATAATTTTTATCTAAATGTGTATCTATAAAGTTTATAATACAATTTGTAAAAAAATATGGTGATATAGGGATTGTAATAGTTTATGATGTTTTAATTTAAAGAGGGGGGTACTTTTTGAAGGGGTTATACTTAATTTTCAAGAACAGAAATTTGTTGTCAGTCTTAGTTTTTTACAATGCCTTCAGATAGTACAATACGTCGCTGCAAGTTTTGTCAATGTACTTTATGGGGGTAAAATAGATAGTAAATTCAACATTTTTGGCCATCTTGTTTTTTTTATGATGACCTAACAAAGTATTATACATTGACGCAAGCTTTGTGCATATAACTTTATGGGATAAAAAAATGTAAATTTTGCGGTTTTTCGGTGTACCTTGTGGGGGAGGACCCCAAGTTTCTGACCAATTTTTTTTCAGTCTTGGTTTTTTATAATGTCCTGACATAGTACAGAGGATATATTCAGGGAGGTCTGCAAGCCAGACCAAGAATTTCATGTTGACAAAAAAATAAAAAATCTATGTTTTAGGTCAGGGATTCTCAACCTTTTTTTTAGTGATGTACCACTTGTAAAATTTTATTTATTTAACAAAAGCCACTTACCAGCAAAAATGATTTGTAGCTTCAGTGACAAGGGCGTCTGCAGGATTATATTTTTAAAAAAGAAATCTATAAATAAAATTTTTTTGGAAAAAATTTCAAAAATTAAATTTTTGTGGAAACAAAAATTCAAAAATCCAGAGCTATTCAAAATTATATTCTTTTTCTTTTTTAAATTTTAAAAACCCAAGCTATTCTCAAAAACATTCATTTTTTTGGAAACATTTTTTAAACATATATATTTATTTTCAATAATTAACTTTTTTGGAAAAAAAAACTGTTTACAAAAATAGAATTACAAAATTTTGGAAAAAAAAATTTCCTGTACTGAATTTTTAGGAGAAAAATTTAAAAATCTACAGAATACAAAAACAAACTAAATAAAATTTCAAATATTAAATTTTTTGAATAACAAAAATTAAATTAAATTTCAAATATTAAATTTTTTGAAAAAAAAAATTCAAATATAAAAAAATCTAGTAAAAAGAAAAATTCCTCTCGTTAAACATTCTTTCAAAATTTCAACTACCCAAGGAGTACTTCTTCCATGTACACAAAGGGGTAAGCATACCCCCATTTGAGTGACATAAGTAATTTGAGGGGGTCAAATCTTCTGTACCTTTTGGGGTGAAATCTTCCATGGCTTGCTCTTGGACTAATAGTACTTATATCGGCTATAAAGCGTATAGTTTAAGTATAAAAATGTGTGTTCGAGTCAGTGACATTCAAAATACTGGAGTCAGAGTCAGACTTCGAGCCCTGATTTAAAGTATAAAATATTTAACGTATACTTAAAGATCCAGTTACATCGCTGTGTAGTAATTAAACTTTCTGAGCGAGCTATAAGCCCTATTATTCCGTCATTAATATTATGTTTTCAAATTCTTGCCCCCAATATGTTTGATATTTTTCGACTTCTGAGTCTCTCTGGTTGATTTGAGGAATATTTGAATATATCTGAGGTAAAATTATATCATGCTAGACTTAATTTCGGTAGTTGTAATTTCAACTACAAGGTAAATTACTTTGTCTTAATAAGTATGCGTTGTTCAGTTTGTTAATATGACACGATGTTTTGAAATTTGATGCGCAATCTAGTGTTCAAATAGACTAAACAAACAAATACACATGATAAGCTCACAGGGGGTGGGCTGGAGATGCTTTAAATTCCAAAATGAAGGAATGACTTTTATCGCCCCAAAATAATCGCTTTGTTGGAAAAAATTTCAAATGGGAGAAAAAATTAAACCTTCCCCCCCAGAGAAAAATAATAATCCTTAGATACTCCCAACCCCTTGTCAGTAGAGTGAAGGGCGCCCAATTAATTTTTTTGGACGTGTTCACATATTCATGATTAAGAAAATTAAGAAATTTTTGCTTGTTACTAAAACTTTTTTTTGGTCAGGATGAAAATTTTTTAAGTAAAATAAGGGTTATTTTTTTCATTCGGTAAAATTTTGCAATAGAGTCAAAAATATTTTTTTTTTTGAATACTCTATAACTTATTCCCCTGGAGGATGGAACAAACAAATATGTTTAAATATTTGTCATAAATAATATTAGGTGAATTTATAAAGTGTTATTATTCATCATAAAGTTTGAACAAAATACGGGCAATTTTCCTAACTGACAATTTTCTTCCATGACATTATTCTCATGGGCAGTTTTCCACGCACGATATATATGTATATACAGGGTATGGCAGCAAAACGTGGACTGGTAATTAATTTTTATTTGCTCATTACTATGAAAAGGTTTAGTGATTATTTTTTGATATTCTGTTTTCTCCGTCCTTTTTATATAAACAAACTATACTAATTATACCATCATCATGAGCGAGCAACATGCAAAAAGGCAGTGCATCTCAGATCTCCTAGATACTGCAGTTGATGTGATGACGATTATGGACATGAATATGTCGTCCAGGAGCCTGTCTTTTAAGTTTGCCAAGATTTTTAAACAAATGAGAAACCTCTCCAGGATAACAGGTAGTTGAGAAACTACTAGCTTCCAGAAACAAAAGAAGAGATACAAGGGGTTTACCACGCCAAATATCTCACTCAAACAATGGTCCTTGGCATTGTAACCACTGATGGAAAGAAGATGCCTCCGTTCTTTTTAAAAGATTGGCAGAAAATCAGCCCGGAGGCCTATTATAAGGTGCTTAGGAACACCATCTTGCCATGGCTGAAGACCAGCTACCTGGAGGTTAACTATGTGTGGACTCAGGACGACTACCCCTCTCACACGTCTACAATGTGGTAAAAATTCTGTACAGTTCGATTCTGGTCCAAAGAGAGATGGCCCATTCCTCACCAAATTTGGGCCCATTAAACTTTTCTATATGGTACACTTTGGAGAGGGGAACCAATAAAACCTTACACCCAATTGTGGGCTCACTGAAGTAGTGGTTGCATGGGAAAACTTGTCAGAGGAGTTTGTCATCAACACCAGCATGTCCTTCAGGGGACGTGTAAAGGTTTTGATTGATAATGAAGGTGGCCATATTGAGTGAAAAAAGTTTTGCAAAAAACCAGTCTACATATTTTGTTAACATAATTTTTTGCCCATTATTGAAAATAATAAGTTTTTATATAAAAATGACCATACACTAAATATTAATTTATTATTTTTCTTAATTTTGGAAACAGATTTATATTCACGGTTAATTTTTGATCTATTAAGTTACGCATGATAATGTCCAAAACATGTGGACTGTATACTATTGCTAATTGCATTAGAGTTACATTGTCAAAAATTTTACAAAAGATTAAATTTTATACGAAATTAACAGAAGATGCTATTCATTTTGAGTTTAATTCAAATTCTGTTCACATGGAAAATACCATACAATTACCTACATCTAAAATACCATATTGTAAAATATTTAATAATGTGTTTTTGATTAGAGATATAATATCAAGGGCCAGATATGGATTTAGAAGTACATTAATATTTTAAGTATTTAGTCTTTTTATTGATTTAATTGCAAACAAATACAAATAAAGTGAACAAAAAAATAAATTAAGAACAATGACATCTAACAGATTCAATATCTTTGTCCAAATCCTCATATCTATCATTTCTATGATCATCCAAATTCACTAATAAATCCCCGTTCTGAGCAGTTACTGTGATGCCGTCATCTGAGAAGTCTGAATCGTCATATGCTTCAAGAGTACAGCCTTCTCGTACAATAAATGACTCGATCTCATTTTTATATGGCAAATTAAGAATGTCTTTAGTACTGGAGAAGGATCTCTCTTCTCCATTGCTCAAGACAAGGGGTTCTAAGTTATCTCTTTTACATTCCTCCTCATCAAACAGAATAGCACATGCCGTTACAGGAATGGTTGGGCATTTACTGCCGTCAATATTTGAGGCAGGATCAATTTTCCTTGGTATACCAATACTATAGCTTCCACTAACACTTCTAGATTTTCTCACTTCAGGACATTCACAAACAACCGAACTTATTTCATCATTAAGAGATTTCCTGTCCAAATTCTTCCATCTATTGTAAGGCTTGTCAAATTTCCTTCCGTCCAAAACGAATCGTTCTCCTCTTTCCGCCTCAGATGATCCAGCATGATCGTAGCCAGTGAAAATACAACCCGTTTTAACAATAACAGCTTCAGCATCATTCCTATAATCATAGCTCAATTCGGTATATCCTGTTGGAACGGGCTTCACCCAACCCTCACAACCATCGTCATCGTATAGAACAGCACACATTCCTGGGGGAACGGACTTTTGAAGACACTCATTTGCCAAAAGTGCTTCAATGATTTGACCCCATGAGGGTGTTGTGGCAAACACAACGAAAAGGAATGTCTGGATGGCTCTCATGTTCAAGATGCAATGCAGAAGAAGACTGAGAACTAATCAATAAGTATGGACAATTTATGTTAAATATCACTTTCGTGCGTACAAGTGATCCCGCACTCGTTTTTGTGTAGTTACACTAATACCAGTTTCTCTTGCATAAAAGTATCCTGTCTGTGTTTCCATAGTCGTTCTATGAACTATGGTCCATGGCAATGAGCCAAATATAAATTATTTCTATAAATAGTACCTACGTATAATTTAACATGTTTAATCTAGGTAAATCGAAATACAAGGTGTGTCAAGTCCACCTATCACCACACGTTTTCCTCTTTTCACTGTCGATGGAGTGTGACGTCACAACCAGTATAGTACTAAATTAATATATTAATTGAAACATATGATTATAAACTTAAAGTGATCGATCTTGATAATTAAGACTAAAATGCTTTTAAGTTTTTAAAACTAAATAAAGTTTAAAAAAATATTTTCTGAGGGAAATTGTCTATATTTGGAAAATATCAAAAAATACAGAAAGTTGTTCAAAATTTGCGATGATTATAAATACGAATATATTAAAATTAAAAGGAAATTACTTTAAATTTAAAGACAAAACTACTGATGATTTTTTTTAGCTATTGATATTATTATAAAACTAATTATTTATTAGTAATTATTATTTTAATATTAATGTTGAGCTACTTAATAAGAAAAGTATAATTAAAATACAAATCAAATTTATGAATATAATTTTCACTAAGACCATTAATGAATTTCTTTAGACTATCGAGTTGTCACTGTTTTTAATTGAATTCCCTAACGCGCTATATTTGTTTCTAGGGATAAGATTGGTTATGAAATAACCACTGAATTTTCGCTTCTTGACATCAGGATGTAAGAATATATTTTTTATCTAGGATATCAGAAGGTTAGCTTTAGGAAATTATACACGACAAAATTCAGATATAGAGCAAAAGACTAAAAAATTTCAATGAAATAGTTGTTGTAGCCGGCAAATCTAGTATTTTAGGATAATATTATCAAAGTTAACATCGATAGTTGTTTATTCAAAGTTCTTCCGGAATAATCCAGAAATATTATTTATTCTTAAAAAGTGTAAAAACATTCTACTAGTTTTTTCTTGTACATTTTATAGAATTAGCTTCCCTGCTTCTAAGAAGAGAAGGGCACTCTTTCTAGCTTTGCCCGCTCCAACAATGTGATTGGAGGGTTTGAAGTATAGACGCGAAAAGCAAGAGAATCTTGTATTGGTGTGTCTTTCTTGTCATTATTAATATATACTTGAATGGATTTAGTTCTTAATAAAGTTCACTAATAAAAACTGATAATAACGTGTATTTATTAATTTTTGGGGCTTTGTCATTACATCACAGTCCTATTTGAGGCTGTGTTCTCCTTTATAAAGTCCAATCGTCATGGTTCATCAAGCCGGATCTTGAGAACAATCATAAGATCTAAGATTTTACGTTTGAGGATATTTTGAATCTACAAACTCATCAATCGAATATAGTATTTTATCGGCGGGAACTAAACCTGCATTTATAGAACCCTGTGTCTGATTAATGTATTGTTTAATTAGTTTCCTGGAGCCTTGATCATAGATCTTGACACCTGAGCTTATTTTCTTTTTTATAAAGCTAGAGACTTCTAGTCCATAGGTCGGCAACCCCCGACCCGCAAGTTAATTTTAACCGTCTCATCATTTTACCATGGACTATCATCTAAATATAGGGATACTAATCAGAAATGAAAGTTAAGAGCCTTCAGAAATTTCCTTCTTTGCACCTGGAAATTGCCGATAATACGTTTGATAAATAATTTAATAAATTTTTTGCTATGAAAACACGAAGAAACTGACTTGAATATTCGTACTAGCTTCGTGGTATCAAAATAAATTGTAGAGAGGATGAACTGGTGTAGGTAGTATTTTGAATAATCTGGAGTATTTTTCCATTGCTATTGATAAATCAACAGGTTCGATGGATACTTGTCAGCTTGCAGTTTTTGTAAGAGGTGTAATACGAACATTTGATATTGTGGAAGAATTTGTACAATTGATTCCTATGAAACATATTAGCACTAAAGCAAATATTTTTCGAAACTTGATGATTACGGAAATCACAGATGGAGCACTAGCAATGGTTGGAGAGAAAATAAGGCATAATTGCATTGCTCCAAAATCATATAGGTATAGAAAAAATAATAATCATAAACTTTATTGCATTATTCATGTAGAAAGTGTTGTGTGCCAAATCACTGAATTGAAAAGACGTTAATGCTAGGGTCGTAAAAGTAATGAATTTTATATTGTCAAGATGACTAAATCACCTCCCGTTTCAATAATTTCTAAAAACAAACCAGGGGGAAATGTTAGAATGAGCGTATGCATTGAGAGAAGTTATATCTATGTTTTTAGCCAGTAAGGAACAAAATATTTCTCACTTTCAAGATCCTCTGTGGGTTGGCATATCTGCTTTTGAGGGGAAACTTCAACTTTAGGAATCACAGCTCCAGAAAGGAAACTACTTTCATTTCCCAAGTCTTCAAAATGAAAAGAGTGATATAATAACAGTCATCTTCGTGCACTCTATTAATGATTTCGGAAAAGAATTTCCCCTTCATTTTGCTGACTTCCGGAAATGTAAAATTATATTTCAATTATTTGGTAGTCCTAACAAAACAGATATGGAACAAGTGCCAAAAGAATATTAGTTGGAATTAATTGACTTGGAATGTAATGAATCTATGAAATAGAAATTTCATTTCAAATCCACTTATGACTTCTACAAGAAATATATATTACCAACTGGAAATATATAAAATGTTATGAATAACCAACTCTGCCTCGAGATATTGGTACAATATTGAGAATGAACCGTAAACGAATGCTTTCATCGATGCTTCAGATAAATTAAAAGATCTGGAGGTACGAGATACTATAGAACTCCATATTTTAAATTTAAAGACCTTCTCATTAAACCCTAACTCTGCAACTTCTATTACAGTAGAACGAGAGAAGAAGCTGTAAGAGTTATTGGTTCCAAGTTTACGGGAGAAGGTCCTCCTACGGAAGTTCTCCATTCTTATTCTGTATTAAAGAAAAATTGGCCCAGCTAAAGAAAAACATTGAGTCCAATTGTGACGGGTGCAACGGAGGAATTGTTTTCGATAAGGTCAAGGACTACTTGGAAAGTAAATCCCAACTTCTAGCCAATGAAGAAGCTTCCTACCAACAAGGGGTAGAGGAGTTATAAAAGACTTTCGAAAATAGCTTTAAACTCGCAATAGCCTATATTTACGAGGTTAAATTTGGGTTCAAGACCTATTCAAGACCTTCAAAAATTGTTGGAGATTGTCATGCACCATGTTACCCAAATTCTTGAAGATCCTCTATTCAAGGGTGTTAATCCAGTCGATTTCCTTTTGATAACTTTTGTTAATGAGAAGTTTCCTGGTGGACCCGTTGCAGACTGGGAGGCCGTCCTTATGTCTAAGGAGGAGGAACACTAAGGAAACTAATGTTATCTAAGAACACTTGGAAATCCGGATCTACGTTCAATATAAAAGACTTCTGTGTTTGAAGGAAGGCTTATGCCACTCGGTATAAAGACAACCCCGAAAAGGAGGATGAAATATCCGTCCTTTTTGTCTCAGAGGCGAAAGAAAATCCTTCTTCAAATACATCCGTCATTGCCAAGGTAATAGTCATTCGACCGAGATTGGCGCCAAAGCATTGGCGTTTTCTCCATCGGCATGGATGAAAAATTGCATGGGTCTCATGAAATGTGCCTGCTGTTTGTCTATGTTCAATGAGGAACATAAAAAGAGTACTTGGGGTCATGTCTTTTGTGCGGAGATCGTCACAACGTTGTTGTATGCGACAAAAAACCAAATATAAAAGCAACGAATCCTAAATGAATTCCATGGAAAAGAATGTTAGAGGTATAATAGCAGAGCTAAATTTTCTGCTATGGCCAATGTGCTTCAGGAGCTCCTTCAATCCCAGCAAGTTATTAACAATCATTTGACAAATTTTTTTTTCTCAGGAGGAAAAAAATCCTCAAAAGATAAAGATAATTATAAGAAAATTAATCGAACAAATAAAAAAATCCCATTACAATTATAAAAATGACTCTTTATTTCTTGTTACATGTAAATCATTCCAATCTAATTATTACAATGGTACTCGAATTTTATAAAGTAAAAAAAAAAAAAAAAAAAAAAAATACTCGGCTCGTGGGCATAAAAAGTAGCGTATTATTCAGAGCTTGGGATTCTTTATTTTTCTTTTTAAGCCCATTATAACATGTAACTACTTTTATCTGAAAAATTTACAATTTATGTTTTTCCACAGGTGGAAATGTGTTGACCCTTTTTTGCAATGTGTAGTCGTTATCCCAATTCTTATTAGAAATAATCTTTGTTTAATTTTTTACGACTAGCAGGAGTACTTGACATTGCTTGGGATGACTTAGCCGTCCATTTTTCTAAATATTATGATTAATATTGTACATTCATGTTAATAAGCATCAGTGCCCCTAAAAACATATTTGTTACAAGTTATAACAAGACTACAGTAAAATATTGATTTATTGACTATAGAAACTGTTTAATTACGCTTATGACCACGATTCAAATAAGTTAAACTAATTTTTAGATTAGTTTGTGGAACATATATTATGATAACAATTTTGTGTGGCCATCAGTCCCTTATATTAAATGTATTATAGTCCTTCTGATATACCAGTATTATTGTTATTATGAGGTCCATTTATATGTAATTATATAATATATTCAATTACATAATCTCTAGATAGCTATACAAATTTTTTAAGGAGAAAAAAGTATAAGGGTGATTATGTTTGTGTTCTGGCAAGTAACGAGTATTCAAATGAGTAACGAGTATTTACGTGAGTAACGAGTAAAGCTCATAATTCTTCAAGTATTTTTTGAAAATACTCATGCATCAAGGAAGCAGTAGCTGGGACCTCTGAGTCTGTTCTCATTCCACCTCAGCCCTTAGAGGACGCTCAGGAGTAATCTGCTGGCTTAACTAGCAAGCTTTCAAAAAGAGACTCAGCTGACATTGAAAGGCATAAAGCGTTAGAAAGGAGGAGGCACCGAGCAGATTATTATAAAACCCTTAATAAAGGTAGACAATAAAGAAGGCTTTCTTTACATCAAGTTTTTCCACTCTTCTACATAGAACAATAGATATGATAATTATCTAAGAATTAACTACTGAAGGAAGTTAGGATACATTTGTCCTCAGATGTTTTTCTAATTTTTCCCCCTCAAGGAGGTTTTTTATGAGATAACTTTTTATTTTGATTGACAGTTCCAAGCCGTCAGAAACACATGGATAAAATTAAATTATGTTGGAAACCCCAGCAGTAATCGAACCTACCGAAGATCAGAAGCCTTAAAATCTTCTAGACCAGAGGTTCTATATCGGATTTACGACCTCATGGAATCCAAACTCATTTAATCTTGATTATGTCTGAATGAGTTTCACTTTTAGTTGCTACTCAAGACTCTGGAAGCTTCAGGACATGCAGGCGTTCCCTAGATACAGACTAAATATGTGCTTTTCTTATCGGTGTGATAGTTGAAATGTATTTCGGGGTGCCTAGTAAAGACTTTGTGGGAAAGTTTGCAATAACCAACGCGGTTTTATCAAAGTCTAACGCATTGATCCAATGATAATACTAATGATTCATAATCTCCCATTTAGGTAAACAAGCTCACATTCACTTCAAAGTCTCTAGGGATCCGTACATTTTTCTAAATATCTCTAGGGAGAAGTGTCGCAAAAAATCTATCATTTTAGTTTAATATTGCATAATATTAAACTCCTGCGTTAACCAAAGACCAAAGAAAATATAGTCAATCAAATTAAGGGTCTATGCATATAGACTGGCTAGAAAAGGCTTGGAAAAGAAATACTTTTTTTGTCATTTTCATCAATCTTTATGACTCTATCAATATTTTTTAAAGTAACCCGATGAAAATTATTATGAAAAAATAGGTCTATAAAATATTTTTTGTCTGTAAAATCCAGCTCTTTTGCCAGGCTTAATTTCATATGTGATGTTTATCTCTGGCAAGTATGGCTTTTATTGAAAACTAACAGTAAGAATGACAAAAGTATGTTAAGCTGTTAAAGCGGCAAAGATTTTTTGATAAAGCTAAAATTAAAAAAAAAAAGCTTTAATTTTTTACAAATAAAAGCTTATACCCATATTGAACCTTAATTTTTTCTTTCTTTTTAATAGCCTTTTTACTGTGTTACTTGATGGTAAAGTCATATATAGTTAGAAAAATAAGAGAAATTACTTTTTTTCCAAACTTTTTCTTGGTATTGTATTTGTTACGGGCAATGTGGAAAATGGGTATTTTGCATAATGCTTGGGCAATGGGCAGAATACCAGGGCAATCTATAAAATTTGTTATCATTTTATGTTTATTGACAGTGACAGATGAAATGAAAGTGGGTAATTAGATTATTAAGCAATTCATTGCAAGCAATTTGATTATTATACAATTTGATAATCTAGTGTATTTTTATTGAAATTTATATGATATTAAGATAATCAAACTATTGTATAATAAGAAATTGTGACGAGAGGCCAATTCTACTTTGCAAAATATACCTCAGCCTGCAGGTTGTGCAGAAATACAGATGGTTCCTGAAGGGGATCACAACCTATGGGACAATTATCCTGAGTATCAAGGACCCCTTCTAATATATTATAATACACCCCGCCCAGGGGGTATGCAAGTGAGCTACTTGTCCACAAAACATATTCACGTCGCTTTCCTGATTATTATGAGCCCCTGCTAATATCCTATGATACACCCCGAGCCACGGGATTGAACTACTGGTCCAAAAGGTGGATCATTACACACCGTCACTGCTTCCCTGAGCATCAAGGAACCCTTTTGATATCCTATAATACACCCCACCCACGGGTTGTGCAAAAGAACCGGAGGTTCAATATATATTTTATATAAATTTTATTAGTATTGATGTGAATTGTGAATGGTTACTCACTAACCTGGACAATCAAATAAATCTTTCGACCTTATTGATCAACAAGGCAGTCACTAAAGACCTTCAGTTGAAAAATTATATGTTAAGAAAATGTGGAATTTGCAATCCCATTTGTGTGGAGAGGAAGGAGCAGCTTAATGCATATGTTTACATCGAACTTCTGGATAAGAAACATTTGGGATCTGGACATGTGGCTGCCAGGGCCGTACGTCAGTATTGCGCTTTGTCCGCTTCAGTGGACCAAAAAAAAAAAAAACCTTACTCAACCGTCCACCAATCATATAGGTATGTAAATATAGATGAATTAAGTCATAATTAATCATTAAAATCTATTATATATATGTAACTTATGACCAACTCATAATAGTACTGAGTCATTATAATAAAATTACATATTTGAAGGGTCACCAAAGAGGTCAGCAATCTACAAGTCGGTGAAGATAACAAGTAAAGATGAGGAGCATGCCAAGGTGATGGCCCTGAAGAACCAGTCTGCTACACGCTGGAGTCTCCGCTACGATGCTGTACACGCTGTATCTCTAGGGATGGTCAGAATCATGATTCATGAAGACCCTCATAATAATGAGAAAAGATAAAGATACATTGTCGAGTTCAACAGCAACTTCTCTGCTCAACAGCATCTTTAGTCACGAATTTGTTTTCGGCATTGAACTGTTGAAGACACTCCTCAGACACACATCTAGCTTGTCAGATGAACTTCAAGGCAGAAAGGTTGACCTAACAAAGGCCCGGAAACACGTCAACCTAGTGATTAGGACTCTTGAAGATCTTAAGAATGAGAAAATCTTTGAATCAATCTGGAAACTTGCTGAGTTGAAGTCGTCTGAGATGAAATCAGTATTTGACCAGGAGGACTCAATTGATTTGGAATTCAAGGAGGCGAAGATTCCAAGGAGAATAAAGTGGAAAGGAACAACTGAATCCTACTTCCGTGAAACACATTTCGATGTTGCAATCAATAAGATTGTATTAGAGCTTGAGAGCAGATTTGCCACCGACGATACAAACATCACAATGGATCTCATTGCAATCGTCAATGACAGTGAAGTGGAGACCTGTGTCATTGAGCGTGTCGCCAAGCACTACAGACTTGAACTCGAGCAGCTCCAGTCAGACCATGCAATCTTCCAGCAATTCAAGGTTAATATTATAATGTTTCATTTTGCATTATATGTTTAAAATTTATGTTTCTCTAGGCAGATATTGACACAGAAGACATGGTTTCGTCACAAATTGCTGCGGAGTTAATAAGCTCGGGAGTGTTCCGCCTGATGCCGGAGCTATACAAGGTGATCGTTATCCTGGCCTCAATGCCCATCAGCAGCTGTGAGGCGGAGCGGTCATTCTCCTGTCTCAGAAGGCTCAAGAACCACATGAGGACCACCATGGACCAGGAGAGGCTCTCCTCCCTCACCCTCTTGAACATGGACAGGGTGATGGTGGACAAGGTGCTCCATGAAGACATGGACAGTTTGATTGACACCTTTGCGTCAAGGAAAGAGAGGAAAAACTTCTTCTTCTAATCATGATAAAGAACACATGCATTTTTTCTTCATTTTTTCAAACACATCACCACGTATACATGCGAGTTAAGAACATCAAGACTTGTGAACATAATTTATTTTCTGTCGATGTAACCGTTTCATGGTATATTATAATCTCGTTCATTATCTTCATCCGTTATTATTTTAAAAATATTTAAGGAGGTTTAAATTGTTTGACTTAATTGTATAGTTCAAAAATTTTCTCTCATTCTTGCACCGTGCATTTTATACTCCATTATACTCCTTCCTTTATGAATAGGTCGGCATTGACTTTCCGTCTAGAGTTTTTCCTTTTCATTTTATTTTTCCCAATGTTTGCCTGAAGAAAATAATGGTCAGACAGTCCATTGGACGATATTCTTGCAAGATTTAATCTATGCTGTAGCATTTGCCCTGTTTAAATATCCCACGTTCACCACTGAAAATCAACCGTTCACCCTTGTAAAGCGGACCGAAAAATCTTCCTGACATACGGCACTGGTGGCTGCCCTCCTCTCCATACGTGAATCCCTTTGACTACTCTATCTAGGTGCGTCTGAAGGAGAAGGTGTTTCCTACTCCTCACACGAGTGTCCAGTCTTCAGAAGTTTCCATTAAGAAGGAGTGGACCAAGCTCGAGTCTGACTACATAGTCAATGTCTACAAGGGATTTAGGCCTCAAATTATGTCAGTATAAGGAAAATAAGTTTTTGTATATTAATTTCATGTATTTTCATTCCTAGTATATCCTTTCTCAGTAAATTAATTCCCTACAAAATAAATTCCAGGAAATTTAATTCCCTTTTTAAGGAAGAATATTTTATGACTTCAACTAAATGATGACTCTGAATTAGTAAGTATCTTTTATGTAACTCTGTACAGGATGGGGTGTATTTTTTCTCATCAACAGGTAGAGTAAGATTTACGTACATGTATTTTCAAAAAGGTACTAATGTCCACAGATTCTATTTCTATACATAGACGTACCGGAGTCCTGACATTGAGGACTTCTCCTCCTATTTTAAGCCGGCAGCCATTTAAGACCTACAATACACATATCGGGAGATAAAAAAACGAATTTTGAATCACCCAGTATTTGTGTATAAGTGTAAGTATTAAAAAAAAACACCTAAGAAAACCTCAGTTAACAAAATTGCCGCAGGATTATATTTGGCGGGGGGCGCTTAGTTGTTGGAAATTGAAAATATAACAAAAATATGTCTATTCACAAAAAATTTCAAAATTCCACAGTTAGTCACAGAAAATGGAATTTATTGGAAAAAATATTGTTAGCTTATTTATTTATTTTTTTTAAGTTAGAAAATGTATAATAAATTTTTTGGAAAGGAACTACAAAAATCTATATTTATTTACCAAAAAATTAAATTTTTAGGAAGAAACATTCAAAATAAAATTTATATATTAAATTTTCTGAGAATTTTTTTTTAAAAAACCGTTGCTATTGACAAAGAATGAAATTTAAAAAAAAAGTTATATTAAAAAGTCTTTATTTTGAGGGAGGAAACCCTCTTCCCCCCCCCTCTGTAGACACCCTTGGTTAACTAGTTTTATTGTTAATAAAGTCAAAAACGATTTTTCCCCTGTTTTCCCAATTGAAATTGAGATCGACGCTACTTTAAGACCGATGTCAGGGACATCACGTGAGACCCCTGATATCCCTTCCGGTACGTCTATGTTCCTACCCACTTGTAAAGACTGAAGGGCTCTAGACAAAGTGTGGACGCTCAAGGCAAGGAAGGTTTTGTAGTTATCAATTCTGATTGGCTTAGAAGCTGCTACATGTTCCTTCAGGCACACAGCCAGTATATGAGTGGGGGGCAAAGTGAAGGAGTTTGAACAACCCGTCTTCCCCATAGTTATAATGAGAAAAATAAGGGCGACTACGTCTCAACAATAACACAATATGGTAGGAACATAGTCCTCCTTGTTTTTATTTTAGATTGAAATATTTATTTTTCCCTTAACAGGCTCTTTCCCTAGAGCCTGTTACTAAGACTAATGATGACTAGTGTTGGATCGGTCTAAAAAGAATGCAGTCCTATCAATCCGGTCCAAATAAACTTTGTCACCCCTAGGACAGGTCCTTATTGGTATTTCATGGTAACTATAATAGCTGATATGAGGTAGTTACTAAATATGTCTTTTCAGCTGTTTAACCTAGCATCTTTATAGAGACAGGTCAGCTGATGTTTAAAGTAACTAGTAACCCAGGTTAATCGAAATATAAGGATATATCATAACACGTGTACGACTGATGTTTGACTTCCACCACGCTTTTAATATTGACGTGATAGTAAATGAGTGGTTGCGTGTTTTGTGAAAATCTACATGTCTTGCCCAGCAGTCGGTTCAATACATCAAATTGCAAATTCTATCAAGCCCGATTACATGATGGTCTTACCTTATATTTCTATTAACCTTGCTAGTAACTAATGTGTGGCTAGAACTTATTATTATACGTTCTAGCTACCATTTATTATGTTATTCAATTTTACATTATTCAATCCTAGCTATGAGTGAAAAAAACCTATAAAGATACCTAGGACTGTATGAATGTAGGACCAAGGTATTGGTCCTTAGGGCAGTTGAATAGTAAAAAGGATCAGATCGAATACACACGATTTACATCACTACTATAACATTGCTAGTTACGGAGTAGTATTTGTGCTTATTTCTCACATCTCATGACTGCTCGCATCTAATCTAATGAAACGTTATGATATCTTAGATGGTTTTCAACATCACATTCTTCAAAGTGTAAATGTGACCAAGTTAACTTTGGAATGATATCATTTTCAAATTATAGTTTCTAAAAAATATGGGTAGGTTGCGTGTATTTAAATCTATTATACTTCCGTAAAATAGAATACGTTTTACGTATTATGGAGTACAATTATACTGTGTCCAATAATTTTGAGTTGAACATTTTTGCATCCAAAAGATTTTGCCGGCTTCTTAGATTTTATGATGCGAACTTTAACTTTAGTCTTTACTATTGTATCACCTCAGTTATAGATCTACAGGAGAAGAAAAATAGAATATAGTTAGGAAATAAAGAAGGAATAATTTTTTAATTTTTGAATTAAAAAATACAATCACAACACGCATGATAAAAAGTGAAATTCATTAAGAGTAGCGTAGACTATATTTTTGTGAAGCTCAATGTTTTCATAATTGGACCTTGCAATCATGTTTTGCAATTTTGCAATGGATTTGGATCCAATTCTAAACGGAAGAACCATGTCGTTGAAGCCATAAATTTGTTCCTCTTGGGTGGGCCCTCTCTCTAGGTATTGTGTGATTTTGATTGGAATTAATCTACTTGTCCCTAAAATATTAATTCCTTATTATATTTAATCGATTTAGTTAAACTGAATTTTCCACGCAACCTTTTTTATTGCGTATTTATTAAATATTCTATAAGGTAATCAAAAGTTAAAGCAAAAATAATCAATGAAAGTCGACCATTTGATTACGAAAACATAACGATTGGCCTGCAAAAATGCACCAACTCACACCTCAGCAGTTGTGGTCGCAAAATTAATGAAAATAGGGCTCCAACTAGAGATGCCCAAAGCACTAGCAATCCCACAAGCCCTCACTCTTTGATCATCTATCACCATATCATGGATTTTATGAATAATTTTTGGAGTAGTAATCTCAACAGAGCTTTAGATCGTTAAGCGTCCCTTGTGCCCATACAACCACTTGGAAAAACCACATATAAACTCTTCTAATCGAAGTTGCAGAGTCCCCATAATGTTAAACAAACTTCATTTTTGTCTCTTGAGGCGTTTTGCTTTGTAATGTTTAATCAACACATGATATTATTTTTCGTCCATTTTTTGATAATAACTCCACTTCCTCGATTCAAAAAAATGGCAAACATAAAGAAATACCAATCCCTCGGTAAGTTTTAGAAACTGGCTGGGTATGAGGTGATAAAATTCAACATGTAAAAAGCAACCTTTTACAAATACTATGCTTTACTACTTCAAAAAATATTTCATAAAATCTATAAAACATGATTATTTTATAGGTTGTTTACAGACAAAAGACTAAATTTTTCGATGTAGGCATATGCAAAAAGCTTCCTTCAATAGACATGGGGGCATTCATAGAGAGTGGGATGGAGGGGCTGTAGCTCCCTCCCCCAAAAAAAAAAAAACCACAGCAACAACGTGAGTGAGTACTTACTTATTAACTAGTTGGTAAATTTGAATCCAAGATATCTTCCATCACGTCTTAATTGCATCTGAAATTGTGAAATAGAGAAAAGTTTTGTTGAAACGTAGGACAACTTTCACTTTAACTTATCTCTAGTTTATTATTGAAACGGAAGCTAGTCAATTATTCTACGGAACTCATTTGAATTTACTTCAGCCATAAATAAAATACTTTCTATAATTAAGAGAGATATGAGCTTGTAAGCGATCTTCAAAAACTTTATGCTAGATCCGGATTTAGATTCCAAGGATGGATTAGTTACACGTCATGTACTGGACTTTATGCCTCAATTCGTGGCTCCAAAATATTATCACAAGCCCTGGAATCATTATAAGGAATTTATTCTGTATCTGAAAAATAAAAGTGATATTCAATGTTTCGGTCTTTTAATAAGACCTCCTGCAGTGATAATTTCTTTTTTTTTTCTAGGATAAAAGTCTTTTTAAACGTCAATTCAAATCCTCAAAATAGGCTGGCTTGCATAGTAACTATATTTCAGGATGTACAGGCTGGTCCAGATGGGGGGAGAACCGTCATATTATATTATTTGAAAGTTATATTTAATGACATTCAACTATTCAAAATGAAATCGGCCCCTCTTGATAGCCTTGGCCACATAGCACCAGAAGCTTTGGCAGGCCCGGGAGACCTCGTGTGGTTCCAGCTTGGCTATTGTCCTCGTTCTGGTTTAGTACTTTTAATTTTTATTCGTTGGATGGATGGAGTAGACCAAGGAAGAAATTTAATCTTCCAACAGGACAGTGCGCCGGCCCACAAGGCCAAAAAAGTGCAAGATGTCTTGGTCACACAAATTTTGGCCTGCAAATAGTCTGGACCTGAACACATGCAATTTCTATCTCTGGAGGAGGGTCGAGCATGAGGTCTGTGCCAAGTATCATTCGTCTGTGGAGGCCCTGAAGAAGTCCATTGCCCGTACAATGCAAAGCTGGATCCACAAGATATCGCACGTAAATTTTAATTGCAAATAATTAAAAAAATAAAGCTCTACCCCATCTAATTTTGTTCTCTATATGCCTTTAATAAATTTTCCCCATTCCCAAAGCATAATATATTAAGAATGAATGTCACATTAGAAAGAAAATCTCTGAAATTCCTGCACAAAACTCCTCAGAATACATGTGACTCTTTCCTAATTTCCAAAGAAAATACTTCACATAGTAAGCATCTAATCTGTCTGTATTTTTTTATAACATTTCATCTATGTACCAATTTTATCTTTAACATTTATCTAATGTTAGAAACTATTTTATAAATGTTGAAGGCTTAGGTAACATACAATGAATATATGTTAAGTTATATATTTATAAATTTTTAATTTAATGTTTCAGATACAGACACAATATAGATTTGAAGAAAGCAGAAAAAACTTGCCTATATTTTATTTTGAACTTGGATAAACACAAAATTTATAGTTGACGTCATGTGCTATACATTTCTAAAACAGGTTTATGAACTGTAACAACACAGTACTGGTGCACGAAGGTAATAGAAAATTTATAAAAAAATATAATTTATCACCCAACCCTACTTTAATTGTGTTTTAAAACCTTTACCTTTTGAAACCCTAATTAACCATGTCTTTTGCATAAATATTAACAAAAATGGATCAAAAAAAGCAAAAAGTGGCTCGTTTACTTCGGACTATTATGATATTGTAAAGACCCTTAATGTCTGCAGAACCACCGTTTCGAGGGACGGGATTAAGACCAACAATGGCGAAGACATCAGTTATTGCCATAGAAGCAGAAGCCTGAAACGGCAAAAATGTTTTTTTTTTGAAAAATCCGAGGATGACGATGACGGACATGGTGAAAAAGCAGTTGGTGAGCCGTTGCATTGTGTCCAATGCCGTAAAAAGATGGTGGTAAGTCTCTCCCACATATTGAAAGACCTTTGATAATTTAAAAACATCAACAATTTGATTTGATTGGTGCAAAAAGATTTAGAATGACCTGAGTTATCCCATCAAAACCGAATTTTGTTCTTCTCGGGACGAGAAGACCTTTACAGTGGATCCCGTCTACCAAGGCAAAATGATCAGGTCGTATGTTTTGGAGAAGTCAACTGAAACCTCTGTGAAGTATCTACCATCAAAAATATTGATGGTCGGTTTGTCTCATCTGAAGGTGAGAAAATAAAGCCAATTTGGCTCGCCTTTGGATACAGAAGTGCTTCCCTAGGTTTGCAAGATCATAAAGCAATCTAAAAAAGTAGATTATTGATTTCAACAGGATGGGGTTCCAGGCCATACTGCAAAAATGGTGCCGGATGGGATGGCTAAAAAATGAAGTTCTGGTTGGAGGGCTCCTGGCCACTGCAGAGCCACGAACTGAATCCCCTTTATTACAGCATCTGGAGGCGAATCAATGGCAAAACACTACATTGTCAACGTGCGCGATAGGTTCCAGAGTCACATGGAGAGTGTGATTGAGGCCAAAGGTGTTCAAATTCATAAATAATGATCTCTAATGAGTAATAAACACGTTTCAATAATAATAAGAAAATTATATTTAAAGCCGTTATGTGTCATTAATTGCTCAACTTTGATTTTTTTTCCAAAACTTCCTTACGGCCTGGTAGACCGATCTACCTGAAAATTGTTGTGCGTCTTCCAAGGGATCCTAGTAATTAAACATAACCTCGATATGCACCAATAAACTAAAAACTTGAACTAAAAGCCTACGAGATTTCAGTTATTTTGTATATTATATTATACTCCTTTTTAATGTTTACTGTATTATAAAATGAATTAGAAAGCACTATTTACAGTGCATCCAGTAACGGATTTTCATAAATTAGTTTTTACTCACTAGATGGCTCTTTTCACGAAAATTAGCAATATTATTTAGGAAAAGAATATATGTTTCACTCAATTTAGTAGAATTGAATCAACTCACCCAATATACAAATTGTATTTCATGGTCACATAATGAACTGTCCTAATTTCCTTAACATCACTTTAGATTCAAAGAAGCAAGTGTTACAATATACTATATATAATCATTTTGATCCATTCAAAAGTAAATTTATTTTAATATTTACTCCACTTTATGTATTTTAATATATTATGACAAGTAAAATAATAAGAATTTATAATAAATAAATAAAGATTCAATTTTTAAATATATTCTGTTGTTAAAAACCAGTTGAGGTTTTCGGATCTTTTTCTTCCGATAGGAAAGTGAGCTTCAGAAGACTTTATCTTCGTGTACTCTTTTCAGAGAGGTATCTCAATAGACGCAAACTAAATTCATATTATTTATTCCTGGGTCGTCTTCTACACCTCTTTGCAATTGAAGGATGTAAGCTCCTTGATATTTTTTGGTCAATTTAGTTTATTTTCTGATTTTTTCTCTTCAATAGTGACAAAAGAATACAAAAAATTACTACAAGGTTTTTACTGTGCTTTGGGTTCCAAACATAATAACATTTTTTATCAAAAAAAAACTATCAATTTGTGTGTTCTCATTCGAAGGATAAAATTCTAATGAATATGATTCGGCTCAAAAAGCACTGTCTTTTCTTTTGTTTGAGTTTCAATCTAATAAAAGAGGATGAAATTTGTATAGTTTTAAATATAACTTTTCAATTATAATACTTAATTTAAAGTTTAGCAACACTCATAACAAAAATATACTTGACAGCTTTCAAACTAACAATGTAAATGCAAGTATGTTGTACATTTATAAATGGGGTTGATTGTTAAAAGGATCTGATGTAATTTACAATATTAAACATCGAATAGGATATTTTTTACCCTTTGAATAGCGTTTTATTGAAAATGAAGGAGGATGGCATAAGTTCATTTATATTTTATTCGCAAATTTATTTGGATTTCACCTTTATACTTCGGATTATTAAAAATTCATTTCTAACTCCACTAATACTTGTGAGTCTCTTCTGTCATTGGAAAAAAGGAGAAGACGATCCTACACTATGAATTTAATGTGGTTCTCTTTTCTATATATCTTTATCAGCAAAGCTGTAAAACATATTCAATTCTCCTATTTCCTACATATATTCGCAAATAGTTCAGGGGAACTCTTACGGCATACGTATTGTTAGTCAATTATAACTTAAGTAGACTCATATCGGAAAATATTAAATTCGTTTAATATATTTCAAAAGTTAGTGAGTTAGGAGTCATCTTTGAATTACTAAATCACTATTTTAATATCCCTCGATCGTGAGTATTTCGGATCTCCTCATCAATATTCAATAAATAAATTACGGATTATAATAAATTCTTACAATGTGACAAAACTATATATAAGAACGATTATTTCAGATTTCATTGACACTAAATAATAGATTATGTTCCTTGATAATTGTAAAGCATATTAATATGACATTAAAAATTTAAACTATTTTCTTATTGATCGATTGTAAATAATATTGTAATGCAAATATATATTTATTTATATGTTTCATTGATTTAAAAATTGAATAATGATTTTATTTGAAGAATGTAAAAATTGGAGCGTCCAAGCTTAATGTAGTATTAAATGAATAATATTTTTGTTCTTACCCCCATTTTTTTTCATTTACTTAGAAAATTTAATATTTTCTTTTTCTTTCTGTGAATAACTATGGATTATAAAAATAGAGTCCTCAGCTCTAATAATTGCCTCAATACGAGGCCTAAATCCCTTGCAGACCTTGATTATGTAGTCATAATTTGCTTGGTGTTCTTATTACAATCTTTGCCGAACATGTTTAAATAAAAATAATGCTTTTTCTTTAATAATATTTTATGCACTCTTTCTTGATGGAATCCTCTATAGACTGGACAATAGGCCTGTTCGTATTTTAACATCGTTTTTTTTATTTCGAAACCTTTTAGTATTTGACTTTTTCCCGTTCATTAAGTTTTATTGCAAAAATTTGCACCAGTCATTTGGATTTTGGACTGCAGCTATGCATGCCGCATGGCCCTTGAAAATTTATTGTTGGTGGTTCTATAAAAGGGCAAAAAAAACGTGATTGTTTGTATTCTTTGGACTATAACTTCACAATGGTTTATTGTATAGCATTGCTATGAATAACAAATTAAAACCATTAAACTATGCTTCAATTTCTATAAATATGTTATTAACCCTTTATTTGTGCTCATTAATAAATTTTACCTCATATATTAAAAAATGCTTGTTTTTGATATTTTTCCCCAATTTTTCCAGTCTTTTTTAGGTATTCTCCTTAGTTATTATAATCTTGACGTATCTGTATACAAAAATAGAATAAAATACACTTAAAAGAAAAGAAAATGATTATAAAAGGATTCTCATTAAAGCCTAAAATAATAGATCTCAAATTTCTACCTTCCGCTCTTAAGAATGAAGATATTTGCAGTACTCTGTAGATCTTTTATCACTGTCTGACAACCAAATTACAGCCATGGTAACTGCCGTATTAAAAGCAAGAGGTACTGATCATAACCATTTTAACTTATCAATCTCAAATACTAAACGAAATGTATAAATACTCGCTATAGCTTCTACCAAATATAAATGTAAATAAAACAATCACAGATTAATATATTTAAGGTAAATCCACCAAAATATTGTAGAGTACACTGGGATGGCAAACTTTTAAGGAACGTTCTTGGTAAGAATTGCTCTGTTAATAGTCTGGGTCTACTCATTTCTGGTGCTCTACAGTACAAGGAAGGGCAATTGCTCGGTGTCCCTTTCATAACAGGTTCAACCAGACTTTAACATTGCAAGGTTACATTGTACCTACCGGAAACATGGTCAAGGATTGAACACAACAGTATGTGGCATCAACAACGGTGCAGCAAAATTGATTGAAGACAAATATGGGGGAAAAGTCTTCTGATTCGTTTGCATACATTATATATCAGAGGTGTTAATTGGAGGAGCATGCCAGACTATTTTCGGCAAGAGTCAAGGTCCGGACAATACAATGTTTGGTTAATTAAAAGGAGTTTGGTCCATGTTATATAAAGACAATCCAAGAATTTTAGCCATTGTTGAAAAAGATTTGGATCCCAAGAAGAAAAAATCCATTAATGCTATCAACAATTTCTAGAGAGGACGTCCCCAAGGGCAGCCTTCTGAGAAGTAGTGGAGCTGTGCTTGATTATTCTCCGTAAGAAACCTAGTCGAGGTATTCAATGGACCAAGCCAGGTGCAATTCATCAAGCCTGTTGGCTGACCAAGAATATATAGGCTATGAAAATGTTAATGTTTTCAAAATGGACTAATATACGAATAGGACACTGTAATGTTCTACGAACACCACCAACAGACAGAAACAACGGACCGGAGTAAAGTAAATAAGAACACTTTTGGATTGGGGGTACAATCATATACTAAAACATATATTCTATAAGGGATTACATTTAAAAAGATGTACATACATATGACTATTATAATATACCAACTCGTAAAAACACGAGGTACATTACTATCTATTTAAAACAAATCCCTACGTCATGATCTAAAAGTAAATAAAAGACAATACATAACAGACACTATCATTGAACTAGAGAGAAATAATAAATTTCTAGGTTTATTTCTTACAATGCACACTGGATAACAGGAAAATCTGCTGCAGATCCACGATTTGAAATTGATTAAGAACATGCTTCACTATCAGCATATTGATAATAAACTCGCAACCTCTGTTCTGAAGAAAATGAGAAATCACAGTGGGTATCTGACTCAGGAACTATGACCATTTACCTTATTCAGTTTATTCAGACCTTATAACAGGTCTACAATGTATAATAATGTCTCTTCTCCAGACGCACCTTGAAATGGCCGTGGGTCTTAGCTGAAAATTGTCTCTTAAATCATGGAGTTCCGGAGTTCCGTTTTGAGTGTAAACAAAGTTGTCTGGGACATTTCTCTGGCACGATAAAAAGTGGTACGGCTGCACTCGATCTCCTCGTATATGGTCAAGGACAACAAATCACGTCAAATAATCTTACATTTCCCTCTTCTTTTTTTGAGAGTCGAAACTTTACGTAAGGAATCTTGAGTCACAAAACCTATCTTTCCCCGTGTTTGAAGACAATCGACAAATAAACTTCCAATTTAATTAGATATAAATTTAATTTAGAGATCTGGACGGGATCTCTATCCAGACTTTTCCACGTTTTAACCTATGATTACTTAGATTTATATGTTGATGGTTTCATTATGAACATATCATTTGATAAGTCAATGTGCATCAGGATATAGATTACGGTTTACGCTTTAGTCTCCCTCTAACTCATTTACCTTCAAATATTCTAAAAAACTAACCATCCTATTTTTTCAGCTACAACTAGAAACGTTTGCAGGGGTGGGCTGTATACAACTATTGGTTATCAGAAAAAATTTTAAATCTAAAAGAATCGGATTTCTTTTTTCTTTTCAACTTAAAAAAAATCATTCGGTCAAATTTATCTCCTTCTAAAAAAAATTTAATTCCAAATTGTTTTTGTCTGTTCTTAAAAAAAAAATCCTGCGGACGCTCGTGTCTCTCAAAAGGAAACGTTGAGATATGCTATAAACAGTGATGTTAATCGATAGTTGTTTTTAACTCGCAAGGTTTTTGTGGAGTTTGCAGACTAAAGGGGTGGTTTTTTTTCTTTTCCTCAGCTGTGATCACTATTATTTAATTGCTAAGAAGGGAACTTTATTTTCTAGTACATACAATTTTATAAAAAAACTGAATTAAACATTTGTTTGTGGCCATAAACAAGGGCATTACTATCTTTCATCGTTTGATGGGAGGGATAGCCCCAAAAATTATTAATCACGTTATATAATTATTTATATAAATAGTTTTATTTTATTTATATAATAGCAGAGGTTGATCCAGTTGGAGGGCTGAATAAAGGGGAATATAAACAAAGAATGAAGGTAGAAGAAAAGAGACAGAGAGACAGATATAGAAAGGGACACAGAGAGAAGGATTTAAAAAGATTCAAAGGGAGAAGAGAATAGGGAAGAGTCAAAGAGATTTAGAAAGAGAGAGTTGGGAAAGGTGGTTTCATTTGAGTCAAAACAGCCTCATAATCAGATAGGAACATATTTGTTTATTTTATAGATCGACTTGCTCAATTTCAGACTGATATGGTTGACCATTTTGGATTCCATGTGTGATAACATCAAAAACATACTTATTAATATGTATAAGGTAATTTAAGTTTTTTAAATGGGAGGGTTTCAGTAAGCCCTCCTGTTCAAGTTCAGTGGTTCTATCGGCTCTGGTTTCGGTCTCAGTTCAGATTTATCGGCCTCGGTTTCGACTTTTAGTCTCGGTTCTTTTTAATAGATGATTCGTCACTAGAAAATTCGGGGCCAAGAAAGGATATTCCAGACAAACAGGGCCGCAGCTACCTTAGACGCAGAGTATATAGTACCCCAAGTTCCAACAGGGGCCCTGAAAACTCATATAAAGGGGGCCTTAGTTTAAAATGTATTAGTCTAGGGAAGGTTGGCATAATGAAGTTTGGGAAACCTGGGCTTAAGAAATATTATTGTTATCTTATTATAGGGGCCTGACAAGTTTATTAGCGAACCTGGATCCATAATCTACCTCAACCCTTCCCTCTTGTATTTGCATTGTCTGGTGCCTAAAATCCCTTTTAGCTATTTGGAACTCAGGTACAACTCTATTACCCTAGCAACGTAAAAAAATCATTGGAAAACGGCTTTGTACAATTGCACAAAAAAAACAAAAAAACTCAGGAAATTGACCTATTGATTAAACCTTATTATTTTTTATAATATATATTTTCTTTTCTTTATATATTCTATATAGGAACAAAAGCGCAAGAACCAAGACATTTATCGGTTCTTAGTCTAGCGGTTCAAGAACCGGAAACGCTTGAGCCACTAGAACTGCAAAGACTGCCAAGGGCACAACCTTGCCAAATTGCAGTTTCGAAAACAGTGTCTAATGATGATGCTTTTTAATAATAAGTATTATTTTTTTCCATAGGATGATAAATAAATATACGTTTTTGCTACTACTATTTTAACAATTTAAGTTCAGATCATAAAAATCCCAAACCAGACTTTAAAATGATCTAGACATATGCAACCTCTTAAATATTTGTCAATTAAATCTTCTTTCTGATAGGATTTTCTTATCCTTTTCAAAATATCAGAATAGTTTCATTTTAGTTTTGTAAAATGTCTTCTACAAATACTTCTATATACATATGCTCAAATAATAAAACCTTATTTGTGCCTCTTCCACATTTATAGGTCAGAGGAGTGATCTAAATTCTTTAAATAGAAAACTTACTTGACCTAATTAAAAATGACAATAGACCATCAGGATCAATCGTGTGCACTCCACAAAGTCTTTAATTCTTGTAGATTAGTTATAAGTCATTGGACGACGGAAACACGGGAAAAGATTGTGTTGTGTGTACTTATTGTTTAGCAACATTCCTCTGATTTCATTTAAGTATTTTTAAATATACGCCTAAATTGAATAAATAACATTTTCTAATCATTCGTACTTAACTATTATGAAATATGTGTTTAATAAATAAAAATCAATAAAATTGATGACCAAGATTGGTATCTTATATTCTAGAAAATCACTGGTTGAAATTGTGAAGCATATATTTAGAAATTGGTAGAATATTAAAAAAAATTACTTTCAATTGAAACACCCACAACAAACATGTAACATAAATTAATGGAATCATTAAATTTTCCAAATGAGACGTCTAGTACGATCCGCTTGAAAATTTACATTTAAAATTTCTGAATTGTACATAAATTAGTGAGATCAAAACATTTCGACATTCGTCTCTCCATCATCAAATGAAGTGGAATCATGGAACAATTACATTATAGGATCTTCAGAGAACTCCTAATCTTATAAGGAGTCATCTGTAAGAAACAACAGTTAATTACATGTAAAATATACCCTAATTCAATAACAGTAGTCCATCATACAATACTTTTATCCTATGAGTAAAAACCATCTCATGTCTTCTTGATATTCTAATTCAGCTCCCATAGTTTGCCCTAAATTATTTTATAACTTTTTAAGTTACAACAACTGTTATTTATTGGACTCTTCATTAATAAACCTTCTTTAAAATGGCTTACTTACTGCAAACCTTTATTGTTAAATATAGATATAGGAACAATAATCGCTGCAATATATTTCCTACAACAACGGGAGCAGACACTCTATTTTGGTAATAGTTCTATGTTAAATGTCCTTGAATAAATTTTGGAATAGTTTTAAAGAGTTAACATTAATCAAGTGAAAATATACCAAGAAATTGTAGATTGGATAATTGAAAAGTATTCTTGTTTTACAAAATTCTACTCCAGCTATATTTTTATGACTTAACCAAACTTCTTTCTTGTTGTGACGTTGATGGTGAAAAAGAGGAGAGCTAGTATGTGTAAATCTTTATTACATGGGCATAGTACCCTGCGGTATCTATCCTGTCAGAATATTTATAGATAAATACAACTATCAGGGTACATATATTATAAAACTACTTAAGAAGATGGGGAGAGAGAGAAACGGAGTAGTGATAATACACAACACTTCTTATATCGTATAAATAGAAGAACTAAGACCCCTAAGCAATATCTTGGAGTCTCGGTGCGACTTTGTCGGTTCCGTTTTTAGTTGGTCAAGAACCGAAACCGCTTGAACTGCAAGACTGATAAGAGCAAATCCTTGACAATTAGTTGGACTCAGAGAAGGTTCGAGAATCGACATTGGAGTCATTCTTACCTCTGTTCTTGTGTATTTTCTTTTTCCCTTCGTCACAGCTGCTTGTAGATAAATATTTTCATAGCAGCTAATTGAATGAAACGTCATGACAGCTCAGCTACTCTCCTCTAAAACATTATTTTTGTTGATTTAAATTCCAATTTGTTATTTTTTCTTTTACGTTCCGGCATTTATATCATTTTTAACATGCACAAAAGTCACACGTTTTACATTTTAATTAACAAAATCCTTATGTGATGGATGTACACGGTATTCCACAGAGTAGTGTTAATACCCTTTTATTGCAAAAATTATGTATTATTGGTACTTATAATAAAACATTAAATATTCTATCGTATGTAATTGTATAAAGGGATTGGTTTTTGTAAATTAAACGTCCTATGTCAAATATGAATCATTTGTCCAGATGAGTTTGTACAAAGTACACTGAGGAAATTACAAAATAATAATGAATGTAACGAATGAATAAAAATAAGGGGTGGAGATTAAATAACAATGAAATCTTTGGGAAAAATACAAGACACATTCTAAATAAAAACTTTTAATGTAAAAGCTATATGTATAATAATTAAGGTTGCGCGAAGAAAAATTAAATAGATTTTCATGATTGTTTTTTATTTTTAGTGTGATATACTGAAGGAGGGAGTAGAGTATTATTCGAAGGATCTGGCCTTCTTTGGGAATTCAAATCCAATTTGTTACTTTTTCTTTTACGTTCTAGCATTGCAAGTCCGCTATGATCCGAGGACTCAGATTCGGATTCCTCCTCATGTATTGAACGAGTGATCAATTCCTCCAGAGAGTTATGATGATTCGTTGAGTTTCTTCGTAAGCGCCGTTGAATCAATGATTCCATGATTTGATAATCCGTATCCTCAGCATTAAACAAGGAATCAGAAGGGGGAATGCGGGTTTTAACGGATTTTTCAGGGTCAGAGGGGGGTAACATACATTCCAGTTCATCTGTTATAGATGTGTAGTCTCGAGTTGTAGCGTAACGACGCCTTGGCTCCATTGCCAACATGCGTTGTTTCCTTTTCATCAAGGAAGCATTGGCTGTGGTTTCGGGATCACTGCTCGCATCCGGGTTACTATGACTTCGTGAAAAGTCATTTGGGTTGATGGTAGAAATATTTAAGTTGGATGAGCCTACAGGAACGTTTTCACTCTTACTTCTAAAATAGGAGACCTGTGTCTAGACAAATAAATAAATTAATTAATTTTCTCCTCCATTTATATTAAAATCAAATGACGGGGTGTCCATTGAAGTCTGAACAATTATTAATTTAATAATTAATGAAGGTTGAGTCATTCAAAATAATTCACATTTTGATATATTAAGCATAAACAGTTAATTATAATATAACTAAAAACTTGAGCTCTCTAGTTTACCTACAAGTCGAGTAATGAAACTTGAACGTGATGAACGAATTTCCATTCCAGCACGCCAAGAAGTTGGGCCATCTACGGGCTCAGCAAGTCCAAAAAATCGGAGATACATAATGTCTCTTTCAAAAAGACCGAACTGGATCTGGAGGAGTTAAAAGAAAAAGCCTATGCGAATCTTCCCGAGTCCAAGAGGACCCCTACAAAAGATCTCGGGATTTCACAGCAGACTGTCCACAGAGCTATCCAAAAAGTAGTTGGAAAGAGCCTTGTGAGTCACTTTTGACACCAGTAATGAAATAAACCCATTTCCTTCGTTGCAAAACTAGATTTTGAGCTCTTTTGAACACTTTTTTTGACACTTTGGTCCCCTACAGCCCTGATGCCAACACCCTCGACTACAGCTCTTTGGTGCATGTCGAGTAGAGGGACTATAGTGTCCTTCATCCAAACAACAAGGGTCTCAAAGCTACTGTCAGGCAGCACAGGTGATAGGCATTCCTCTGCCGCCTGGAAGCCATCATTGCCACTACATTAATGATCAAGAGAGCTCAGCCACACATCTATTTATAGTATTAATGTTGTTGAAATTCTATAGTTAATTAATAAATTATATCTTGTTGAAGTTTCAAATTCAAAGTGTTCAGATTTTAATGGCCCACGTGGTAAAATATGAACTTACTACAGGAGATTTTTTCATAATCGGATCAAAGACATCACTATTTTCCTCGTACTTCAAAGAGATTATTTCCTCATCAGAAGAATCAGTCACCTTACGAGATCTACGAATTCGGTTCTTTGAAGCAGATGCTATGGAAGTGGGTGGATTAGTAGAAATAGAAGATCGGATCTTGATAGGGCGAATAGGAGAACTAGGAGGGGCAGTTGCACGCTTCCCATCATTATCATCCAACAAATTTATTTCCTCCCGGCTAGCGACTTCATCTTCTTCTCGGATTGCATCAGATGTTGAGGATACATGCCCTACATTTTCCTCAGCATGAACGGGGGAATCCGGCATTTGCTGTTGCATTGCCATAAATCTGTAAACAAAATTAATTTTATTGTAGTGTGTATTCAAAATTTCCATACAGGGGGAAATCCAGAAAATTAAATTTAATCCATGAACCGCATAAGCCAATTAAAATAAAATTAATCGTTATGAAAATATTTAAAAAAAGCTCATAATCAAACAGTACAACAAACACACTAACATTAAGAAAAAAAACAAGTATTTCTTTGAATAAATGATTGATAACACAGGTGAACAATTAGAGCAAATAAATTGTGTACAAATGAATTGAATATCATAATGGAATTTATTTATAAGCACAGAATCCAAAACTGATCCCATTTTGTCTCTCACTCATCTGAATTCTGAAATATCTGGGATAGGAATTCGTCACTATTATCGTTCAGAGACATTTTTTACACTTAAAACAATCCCCAAATTATAAGTAGGATTAATAAACATTTTGTATGGTATTTTTTATGAATAAAAAGTATTTTTATTGATTCTGTAGCTTGTTCTGAACTCGACATATTTCCCCTTTTAGGCTGAAAAACGATGAAAAAGAAACTATTCTTTAAACCCTTAAAAAATACAAAATGAGACAAAAATCCTAGAGGTTGCATATTTTTAAATAAACTTTTTTTTAAATTTCTACATTGAATAAATTTCTATAATATAAGCTATGATATTCCTTGTCCCTATGTATTAAAATTAAGTTATACGGGTCTAAAGAAGGGTTTCATTTTTCAGCCTAAAAGTGGGAATATATCCTGTTCAGAAAAGGATACAGAATCAATCAAAACACTTTTTAATCATAAAAAAACACTTTTCAGATGACTGACAGACAAACTTTAATTAGTTTTTGATTCTGCGCTCAAAGATAAATTATTTTTTTTTACAAAATGAGTGTTCCCCTGTCTTATAATTGTATTTCGAATTTTTGCAACTCGATGATTAAGCATAAAACGTTCAATCTATATTGTATATCAATGGCGGCCTTTCAAAGATATGGTATAAATATAAAAAATACCACCCTTCATATTTTTAATTGTAAGAGATAAATAAATTTTGGTTCTGTAGTTTTTTTTTTTTTTTTTACAAAAGGCTGAATATTTAAATAGTTTCCTTATCTTTGTTGAGTGCAAATTTTCTACATTTTCACACTTACTAAAATATTCGCTCCAAAAATCAACAAGTATGAGGAAAAAAAAATCTAATATTCAATTTTTGGGAGGTAAATTTCAAAAATCCAAAGATATTCTCAGAAAATTATTTTTTTTTTGGAAAAAATTAAATTTTCTAGTAAAAACCAAAAATTCCTTAATTAGGGGGTGGCTAAAGCCACGCTCTGGAGACGCCCCTGAATAATTCATACCAAGCAAAGTTTGTCTGTCTGTCCATCTGTCTGTTTATATGGTCTGAAAAGAGCCCATGTATCTGAAGACTGCGTAGATACTTGATACATAAAATAACAATGCAATCAAGCGTGCGCGTCATACTAAAAAAACGAATCAGAAAAGGAATTATAAAGGTTGTATAAAAACTCTATGTAAAAATATTAATCAAATCTTGCAAGCATTTAAGTAAACTTATTTTGAACAAAAAAAGTATGTAGCTAATGTTCATATAAAAAAAGAAAAAGGAAGTACTTTGCATAAGGGTACACTGTAAAAGTTTGCTCAAAAGTCATACTTTCTCTATCGATCTTGAAATTGGAGACAGCGAGAGCGTAAAGTTGAAATTCAATCATCGCAACCTTTAAACACTCAGGACATAACTTTTGCCAAGCAAAGAATATATTATTAGTTCAGGTTATGTTGTTGTTGTTGTTGGCAACTTTAACAATTTTAGTTTTTTATCCAGCTGTTACCATTATTATTTCATTCTTGAGGAGAAAACATCTAAATGATGAGCAATTACGTGTAAATGTGCTCATAAAAAATGAGTGCAGTAACTATAACAATTTCTTTACGAGTTGTTTTCTTTATTAATAAAGAAAATGTGTTTGATTGTCGAAATATAATTCCGGGGCGTCCGCGGAGGCTGGGCAAAGGGGATGTAGCCCCCCAAATTAAGGAATTTTTGCTGATGAACTATAATTATTGTTGTTATTCGTACCCATTATGCCGCAGAAAGTAAAATTAATATTTTAAATTTTAAATCTAAAGAAATTAATTTTTTTGTGAATCAGCTAAAGATTTTTGAGATTTTTTTATTAATAACTGTGGATTTTTGAAGTTTTTTTTTTCAAATAATTTACTATGTGGAATTGAATTATTGCATTTGTTTTCCTAAAAAAATTAATTTCTTTGTCAATAGACGTGGAGTTTTGAATTATTTTTTCAAAAAATTTAATTTTTTGTGAATAACTATGAATTTTAAAATTAAAAAAAAGTAATAATATTTGAAATTTTTCCAAAAAAATCAAATTTTCTGTGAGTGTATATGGATTTTTGAAGTACTCTGGGAGTAATACCTTGTACCGCTACTACCAATAAATACGAATATTCATATCCTTTGGTTTTGTTAGAAAAAGGGACTGTTGCAACTGTTTCAATATTTATAATTTTATCTTGTATTGTCAATTCCAAAAATAATATACAAATTTTCAGATTATAAAAAAAATAATTTTTGAAAAAGCAATCTCAATAAGCCAAAAAAATAACAAATTTGGCGTTATAAGGGTCATAGTCATGGTGGCCAAAGTAAAAACAATCATAGGCACACCATTTCAATCCAACGTCAAAACAATGTCGCAAATTTGACAATTAGTTGAATCAATTATTAAATTTAGATGCTTAGAACCCACCTCTTATAACAGATGGGCAGATTATTCCCAGGCTTCTCACACAGATGACACTTTTTTAGTGCACCTTTAATTCATCAAATGGAGTAGCACTGATTAAGTATAAGTGAATGTTATAGTATGAAATTTACTCCATCTAACCTAGGAATCGTCTTTGAAGTCCATATACATAATGTGTATTTCTTTCTCTAGGAACGAACGGGGCGCAAACCTACACAGATTGACTTCAAGAGAATAATATCTCCTGCGTTCGTTGTTTATTGAGCTACGTCGTTACAATTTTTCTTTTTTTTTTTTAGATTTCCTCATTTTCAGTTAGTACGAACCTTCAAAAGAAGGCTGGCAAAATATCATGACAATTTATTTTTTAGTATGTGAACTATTGTACAAAATATGACGGTACTTTTTTTCCCAAAACAATGGATAAAAAAAATTTTGTTTAAATTTTAGACTTCTTGTTGACGGAAAAAAAAAAAACTTTTCAAACTAAGTAATGAGTTGAAAAGTCACCGCAGCATAAAGTGAATAAAAATTTAAAACAATGCTAAGTTTGAACTAAAAAAACGTGATTTCTTTGTTAAGATTCAATTTTCAGCCTATGTGTTTTTCATATACTATGAATTAAAATCACCCATTACCATAAAAAATCACCGTTGAATTCGAGTAGATACAAATATATAAATCACACAATGTATACAATCACGAAGAACAGTGATTCTCAAACTGTTTACCCTGTGTTCTGTCAGATAAAATCTAGCAATCTACAATTATAACTATTATGAGCAAACTTTATATACAATAGAGAAAGCTTGATTTTTATGACACTAGAGGGAGCTTCTGTACCACAGTTTGAGAACGACTGACATGGAATGATAAATGATTATTTCATAGTTATTAATGAAGTTAGTTAAACTCACATAAGTCAAAATGATAATAAAAATTAGCACTATGTCCAGTGTCCAAGTCTCAATTGATGCCTTGCAAAAATGTTTTGTATAATTGTCATTTTAACACAAGCCCACAAATTTTTAAATTTTTCAAAAATCTTTTTAAGTCCTTATTTAATTCTAGGGGTTCTTATAACGAATCTGTAAATTGTTTTTTGTATATCGTCTTTCTTTCCTAAATTTCTCTATAATTATTCCCAAAAAAGGGTTGATACTAAAGTTTTGATCATCCAATTTCAGAAAATGCAATTTATATGTAAAAAAAATAACTTATTTTAAATGGTTTTATATTTGAAAAGGAATACCGGCCCTATTTTTTTATTCATTTATTAGTAAAATAAGCAGATTGAAAAAAATATAATCCGTTATATATTTAGTTAGAGAAAAAATAATTTCGTATTTTCGTTTCATATTAATAATGGTTTATATGAAGTGTTACAATCATTTGATTTAAGCCAAATATCCCAAGTTCTGTTTGATAACTTGTTCCCACATATTGTTAAAAAAGGAAATAAATTAATACAAAAAATAATATTATTTATCTTATAAACCCCGGGCAATTTCTTGGAAAAAAAAAAAACAAATATTGCTGTAAGAAGCAAATAATCATTTTTGTAAATAAAGTACAAATTATATTTACGCTTCAAATGAAAAACTAATGTGTTTTTTCTTTACAAAACAAAACCCTTTGAAAGATGTTTTGTTTTACTTTTAATATTAGAACAAATAAGGTATACCACCTTTTTTCACGGACTGTTGGTATCAAATATAATCCCATCAGTGTTAAAGGAATCCAAATGATCAAATTTGCATTCAACAATATTACTATATATTTGAAAGGTTTAAAGTTAATTTTTTTTAAGAACACAAGAACGACGACGCACTGTGGTACTGCATCTCCTGTGGTATTAAAAAATTGATACCACTAGTGTATCAATCCCACTCTGGCAAATAAAGGAATTATCTTTGAATCTGTTTTGATTGATATATTTACAAAACAAGAATTAGCTAGCTGCTAAGCCTCAGAAGAAAGAATTACTATAAATTTAAGTACATGTTTGAACAAGTAAAAATCAATTGGTGCAAAAATGATATAGCATAAGGCGTTTTAAAATAAATAAATATATATATATTTTTTTTCAAGAAACGAAATTGTCTAAAAATAAGGGTTTGCAAACTTTTATACTCAAGAAGCCATTTAGACACCTTTGTCATGGAAAAGAAAACAATGAGAGGTGCAAAAACATTTTTGACATCAAAAATGAAGCTAACCCTCTAGTTTTTATTATTATTTTTATATTTACTTAAAGATTTACTCTTAAAAAAGTGAAGCAAAAGATATCTTTCAAATAAATTAAAAAATAGCTCTTAAATTTTAATGAAACATGAAGGATATAACAAATGCCATTTGGAGTAATTCTTTGAGCATTTTGAGGCGTGCCTGGATCTAAATTGAAAAAATAACAATTCACTGAACTAACAAAAAAAAAAAAAAAAAACACAAGCTAGAATGTGAACGAGAGATAATACTTTAGGAAAAAGTCAAAATGGTGTCACAAAATTATACCATCGTCGTTCTTGGATTAAAATTGCATTTTCTCAGGATTGGATAATCACACATACAATTTATCTCCATATTCGAAATCTTTATAAACATTTTGTAATATAAATAAATTTATTTTTATGGGGATTACAAATTTTTTTCGAACTCTAAATTTGTCTCAAACCTAGATTAAAATGTAATAATTCCAATCAAAAAATCTCAAAAACCCAATTTGATACAAAAAAAAAAAAACTTGCAGATCCGCGATCAATGTATCAACAGAGGCGTTTTCGACAAAAGTTAAATTTTTTCTTCAAAAATTTAATTACAAAATAAAATTTTTTGGAAAAAAAAACAGAAAACCACAACTATTTACAAAAAAATAAATTTTTCGTATAAAATTTCAAAAAATTTAATTCAAAATATTAAATTTTCTAGGAAAAAAATCAAAAATCCACTACTATTTACAAGAACTTAATTTTGAGGAAGGGCTACAGCCCCTTCAGGCCCACCTTTGCGGACGCCCCTGATCAAATACTCCAACAATTGGATATGGATCTTAAAAAACTTATTTAATTGTTGGCTTGTGTACTCTCTATTCCCGTAAAATTAATAAAATAAAAAGATTGACAGCGACAATGTGTTCAAACAAAATAGAAACCTTTAAAAATGGTCCTCTTGAAGTTTCCAAAATTACTTTGGGGCCAAATATGAAGTAGATGATGAGTAGTTTTGTCTACTCATCAAAGTATGTATAATTTCTGTTAACTGACATCAATAATATTTGATGCGTCGGACTCCTAAGATAAAATTAAATTTTATAGCCGGAACCATCGTATATAAACAGAGGCGTCCGCAGGATTACATACATTTTTTTTGATGGGGTAAGGGGTTCAGTTATTGGAGTTTTCAGACCTGTTCACAAAAGTTTAAGTTTCTATTAAAAAAATTTCAAATATTAAACTTTTTGTAAAAATATTTCAAATATCTACAGATATGTATAATAAAATTCCATTTTTTCGAAAAAAATTTCAAAAATCTATAGATATTCGAAAAAAAATACGTGTTTTGAAAAAAAAATCCAAAATCTATTGCTGATCACAAAAAATTTCCAATAACGATTTTTTCCTTTTTTACGTAATTTGCCAGAATTACCTTTTTTTTAAAAAATAAATCTTTAAAAAAACAAATTCACCTCTATTTTTGTGAATTTTTTTTTCCCCTCACAAAAAAATTCTAGTAAAAAGGGGGGATCCTAAATTTTGGAGGGGGCTACATCCCCTCCAGCCCACCACTTGCGGACACCCCTGATAAAAGAAGGTTCAAAGGAACCCAAAAATTAAATTTGAACAACAAAATATAATAGTTTATTGTTTCTATCTACCACACAATTAAAATAACGGAGGAGACAAAGGTCCTAAATAGTGTTGATCTAAATTAGACTGCTCCATTTTAAGGCTATTTTTTTCCTGCACTAAGAACTTTTCTGTTGAGGTTAATCAAAAACGGACAATGTGCACTCAAAAAAGTTCATTTACAGTTTTGCTCTCAGTAGATTTTATCAAATTAAACTAATGGCAATTTCACTGCTGAGTTTTGATATCTGCAATTTATTAAAATCAGTGGATTGCTTCAATTCATAAAAAAACAAAAATCAATTTTTTCATTGCCTTTTCATAGTTTTAAATTTGCCAAATTATTTGAACGCAACTAACTCCATGTATAATGTTGCTTGAGTTAAAATTTGAAGCATCACATTTGGTTTTAAACAATCATTCTAAATTAGTGTGCTTTGTCAAAATTGGTAATTGGTCAGAAAGTAATTATTAAAAAAACATTTTTAAGATCTTTGCGTAATCGCAAATCGTATGTCGCTAACTAAATAAAATATATTTTTGTATCGAACAACTATCCCTCTTAAAGCTTTTAAAAATAGTGTTATTCTTCAACAATATCATGTCAGTATATAGGTACATTAGCAACATACCACATGGGCTTAAAAGTACCGGACTTAACACATAGATGGTATTATTTTTTATTCCAATCATTTTCAGTTGATGGCAACCTTCAAAAGACAACTGTCCAAATTCCATGATAATCTGTTCTTTAGTTTGTGAATTATTGATCAAAGTGTATTGATCACTTATCTTATTTCTAATAAAATGGATCAAAAACGATTTTGTGTTTTAATTTTACAATGCACTTAGATTAAAAAAAATAGCGTTCGAGCTAAGAAAGGGATTGCAAAGTGTCTTGCAGACTCCTAAAGCGAATAAATAAATAAAAAGAATGATTTAAAAAAGCAAATTTTGAAGGGAAAAAACGTGTTTTCTTTATTCAGCTCGGCACTTTTCAACCCATGTGTAATTTTTTTTTCTTTTCAAAATGCAATAAACAAGTTTTAATTATAAGAAAAGTTTTTTTTTTTTTGTTTCATAATCATTGTTGAGATTTAATGTTTTGTTTTACACAGTTTTGAAAATCATAATGGATAAGTTACGTCCCCAATTGTTGAATACACCAAACAACGGTATTTAAATACTTTGTGATTTTGTCAATTTTTTAAAACTTAGATGAAAAAAAAAATGATTGCATTAATTTTAGCTCTCTAAAATCCTAATTTGTGGAGTAATTCGGCTTAAAAGAATACTGCAAATTAAAAATTAATAAAAAGGGAATTGAAAAAAAATTGTTTTTTGTATATTATAATTTGAAGCAATTTACTGATTTTAATCAATCACATTAATATGAACAAAAATCCAAATTAGTTAAATTTGATAAGATACTCTGTCAAATATTTATTTTGGTCGGCAAAACTCTCGCTCCCAGTTTTATAGCCTCATTCCCTTGCATGAAAAAGGGAAATTATGTTCAACACTCTTTAGAATAGAAATATTTTGTTTATCAGTAAAATAATATTGTTTTTCCCACTCAATGATTTGTAGTTTTCCTATTTTATCAAAAGTAATGTTCCTGTTTTAGTTCAACAATTATGGCTTCAACGAGAGCCAAATGGGATTTTATTATTATCCATTTATCCTTGATATTTTTTTAACGATTAACCAAATACAAATAAATACAGTTGTTGACTCATAATTTCAAGCACAAAAAGCTTAGAAGTGGCCAATTTTGAGTCAAAATCCATTTTTTCTTTAAAAAAAGGGCGTCATATATGAGGAAAGGGGTTTTAGATTGTGCTCAGTAGATAAAGGTCTTTGTGCAGGGGGAGGGAGATAATAACCCAACAACAGGAACGTCTAATCTAGATATATAGTGTTGTGTCATTTCTAATTTATTCGGCCCCGTCCAGTCTTAAGAACCGTCTTATCATTCCTTCGGACTGTCATCACTAAGTGATAAAAAAGAAGAAATAAACTTGATTGACGCCATCAAGGACCAAACTTTATCAGTTTTAGGACTGATATGCAGGACTGAAGCTCTAAAGGACTTAGAACTGATACAGCCACTAAAATACATATATATATTTAAACGTGTCTTTAAAATATCCCTTACTTACCGATGAATAACTGCCAAATGATTTGCTGTTTGTTCGCAAACTTCCTCAATCCTTTGTAAACGATACTCAAAATTGGGTTGTCGATGCCATTGATGAAGCTCTTTCATTTTATTTTTTATCTCTTCAGACATTTCTTGAACATTTTTTATTCTATGCTCATTTGATATTCGGCTTCCAGCCTCAATCTCTCTTAAATACCCTTCGACACACTCCTCCTCAAAGTCATACAGCCTTTCTATGTCATATTTACTTAAAAAAAGCTTCAAGCCAGATTCAAAGACTTGTTTGTCGCCTCGACAACGACGATACACGTATTTTCCTATTCTGTGAATATGGGAGAGGAGAATTAGAGGAGCAGGAAGAACGGGCTTTTCTTCGTATTCCATAACTACAGCAAAGCGTTGAAAGTTCCAAAGTTGATGAGATATGGCATTCACACTAGTAAAAAGGATATCATTAATAAAAAAAATTGGAGTCAAATTAGTCTATAACCCATTAGTGATGCTTGTTCCAATAGGAACAGAGAAAAAAATATGAACAAACTAAAAAAATATTGTCCACCAGGTGGTGTGACAGTCTGTAGCTTATTGCTTAAAAAAATGGCGGATACTGAGAAGAATTGGGTACGTACACTCAAGGGTGTCCATAGGATTACATTTTGGGGAGCTTTGGTAATGGAATTTTTTGGAAAAAAATTCACAGCTGCTCCCAAAAATTTTTAGATATTAATTTGTTCGTTATTCTCAAAAAATAAACTTCTGAAAAAGGATTCAAAATTCAAAGTTGATCACAAAAATTTAATTTTTTGGGAAAAAATTTCAAATAATTGGTTGTTTTAAAAAAAAAATCAAATATTAGTTTTTTTTTTTTTTTAAAGAATTCAAAAATCCTCTGCTGTTTACCAAAAATTAAACAATATTACATTTTTAGTTATTCTCGAGAAATTAAAATTTTGAAAAAAAAAATCAAAAGCTGTTCAAAAAAATTAAATTTTTTTTTTTTAAATTCAAAAATTATAATTTTATACACATGAAATTTTTGGAAAAAAATTTGAATAATTAATTTGTGTGACAAAAAAATTAAGAAGTGAAACTAAATTTTAAATATCAGATTTTTTGAAAAAAAATAAAAATTTGAAGTATTACATTTTCTAGTAATATGCAAAAATTTCTTAATTTGGGGAAAGCCACCCCCAAAAGACGACCTTGACACTCTATAAGTTTTCCAGCACGTCATACATTATCTTTCTATCTCAAAATTGGAGACAGCGACAGCTGAAAATTGAAATATAATTATAATATTATCGAAATAACGTTGCTTTGTGAAGCAATGTATTTGAATTTATATTTGAAGAACATTTTCAATATGAACTACAAATTGATATACAAATGCAGACCCTTACGAGGAAGGGCTGGAGTATTGGTTTCATTGATTTTTTGGGAAAATTTCATAAATGAAACAACTTTTTTTTTAAAAAGAGATCCTTAAAATAAATTCACATCAATCTTTTTTTTCTTTTTTGTGTGGAAACACAAATTTATTTGAGAAGGGAGGCTACAGGGCCTCCAGCCCACCCCTTACGAACTATATAACGTACATTTCTAAATGGGAACCCCTGAGCCATGGGATCTATTGAAGCCCAAGGATATGTTTGACGTTATAAACACTCTTGCTTACTCTTCCCAGGCAGATTTCATATTGAAAAAGTATCAAAAGTATTTTTGAGGGGGCGGGGGATGGTTTAAAAATTTAGGAGATTCAATCCAAGGTGGTATCAAGTGTTTTGACGTAACACAGACGGGGGGAGGGAGGGAAGTAAAAAATAGTATTTTTTTCTAGCCGTCATAGATGTATGACCCTTTAAGTAAAAATGCATAAATCATTGTACTCAAAATTAATATGATTGGCCACTAATGGACTAAGAAAAGAAAAAAAATCAAACCTATTATAAATGGTATTGAAGAGAGCAATAAGGAGATTAATAAGAAGAATGTTTGCAACTAAAAGATAAATAGTCATTATTATAGGAGTGATCCATCTACCAGCATGACAAGGAACAAGCAATGAGCCGTCAGTGGCACTTGTGCCACACTCTCCATAATTTTCACACTCATCATTACACTCAGGATTAATGTCCGGAGCAAAGACTTCACCATAAAGCATAAAGTAAGGTTGAAAGAATATGTGTCTAATAAGGATCCAATCTGGATCTTCATTTGGGTGTAGTATTGCTTGACGACAAACGCCAAAGGCCATCAGAACAACAAGGAGCAAGACCACAAAATAAATCATATTTTCAATCATTTTTCCCATCATCATTACAAATGGCCCGAAATATTTATTCACACTTAGAAGTTTAAGACTCCGAATGTACCTAGAAAGTAAGAGAATGCTTCATTATTCATTAGATCATTTCAAGGGTTTATTTAACAATTACTAGACTTGTAAATCATATGACTTGACAGTATCTTAATAAAAAAGAAACTGAAAAATGACGTGGTGACCTTGAAAATTTGAAAAATGTTTAGTAAAAGAGATGCATGGCTGTCATGACGTTGTATATGATTTGCTATAATCAACCATAAGAGAGTGTGGAAAGAAAAAAGCATAAATCCCACTCCATATCTAGCATGGACATTCATATTCAACTCTACTCTGAGTCCAACAAAGGCTTACACATATAAGAGGGGGATCCACAGCATTATACATAAATATATATATATATATTTTTTTTTTTTTGGGAGGGGGGACTTGGTTTTCGGAATGTTTTGTACAAAAATTGAAAAATTAATTTTTTTTTTCAAATTTTTTTGGAAAAAATTGAATATTTTGTAAAAATTCAAAAATTAAATTTTTTGATTAAAAACTTGAAACATTATATTTTTTGGAAACAATAAATTCAAAAATTATATTTAAAATGCTAAATTTTTTCGAAATTTTTTTGAAAAATCTGCAGCTATTTGCTAAAAAAATAATTTTTTGGCAAAAAATTTTAAATATTAAATTCTTCCGGAAAAAATTTCATAAACTCACAAAAAATTTGAAATTTTTTGTGAGTTTATGAAATTTTCTTTCTTTTTAGTTTATGAAACTTTTTTTGGTTAGTGGGAGGGGGGAGCATGAGATAAAAAGTCTACGGGTTCACCCATAAACGGCACTATTTTTCTTTCTAATCCACCTTATTTTCAGTTCGTAGCAACCTTCTTAAGACAACTGTCAATAGTTCATGACAATCTGTTCTTTAGTTAGTGAGTTCTTGTGTAAAATGAAGATTCTGCTTTTTTTATTTACAAAAAAAATGGATCAAAAACAATTTCGTGTTTAAATTTTACACTGTTTCTTCATAGGAAATAATAATTTCAAATAAAAACACAACAATTTTGAACAAAACAAAAAACGCGTTTTTTTTTTTTTTGTTAAGCCAGGACTTTTCATCCCATGTGTGAACTCCCGGACAAACCGTCAGTGTACCTCTCCGTCTTTAATGAGCGCACACACTCGCTGTTACTCTGTATACATATGTGGGCCTCTCCTCGATTATTAAAGGATAATAATAAGAGCATGGGAAAATAAAAACACTGCACAGATTCGCAACTACAAAAAATCTTGCACACATTTTAAGTCATATTTTTTACAACTCGAACTATTACTCACCAGTAACAGATGTCGGTTGAGTATGTCACATGTGCTGTAGTTAGAAAGAAGTAGGGATCGTAGAGCCGAAGCGAGAAAGCAATTAAAAAAATAATTATAGCTATAGAATCAACTAAGTTCCATCTTGTGTCAAGAAACCAGACTTTCAACTTTTGAAAAAACCCTGACGGCTCTGCTACAAGAATTTGGCGAATTTTTTCGGATCCAAATGAAATCATACAGGCAACTACATAGATTTCTGCCCACGAAGGCCTTAAAGGTGTTTTGACTAGACAAACATATGTGTAAAATACCAGGAATATCATGTAAGCAATCTAAAAAAGAACATATGAATTACAAGCAATCTTTCTCAATCCTAATTTGTATAAAGCTCTTACAGAATGACAATAAAATTTAGTGATTGGAGCCGCATAAAACTCATACAATTTCTTCTTCCATTTGAGAGGTCGAGTTTTCTTACGGCAGAGATCCATCTTGGAATGTTCTTTGAGAAGGTGTCCAGTACCCATTTCTGTAGTATCGACTACGTCAATATCTGGTCGCAGAGTACCAATGTTTAGTGAACCCCCCCATTTCCAAAGAACGTTGAGAGCCAGAGATAATGATTTCGTTTATATGAATAGAACTCCGTCGAGAGGATGTTGAAGAAGAGGAATTGGAAGAAGAATTTGATTCTGCATCCTAAAATTGTAATAAATAATGGCGAACATTAGTCAGCTAGATAACATTATTAAAAATACTCGTAGATTAATAAATTCATTGCATTTTCCATATTTTAAAAGAAAAAAACAGAAAATGGATGTGATAGTCAAGATAATTTGGAAAAGGTTTGGTAGAACAGCAACTTAACTATTCATGACGTTTCATTTGATTATCTACAAACAGCTATGTGATGAATTAAGTAAAAACAAATCCAGGGCGTCCACCGAATCCATATATATATATTTTTGTGGGTGGGGGCTTTGGTTTTAATTTTTTTTGGAAAAAAAATTAAAAAATCTACAGCTATTCACAAAAAAAAAAAAAAAAAAAAAAAAATCCCAAGTTATTTTTAAAAAGTTTAATTTTTTGAAAAAAAAAATCAATATCCAATGCTTTCAACAAATAAAAATTCACAAACTAAATTTACAACTGTTTACAAGAAAGTTCTATTTTAAATATAAATTAAAGGAATTATAATATAATTTTTTTTGGGAAAATTCCTTAAATCCAAAGCTATTTAGAAAAGATTATTTTTTTTTGAAAAAATGTCAACTATTAAATGATTGTAAAAAAAAAAGTGGAAAATTAAATTAAGTTTTCTTGTAAAGCGCCAAAATTTCTTAATTTGGGTAGAGGCCACAACATCACCCCCCTAGGGGACACCCCTGAAATCCATCTCTGTATTCAACAACACTTGTCCTATTATTCATTTTGGTTATTTTGGACCACAGCTACAGTCCAATGGAAATGCCGTGACAAAGATGTCACGTTCCACCATCAAGGGAGTATTGTAAAGAAGAGATCTTCATGGATGAATGCCTCGAGAGACAACGCTGCTCAGAGAAAAAATGTAGACACTCGTCGGCTTTGACTAGATATTATCTTAAGCAGGATTCAGGATTTTGGTCAACCATCCGGTAGTCTGATGAGGGAAAGATAGAGTTGCATGGCGGCCAATTGGATGTTCATTATGTCTGGATTAAGAAAAGAGAAGCATACAAGCCGAGTAAAACTGACCCTACCATCAATAACGGTTGCGAATGCATAATGTCAGAGGCACAAAGAAGCTCGTCAAGGTGCAACAAATCATGGAAACAGGGGTTTACATCAGGATCATTAAAGAAAACTCGAAGGAATCTGCTAAGAAACTCCATCAAGGCCACAACTGGACCTACTAACAGAACAATTATCTTGAGTGAGCAACTAAACATAGTGAAGAAATAGTTTATGAAGAATGATGTCAACATGCTAGAATGGGCAATTTAAAATTTTGACCGGAATCCAATCGAAAACTAGTGGCGGGACTTACAAGACAAGAGAGATGGCTTGGAAACCGACCAATCTGTCCGAGCATGAGCCCTTTAACAAAGAATAGTGTAAAGCAAAGGCTATGCTGTTGACCATTAAAATGTATAGGATAGGATATGAATAATTTTGAGCCATGCATTTTGTGGTTACCCTTCAATAACATGCCCCTGAAGATTCATAAATTGAGTATTTGTGTTCATTTCATCATTTGTTAGTCACATATAACAACATAAAATAAAAAAAAAAAAGTATGAATAATTTTGGGGACAATTGTTGGTAGAAATCTCAAGTATGTCGATTCATAATTCTACTCTCTGAGTCCAACAAGAACATATCCTTTCCCACAAGTTGGAAGTATTACTCTCCGTCTATAATAAACTACCATACTTTATACTTAAGGGCCATAATTACTTAGAATCCATAGTCACTCTAATCATCCCCCGCATAACAAAACCGGGATTACGGGATTGTATGAAGTTGTTTTGTTCTCAATAATTAAAAAATATACAGATTTAGAAAGTAAAAAAATCACTCTAATTATATACCTGTTCATGCTCTTCCTCTGTTTGAGGCATAAGTTCAAGCTCTTCCCGTGTTTTAAACTCTAATTTGACTATAGTTGGAGGAAAAAGTAAGCCCAATACAATCTTAAACCCAGGATTTTTTCTCATTCTGAGACCGCCCATCCATAAATCAGCCAAAATTGTTTGGCAAAGTGGATGAGAAAGAAATCTAAAAATAATTTAAAATATATAAATATTGTCTTGAGTTGTTAGTTGAATTAAAATTTACCTTAAATGATTTCCAATATCACTGAGTCTCAAACAAGTTTGTCGAGAAAAATCAGACAAGGAAGCAGTGAGCAAATGCTGAGTGAGATCGTCATCACTTCGGTAACAAAAGTCAAGAAGTCCAAGGGCAAGATCGGCAAATACATCCCCATACTTTTTTAACTCATCAAAGATTTCCACATCCAAGTCATCATCCGCTGCTTCATATGCCATTGCTTGGTATAGTCGGCAAACCAACAAAGACTTAGCCATGGCTTGTTCACCTGTATATAATTTGCAGATTATGTTTATGTAAATGAATATATTTTTATAATTTAGAATATCTGATGATAAGCACCGTGTTCCCACATTAGAAGTGCCATATCTTGTCGCTTAGTGAGTGCTGCCCAAATTATCAGTTCCGTAAAAGGGTGATCGAAGCAAAAACCTATTGAGTTTAATAGATCGTCATTTTGGCTTCCAGTCAGTACGCTTGTGGAGTTTCTTGCCAATAAAAATTGAGGAACCTAGAGATATGGTTTTTAACATGTCAAATCTGTTATACTCGATAAATAAACTTATAGGCTAAAACATGAAAGCCAAGGTTATTAGAAATACAAGGTTATTCCATCATTTAATCGGGCTTGCCAGAATTTTTAATTTGATGTATCGTAGCGACTTCTAGGCAAAGCAGATAGATTTTGACGTCATAGATTATAACAACGGTATGTTAACACAATTTAATACTAGAAATTATATGATTAAGAATAATAATATACTTTACTCTTTGGCGTCACTATTAAAAAGCGTGGGGGAACCCGAGCATTAGTCGGAAAAACGTTACGACATAACCTTGTATTTCTATTAACCTTGATGTAACCTAATGATTGAAATATCAAAAGATGATTGGATTAGCTAAGGAAGGCTCACTCTTTTTTCCTTTTCATTTTTCATACCAACTAGCTAAGGGCTATTTTGCTATTTTACTAGAAAATGGAATTAAAAAAATGATGTACATTCTCTGATCATTTTCATTGTAATATGTTATGTAGTTGTTGACCTTTGATTCATGAGCCATTTTTTAAATTGTTCAAAACTACCGCGTGGTCCATTGAAATCTAAACACTTAGAAATTCAATAATAAATCAAAGTTGATATAATGAAATTTATTTAGATTTCAATATATTAAAGCAAAAAAAAAAAAAAAAAAAAAAAAAAAAATAGCTCTCTAGCTTACGTACAAGTCGAGAAAATGACAATTAACGAGATAGACGAATTTCCATTCGCACACTCCAAGCAATATGGCGTCTCCAGCACCCCCTTCAACGCCGTGAGAAAGTCTGAAATGCTGGAGAGGGAGAAGGGCTCTGTCAAAAAGGCCAAACTGGACCCAGAGGAGTAAAAGAAAACCGCCCAAGCCAATCCCCTCAGGTCCATGAGGCCCCATGCAAGAGATCTTGGGGTTTCAACCGAGATTGTACAGATAACTATCAAAAAGTGAGTGGAAAGAACCTTTTGAGGATGGAGAGGCCACTTTTGACACCAGCAATGAAATAAACCCATCTCCTCCGTTGTTAGACTCTTTTTGGACACTTTTGGCCTCCCTACAGCCCTGATGTCAAACACCTCGACTATACCTTTTGGGTGCATGTAAAGGGGAAGGCCTGCAGTGTCCTTCATCCAAAGACTGAGGCTCTCAATGCCAATGTTAGAAAGGACTGGGACGCCATGATAGAGTATTACATCCAAAAGGGGGTGCCAGCACTTCCATTGCCGCCTGGAAGCCAAAATTGCCCCTAAGGGGCCTACATTAATGATTAAGAGAGCTCAGACACATATATTTTATAAATATTTATAGTATTAATTTTGTTGAAATTCTATTGTTAATTCGTAAATTATATCTTGTTGAATTTTAAAATTCAAATTGTTCAGATTTGAATGGACCACTCGGTATAGCAGAAATCTCCTTGAATAAAGAAATATTCAGCATTCTTAAAGGCAATATAAACTATTGATACTCGCATGGTTTACTATATGAAAATGTCCCTGAGAAGAAGCTTGCCCAAATAAATACTTGCTCAAATGAATGTTGCTAAGATTAGACTCCCTGAAATTAATGTTACTCAAATGAATAGTAATGCAAATAGAGTTCTTTATTTCATTTCATAACTATTTTATGTAAAGGTATGATAAAATAACCCTTTGTTGGTCAAAAAGGAAAAGAAAAAAAGAGTGTGCGTTTTATCTGTAGCACGTCGTTACCTTTATTGTGTAACACAAGCTTTCAAATGAAAATTAAAAATTAAAAAAAGCAGAAAATCAGTTAGCAGTAAGCCAATTAATTATAGGATCATTCTTCCAAAATGTGGAATTATAACTCAATCATTATTAAACAGTTTTCATAGCTTAACAAAGAGCTAATTATAATTCAACCAATCAACATTTAGAACAAAATTTGAGGAGAAAAAAGTAGAAATATTTACAACTGGCAATAAAATAAACTGTATACATTTATGTTATTGAGGTAAAACTGTGAAAGATACCCCCTTCGTTAACCAAGGAACTCTAAATATTTTGCCTTTCCCCAAAAGAGTCATTTATCCTTCATTATGTTGGTAATTAAACAATTTCTAATTTTAAAAATTTTAAACAAGAACTCATTCCTTATCACGGAATTCGTTTAATATGCTTATTTCCAAAGAATTACCAACAAAAATGTATCTTAATACAAATTATGTACTAAGACTCTAAGTGTATATATAAGAAGAAAGATCTATCACTCAACTGGGAAAAAAAGGAAAAAAAAAGACGTCGATAAATTTTCATATCCAGAATGGTCCGTATAAATTGGGAAAATCTTTAAAGGCTTATAATGAACGAACTAGATGGAACATAAATTTATTATTATTTGAAAGCAACATTTAATGACATTCAACTATTTATAATGCCATCTGTTTTTCTTGATAACCTCGGCCACATTGGCAGGCTCTAACGACCTTGTGTTTATCCAGCATTGTCATTATACTGGTTCTAGTTTTGCACTTTTAATTTACATTTCATGGTTGATGGAATATCCCAAGTAAGAAATTACACCTTCCAACAAGACCAAAATAGTGCAGAATGTCTTGGCCACAATAATGAACTCACTTTTTGTGCCCAGATTTTTGGGCCGCAAACCTGAACTCATGCGATTTCTATCTCCAGGAGATAGTAGAGCATTAGGATTGTGCTAAGTATCATATGCCTTAGGAGGCCCATTAGGAGGTAGATTACCCGTACAATTGCAAAGCACGATCTGCACGATGTCGCTTGGATCTGGCAAAGCTTCCGATGCCTTGTGGACGAGATTAGTAAAAGAGGTAAACTCGTTATAAAAAATTGAATGTCATTAAATATAATTTCAAGTAATACAAAAATAATGGTTTTACCGTAACTAGTAACTAAGATTTTCCCAATTTATTTGGGCATCCCTTCATATAGAATTCTAAGGATTAGCCTTCATGAAAGTGTTCATAAAAAATAATTAAAGACTCTTTAATTTGAAGAATCGAAAACTTTAAATATTTTGTGGCCCTGACTGTACTTCAACAATATTCTTCAAGTATTCGAATTACCTTCAGAGTTGTACTAGTAAGAGACTTTTTAAGTGTCTTGACACCTGCAGTGAGTTTGTGAGGAGAGGCAGCTGAGGTTGGTAGAGGTGTATTTAACATAAGTTCATAGCGAAGACGAAATGCTCTTTGAGTGTAGTTGGCTCGATAACCTCCCCCCATGAGTTGATTGATAACATTGCCAATGTCGAGGAGAGTAAAGCGATAGTGTTTAGACATTCGAGGTACCACATCGCGTACAAGGTATTCTAACGTGTTGGCAGGACCATTTTTCTATAAAAGTATGTAAAATGAATAAAAGCAACAGAAAAGAGGGATCACATCGCGGAAGGGTGTGTTCTTGGGGCATATGGGCCCATGCAGGATACACTTTTAAAATTGAGTTATATATATTTAAAAAAAAAAACTCACAAAATTATTTAGGGATTAGAAAAAGCTATAGAAATAAAATATCTCTTCTCAAAGAAAGGTGAATTAAAAATGAATATTCTGACTGAAGAAACGTCTGCCAAAAAAATAACAATAAATAAGAATGGGCCCGTATTATATTTTAAAGACAATAATACCATAATGTTACAATAATCAGTCCAACTCCATCTGATCAATTAAAGAAACATTAACTCAGCAATAAAATTCAGATCTTGGGACGCCTGTTGGCTTAAACATCAATTTATTATTGTTATTTAAACCATATAACACGCAAATTATCATTAAAATTATCAATTGCGGTAGATTTAGGCTTTATGCATTTTTTTTAAGAAATCACATTTTTAGAGACCAATTTCGATTCATAGCCATATTTCAAAATGTAATAAATATAAAAACGAAAATTAAAAGTAATATCAGTATGTAAAAAAAACATTACTGTATTTGAAAGATAAAAATATATTAAGCTATCTAGAATCCAGTTTCAACAAAAATACTGTAAAAAAGAAAGATCTTTTATGAAAATTATTATTGTTTTAAAATTGGTTTATACTATAGCTAAAACTAAAGTTAAACTTTCAATTACAACTTCAATAGATTTGCAGTAAAAAAATAAGGCAATTTTGATGGATTTTTTCAATTTAATTTTTAATTTTCTTATAGAATATTCAATAAATAAAAGGTTGTGTGAAAATTTTTCGAAGTTAAATCTAATCAAGTCGATTATTTGACTAATTGTGAGAAGTGATTAATATTTTAGAGGCACAAAAAGTTCAGAAATTAAATATAAATAAATCGATCAGACACCATATATCTAATCAATAAATACTAATAAAATAAATCGGATATGAAATAGATTTATATTGAAGTATATTAATTACTTACTAGTGCGAAAGATAGTCAATTAAAAAGATTTTATTTATATTAAATTTGTTAATGTTAAAAAAAAAATAAAAAAACAAAAACAATCTACTAAAAATATATATTAGGTTTATTTATATTGTAAAATCTCCTTGAATTACGTTGTTTTCTGTCCATTAGGTGTAATATAATCAAACCAGCACATCCTTTTGACTCTGATTTGAAATTTTTTGACATTTAGATTTATTTATTTTAATTGCCCTTGCTAGCTTCCCATGTTCATTCTTCAACCATCGTAAAAATTGGAAGTAAATATTAAAACAAACTTGATGATCATCCTCTTCCTTCATTTACCTAATTCCCCTTTTTAATTCGTATTTAAAATACGTTCTTCCTTTTCCGTTAATACAATAATTCTTTCTTTGGATTTTAAAATTTTTCTGGTGCATTTTCGAATCGACAACATATTTATGAAAAAAATCAACTTATTAGAGAAGAAAAAAACTTGTGTCCAGAGCCCAAGTATCTTGTCTTATCAGAATGAAACATAGCCCCTCTTACGTAACGCAGAATTCTGAACTACTTTTGTTATGTCAAAAGCCTGCCTCTGTCTCTGAATTTTTTATCATTAAAACTCCAAAAGGGATGAACAGAAATTAGACAAACACATAAAGTATTTAATAATATGTAGGATTACAATAAGTCCATTGATGGCTTAAATAACAATATTAAATGTGGGTTTTAGCGGGAGGCAAAAATGCTATTGTACAGTGATATTTACAAAAAAAAAAGAAGATTCTAAATGTTTTTTAAATAATAAAATTTTAGGAGAAAAAGTTAGCACATAGGTATCCTTCCCCAAGGACCCAAAGACCCTTTAACCGGTCCTCCATCACATAGGTAATTTTAAAAGAGAGCTACATACGCTATTGTATAAATCTTCGAGTCGACGCATTGTAAGAAATTTGTGCATATTAACACCATTTTCAAGCAAAAGTCGAACAAAATTGACACGATTATTTAAAAGAGCATCTTGCATTGCCTCTTCCAATGCTCCACGAGGCCATTCATGTCCTGTAATAGGTGTGGTATTTTTTTTAAGTAATATCAAATTCATAAATGTCTTCATTATTTTTACCATAAGAAAAAATTTCTTTTTTTGCTATGTCACTACGATTCCAACTGAGGGCCAAGGAGAGTTGTTCCATGGGTGATAATTGTTGAGATTTAAATAATGCAGTTAATATCACTTGGTCTAACTCCGTTTCTTCCCCTGAGTCACCCGTACATCGAAAGACCGTTATCTATATATTACACATAAAATATATTAAAATTCAAATGAGTAAAAGTTGTACACTGAATATTAATGAAGGACAAAACTTTTCCCTACTTTTATAAATAAAAACTTTTGAAATACATATTACATTTTATATCAATATTATCACGGGAATAAGCCGTCAAGATTAATAGTGAAAAAAATACATGGGATATTAAAAGTGTTTTAAAACCTTTTTTTATGGGCTAAAACTTACCAGAATAAGTGCTGTATAGATCTAAATAATAGAGTGCCTCAATTTCAATGGATGTATGTACAAGGTGGTCCATATAAATTGGGAAAATCTTTAGAGGCGCAAAACAAACAAACTGACGTAGAACCATATTTTTTTTTATTATATGAAAGCTACATTTAATAGCATTTAATTATTTATAATGAAATCCTCACGGCCACACAGTGCCGGAAGCTTTGGCAGAGTTATCAGGAGAGGCAGATCTCATTATAAATAATTGAATTTCATTAAATGTAGCTTTTAAATAATCAAAAATCATAGTTCTACCGAATCTAATTCCTTTGTTATAAGCCTTTAAATTTTTTCTCAATTTATCTGGACCACCCTTTATACTAATGTATAGTATTAAAAAAAACCTTAATTTAAAAAAAAAAAACTTGCTGTTGCATAGTGAGTAAAGAAAATAAATATGGACTGTCACATTTGCGATTAATGAGTTAAATAAATATAGGACTATCGTCTTCTCCATACTCTTTAGAATGATGTCTTTTAAATAATAAATATTCTGTCATATATGGGGGGAAAATATTAAAAAATGTAATATTTGTACGTGGAAGTACTAGATAAGTTTTATATACGTAGAGACGTGGCAAAAGAAATTAAGATTGATGATTCAATGTGAGTTTTGATCAATATAGAGGATGTAACAACGAAATTTGGTGCTTCCTATTTCCGGCATAAATGATTACTAAATTGCGGAATAAATGTTTACTTCGTAACCAAAACAATGCCATGGAGTCAACAACAACAAAAATTAAGCCTATTACATTTTAAGAGGTAGGCGTGTTGTCGTGATAATTTTGCTGAACGAAATATTTTACCCCTATTTTTAAGTAAAAAGTTTTACGTCCTCACCAAAAAAACCTCACACCAAAAAGATTCCTTGATCTACTCCATCGTTCTGAAATGCAAGAATTTATATCGGACTCAAATTTCCAGGCCCTGCAGTCGGCTCATGACCCGAATCGAGGTAGTGAGTAAGTGTAACAGAGGCTACATTTAAGTGAAATAATCAATCTTAAAAAACCAATTTTATGCTAATTTAAAGTAGATACATCCAAAGCACCGGATTTTGAGTTTATAATACCTGGTAAAAACACGAAAAAACAAAACAAAAAAAAAACATACCAAATTTTTTCGCTTCACACATTGACTAAGCTCCAAATGAAGCCGATATGCCTGTTCCGCACTCACTCTAAATGTCTTTTGGATAGTAAGTTTAAGCTGTTCTGCCATTTGAGAATCCAAGAGTCCAGGCTCTCCATTTTCACCCGCATATCTAGAAGGTGATTAAAAAAAAATAGTGATAGATAATTCATATTAATTCTTGGAAAAAAAAAGGAAATATACTTATGAGCAAAGGCCAAAAGATCCGCCGCGCGGCCCGTTCCATCACAAACAACTACAGGAACAGGGGGGTGTGTCCGTGACGTACTCAAGAACAGCTCGGATTGTATTTGTTCCACCCTCAATGACCAAACAAACCAAAGGTGTACAAAAGTCTCGTACTTAAAAATATAAAGAAAAGCAGGTATTAAAGTAGAAAAAAGGGATTATTTAATAATTTTTTTATAAAGCCCTATAACAGCCTAAGGGTTTGTTCATGCCTGATTGGAATTTTCCGTTCTTAATAACAGTAATCATTTTTGAGCTTTTGGTTAGAAATTAAAAAAATAAACTACATTCAAATTAACTAACTAACCCTTCTTCCAGATTTTTATTTAACAAAATGAATTGTGAACATCGACACACAATAACATTCTGTAGACCAAACTATTGTTGGGTTTTGCTCTGAAAGTCCAATACCCATCAAAAACAGTTATGATTTTATGTGAATATCCAACTATTTCGGTCCCTTAAAAAATAGGTCTGTATCGGTCACAAAGAAAAGATTGTTCTCGTTTGAAATTCGGTCTAGACCGATTCAATAGATGAAGTGTTGATGACGTGATGTGAGTTCTAAATGGTAAACATCGACCAAAATAACATCGTAATAAGTTAAATGTGTTGCATATATCATATATGTACATCTCATAAGTAAGGAGTGGGTAGAAAACTGGACCATAGATTGAGACGGAAAGAGATCGGTAATGATTGTGTTGCAACGGTCTTTACTTATTCGGTCCAAACCAGTCTTAGAACCCCTTCTATCTGTCCTTAGAACTGATTTAAATAAAGAAGCAATACAGTTGAGGGACGTTATGAAGGACCGAACTTTTTAAGTCTTTAGGACTGATATAAGGACCGACACAACACTAGGTTTAGAGATAGAAAAAATGGCGCCACGATTTGAAATTGATTATATTTCATTCTACAGTCTAAGTATCTGACTGTACCAAAATATATGGGTTCAATCAGTCAAGAAAAAATCACTTAGGACCGAATGGGGGGGGGATCGGTCTTGGATCTAGTCTCATCACTAGTTAGAATAATAAATGAGTTTTTCATTTCGAATACGACTGTAATGTAATGTATGTACTTAATATGTTGAGGGAGATGGTTTAGGTATTCTATCGCTCCCCAAACTTTAAATCCCTTTTTTCCTCATTAAAATAAGTAGAAGAAAAAAGTCTATATATATCTTTGAATGCAATTTCTTAAACACATATGTATACTAATCAAAGTTATAACGATGCAAAAACAATATGAAAAAAATAGAAAAAAATACATACGTAATTGACTATCATTTCCCAACTTTTGTGTGGAGATATATTTTTCTAACTTTCGACGCAGTGCAATTTCTGCCCCATATTTTCCTACGGTCCCATTGTCCACAAGTAAAAAATAAGCATGGTTTTTATTGAGGGAAGCGAATCGGGATCTGGAAAGTAAATTGAAAATTATACATTATTTTAGAAGAGAGCAAACACTTTAAATTTGGTTTTATTTTATTCAAAGATGTAGATCATCATATATTGTATTACTCGAACAAAAGTTGACTTTACCCAGGTCGACACTTTTCTAAAAATTAATCCAGCTTATGCGAAATATTGTATAGAAAATGTGACTTAGCTTGAATTTGAATCAAAAACATTTGAATAATGATTAATTAATCTTCTAATATAACTAGAGCTGTATAGTTTGTAATGAAAAAAGATATATGGTATTACTGAATTAAAACCCTTGTTAATACTACTTGCATATAGTATGCTTTTGAGAAGAGAAAATATATACCTTCCATACCAAGTGGTCAATTAAAATCTAAACACATTGAATTTTAAACTTCAAAAAGATATAATTTATTCATTAAAAATATAATTTAAACAAAATTAATACTATAAATAGATGCCTGTATGAGCTCTCTTTATCATTAATGTAGCCGCCCTTAGCGGCAATGATGGCTTCCAGGCGGAAGCGGAGGCCTGGCACCCACTGTGGATGTGATCCTCTGTTATGGTATCCCAGTGCTGGCTAACAGTGGCTTTGAGGGCCTTGGTGTTTGGATGACAGACACTGCGTGCCTTCCCCTCAAATTGGACTCAAAAGGTGTAGTTGAGGGGGATTGACCTCAGGGCTGTAAGACGGCAAAAAAGTGTCGCAAAAGAACTTTAAGGACTCATAATTAATAAAATTTATCTTTTTGACGTTTAAAATTCAATTGTTTCAGATTTTTATGGATTAACAGGGATATCAATTTTTCGATAAATTATCAATGTGCCACATCGATGGGTTAATTTGCTACAAAAAATTGCCAACTCTAAAATTAGTACATTCAAAACATTCAAATTTTCATATTTATTACGATAAAAAAAGAATATTTGATAGATGATTCAATCTCGTGGTAAGTGAGGAGTAAAACTCATCAATCAGTATTCGAGTTGTGTAAAGTAGGTGCCTAAAAGAACTATTAGAATACGTTCAGAGTATTAACAAAGAGGGGGGATAAATGTCCAGGGTGGTTCAGATAAATTAGGAAAATCTTTAAAGGCTGATAATGAACGAACTAGATTGGTTATAACCATATTTTTTATATTCTTTAAAAGCTAATGAAAGTGGTTTTTAGTGATATAAAAATTTCCGAGTGCCTCTTACACTCAGTCCATGTTATAACAACATCCAATTATTCATAATAAGATCCACTTTTCTGGATAACCTCGTCCACACGGCACCGGAAGCTATGGCAGGCCCGGATGATCTTTGCCATTGTAGAGGAAATGTACTTCTTCATGGCCTCATGATATACCCTTTGACCAGAGGTAGAAATGGTATGGGGTCAGGTCGTGGCTGTTTTTAGGCAAAACATCCGCCTCCAAAAGTGAGCATATTTTGTGGGCAAGATATCCAGGGAATGAAAAATTAAAACTGCAAAACCAGAACCAGTACAATGGCAATACTGGATCAACACGTGGTCCCCCGGGCCTGGAAAAGTTTCTGTTACACATCAAAGGCCATACAACCCTTTTAAGAGACCATCATTCCTTTCTGGCTGAAAACAATGTGGCTTCCATACTTGGTAGATGCCAACACGCTCAACTTTTCTATCTGGTCGCAAGTTGAGGCTAGGGCCTGCTGGATAATGTCTCAGAATCTCGAAGAACTCAAGAGGCTATTATCAAAGTCGATGGAAAAAATTTCAAAGGGTAATGGGCACTTTGTCCATAAAGTTCAATCGCCACGAGTACATACACCGACCTTTAATGTCCCAATGTGGTCCAATGGAAACCTGTACTACCTTTTGGATAATCTATTCCAAATATGTATTCAACTTAATTTTTTTTTTTTTTTTTTTTTTGTGACTTTGTCTAATTTTGTCATTTAGAAAATTATGACAAATCTTAAAACTTTTTAAATTTTATCGATTATCTCAAATACATTGTTTCTTTCGATGCTGTGTACAGGGATCTAATTCATCCATTTCATACAATTATATACATTCAATGGCTAATAACATAAATCATTTTTCTTGGAAAAACTTTATTTTTTTTTGTAAACATTAGCTAATTAAATATCCGAAACACACATTAAAAAAGATTACGTCATATGTAACACAGCTTCTCAGTAGGATATACCGAGTGGTCCATAAAAATTTGAACACTTTGAATTTTAAACTTCACCAAGATATAATTTAGGAATTAACAATAGAATTTCAACAATATTAATACTTTAAATAGATGTGTGCCTGAGCTCTCTTAATCATTAATATAGCCGGCCCTTAGTGGCAATGGTGGCTTCCAGCTGGCGATGGATGGCCTAGCACCCCCTGTAGATATAGGCCAGCTCATGCTGTGCCAACTGACAGTGGCATTGAGGGTCTTGGTCTTTGGATGACGGATACTGCAGGCCTTTTTCTCGAAATGTACCCAAAAGGCATAGTCAAGGAAGTTGGCATCAGGGCTGTAGGAGCCAAGGAGTTTAAAAATAAAAACAGTTGAAAAAGTCCTGCAACTGCTGGTATCAACATTGGCCTTTACACCCATCTTTTTATACATCTCTGAGCAGTTTGGTATGAAACCCCGAGATCTCTTGCATGGCCCTCATAGACTTGAGGGTATTGGCCTAGGGATTTTTCTTTAACTCCTACAGATCCAGCTTGGCCACTTTGACGGAGCTCTTCTTCCTGTCCAACGTGTCAGACTAGCTGATGGCGTAGACAGTGGTCCTGGAGACGGCCAACTACTTGGAGTGCGCAAATAGAAATTTGTAGATCACGTTCAAGTGTAATTTTCTCGATTTGCTGTACGTAAACTAAAGAGCTCAGGTTTGATTTATTTTGTAACTAATGGTTTATGCATTAATATAATATGAAAGAATTTCAATCACTCAACCTTCATTAATTATTGAAAAAGTAAGTGCTCAGATTTCAGTGACCACTCTGTATATACAACTAGAGATGGGGTTATTTTTTTAAACAGAGTAGACAGGGATTGTGTTTATTCAGCCTTAATTATACAAAAAAGTATCTAAAGTATAACAATACACTACTGATTTGTGAATCAGTCTTGTGCCACCTCTTTAACGGTATTTTTGATAGGTGTAGTGAAGGATGTCCAAACAGTAGCCTTTGGGCCGTATTTTGTCCCGCTTAATATTAAAGTTCAGCCCACTACTCATTCTCACTTCAAGTAGTATTTTGAGCAAAATTGTCAAAATATTATCAAAACGTGTAGAACGTCATAATACGTAAATACATTGAAAAATATTTCCCAAATAAATAAATTTTTGAAAAATTATGAATCTATGGGAGGGGAATTTAATAAGAAACCAACACATTTTTACTTTCAAGGTTTCTTTCCCCTATAAGAAGTTCATGCGATCAAATTGTGCGGTGGAGTAAAAAACCCAAGTCCCCCCAGATTCGACTTGAAAAATTAGATTTGCCCTAAATTTAAAATAAATACAACTGTTTTTAATTGTTTTGTTTCATGAAGCCATTTTTCACGAAATTTAATTTAATAAATTCTATGACCCATTAAAATATTCCAAGTTGCAATGCAGCCCATTATATTAAAAGGTTGGACATCCCTGGTGTGAGAGTTTCAATCATAAATTTGGACACATTAACGAATAGCTGGTCTTGTAATATTTCAAACGAGATATTGCCAACAAATACGAGTATATCTTACTTCCAGACAAAGGTGGAAACTAAATGAGGAAGGTGAAACATTAGGGGGCATGTGCATGGCCGAATTTGCAAAAAAAAAAAAAAAAAAAGTCCCTGGACCAGTCTACTGTTCCAAACGTATTCAAGACTATTTGGGCAACACAAAGAGGTTTGAAGAGTGGTCATTCTTGAACATAACATCGTTTCATTTCAGTAAGGACGTTTTTAAAGTCTTCTTAATTAACTCAACATCACCCCAGAGCCAGGAGCACAACCTGCTGGACTACCAAATCTGGTTGCAAGTGAAGTCCAAAGCCTGCAGGGTCTGTCACAGTAATATTTCTAACCTCAAGTTCTTCGCGAATAAAGAGTGGAAGAAGAGTAGCCGAAGCTACATGTGTAAGCGGCCTTTCAATCCTACTTAGAGCCTATCATTATTTGGCAAAGTGTTCGCACGGCAAAAACATTTTCGGACAAAGTGTCCGCTAGGCAAAAATGTTTCGGACAAACTGTCTGCAAACCTGTCAGGGATATATGACGACTACTCGGGTGAAAGCGGATACTTGCCAATAAAGAAATGTCCAAAAATAAACAGAAAATTACTCAATGCCAATTACCTAGGTGCTGGGGCCCGTTTTTACGGTTAATAGTCAAGTATATTTACATTTTTGTTCTAGTTGTGGTTATGAGTCCACTGGATTCTTTGATATGTGACTGATCATGACAATAAAAGGATTAAGAACCTTAAGGAACAACTGTGAAAATACACATAGCAGTTGCATAATTAATGATTCAAGCACATTTAGGAACTGATACAAATTATAAGCAAACAGTTAAGTTAATTAAATATATCTTTGCCCTTCTCTAAGCAAAATAATCAGAAGTACAAACCTATAATCAATTAAAATCAATATCCTACATATTAGTGTTGAGACTCGTGTTTAGTCTTATGTGATTTTTTCTAGACCGATTTTTCGGTGCGGATCTTGATGTAAGATTGTGGAAAAAATTTTTTGGTCTCAATTATGGACCAATTTTTTTCGGTCCTACCCTGTGGACCAATTTTTTTCGGTTTCATATATTATTAGAGGCATTTCTTTTTTTTTCTAGATCAACTGTCATTGATTTAAAAAAAAAAAAAAAAAATCAAAACAACACGCTATGGTCTTATACAAATACTGTTTACATATAAAAGACAACGGGATTAAAAATCATATGAGCTATCGCTGTTTAAACTTCGTATGACGTGATTGTACTTGAAAATACATATGATGTCATGTTATAAACAATTTATCAGTAAAATTGGTTGAGACGTGCTTATTTAGGACCGAACTGGACTGAATTTTTCTTTGAGACAAATCTAAACCGAGCTTTTTGTTGGACAAAACTAAAAACTTATTCATGTGGTCAATTACCAAAATACCCACACCCGAAAAAATGCTTAGAATTTACAACCTTATTTATTAGGTACCAGCAGTAGTACCCAGCATTGCCCCAAGTAACTAGGCGTCATCTAAAAGACAAATTTTGCTTTAATAATATAGGACATAACTCACTATTTTTCATGAGCAGACCCACACGTAACTATTCAATACTTATAGCAATTATTATAACGTGTTCTCTCTGTCAGAGTAAAAGAATAATAACAAGGTTTTGAGGGGGAAAGTATATGAAGGGATGACTGTTGAGTACTTTAGTCTCTCGAGTTCTCACAAAAAAAACAGAACAATGTTGCAATCTTCTACATTGTTATTTCTTAGATCATTATAGGAGCATTATATCCAGTTCACCCCGTATACTCATTCGATGCTATATGTGCACCCCGGCAATATTTCACTAATATGAATACATTGTTACTTTTTTTTTATATGTTTATGATATACATCAGGGAGCACCATATTGAGTGCACCCGTAACTGTTTTTCATACGGACAAATAAACTTTCCTGTATTAATATAAATATGTTGAAGGACATTAAATTACATATGTGATAATCTGCCCCATTGGTATTTAAAATGATGTTCCTTTTGAGCAGAAAATATTTAAATATAGAGGTGTTCCCGTCTAAAACTGAACACTCCTTTAAATTTTACGGTTTGAGGACTTGACGAGGGGTTCTCTTGTAGACCTTAAGGCCAAGATATTTCTTAACTAGCCGGTCCATGGTCCTTCTGCTGACGTTGAACTCCCTGGAGAGGCTGCTGACGGTGACCTTGCCTCTCTTGTCCTCGACAGACTTTTTCATGGCAGCAACCATTTCGTGTAACCTTCGAAGCCTTGACTTAGATATTGTGGTCGCCTCAGGAGTCCCTTTGGCTACCACGCTGTAAACAGTGGTGCGGCTGCAGTTCAAAACCTTGGCAATTTCAGTGGGAGTTTTTCCCCGTGCGGAAAGTTCCAAAATTGCGACTCGACGTCTCTCCATATTATCGGCTGTTGTTTCACTTTTGGTATTTAGATTTTGCTGGAGGTTTGTTAATAACTAGTCAAGACCCTTGCCTTGAAGTATAAACCGGTTTTAACTCAATAAAATCACGAAATGTGCATGGCGTAAAATTTAAAGGAGTGTTCAGTTTTAGACACGCACACCTGTAATGAAAAATGAGGGATGTCGAATTGATTTAATGAGCTAGGTATAAACTCATTATTGTCATGATCCTTCTACTAATTACAAAATTAGACTAGGAGTACAAATTTAGATAGGTCAATATATAAATGATTTCTCCTTGATTATTAATTATACAAACAAAAATATATATATATAAAGATTTAGCATGAACAGTCTTTGTAAATAGAAGCATATACTCTGTTTTACTGGATAAGCTCAGTCATTAACCTTTTAAGTAACCTTGATGTATGTAAAAATAAATTTTTTTTCTTCTTTTTGTAAGGTTTACTAGAAATATATATGAATATATACAAGGGTTTCACACTAGTGTTGGACTTCGGTCTGGAAATCTCAGACCGGTCTGAGACCCTTATGACTTTTGTTGAACCAAACTAATTTGGTCTAGATAGCCAAAATGAACAATTCGGTCTAGTTCGGTCACAAGGAAAATCAGCTTTATTTAAAGTTCAGACCGATTTCAAATGAATATTGAAGATGACTTGATATGTATTTTCAAATTGTGAACACGGCTCAATGGCGTCATACGAACTTTAAACAGTGATCGTACGGAGCATCCCGTCGTCACTCCCGGAACACGAAACTCCGAATACGAGCATCTCTTCAGTATAAATGATCAAGTCAAAAGTATATTCCTTCGGTTTTGTTAATCATCCTTTGGTTTCAACTCTTGGACAACAAAAAAGTCCGATTAATCCGGTGTTAATGAAATAAGAACAATCATAGACCTTAGCAATTGTCAAATTAAAAATGTATCTACACTTTAAATACCGGGCCAACCATTATTATTATATATTTTTTGTTGATAATGTTCGTTTAATTGGTTAGATGGAGATGCACTGATTAAGTATAAGTAAAGATTACAGTATTACATTTAGTCCATCCAATTTTGAGAGGTTAAGAGTCATTTTTTTACAATTTTCCTATGAACAAAGTTGTAGAACACATAATTAGCTGTCGATTGGTAATAAAAACATTGTCCTAGTTGCCAACATGAGCACACAGTACAAGAAGAGGATTGAGATAGCAGCTCTCCTCCGCACAGAATATTCCCAGTAGGCGATCGGGGAGCGGACTGGATCTTCGAGAAAGACTATTTACGTCTTACATGCATGAACACTAAGACAATGTTTTTCTTAACAACAGAGAGCTAATCATGAGTTCTACAACATTGTTCATAGGAAAATTGTTAATAAAATGATTCTTAACCTCTCAAAATTTGAATAATAGAGATGATTAAATAATAAAAGTTAGTTGAGTAGTTATATAATTTAGTTGGATGGTTATAATTTCATGTTGGATAAATGGATGAATAGATTTTGAATGTTATAGGCATATATTTTTCCTCATGGTATAGTTATGCAATGAGAAAAAATTAATGTAAAGCTTGAATTAGAAACTAATTAATGCCAGAGTAAATGTATAATTTAATAGTGTTAGATTTGGGTTTGAAAATCCTACACCGGTCTGAAACAGTTACAGTTTTTAGTGTACCAAACTAAATTATGTCCTTTTAAGAAGTTCCGTCAGGACTGGTCTCAAGGAAAAATTCGGTCGAGATTGCCCTGATTTTTTTTCTTTTGTCTAGAACAGTCTCATTTATGAATCAGTCTCGATGAATTCTATAGATGAATTGTTAATGACGTCAATTGTATTTCTATATCGTTCTTTAATACATAGTAGTAATGTTGGTTTTTGATTTGAAAATCTAATACCAGTTAGACAAATTATGATTTTTGGTGGAACAAACTAATTCAGTCCTTTAAAACAGTTAGGTCTAAATTGGTCCCGAAAAAAACCCGGTCTGTAAAAGTCTCATTTAAAATTCGATCTAAACGGATTCTATATATTAAGAAACTATTAAGTCAATTGTGTTTCAAAAGTGTCAATATTGACCTATAATAACACCATATGAAGTTAAAAGTACAGCATAAATCAGGAGTCATAAAATCGGACCATTTAAATCCGGTGTAGACCAAGGATGTCTGGACCGTGGCCCGCTTGTTTAAGCACGGTACAGTCCTCATTTTTCCTTCAAGTAGCATTTTTTGAAAAATAATCACTGTCAGAAGGGAATTTTTAGAGATTTTTATCAAAAAAATAAAATAAAAGGTAATTTGATCAAATAATAGAATTCAAAAAAATCTTGCAAAAAATTAGATTTTAGCTTAATTAGAAATAAATATGTATTTAATAGTTTTGTTTTATGAAGTCATTTTTGATGAAATTTAATTTTAATAGGTTCTGTGGCCCATTAATATATTTGAAGTAACAATGCAATGAATATCTTGGACATTTCTAGTCTAGACAAATCTCACAGATGAATTATATATTTATAGTATTTCGGATACTAATGCATATATACGCCTAATTTTCATGCATAATGCAATCACCTATCAACTACAATATCTTATCTCCCTCTTAAGGGGGGAAACATCAAGAGCAAAAGATTAATAACCTTCTCTTGCAATAAAACTAGCATGCACTCATAAGTATTCATAAAAACATCAACTCTTTCTTCCTTCAATCTAAAAGGATGTTCCATTAAGGAAATTAATGTACATGTTAAGTATTCAATGAGTTCCTACAATTTGGCAGAATTGAGTGAAACATTTGTTCTTTTGCAAATCATCTGGTTAATTGTCGTAAAAAAGTTTTTTAGAGGTAACATTGATTCATCTTAAGAATAATCTAAAAATTAAAAAAAAAAAATTGATAATTTTTCGTCAAAACATATCAACGGGTGAACTGTATATAGTTGTACCTAGTGTTGTGTAGGTCTTTATTTATTCGATCTAGTCCAGTCTTAGGGTCGGTGCTATCGGTCCTTAGGACTGTTGGTGATTGGGAGTGGCCCTTAGGACTGTCAGACCTAGGATTTTTTCGTAAAAATATATATGGTTTATTGAGCCAAATAATATATATGAAATATATATTAAGATTATTGCACATATCTTGCAAAAAATAAGATATCTTTTATTATTATACAATATAATAGGAACATATTTTATTCTTACTTAGTTATATAATTTATTCTATCATATTACGAAATGATTCAAAGAGGAAAAACACCCTCATCGACGTCACGAAGTATTGATTTTACCCTCTTAAGGACCAACTAGTGGGACGTGACCAGTCGAGTAGAGTCCCATCCAGTACAGTCACGTCCCACTAGTTGGTCCTTAAAGAAGGTAAAATCAATCCTTCATGACGTCAATCGGATTTAATTATTTCATTCATATAATTATTCTATTATATACTGAAATAATTAAAAAATGAAAGGGAAAAAACCCCTCATTTATGTCGCGAGACATCGATTTTACCTTCTTTAAGGACCGACAAGTGTGATTAAAATGGACTAGATGGAACCAAACTAGACTGCAGTCCTTAATAAGGGCCGACACAATACTAATGCAGACTGATTCATATACCAATATACACGGAGCACTGTACAAAAATAATTGAATTCTCGATGGCATTTACTTCAAAACGTCATATTAAAAAAGAATAAAAAAGCAAGTAATACATTAAGTAAAATGTTAAAAAATAAATGACTTTATATGAAGTTTAGAAATGTGCTTTAAAGTATTCCCTCCCTGGCTCATCAAATATATATTTTTTTCTTTCTAAATCTGTTATTTTAATTTTTATTCTTGAGGAGAGAACATCTAAGTACAAACAAATTTTGTTCTTTCAAGAAGTTTGATCCTAATTGCTCTTATTTAAAATTAATTCTAGATCGGTTTTACAGAACGTCGTAATCTTTAATGTATCACGGAACCTTTCCTGCTAAAATGAATAAATTAAAAACCCAATATCTGTTGGTAGTTAGCCAATTCCTCCTAACTAAACGTCAACAAGGCCACAGTCAGTTGGGTAAAAAAATGTTTGACTGATGGGGACAACCTTAATGTCAAACCCAAAAGTTGAACACCCACTAAAGTGAAGCCTAAAGACATCATGGATGCCTTTCAGGTCAACCCAACGATGAAAATGTCAGGGTACGCCAAGAAGAAGAAGGTGTATCGGTTTACTTTCGGCAAGGACATCTGAAAGGCTGAAGGAAGGTCGCTTAGAAGAATTGAGAGGCCATTCCTGCCCCAAGGCCAAAAATAACTCCGTATTCAGCGATGTCACCAAATCTTGAGTGATCTGAAGGACAATAGTAACCGGGTCATAACAAGCAAAATGATCGTGTGGTATGCTTTAATAAGGCTGATAACAGCATCAGGACAGTCACCAAGACTAAATCTTGTTGGGGGTTGCGGCATCAACTGGAGAAAAAATGCCTCCAATATGGGTTCCTATTGGATACCAGAATCCCCAGGCCACTACATGATGGTGTGAAGAAAAATGTGGCCCCATAGATAGCCAAGATTATGAAGAAGTAAAACTAGGCAACGTAAGTATTTCAGCAGGACGGGGCTCCAGCGCATAAGGCTAATATTATAAAAGAGTGGACGGGTAGCAACATGAACTGCTGGTACAAGAACCTTCGGCCCCCTTAGAGCCCAGATCTGAATCCACTGGATTAATCTAGTTGGTGGCAAATTGAGAAGACGGCCGGGAAAGTACGCCACCCTAATATTGATGCCCTGAAGACCTCCATTAACCAGCAGTGGAAGATCATGAAAAAGGACTACGTTGACAATGTGTGCAAGGGGTTCCGGAGGCGGTGGGAGGCTGCCATTGAGGCTGATGGTGGCCAGATTCATAATTAATGTGCATTGTTATAGTAAAAAATATTATAAAATAAAATTTTCTATGTATGTTTATTCATCTTGATCAATTATGAGTATTTTAATGACTACTTAGAGGTTGATCTCAGTACTTTTTCTACAACTGGTAGAAATATTATACAGAAATTGTTGGAAGTGTTTCTACTACTAATTATAATTCAATCAATTAACGTTCTGAACATTGATTAGGGGAATAGAATTAGAAACATCAACAACTGACAACAAAATACATACTATATTTTTGTGTTAGGGTAGTTGCCTCGTGATAGATGAATATTTTCAATTTTTCAATTGTGAACATCGTCCTACGATAACGTCATATGAAAGTAAATGTATTACATAAATTATACGTCTTGTACAACTCATAAATTAGGACTTTGAACCGAAATATCGGTCCAAAACAGTCTATAAAAAAACTCTACAAAACCAAACTGAAAAAGAAACTCGGTCTTGCACCGAGTCTTAACACTAATATTTAAGAAATATTTCAGTTGAATTATGTTCAATTTTCTTTCAACTCTAAATAGCATATTTCAAAATCACAAAAACGATTTTTTCCACCATCCTTTGATCTATTATATAACTATTTTTCTTTTTTTTTTTGCATTTCAAGTATATCTATGCACTGACAGAAATGATTAATAATACTGATTTAAATTTATTCGCTATTACTTTTATTAGAGAAAAATGTTGAAAACCTAATCTAACTTGACTTGACATAATTTAAAATTATTCTCCAAGGTTATAAGAAAAACAAGGTTATACCATAACACTATCCCAATTGATGTTTAACTTCCATCACGCGTTTTAATAGTGACGTGAAAGAGTATAAGTGAGGAACCAGTCCTAGAGATATGAAATGAATGTCATAAATGTCCGAAAGCCATGAAATGAATGTCATAAATGTCCGAAAGAATCTCCTTTAGAATCACCAAATATATTAATGTTACCTTTTGGGGTTGCTGACTTATTTTCAAATTTTCTTCCTCTTCGAACAGCATTAATAGAGTCATGAACACCTTGTGATTTCATTTTCCTTTTATGAATTCCTCTTGCTTCGTAAGATTTAGTTATTTTCTTCAACGTCTCTCTTGTTAAATCTCCCCCTGCCTTGAGATATTCTTGTCTCAATTCGTCGTTATTCGTGGCAACAATGCATCGAAAAATATACAACTGTTCGATAGACATGTTCTTTACATCTCCTTCACCTTCTAAAATATACAATCTTCTTTCGAAATCAGACATATCTTCATCTTCTCTTTGAGTTACCCTGAAGTATTTTAATCTTCTTGTAAACAATGGATAAATATCAAGAAATTCTTCAAATATTAGTTGTTACCACTCAATAATCGGCATTATATCATACAATTCTAATGAGGGTGGTAGTGGGTTGATTAAGATTTAGAAAATGAGTCATGTAAATGTTTGAAAACTTTTGTTTTAACCTTCTGGTAGTAAACATCCATTTTATAGCACGGGGAGTGAATTGTGTAAAAAAATAAACCACAAAAATAAAACGTGTTTATTTACACAATGAACAGTAAAGATATTTTAGTCATTACTAAATTTACATTTTGTATTATTTTTCAACTATTCCATCCGTTTTGCACCCGTAAATATAAATTAAAAGATCTAAAATGACTTCGGTGGGTCTCAACATGACGTAATTTGTTATTCTTACAGTAAAAACAATTCATTATTATTCTTGATAAAAGTATCTATGAAATTTTTATTAATTTTAAGCGAATTTTGGGAATCAAATCATTTTTGTGAGTACTTTAATTTATATTAATTAGAATAGTGACTGGAGCCGCAGTTTTTAAGGTTAACAAAACCTGATAAGGATTGGTTATTTGGTAACTTTGTTTTTTTTTTAATACAAAAATTACAATTGTTTGGAAAAAAAATGGTAAGGTCACATTTTTCTGAAAAATAAATAGAGAAAATTATTTTTTTGGAAAAAAAATTCAAAAATCCACAGCTAATAACCAAAAATTTCAAAAATCTATAGCCATTCTCAAAAATTTAATCATTAGGAAAGAAATTTCAATCTTAGTCTTGTTATTGTTATTTTATTTTTTTTTGGTTCCCTAATTAGAGATCTTCTGTGGACCATGTTCCCCATATTTATTTTTTATCTTCGTCCCTGCATATTCTGTTTTAGTACAAATATTAGAATTTTATAATTGATAATTTTTAAAGGTAAGAAATATTTATATGTAAAATATAGAAAAATAAAAATGAACATTAAAGTAAGGTATATCAAAGAGAAAATATTGCAGAAAGAATTTAAAAAATAGTTTAATATTAAAATGATTCAAACAGCATTGACTCCAAATTGTACATCTAGTATTGAAGCGTCCTTAAAGAATGTTTAAAAAACATTTTGTTTGAAATTTTAATATCTTTTCCCCTTCGTAGTTCCATACACCAATTGTCACCCAATATTTAATTAGAGGTTGTAAGACCTAGTCAAAGGCCTTTGCAAAGTCTATAAAGACTCCTACCACTCTCCTTTTCATGTTTAACTTTGTGACAAATTTTAGTAGGGTTCCGAGAATGAGGAAGTTCTCTGAACATCCATTTACCTCCCGACCCCCCTCCGACACTCACTGATCGGTACTTGCTTCAGAGGAATGAAGGAAGTATTTCTACAAAGATGGGGATCTCTCCAGCTAGGAGTATCTTATTTAACATATGGTGATCACTGGGATGTCAAGGGATCTAAACATACTATCATCCATACCGAGAGGGTCTTTCCATGCACCCATGGATGGGAGGCAGTTTTTGACCTTATCCTCAGAGATCGGCCCTTGCAGATCGTAATAACTGTCTGTTTTTCATCTTTCGAAGTTAAAAAAACTTATCGGTCCATCCCTCCAGAAAAGTTTTAGATTCTTGTTTTTATTGGCCTGGCTAATTGTAGGGCCTATGAACTACCTACCAACAGGTACACAGACGAGGGTATTTTGTTTGCTATCGACGCACGACCAGGAGATCCAGAGGGTTTCTGGAACATATCTTTAACGGCTGGGAAGAACCTAGTAAGTTGGATCTGTTCCCTAGTCATTTCGTCATTTAATAAAGGACAACCATTAAGAAGCAAGTAAATATTAATTAAGGTCAAAAATATTTTACACCGTTAAGTTTTATTATGAACGTAACAAAAGGGAAGGATGAGACAAGTAATTGTCAAACATGGACCTAAAAAGGCCACCCTAATACTTACCTTCATGTTTAAAGCCAATACAATTTGATTTATTTCCTATAATAGTTTATAAGTATATTCTTAGAAACATGAATAACCTAGATTAAGCTCGGGAACATGCAGACGTTACATTTATAACATTAAATTATATCTTCAATTACCTATATAGGGAGCCATACACAATAGGGGGATCATATGAATAAAAAAGTGAGATACGTATTTCTTCTTTTCTGGAAAGTTGCATATGGATACAAGGAACTCTTCCCAATAAGTGACATTTTCCGAGACCCTCCGGTTTTAACTTAAATACATTTTAGGATAAGTATACTCTTGGTGTACACTGTATTGATTTAAATGCTCCGTTATTTTTCATTACCTTTATGAAATCCGCTTACGCCAATCAATCTGGGAAAATTTCATCAAATTCTTATTTGGCTCCAAAAAATAAACTTTTGATAATTGTAAGATTTATTTTGAACTTCTATACTCCGATGTGGTTTCAGATAATATCAATCCAACATGTAGTGAAAGTGCTAGACATTTTCAATATGCAATAACCTTATTGAAAGATATAGACAAGGATCTCACTCCAATTGTCCAAAAAGTTCTTAAAATAAATAGTCTTTTTGCACATTATAAAAATATATTAATAACTAATTTGGATGATAACGATTCCAAAGTTAGAAAATATGCATTGGAAAAAGTTTTAACTACAAAAATGACATACGACCCACAGAGGCACAGAGTTCCTGATTTAATAAACTTTTATTCAAAAAATTTTTAAATATGAATGATTGGTCAAAAGTAAGTATTTCTGCTCCCCCCATTTGGCAATATTGGCACGTTGAAGATTTAAAAAAAAAGCTGATGAGGAACCTATCCAAATTAATCATTTTCCTTCCTAATTCCCAGTCCGTAGAAAGAGTGAGCTGTGAGACTGGTTTCTGAAGTTTCTACTACAGTTTACGGATATAATCAAAGGCATGGATGGCCTGGAAAATTCTACTCTTAAAGAGTTTATACATTCTTGAAAATTATTAGTCAAAAAATAAAAAACTATCATTTCAGATAAAAATCTACTTTTGCATGCGTAATCAATGCAAATCAAAAAAGTGAAGTGATTTACCCAAAAAATTATAATATATTTTTTTTTATTTTGATATGACTAATAATGTTTATTAATACTTTTTTTTAAATTTTCTTTATACGAAAAAAGTGTTGCTTCATGTAGAAGCATTTAAGCAAACCCCAAGGGCCGGGGGGGGGGGTATCAGAATAATTCATTTATTGGCAAAAGTTCCTTTTATCAATATGCAATTTTCGAGAAAATAGGGATGACGTATCTCACTTCTTCATTCATATGATACCCCTAATATACAAAGTATTTACGTAAGTCTTTGCTGGCTAACCTACGTACGTAATTTCATATTCAAGTATTAATTAAATAAAAAGATAAATTTCAATAGAATGAATGTTTTTATTACAACTATGGGACAAGGAATAACTCAGACCGTGTATTTAGTGAATTTATGTAACCACATATTAATATTTTATTTTCAAATCACGTGTCTTCTAAAAAGTGAACTAATTTCACTGTTATAACTCATAGATATGTTATAATTGAGAGTGTTATGCCACGACTTTCACGAAGAAATGTCTGATGCTGGGCTGAGCAGAGGGCAAGGAGTAAAATATAATATGCTGAATCTTTATTTCGAGTGACAACTATAAAGTAGGTTCAAGGGCGTCCGCAGGATTATATATATATACTTTTTTTTTTGTACAAAAATTAAAAAAATTAAATTCTATATTTTCACAAAAAAATTCAAATATTATAGTGATAAGTAAAAATTCTGAATTGGGAGGGGGATACAGCCCCTACAACCCACCCCCTGTGGACGCCCCTGAGGTTCCCATTGCCCATTTTGTTAAATAATGAACTATGTTGCATCATCAAGAAAGGCTTCCTCGTCTTCTTAGGTATAATTTTAATGATGCTCCTTAGAAACTGGTGAAATATAATGAATTAAAATTCTACCATGATCTTTCAGAGTGGGTCTACCTCTCAATTTTGAAACACATCATTATAATTAATGATTATTACCACGCACTGAATCAAACATTATTAAAAGACAAAAACAGTTATTTAAAAAAATGTACTTTTTAGACATTTTTGATTGGGAATTGTGAGGTATGGCAGCTGCGATAACAGGCTTCAAGAATAACTTTCTTTCGGAGTAGCCTCGAGTCTTTAGAGGTTCTTGGTTGGAGTCAAACAAGATTCGAGTAATTTATCCAAAAACAAGAAGAAACACACAATTAAGTTTATTGACATTTTCATTTTCTTTGATGTAAGAATATTTGATACTCCATCCTTTCCAACTTGACAGTTTTTCTCCATTTACGAAACTTTAGCTTTTGTTCCGAACCTTTATTTGATTTGAGAGACTTATATTGGGACGAATATGGAATTCAATTTCACAATATTTTTGATGACGATCAATTTTGATTACTTTTAGTACAATTTGCAACGCAGCCAAAATGTTGATCAGAATAATTTGTTGATTGAAATGTACAATAATTCGTAGAGAAATAGAAATCTATACACTCAATTACAATTTTAAGAAAAATCATTCTAGCTTGCTATTGTGTTGCCTGGCCACATATGTCTAATAAGTTTATTGTATATACATCCCAATATTCTAAGAACCTATTTAAGTAATTAATTGTCTTTGTATTCAAATTTATCGAATGAATTGAGATATTTCAGAATTATATTCGTAGTTGAGAGCTTTGATTTGATTATGAGCCAGTATGTGGTCCATTTATGAATCCAGAAAGAGCTTCTCGTGAAAGTTTCAAAATAACAAAGACTTGCCATATGCCAATAGCTGTTGACCTGGATGAAATGCCACCCCGTCTCCAATGCAAATATATTTCCCCAAAACAAGAAATTCACGGTGGAACCGTTCCACAACAGGCAGAAAGACAGGTGGCTGACACTGGAGGTGAACAACGTAGAGATCAGCTCCTAGAAACAGCCACAGCAAGTCATGGTATTGGTCAACATGGCCAGTGATGGGAAACGATGCTTGCCATTTCCTTTGGGTACGGACAAAAATTGCAAAACTTTTTCCCAGGCTGAAGGAAAATTATCCATCTGGGAATAATATATTTCATGAAAAAGGTGTACCCCTTCAAACAGTGAGAAAATTGGATTGTCTAATGACCAACTCTTCCTCAAATTTTTGGTTAAGAACTATTGGCACCTAGCAACCATCCAGGAGAAGTTGGCTAAGTTGGCTAAGTATCCTGAGCTCAAAATCGCGGATGCTTGTAGCAGGATCCGTCTCTGTGTCCAGGGTCCCGTCGGCGCAAACGGATCATAATATAATATTTTAAAAAAGAAAATAGTCATGCACTTCTATTTTTTTGTTTCAGCTTAAAATTGATCAAATATACTATTGTAAATGAATAACAGCACGTAGTCTCTTTAACTAAAGAAAAGAGCCATTTACAGATGTTACAAGTTTAAACAGTGCCAAGGAGACACTTCAGTAATTTTATTGAAGAAACCCTACAAGATTAAACAACTTGACCTTAATCCTTAGATATCGTGTTTTTTTTTAAGTTTTGTATATATCAACATAAGTTGTACTTACAGGTATACAGTGTTGTCCAAAAGTCTTGAACCACTAAGATTTGTCACTTAATGTTTTGGCAGTAATAAATCCTATCTGCGATTTGATTGGTTGTAACGCAATCTGAGTGAAATCCTTCTATCCTGCTATAAAACCAAAGTGATAAGAGTTGTTTTAATTAGTCGAGATGCATCATCTTTTCAAAGCAGTAGAAGATTTCTATTGCGCTGGTTGATCACTCTACCAAATATTTTAGATTTTTAAACTTTTAATTAGTCTTATTTTTTGTTAAATATAAGAGCTTTAAATATTAATGGGAAGTCAAAAATGAACACCCAGGGTCAGCTAACAATCTGGAAAACGTCTGAAAGGTTAAAAGAAAAATTTATAGGGCCCCCCTACAAATCAATGGCTAAAATAACAAAGAAAATCAATGTGCCGGAGAGAGTATATTGTGTTTTCACTTGAGAAGAAATGAGACCAACGTAACGAGAGAATATTCGCTTCCACATCAAAAAGCCTCTAATCTTATGAATTGTTCCAAAGGCAGTTAATCATCGATCCCTTATGGTTCGTACATGGGTTTTAATTAAAGAAGAAAAGCTCCCCTAAGTTTTTATACAAGAGGGTCACCTTATGAAGACGAGTGAGTATATTTCACATGCTTTGGACCCTATAAGCATTTTTTTGTTATATTCAAAAGTATGCCATTTTAGAAGTGTTTAAATAAATTATTATTGAGTAAGGAAGAACAAATACTTGAGGAAACAAATATATCTTTTGTCAAATGACATATCAAAAAAGAAAAAAAATCTTACCGTGAGTGTGGCATGGTATGGACAGGATTTTCCTTTTTTCGACCAATTAATTCACGTCGATTTTCGAGAATACCCCAAGGTGCAATTCCAATTGAGACAACACGATCACCTATTTAGAAAAAAATGGTACATTAATCTTTGATATAAAGTAGGGCTGTTTAATTATATTTCGAATAACGTATTGCTTGTGAAGTTGAGGATCAAAGTATTTTTTTATCCCTTCAATTGGATAGTTATAAAGTGAGTTTTCAATGCAAGCAACTGATAATTGCAATAGTAGCTCTTATGTCCATTGATAATAAAAAATTATATTTTTAGTGAGCACCTGCAATGGAGAAAATAAGTGTTTGATCCCTTGTAGATTTTGTTTGTTTGCAAATGAACGATCTATAATTTTAATAGTAGTTTTATTTTACAGTGAGAGACATCATAAAAACAAATATAGTCTTTGCTGGGGAAATATGCTATTTATAACACCAAGGACACCCTCCCTTCCGTCAACCATGGGGTGGAAACATTATCTCTTGGCTGTGTTTCTCTACTAATGGGAAATGACGACTATATTGCAACGAATAATTTTAACAATTTAATTAAATTAACATCACCTTTCTCTGACAAGTATTTGGCGACAACCTCCTTCCCTCAGGGCAGGGCACTGAAAGGGGGTAAATAGGTATTCCCCCACGACAATTATAAAATACATACGACTATTGCAACAAAAGAGTACCTCAAGAAGAATCACATTAAGGTCATGGAGAGGCCCAACCCGTCTCCGTAAATCATTATTATTATTTTAATGTTCCTTTAATGGGTCAGATGGAATTGCACTGATTAAGTATAAGCCAACATTATAGTATTACATTTACTCCATCTGATCTAGGAATCTTCTGGGAAGTCCGTATATATAAAGTATATTTCCTTTTCTAGGAACGAACGGCACGCGAACCTCCACGCAATAAGTTCAAGAGAATAATTTCTCCAGAGCACTTTTTTCATTGAGCTACATCGTTCCATATGACATTAATTCCATAGAAATCTTTATGATTGGACAAACCTACAAAATTGGCAGAGAATCGTATTTAATTGACCCCCACTGTATATGATAATGGCCAACTAATATCAACGACGTTTTCTTCAGCTGCTCGATAACGGTCTTATCAATAAATTATTTGAATACAAAAATTATTTGCTATTCAAAAAACTTTGTCTAATTGTATCAGGACAGACTACTTAACAAAAATATCCCTCAAAATTGTTCCAATCTCAAAAGAACTTTTGTTCCCGGAGAGTAAGTTTCAAAGAAAAACGGATTCAAAAGTGCGTAAGGTGAGCTTTCATAACTCTGGTCCGTCTGACGATACAAAGCGTATAATTTTAAAACATACCAATGGGCAATTTATTTTCAAGCACATTGAATATTATAATCTTGAAAAATCAACAATCCCCCTTTTCAAATAAAGAGGTTCTGTCATTTTAAATTGTATAATTTTAAAGAATTGTTGAGGTTTGAATATCATGTAGAGTTCTTAGAAAAACATTTTCATTCCTATACGTGTTATGTCGAGTGTTCGCTATTTTTTAAAGCTGACCAAATTTAAAATTATCATGGATTGTGACATGTGTCTAGGTGTTGGTAATGCCCTCCTAATTTTTTTTTTTTTTTTCTGTACCATCAAAAACTGTTAGCCTCGATCCCGTCAATGTTGCAGTGTTCCGGGAGTACTTCAAAATGAGATCAAATTAAAAGAAGAAAAAAATCTTATTACAATTAAGGCATAATAAAAGAAAAACTTATTTGATAATTTTTTTGAATTTGTTTGTAATTTTTTTGACTTTATTATGCTGACGGTTTTGTATGCAAGAAATCATTAAGTAACTATTGACGGTATACAAATATAATTAGGTAATTATGTATTTTCTATTTATTCAACTATTTATATAATAAAAATTTTTCAAGAACAAGATACAAATGGTCATACGTATACATAGTTTTTAAATCTGTAAATAATCAGTAAATTAATTCATGAAATCAGACTTTTGAGATTTGTTATTCAATTTTGATCTTGAGTGATTTGAAACAATTAAATTTTTGGGTCTTTTCTCTTGATCATATGTTTTCTAGGATTCTTTTGTTGTTGATGCTACGTATCTTTCAACGTTTTGAGAATTGCACAGAATAACTGGTAGAGATAATCTTCACCTTGTGCACATTTTAACAATTCATTTTTTGTTGTGTCAAATATTAGAGGAGTTTAAGTTTAGTAATTTTCAGGATTTGCATTCAAGTTAATTAAATCTAAGTAATTAGTTAGATGTAAATTTAGAAATTTTTTTGTAGGAAAAAATTGACTGACTTGACCTTTTTTTTCTTTTTTTACGATCTTCTAATATGATGTGAACTGGTTTGAATCGAACAAAGAACGTATAAAGACATTTTCTGGATATGCAAAGCAGTAATGTGTCTTAAATAAGGTCGATTTTTTCATTTCTTTTTTGAGAGTTGAGATATTGCTTTGTTTGATTTATTGTAAATAAAAATTGTTTCGATCCGTGTTTGATGTGAGGGAATCTTTTATATGAAGGAACGTAGTACCATAGGCATTTAAAATCATTGTAAGAAGTCTTTTAAGTTTCACTGGTGGATTTTTTGAATATATAATCTTTAAAGGGTAAAAACAGTATTAACCCATCTCGCATCTGGTACTGTTCCAAGATGTTTTTCAAAAAAATTTCAGATACATAATGTGGCCCCTTTTGTACAATCTAATAGATCAGGACAAAGTACTATTGATCTCTGCTCAAACATTAATATAAATATTCATCTATGTCTGGTACACTTCCTTTGATAGCCACAAATGTTAAAGTGTACGTTTTATAGGAAAAGTTTGAAATTTGAGAGCTGTATAAGATTTTGCCCCTTTTATTTTCGTTTCATAGTATTTAAATAATTTTTTAAGTCAGTTTATTCATGTGAAGAAAACAAATAAACAACATCAAAAACAAAGATTTAACAACTAAGAATATTTATGTTCATTTGTATCTTGTTCTTGAAAACATTTAATTATATAAATAGCTGAATAAATACAAAAATCTAGAATTATTTATCTATATTTTTATACCGTCAATAGTTACTTCATGAATTTTAACTTACAAAATCAACTACATAATAAAGTCAAAAAAATTACTAACAAATTAAAAAAAAAAAAAAAAAAAAGTTTTTCTTTTCTTATGCCTTAATTTTAATTCGATTTTTTTTCCTTTTTTTAATTTGATCTCATTTAAAAGTACATTCAGAACGCTGGAACTTTGACCAGATGGAGGTTAATGGTTTTTGATGGCACAGAAAAAAAATTAAGGGGTAATTACCCACACCTAAACACATCTCACGATCCATGATAATTTTGAATTTGGTCAACTTTAAAAAACAGCGAACACTAGTATTTCGTCGTCCAATAGATTTGCAAACTCGCCGTTACTAAATAGGTCTAAGTTAATTATTGAGTTCTAGTAATTTTTTTTTTTTTTTCATGTGCATTGTTTCAATTTGAACAAAATCGGACAAAAAATGAATTAACAGGAATCAAAAAGGCAAAGGGTTTCGGATATTCTCAACGCGGATGTTGATCCAAAAAGAATTTCAGGCATTATCAGCGTGACCGTGAAGACAGTCCGGAACATCAATGTGGCCAAGGGGAATGGGAAAGGAGTCAAAAGGAAGGCAAGAAGTGAAGGAAAGGCTTTGAAGCGAGATAAAACATTTATTAAGTACTTGGAAGCCAAGATCAAGGAAGAACCAACAACATTAATACTCTGATTGGCTGACGAGTTCAACGTGGATGAGATCACCATCACGAGGGCAATTTATGATGACCTTGGCCTTAAGAGATTTGTAAGGACTCAAGACATCTCCTTACCGACAGGATGAAGGTCTTAAGGCTTGAGAGATGTAAAAAGTCCTTGATTACTTGAAGAGTATTCTGTCGACTGTGAAGATCTTCTCAGACAAGAAAATCTTCACAGTCGACCATGTTTTGAACCGCAGAAACGACAGATTTATAGTGGCAACATCTGAGGAAGTCCAGGGCAACTTCAGGACAAAACATCCGGAACAAATAAAGTGATTAGTGGCGTGGCCTCTGATGGGAAGAAAATGGATGCCTTGATATTCAAGCCCAATGAGAAAATCGGGGATAAGACCTACTATAAGGTCCTGAATTGGAAAATCTTACCCTGGCTGAAGGCTAACTATCCTGAAAACAAATATTTGTGGACCCAAGACGGTGCCCTAAGCCATAGGCCTTGAAGACACAGAACTTCTGTAAGAATTAATTTGCTGACTTCTGGGACAAGAACATCTGGCCCTTTTCCAGTCTTGATCTCAATCACCTCAAGTTCAGTGTGTGTCTTAGAAAACAAGGTTGGGAAAACTTTATACATATATGCGCAGGAGCTCAAGGCCAGCATCAAGAAACAATGTGTCAACATGTCCGCCGATTATATTTTGGAAACCTACGCCAAGTTCCGACCTCTTGTGGAGGCTGTGATACAGGCTGGAGGTAGCCATATTGAATAATTATTGCCAATATTGATTGCTCAAAGTTTTTTCAATAATATTTTTCATTATACTTTTCTAATAAAAAAATTATTAAAGTTTTGGTTTTGCTTCTTAATCACCAAAACTTTTGCACTCTGTACAACGATGATAAATTGACAGATTTTATTGAAAAGGCCGTATCGGGACCAATATCAATCTCTTAAATCAATTGAAGGCTCCAAACCATCATTCAAATCCTTGGGTATCTTAAAATATCCCACAAATTTGAATAATAATCCTATAATTGAATCAAATATGTCAATAAAATATTGGACTGTATATATATATATGAAGAAAAATATTAATTGAGATTTGACCGACCCTTTGATTTTTGTTCAAGATTGATTTTAATGTTGACACACCACATATTTAACTTATTTCATGTGATTTTTAATTTTTTTAAAGAATGAACTTGACATTTAATTATAGTAATATGACATATAAAAACTTTTTCACAAAGCAATTTCAATACTTTTTGATAATTTTAATTTGACTAACAAAAAGTAAATCCCTTATTTTTGTAATATAGAAAACTTACCTTAGTTTAGTTAGTTACACCATGGGATTATATCTGTAGAAAGCTAAAGAAATATTATCTCGTGAATAGCAATGTATAAATTGTAACCTTTGAAGCATTTGATTATAAATATGTTAAAATATCTTTGTTTAACATATGCTAATACTTTTTCGTCTCTATGCAAATATTCATAATATATATAAAAAGGTCATGCCAAAAAAGAATAAATATATTTGCAGATGATTCATGTTACAATTATCTGTAAAGGGGATTTATAATACTCACATTTTAAAAGATAAAATGATTTAATATTAGCCACACATTAAAATCATTCAGTGGTCATCAATTAATGATTGATTATTCATTTGATAATGAAAATGCTTCAAAAGTAGGCTAGAAACCGTTATTAGAGCCTTTGTCAATAAAATCATGACATCTACCAAAGGTTTCCGCAAGGGATGGGCTGGACATGACCTGTCCAAACTAAGGAATTTTTACTTTTTACAAGAAAATGTAATATTTAATTTATTTTTTTCAAGAAATGTAATATTTGAATTTTTTTGCAAATAGCTGTGAATTTTTGAAATTATTTTTCAATAAAAAAATAAATATTCAAAATTTAATTTTTTTTGTAAAGAGTTGTGAATTATTAAAAAATTTCAAAAAAAAAAAATTTCGTGTACAACTGTGGATTTTTGAAAAAAAATTCCAAAAAATTTAATTTTTGAAAAAAAAATTTCGTGTACAACTGTGGATTTTTGAAAAAAAATTCCAAAAAATTTAATTTTTGGAAAAAAAAAATTTCGTGTACAACTGTAGATTTTTGAAAAAAAATTCCAAAAAATTTAATTTTTTGGAAAAAAAATTAAAAAAATGAAATATTGAAAAACTCCCCTGATTGCCCAGTAAATCATACCTTTACTTCGAAAAAACAAACAAAAGTATAAGTTGTACTTTGTTGACGACTGTTGATAATTGGATTTTGTGAGTGAATATTATTCGCATTTCTTTTTTTTAAAAGAATTTCTGTAGTAAAAGTTTCTCCTCCAAAAACAAACACAACTTGATAATTAAAGAATCAGGGAAGATAATTAATTAATGTGCACTTAAAACTTGATGATTGATAATTGCACCAATTTTGCAAAGAAGTAGTGAAAAATAAGACTCCAATATGCATTTTTATAAAAAAAAAGAATAAAATATCTTATCTATAAGAAACATTAATAACACATATTCACAATACTAAAACTATACACAAATAATTTTGCATGTATACCACTTTTGAGCTGGGACAGGCTAAGACTGTGGTATCAATTTTGGCTGAGTTCATATAAGGGGGGTATGATATACCCAAAATCTGTTTTAGGGGGTTATATTATTTATCAATAAGTGCTTGGAGTTTCAAAAGCAACTATACAAATTTCTACGTTTTCTAAATTTATTCAAAATCAAAAAAGTTATGGCTTAAAAAATAAATATATGAAAATAATAGCAATTTCGTTTATTTCAGGTGCAAAAAAATGAACTTCCAATAAAATATGGGATTAGTAAAAGGAATAAAATTTGTGGAAATTTGTCTGGAGATTAGTTTGCATATACATTTGCCAAATAAAAATTGATGTTTAACTAAAATATCTGTCATTTTCCGAATAATTTTTTAATTTTTATCATTTTTTTCTCTTTTTTTCTTTCCACTTTTTCATCAAACGTTAATTTTCAGTTTTTTAAGAAAAAATGACACAAGAGGATGCTTTTTGCGCCAAAAATGCCTTTGCAATATCTTGATAGTAGTATTTTCAATTTCCGGATCATTTTTTTCCAAAATTTTTGCAATATTTTGCAAGTACGCAAAAAGTAAGTATTGGTAGGTTTGTGTTTCTTCTACAATTCCAATAAATGCTATAACTATTTTTTTGCAGAATTAGTGCAAAAAGTTTTTTGAAATTTTCTTTGTAAATTTCGATTTGGGAATTTTTTGAAGTAAATAAAAAATGAACTTCTCATCTAAACAATTTTTTAGATGCATATATGTTGTTATGTTATTTCAAGTTTATAATGCATTCTTTATATATATATATATATTCATAACAATAACTACTAAGGTTACATGAGGCAATAATATGAGTTTTTTTTTGGGGGGGGGGGAGTTGCGATAATGAGACTTTGTAGATATCCTTACTTATCCGGATTGATTGTGTGAAGAATCCAAGCGAATTAAAATTATAAGGATCTTTTTAGACAAGAACGAAACATTCATTTTTTTTAATTTTCTCAACTAATTTGACCATTTTCAATGAGTTTTCCCTTTCACTCCTATGCCCGAGCAATGCCGGTTAATCCTTAGCTAAATAATCTATGTGCTATAGTCATCTGTGACCAGTATTTTGTCGGTCCTTATTTAGGAATGAAGACTATAGTTCCATCCCCATATCAGTCCTAAAACTTATAAAGTTCGGCCCTTGACGGCGTCATCCAACTTTATTTCTTCTTTTTTAAAAACAGTTCTAGTACTGAATCCCAATGAATCGACAGTCATGAGGGCCTGCACCAAAGACTGATAGGGCTGGATTTAAGACTGAACTGCACCAAATAAATAAGGACTGATAAGGATTTCTCATTATAGCAGTAATCCTCTTTAAAAAAAATGAATGCAAGTCTTGCATATGTAGTCCGGATTCATTCTAATCCAGGCCTTATTTAAAGGTGCATGTATGAACCCCACACCCCATTTGCTCCTTACATGCCGCATTCATCTCAGCATGCAGCCAGAATGAATAGTCAAGGGCGCTCGCATCTGGGCTATAGTTTTCTCCCAGAAATGGATTTTTTGGTCAACAATGATTGGATAATTTTGGCCGTCTGTGCAGAAACTCCATTCTTCTGGAAGACAATATTAACTTTAGGGAACTTTTTTGCCACCTAAGAAAGCAATTTGTCTTGAAGTACTTCAATGTAGTCATTAGCATTCAGCCTCTAGCCCCAAATGAACGAAATAAGAGGTGCCATAATCTCATTTGATGTCGAAAAGCCACAGCGATACATGTTTTTTTTGTGTGTGTTGCATATGATTTTCTCGCCAATTACGACGGACATAAACTGGGCTTACATCAAATGCTTTTTCATATAAAAAAAAAACTTATACTCTTCTAGGTGGCGCAGATTCAAGCTCATTGATCAGTCATTTGCAACGTCGGATATTGTCTCTTTCATGCTGTTTGTAAGCATAGGTCCCTCCAACATAACCAAGGGTGTACCATCAACTTTTGCAACTGTTTAAATAAGTGCAATGTAAGAGACTCCAAGATACTTGGCTGATTATTGGAGATTCCAATAAGCCTTGAAATTTCAGTTGGAGTGTGACCCTCACGAACGAATGTTGAGACGTTATGTATTGTTTCTCTCTTTAATGTATCAGCGCTTTACATTCAGACTTGTCCGACACGCAAATTGTTCTGTCCGAGGGATTAATACAGATTATATACTGTCTGAACAGACAGGTGGTCTCAATTCATGTAAACTATGTTTGTTTTGTCATGAGACACAGTTGTATTATCGTTTAGTAATTAAATTCTACTTTATTTATACAGAATTTGAGAAATTTACATTTTGAATAAAGTTTGACATATGTTTATAGATATTCAAACTAATTTATTAAATAAAAGCTTTTATTTCATACTCATCGTATAAAAGTACTATGAAATTGAATATGTTAACAGTGTACCTTATGTACAATAAATCGTAAATGTGTAGATTTCAAGCTCCCACCTGGTATGTATTCTAACACATAAAAGAGTTTGCGCCTCATTAAAAAGGGTCTGATACCCCCATTTCCAAGAATATTACATCAATTTATAAAGCTCTTCCATGTACTTGGGAAATAAATGCTATTAAGATTAAAGGTAGATATATAGAACCCCCTAATATATTTACATGTATCGGTATATCCTTCATAACAGATATAAAATACGTCAATTTTAATCCTTCATTAAACATACACTAAAAAAATATATATTTTAAAAATAATAGGAGTATTTAAGAACTCACAAACGACGTCAAAAGAGATCATCTATATTAATAAAGCAAAATTTGTCTGTTTGCAAGTATGTACTACACTCTAGGCTAACTATAATAACATCAACACTTGCTGCCTACATTTTAATATAATGTTCCATTAATGGAATTAGGGCTATTTATGATGTGACCAAGAGATTCAAATTGAGCAATCAATTATATTGATAAAATTTGAGTGAATTGAGCCAGGGTTTTTTTTGTTTGTTTTTTGTTTCAAAAAATGTTGCTTTTTGGGGGGAAAAAGTGTTTAAAAATTAACATTGATTCAACGTAAGAGCCATCTAGCGACTAAAAATTATCGAGTAACAATGAGGATTTATTATGGAGTTATTAGGGTATGATCAGCGTTGGACGTAACGCGTTACTGTAATATATTACATTAGGTAGTAACGGAGTAACACGCTACTAAATATATTACGGTAATATAATTACAGTTACTGAATCCGGTAACGCGCGTTACAATCCGAGCTGTCTAACAGGCGAGCTGTTATCGAGCAAACAATACAGGCGCAACAGAGGAGAAGAAACGGTTTTAAATCAACAGAAAAAGAAGACGATTTGGTTTGGAGATTTCAATATAGCAAAAACGAAGGATAATTCAATACTCACACTATTTCCTATATATCAGAGAAAAAGACAAGAACCTCACAGTAAGGTGACCTTTATGTGATGGTGGGAAGCCTGGTAATAAGTAACTTATTATTTATTACTCTATACAGAAGGTAATATTGTAAAGAACCGTATTACTTTCAAATGCAAGAACTAAAAATATGAAATATATTACATTTTGGAAGTAACTTGCCCAACACTGGGTAAGATATTGTTTGACAGCTATGAATGTAAGTAATCTAATAAAACGTCATGAACTGTTCTCCTCAAAAACAGTACACAAATTGTCAGGGTCACGAGTTTTCAGTTTTTATCTCATATAATGCTTACTATTTAAAACTCTAGCGACATATTAGGATAACACGGCTTTTTTGTCAGCTATCGATGTTTCTACTTCTTTTTCCATAATAAATATTTTTAAAATGTCGATTGGTTGAATTAGAATGAGCCCTTGTTAACAGTATGAACCCTTCTGTTCCATTATTGAAAAAATTATTGTGATAATTCAAATAACTGTGAAAAATCGACCGATCGAGTCTTTTAACTATCAACTGTTTTCGGGCCTTTTCATACCCAGTTTCGTTACAGATGTAAGACTGCATGATATGATAAAGGTAGCGACGCGATAAGCAGATGCATAAACTACAAAACACTGGGATGTCCATTGATATCTAGACTCTTACAAATTCAATATTTAGTAAAGGTTCAGTGATTGAAATTAATTTATATTTTGATATATTAAAGCATAAACAATAAGTTACAAACTTAAAAACCAGAGTTTATGTACAAGGCAAGAAAAGGGCCCGTAACGTGGTCGTTGAATTTCCATTTGGACGCTCCAAGCAATGGGCGTCTCCAGGACCACCATCTACGCCGTGAGTAAGTCTGAAACGCTGGAGAGGAAGATGGGCTCTGCCAAAAAGGACCAACTGGATCCCCAGGAGTTAAAGAAAACAGCCACAGCCAATCCCCTCAAGTCAATGTGGGTCCATGCAAGAGATGTCGGGTTTTTACACCAGACTATTGTTCGGGCTATCAAAAAAGTGGAGGAAAGTCCCTTGTGAGGGTGGAGAGGCCACTTTTGACACCATTCATGAAAGAAAACCCATGTCATCAATCTGCAAAACTCATTTGAACGAGACTTTTGAGTTCATTAAAACTATTTATTCACTCTTTTGCCCCGAGGCTCTCAAAGCCACTGTCCACCAGTACTGGGACGCCATGAAAGGGGACTACCTCCAAAGCGGATGCAAGTCCTTCCGCCATGCTTGGCAGACATCATTATCGCTAAGGGCCCCTACATTAATGATTAAGAGAACTCAGACATACATCTTTATTTTTGTTGAAATTTTAATTTTAATCAATGAATTATTAAATCTAGTTGATGTTTAAATTTAAAGTCTTTTGATTTAATGAATCACTCTGTAGTAGTGAACAAAAATAACAACATTCATCAATCCATTGAATTGGCAAAGCTACAGAAAAAAAATCCACAATAAGACTGATATTTGTTTTTGTTTATTGTTCTTTAAGGTTAGTTAAAGTTAATACTAACATGCAAGTATGATAATGGCAAAGCCATTGATTTATATACATTAATAATTGTAGCATATTTGAAAGAAATGACATTAATGCTATTAACAAAATACATTTATTAAATATGTATTACACGTGAATCTTCTTGAAAAAAAGTATTGCAACAAACAGATAAAAACCCCTTAGCCCATACATAATTTTATAGCCAAGGGATGCAACATTTAAGTACTACTCAAATACATATGTATTGGAAATGATTGTTTAAATACTTTAATCCTTATATCAAGGACTTGCATTCATTCATAAAACTGCTTTCTTTTCCTTAAATATATGTAATATGAAATTAATTCTTTTTAGCAAAATAGTTAAAAGATAAACAGCATCAGGGGCGCGTCCACGAGGGCTGTAGCCCCCCTCCCAAATGAAATAAATTGTTCTTTCTCACTAAAAAATTTAATTTTTCAAATTTTTTATGAATAGTAAAGGATTTATGAAAATTTTTCTCCTAAAAATTTCATAAATGTGGTTTTTTTGTCAAAAAAAATATATTTAAAACTAAAATTTTAAAATTTTTTTTTTTCAAAAAAAATTAATTTTTTTCTAAATAGCTTTGGAGTTTTGAAATTTTTATTGAAATAATTTAATTTTATGAGAAAGGCTTTAGATTTTCGAACTTTCGTTTGAAAAAATTTAATTTTATGCAAATAGTAATGGATTTTTTGAGTTTTTTTTGCTATGGATTTTTGAAATAAAAAAAAATAATTTTTCAAATTTGTCTTCAAAACATGATACTTGTTAGATTTTGTATAAACCATCCGAGTTCAGAATTAATTTTAATTTCTTAATTTCCCTACTCTACTAATGTATAAAAAATATGCCCATATACAATTTTATTTCCATATTGTTGATAGTACATTAGCTATTACGATGGAGAGAATAAGATATTTACTCTCTAATTACCCCACTTTTCTTGTTCCTAATCGATAAAAAAAAATTGTACAAGTGTAGCCATTTTTAGGGAGTGTCAGTACATATTACTATGATTAAATTTAGAAATGAATGTTGATAATTGACATCAAGTAGTATTCAATGCAAGTGTTAAGTCATTTTTTTTATTTTATTCTAAAAGCAATTTGATGGAGTTTATTTTAGATTTATTGGAAATTGGTCCTTTTTATATAGATAAAAAAAAAGATGGCGTATCCTTCTATTATGATGCAATTTATGACGTGAGTGAAAATTCTGTAAATATAATCTGTATATAGATCAAATAAAATTTGTGTGTTTAATTTTTTTTTTTTTTTTTTTCAATACCCAAAACACAAAAAACACAGAAACTATTTTTGGATCTCAAGGAGACTAGATAGGGGTTGACTTATAATTCAAAAAGTGAGTGGCGTCTCAAAAAATAACTATATGAGCCAAGACTTTTCTAAATTTATTCAAAAACAAAAAGTCATAGGCAAAAAAAAAAGTATGTACAATTTCGTTTTTTTTTAGGTGGAAAAAAATTGAATTTCAATGTAATATTTGATTCGTAGATTAAATAAAATTTGTCTGTAAATTACTTTGCATATAAATTTGACGCATGAAAATTGATATTTAACTGTAATATCTGTCATTTTCTGAATATTTTTCCAATTTGTTTCTCTTTTTTTCATCAAACGTCAATTTTCAATTTTTAAGAAGAAATGCCACAAAACGATGTATTTTGGACACACAGTTCATATTTAAATTGTTAATTTCTGGAACATTTTATCAAAAAAATCAACCAGTTATCAATGTTTATTTTTTCGACGACATTATTCTTTTTATCGATTTTTATTTTCACAAGAAAGGAAAAAAAATTTAAGTATTTTTTGTATATTTCTTTACAATCCCAATAAATTGTATTTACTACTTTTTTAGGCAAAATTAATTGTAAACATTTTTTTTGCAATTGTCTTCATGGATTTTGATTTGAAAATTTTTCGACAGAAGTATGAGATGGACTTATCATCTAAATAAATTTTTTCATGCAATTATATTTGTATGTTATTTGAAGTTTACAACACAATTTTTTTTTAAATTCATAACAATATATTTTATATAAGCATATAATATACAAGCGCTCTATTATAATGCTCGCCCGCTCCGAAGGTGTCTAAACATTAAGAAAAAATAACATTGACCGTTGTTGTTGTGATTTCCCGCTCCCTCCTTGGCCTGAGCAACGCGGGCTAACACTTTACTAGTATACAATAAAAGACACAATACCTTTAATGCGTGGAGATTTTTCGGTAATAAGGGCATCTCCAACATGTTTTGTGACCCCATTATTCGTTCCACCAGTAAAAATCCATGCTCCTGACGTTTTAGCTGCTTTGAGCAGACCTTTTCGTAGAGTTCTTTTAAGCTTGGGCTGAAGATCAAAATTTGCCTTTCCTCCATTGACACTAATCAGTAGCTTTGGTTTCTCCAGTCCCCACTCTCGAAGTAGGAGAGCCAAAACAAGATCTGATTTTGTATCATAGCCGAGTCGAATATACTGAAATAATTCAAATTAGAAAAAATTAGTCAATCATTCAGAGCGAGCAAAGTATTAACTAGAAGCGCTCAAGATTCATGAGCAAGACCCCACTCAATTAAAATTTTTGGTGACGGAAAAAGAGATCTAGAACACGCAGCTGACAACATTTTGCCGAAAAAATATAATATATATATATTTGATAATGCTTCATTTATACTTGCTCGTAAGAAATTATTCCCTTGAACTAAATCTGTGAAGCTTCGTGCACTGGTAGTTCCTAGAGAAGGAAATATTCATTCTTCAAAGAAGATTCCTAGGTCAGATAGACTAATAGTAATACCAAAATGCTTACTAATACTTAATCAGTGCAACTTCATCTGACCAATTAAAGGGAAATTAATAATCAAATAAATAAATAAAAAATTATTTGCTGCGAATTGTAATGATAATTAGTTATCGACTCCGTGATTCTAAAGATGGATTTTGTCATTAAACAAGCATCTTATGCTAAATAAGAAGCACAAGTACCTCCAAAAAGTAATCCAAAAAAATTTGCTAAAGAAATTTAAATATTCACAACAAAATCTACTGTGTATTTTGGAGTCGTATTTATCGGGTAATTATAAAGTTTTTTGTTCCAATAGCGGTTCGAGTCAACTATTGAAGGATCCTCTTAATAAAATGACTTAATTAAAGATTACAATTCGTGACTAATAACTATAGTTTCATCTTCTTAAAATAGAATAAATTAAATAGTGTTGCAGCATTAATTATGATGAAATATATCCATTATTTTTTTCGACAGAGTGGTAATTCAGCAAACTGTTTGCGAAACGAAAAAAAATCCATGCCCAGCTCATTTGAAAGAAAATGTCAAAAAAAAAAAAAAAAACCTCAGAGCTCGATCTCAAAATGGGGCAGTGAGCAGCCCTAATACTTTGAGAGTAGTGTGGTGTTAGCCCTTATTTATTCAATCTAGTCCAGTCCATTCTTTGGACTGTCGGTCCTTCGGACTGTCAGTACTAGAACTGACAGAAAGAAAAAAAGTTGATCGAAGTCATTTTTAAGTTTTAGGACTAATGTGCAGGACTGAACCCAGATTATTGAATTTGACGAGACTGTAGTCTTCAGTCCTCAATAAGAACTAATATAAAACTATTTGAGAGTAAAAGTGACGTACTTGGGCTTTATTGGTCTGTGCGCCCCCACGGAAATCTATATAGCCATAGGCATCCGTAGGGAAAGAGACTGTGTGCTTTGCAGGGTTCCAATGTTCTTCAACTGTGTTAGGATAGCTTGAGGAATCATCACGGGATGAGGTAAGAGACTCTGGAAGATTTGTCGTTGCTATTGAGGCCCTTGTTACGACTGTGGTAAGGGGTGGTGGAGAAGTGGCTTTGAATGAATAGTCCATGTGAGAGTGAACGGAGGAGCCGCAGCAACATCTTTAAAATAAAAATAAAAATATTATACAATATGATCATAGCTATAAAACATAGTCACATAACGAATTAGCCTAAGAACATTTATTTTACAACAATAAAAAATTATGTGCAAGATGTATCTTTTGAGATAGCTGAGATTATAGATAAAGAAGTATATATAGAGGCAACAAGATACACAAATGATTTAGTAAAGATATCACCTGACACATAGACGTCACGTGTATCAGATTAAATTAACAAGTGAATAACTTCATTGATATAATCATCGACAATTACTACTTGGTAGGGGCTGTATCCTCCCCCCACTATTCAGGAATTATTACTTCTTACTGAAAATTTCAAACGTTGTAATTTAGTTTAATTTTCCTAATTTTTCTCCAAAAATTAAACTTTTTTATCACCAGCTATAATAGATTTTTGAAACTTTAAAAAAAAAAAAAATTAATTCCTTGACAATACCTATGGATACACAATTTTTTTTTCGAAAAACAAAAAAATTATTTGAAATTAGTGCACCTTAGTCTACAAAAAATTATTCACGTAGCCAATCATATTTGGGCAAAGATGAATCACGTGATCAACGTGTCACCATTAGTTTAACATATTATATTATTAGTCAAATCTCATCATCCCAAATATAAGTTTGGGAAAAAGTAATTTCGTATTCCCCGCCGTTTTTTTAACCTAGTATATCTTGTTCATTATTGGTCAAATAATGATCATACGATAAGGTGTGATAAAGGTGTACGTGTATATTACAAACACTATAGGGAAAATATTGAGCGTGGCCGGTTCAGTCATGAAATATCGTGTGTCGAGTTTTGAAGTTTCAAAGGATGAAATTTGACATATTTTACATTTTTACTACCTGAGAGGGAAAAAAGTGTCGAAAGGGAACAAGAAAATTTGACATGTATAAGGGGCCACCAATACTCTTTCGGTTCGTTTTGCACAATAGTGATTCAAACAATCTTTTTCCTCCACTCAATTTTGCCCTCCACTATGAACAACTCGACCGTTTGAAGTTGGCGATCGAAAGAAGCAGCCATCATTGGTGTATCTCCAATAGGGGCAAGGGCTTCTACAGAAGGGGCATTATGAAGTTGGATTCTCCTTGGCAATAAGTTATCAAACAGAACAGAGCTTACTTGGCTTAAATCGGATAATTGTAACTAGTGTTGTATCGGTCCTTATTTAGGACCGTGGTGCAGTCCAGTACCATTTGTCTGTCCTTGACGCAGGTAAAATAGATCCCTCGTGACGTCAAGAAGGGAGTTTTTTTTTTTAAATTATTCCGTTATAAAATAGAATAAATTATATAAGAAGGTAATTTAATTGTTTTGTATTATGTTATAATGAAAAAAATAACACTTTTTTCAACATATGTGCTATAATCTTAATACATATTTCATATATCTCATTTACCTAAATAAACCATGGATATTTTTATGAACAATTACAAGGACCGAGAGTTAAGAACAAATCCCAAATACCAATGGTCCTAAGGACCGATAGGACCGGTCATAAGACTGGACTGGACAAAATAAATAAGGACCGAATCCACAATAATAGTAAACCTCCTTATAAAGCATTGAAATAGAGCCAAATATACGAAATTTCTTTTTCCCATTATAAATGTAAAAATCTCTTAACTGATTATATTTAATATAGTTTTATACTTAAGTATACTTGATATGTGTAAAATTGGATTTACACATAAAAAAATGATTAAATAGGCACTCAAAATTGATTAGCATATATACATATATTGTAATGTATATCCACAAGTGTAAATGTAGACAGGATTTAAAACGATTTATTCATGCACCAATGCCCAAATAAAATTAACTATTTAAATATATTGATTATATGAGTTATAGGATCTTTCCATTTGAAAACTAGGAATATTGTTATTAAAAAAAAGGACTACTTATTAAAGATTTGTTATTTTAAACGTTCTCAATTGTCTCTGACCTCATCCCATCCCCCTACAAACCGGTTTTATTACAAACTAATGGAAAGTAAGTCTGGTACGAATGTCACTCCCCTACGTCAGTTGCTTATAATGCTTCTGGTATAGTCGTATGTGTAAATGAATAAAGACCAAATTATTGAATTGTAAACTAATATTATTGCATTTATTATAACTGTCTTGTACAAAAAAATAGAATAATAAGACAAAAGAAAAGGAACTGAAGGAGGTACTACTCATATTAACCTGATTTTTGCACACTTTTGTATATTTTGTGCAATTTAAATGGTGAAATAGACAACGCCTTTTTAGTTAAAACAGTCTGGTTCACAACTCAATTCGTCCAAAAATTCAGAAAACGTAGCAATCATGATGTTAAGGACTCACTAACGATGATTTCCCGGATGAGACTGAAAGCGTCCGTAGTCTTGAGGAAAATAAACAAAACAAAAAGAGAAGAATCCCGCCAATCGATGAATGCGATCATTGACAGCATCAACGTAGCGTCCCATTCCACTGCTCATCGTGTCATCAATGAAGATCTACGGTATCACAACTATGTACATTGAAAGGGACAGCTTCTAACCCCGTCAAACAGGGGAAAAAAGGTCACCTGAACCAGGGTTTTAATCAAGCTCAAACAGAACCTTCCGGGAAATATCTGGTCTGGTTCTTCTCCGATGAGAAAAATTTCTATCAAACCCGGGAACATAAATCAAGGAACAATAGATAGTTCCCTTATAGCGTCCCTAAAATCATAAAGCCAAAGTACCACAACAAGTTATGATTCTTGGCGTTGTTAGCAGTGAAGGTCATCTTCAAACAGGGACTCATCAAAGACCTACATCAGATTTGCAGCAATCACACCTGCAAAGTAACACTTGATTATTTTCTTGAATGAGATGTAAGCTAACCCCGTGTTAATGGACTCCTAACTCGCCGGAATTGATCCCTCAAAACTATTCTGTCGGGAGCAATGTTAAACGCGTTTCCAATGAAGGTTCCCAGAGCACCAATAGATCCCTGAGAGCTGGTATAAGGAGGGCATTCTAGAATTTACCCACTGGTACAATTCCGGGGACGTTCTGCATAGGTATTGTCTCAACACTAATTCAAATGCTATCAGCTAAGATTATATCAGTCCATATTTATTTGGTCAAGTCCAGACTCAGGACTAATCTTTTGGACTGTCAGTACTAGAACTTATTTAAAAAGAAGAAGAAATGAAGGTGAGTGACGTCATCAAGGACAGAGGTTTATCAGTTTTAGGACTGAGATGTAGAACTAAACTGTACCGGAACGGGACTGAACTGGACGGGACTGCAGTGTTCAGTTCTAAACAAGAACTGATACATTAATTATTATCATATTATTATTAACCCTTCCATATTTACAATTTACTCCGCAAGAGGGTCACGAATTTGGAGAAGTGATTAAAAAGCTCAGAAATGGAATGGCTCAACCTTTTAAATGGAAATAAAGAACAATTGTAGAGCAGCAATAAGCGTCAAAGAAGCTGAAACCATAGACTTGTTGGATGGATTGAAAGAAAATTATTGTATTTATGATTTAAATAACTTCAGAATTTAATCAAACTTATCAATAGACAACATAATAATTAGAAATAAGTTCTTCCTTCATAATGAAAATACATACTCAGCCTAACTCGCTAATTCACTTCTTCCCATTTTTAATTCCTATTCAATATAAGTTCTCCCTTTTTCCGTTAGTACAATAATTCGTTTTTGGGATTTGTAATTTCTTTATGCATTTTTGAAAAGAAAAAAAACACACCTTACATTAAAAATACAAACTTAAAGACCCGGGGAATCCATCTTGTTTTATGAAAAAAATCAATTTATTAGCGAAAAAACAAACTTGCCATCCAGATTCCAGGAATCTTATCTTGTCATAATGAAACATAGCTTTACATACGTAGCTTAAAATTCTGAACAATTTTTATTTGATGTCTAAAGTTTGTATCTGTCTCCTTTTTTTAAATAAATGCCCTTCCCTCTGCGTTTTTATGAGGGGCATTGTTCATTTCACCTATTTAAAATATACTTTTTGAATTTTGATATGTTTCTACATTTTTTCTCATGCTTTTAGATGTGAGATGCTCGAAAATCATTTTTTAAGGGATCTAAGTATATCCTATAAAATGCCTTTTTTGATGATTGTGCGTAGTTCTGGGAGAAAAAGTATAGATAAAACATAGCATTGAATACCATAAAGGACATGAATAATACTTTTGACATATTTTATTATCCAAAAATCAAGAAGATCCAGTGAAATGAAGGTAAGGAGAAAACATCATGGTGCACAGACCGCAGAACCAAAAACTATTGCTGTAAATGCGTTATCAAATAGTCCTAAATGATCAGCAGTGTTGACTATTATTATTACCCATTTCATAATTTTTTTAGGGTAAGTTATTCGCAGTGTAAATCCCTTTTGCAAAGTCATTTGATTAATAAAAAGAAAAAGTTGCTAAACTAGTGAATTAATAACTTAATTCAATAACTTATTGTCGTAATTTTACGTTTTTAGTCATAGAAGTCAAAGAAAATATGTAGAATAATATACAACGTATATCATTCTGATTTTCAAATTGGTATTAGAAAAAATGTTTATTAATATGAAAATAAGCTAAGGGTATAACCTTTAAAAAATGTTTATCTATTTTCCGCAAAAAAATCTAAATAAAAGAGAACATCACATTGATAGAGGAGAGTACTGCGGTACCTGATGTTTCTCTATACCTTCATTTTGCTAGATAATTTTGATCCTTAGATAATAAACTATATAAAAAGTGTTATTCAAAAGTGGTTATATATATCTTATAAGTTTAGTAGAGTGTCTGATGTAACACGTGTAATATATTAATAAAGGTGTCCATCTCATATCAAGGATTTACAACTACACTCAGCTAAATTTCGAAAGCCTTCTAGAAAAAAGTATATAAGTGGCGGAATATTGATTATAAATACATATGATGTACTTTCAACCTTCAAAGATGATTTTAAATGCATCAATTTTGCATATATTCTGCTGTTTTTGAAAGGTTTAATTATGAGAAAAGATACATGGATTTGAAAGGCAAAATTTGACTTTTATGTGCGTATATAAAGATCTTAAGTATGTAAAAAGATAGAACATAATAAATAAAAAGTAATAAATAACTTTAATAATAATGCTATAGGCCAATATATACACATATATAGAAAGTGCACTCAAGTGCATACATTTGATAACAGAGAAGATATTACTCTCTTTAATGGCAAACTTTAAAGCCTTCATCAATTATGTGGATTCCCCATATCCTAATAACAATCCCCTATAGTGAAAAAACTCATATAAATCAATAATAATTAGCCAATAAGTTTTTACAGGTACATTCTAGAACACTTGCATAAAATATGACCTACTAAAGAGGTGAATAAAATATGTCATAGAAGGCGGGAGCGTCTTTTCTAGTTGGTATCTGAACAAGGGTTTCCTTTAATTTTCCAAATCTGTTATCATTATTACATTCTTTAGTATTAAATTATACTAATTTAAATATAATTATACCTAGAATATGTGGCCCAGTGTTTCCCAGGACATTAATTAAGGCTATTTTGTAACATAATAGATATATATACAGGGAGCGGGGATCAAATTATTGCCAAAATATTTTTCTACAAAAAACAAAACAAAATATACATTTTTTAACTTTTTTATTGAAAATCAAAACTATGACGAGCATATAGATATAGACTAGCCATTCATTTGATATAATCACCGTTGGCATCAATAACGGCCTCAATACGGCCTTTGAACCGGCCGCAGGCTCTTCTGACCATCTCATTGTCCATGTTGCCGAATACCTCCTTGATGGAGTCCATCAGGCTGGCCTTGGTGCTATGGGGATGTCTGTTGGTATGTCTCTCGACATAGCCCCAGACAAAATAGTCCAAAGGATTAAGGTCGGGAGAGTTAGGAGGACACAAATCCTTGGTTACGACGTCATAACAGTTCTCGGTTAACCACTGCTTGGAGATTTTGGACACATGGCAGGGTGCTGAGTCCTGTTGCCACACCCAGGGCCTGTCTCCGGCCACCCCTTGGATCCAGGGCAGAACCACCTTCTCCATAACATCCAGGTAGACCTCTGTATTGACCTTTAGACCCTTTTCAAATTAGTGGGGAGGCATAACATGACCTTTACTGCTGACCACCCCGAACACCATGACCATTGCAGGGAACTTGGTCTTCATTACCTTCCTCACATGGCTGGTGCAGGTGGCTATCCACCTGTTGTTCTGCTTGTTGACCTTCTGATCTGGACAGAAATTCTTTTCATCAGAGAAAAACCACAGCATCCCGGGCTGCTTTGGGTGCTTGAGCTTGATGAGCAATTTTGTTGAATTCATCAGCCTGTTGTCCTTTGCCTTCTGGGTCAAGATCTGGCCCAGGTGTCCTCTAGCTTCTTACGGATACGCTAAACAGTCAGTAAATTCACTCCTAAGGTTGAAGCAATCGTTGAATTGGAGATTTCACTTCCATTATTAACCAATGCCATGACTACGGTGGACCTCGAAAGCTCCTCGTTCCACTTATAGCTCTTTATCTCCTCATATGATGACGGCATGATGCTAACTGAACTACGTATCGTCAGCTGACGAGAATAGCTTTCCTATTTGGTAACCAGTTTTTTATTTGATAATGTCGTCTTCAAGTTATCAAGGTTTAAAGAAGGCAACAATTTGATCCCCGCTCCCTGTATTTATATAAAAGAATATCTTATTTACTTTATGATTATTTTTTTTTAAACACTTATGTGGCCCCTTTTGAGTCCAGATCTTAAGCCCCTTGACTACTTTGTGTAGGGTTATCTTGGATGAAGGTAAAACTTGTCAATATTTAAATTTGAAAGATCTCCGTGCCTTAATTCAGATGGAATGGGCGAACCTTTCCAAATATATGGTGCGTGCACCATGTGAAGCATTTCTATCACGTTTAAGAGAGATAAAGTCGATAAGGGAGGCAGTTATATTGAATAATTTATAGAAAATGAAATAAAATTTAATTAATTTTCTAACATATTTAGTTAGAGGGTTTTTCTGTACGATCAATCTATCACCCGATATATAAAATTTAAAAAGGTTTAAAACTTATGGTCATCTCAATATATGTTTTGAAATATAATTATTACACTTTCCTTGCAGTCATGCTATTTTAATAATACAAGGCTTATAGAAGTAATTCAGTTTCTATATCAAAATTATATAGCAGACACCTGATGTTAACAAGGAGTAAAGTTCATAAATACTCTTAGTATCGCTTCCACTCTCTTCTTGTTCTTGAAAAAGCCAGACCCTAATTATAACATTCAATTATTAAATAAGTAAAACAAAAAAATAAATATATATTTTTTAAATAAAATAAAAACCAATTGATATAAGACATATGCACGTTTGCCGGTGAGGGCTCTTTTTACAACTTTAATAATGATAACAGAAAGGAAATATTTCAATCCCAAACCTAAATCCTAAGATGGAAGGGAAAAAACCATTATATTTCCTAATTATATTCTTCGTTTTATATCAAAAGAACCTACAAAAAGGGATATTAAATATATATTTTTTTTTAAACGAATAAGATAAAAAAAACCACACTAATCCAGTAGGGTACACAACGGTATACCTACGTCCCACAGGAACAGGCATGGAACAAGCAAAACGAAACAACATCCTTATTTTGCTCCCCAAGAATATTGCCAGCCTGTTGGGGTAATTCTACTCCACTGTATATGCAGTTAGGGACAGGTTTGTGGTATCTGGCTCAACTTTAAGGCTTAAGGTCTATTGTTTGAATCATTCCAATTTATGTAATTTTTCGTCTCCATCTATATTGGCGCCCATCATCACCAGATCTGAATGCATTGGATTACATTATATGGACTATTATAGATAGGAAAGCTTGTTGAACTTCCCACTGGAATGGGGATAAACTGAAGGCTTCCATCATTGTAGACTAGGACATAATAGATTACGCCTACACCAAGAAGACTTGATCTATGTTCAAGATCCATGTTGATTTATTTAATAAAATTTCACATTTATATCTCTTATCTTTCTGTAGATATAAGATCAAAAATTGTTCTACTAGCATTCAGATTTCGGTTACACTCACTGTATAATATGCGAAGAAGTATTGAGGACGTATCTAAAGATAAATAAAACTCTTGATTTTAGAAGTAGGACATGGCTAAAGATAAGGTTGAGAGCCACTGCTTTAATCCATAGAATAGAAACGATAATCCAAAGGATATAAGGGGGGGGGGAGACCTCCAAAACAACTTAAATGCATTGAAAGAAAATTGTTAATTTAAAAAATGTAGAAAAATAAACCAATATTGGAAAAAGTATTACGAGGTATTTACTAGTGTTGAAACTCGGTCCAAGCTCGATTATTTTTTTCCATTCGGTCCGACATTCGGTTTGCGAATGTTGTGTAAATCCTTATTTATTCGGTCCAACTCAGTGCAGTCTAGTCTTATGACCGGTCTGATCAGTCCTTGGGATCGGTACTTCGGACTATATGTAATACAATAGATTTAAAAAAGAAAAGAAATAAAGTTGAGTTACGATATTCCAGATCAAACTTTATAAGTTATAGGACTGATATTCAGGACTGAACTAAATAAGCAATGACGCAACACTAATTGTATCTAGATATTCACAATTTTACAGCACCCACATGAAGTCATCAATATTTCATCTTTAGAATCCGTCTAGATAGATTTCTAAATGAGGCCGATCAAGACATAACTTTTGTTTGGCACTGATTTAGACGGTAGTTGTATTTGAAACTGGTCCTTACCGAACTTCTATCAGGACCACATTAGTTGTTACACCAAATGTACGAGTCCACAGACGTTATTATAGTAAATAATCTGAGTAGAATTGAGGATCGAAATCGGAGTATTTATCACTTATTTCCTTGTTTATTTCCTTCTCCCTCTCCTCTCTTGTCACAGCTGATTGTAGTTGACCTAATGAAACGTCATTATAGCTTCAAATTATCAGGGTTACCATAATGATTTTACGTCTCTCCTTTTTTAACCTGCGCCAAATACAGGAGATTCAAAAAAAAAAAATGTAGAAATGTTTTTTCTCGAACAAGTGAAATTCATCGATTTGGAAGAAAAGTTTTAATGGAGAAATAAAAAAATTTACATTATGAAATTCCAAACCGGGAGGATTTCTTCTTTGAAAAAAAAAACAGAACAAAAATTTAAAATTTTTGAAGAAAAAAGAAGGATTTTTTTTTCTAAAAAAATAGTTAGTTCATCAAATCCTATGGCGAAGTCCAAATTATCCCTAAAGGACTCATATTATTTTCGAATTAGATTTTTAAATTTTCAAAAACACATGCACATCAATTGAATCATTACACGTAACGGAAATACCGCACGTTTTTAGAGCAATACACAGCGTCAGCCTTTTTCCAAACATGTACTTAACCGGTATGAGAAGTTTCTAACAGATGTATTCAAAGTTATTTGATTTATAAATAATTTTTCAAATGTACCAAATTTGCAACAATTTGAAATTATTAGTTGTTTTTTTAGCCCCCACTTGCACAGAGCTGTTTGTAACTGTATAAGTAGCCATGTAACTCAAGCACCTGTTGCATTTTGAATTAGCCAAATCGGAACAGAAATGTCTTTGCAGCAAGATTCAAGGCTTAAAGTATCAACTCTTTTCCTTGCGAGTCACACTCCAACAGAGGTGGCCAGGCTGACGGGAATGGCTCGTAAGATCATTTACAATGTTAAAAAGAGGCTAGACCACAACGATCCCATAGAGAGGAAGGAAGGCTCCGGAAAAAATCCCATCATTAATGCTGATACCCTCAAGGACGCATTTAAAAAGGACACAACCAAGTGTGTACATCGTCGTTTTCAAGGCCAACCTTCTCCTTGGGTCCAGGCAAATTTCCCCGACGAGAACGTCGTCTTACAGCTAGATGGGGCCCACGCTCATACTGCAAAAATTACTCAGACTTTCTTAACTAACAAAATCCATTTCTAGGACAAGAGATTGTGGCCACCATACAGTCCGGATGTCAATCCTTTCCATTTTCCTTTCTGATCGCACATCGAGAGAAGAGCCTGTAGCATCCGTCACACGAACGTTGAAGCAACGAAGGCCTCTGTCGACGAGGAGTGGGCTGTCATGGACCCGAACTCCATTTCCGATACTTGCAACTCTATTTGCAAGAAGACAATGGCGGCCGAATAAAATAAATCAATTTGACATTGGCTATGTACCAGAAAAAGGATGGTAAAGTTTTTTTTTTTAAATGTATAATTAAAGAATAACGGGCTATTTTCTTTTTCTTTCCAAGTATGTAAGTTTCAACCCGGTAGGGTATTTATATCTAAAATATATTAATCTTGAGAAAAAAGGGACTCCAATAACTACTTTTTGACTATCTATTATTCTATTATATATAATAAGGTTTGACATTAATACTATTTCATTCAAAATTTTGACAATCACCTATATTTATGTTTATAAAGACTGACCATTCATTCATTAATGGGGTTAAAATGAATAGTTCACACAATACATTTTTCATAAATTATCCTCGAACAAAAATTAAAAATATTATTATTAAAAATGAGACAAAGAAAGTTTTAAGCTTAATTAAAATATCCTTGGAATTTAATAAATATGTAATATTATTTATAACTAATACAGAGATAATTAACACATTAGTAGTTTGTACATAAATTGTGGTTTGTCAACAAAAAGCAAGCTAGACATTGAGTGTGGATTACAAACGAGGTATGCTCAAAAGTAGAATGACTATTCAAATTTTGAGGGTAAAGTACATTTGATATCCTTGATTTATTTTATGTCATTACACTCACCACAAACATATATTTATAGTTTCAGCTAGATTATATGTTTCGTTTGCTTGTGAGAGGCATAACAGATAGAAGTATTTTGCGTGCTCTGTGATCTTTTGCTATTGAAAAAAAGGGATCCAAGAATTTGCATCACACTCCGTGTACAAAATCAAATTAAGTGCTCCAAAATACTTAAAATGTTAACAATGGCATAGGGTGAAACTTTTTTAATAAAAAAAATGTTTACGAGTGGTACAACCTCTTCCAAGATGGCCGGGAATATGCAAATGACGAGCCACACTCTGGACGACCAAGTAAGTTCAATACAGATGAAAACGTTGAAGTATACAGATGATATTGATATATCATTTGGTTCGTCTCATCAATTTTTTTCGGACGTTGTGAGCAAGAGACGAGTGTCAGCGAAGTTTATTCTAAAACGGTTTAATTTTGATGAAAATAATCGTCGCATTTTTTGGCCAAAAACAAACCCACAATAATGCCTCAACCACCATATTCATCGGATTTGGCCCCATGTGACTTTTTCTTCTTATCAAAACTTAAGAGACCTATGAAAGGACGGAGATTTGCAACGACTGAGGCGATAAAGACTGCATCCCCGGACGAGCTCAAGGCTATAACAAAAAGTACTTATGATAAGTGTGACGAGGATTAAAAAAAGCTTTGGCACAAGTGTATTGTGTCTGAGGGGGATTACTTGAAGAGAAAAACATAAATGTTGATGAATAAATAAATATTATGTACTAAAAAAAAAAATTAAGTCTCCTTACTTTTTTGAACACACCTCACATATATTAATTAACTCTTTGGAGGCCACAAGGGTCCATATCGGGACCAATATAAGTCTCTTAAATCAAATACATTTTTTAAACTAAACTGCAGCTAAAACTTTTCTCCCACAAATTTGAAAAATATGTTTATGACACTTTGGGCTATATGTAGTTATGAACTAAAAAGACATGTTCCAGTATGTTTTCACGTAGACGCAACACATTTGCAATCCTTAAAGTCATTTGATGTAAGTAAAAAAACTACTTTAAGTAACCAAGAATCATTTTCACAATAGTATAATGAGAAAGTTTTGCACTTTTCGAATGACATGTTTTTCAACTTTGATACTTCTGTGAATTAGAAAAAAAACCACGAGATCACAAATGAACATCCAGACAATGTCTCACCTTGCCTGATACATGCCTTTTGAACAAAAAATCCATCCGGAAGCATGGTCTTGTGTGTTGGGAAGTCTGGCCTCTTGTGTTGGTGGAGACGAAGAAAGGGCTCAATGCAGATGCTTAGATCGAACTTCTCGATATGAAAGTGCTACCTTTAGCCAGAGAAAAGTTCGGGAAGAACTCATCTCACACTCGAGACAGAATTCAATCTTTCTGGACTTTTAGTACCTCAACATGTGGCCGCCCTCCTCTCCAGATGCAAACCCCTTGGACTACTCTATTTATGCACATCTGGAGAAGAAGTTGTGTATTGCTCCTCACAGGAGTGTCCAGTCTTTAGAGGATTCCGTCAAGAAGGAGTGGACCAATCTCGAGTCTGACTACATAGTCAAAGCCTGCAAGGGATTTAGGCCAATAATTGAGGTAATTATTAGAGCTGAGGGCTCACAAATTGAATAAAAGGTGTGCAAACCACTATTTTCACATGATTTTGTTAAATAAATTTCCTTACAAAACCTTTCTTTTAAATTTTACCATTAAAAAATTGAAAATAATTTTATAAAATCCGTATTAAAGTAATGTATGTGTGCGTTTCTAATGATACGTTCCCCTTAGAAAAACAATGATAGAAACACATTTATTTCAAAAACAGAGACAAATATACACTTTAGACATAAAAATAAAAGTTGTTCAGAATATTCAGTTACGTACGTAAGGCTATGTTTAATTCTGATCAGATCAGTTTCCTGGGCTCTGGAGGTCAAGTTTTATTATTGCTAATAAGTTGATTTTTACATTAAATAAGATCGATATCACGGGTCTATATTTTTTTAAGGTATGGGTTGTCAAATCGAAAATGTACCAACAAAATTAAAAATACAAAAACGAATTATTGTACGAACAGAAAAAGGAAGAATGTATATTAAATACGAATTAAAAAAGGAAATTAGGAAGAAGATGAGCGAGTTAATCTTAGTATGCGTCTTCAATCTTCATGGTGGTTGAAGAAGAAACATGGCAAGTTACCAATGGCAATGACAATAAATAAAACACAAGGTCAAACATTTGAAAAATTTCTTAAAATTTTCGAAAATCAGTATTTTCACATGGTCAATTATAAGATGCATTTTGAAGAGTGTCAAAAAGGGATGCAGATTTGATTATATTTTCATCAAATGGACAGAAACAACAAGAAAAATTGTACACACGGAGGTTTTACAATAGAAATTTACATATTATATAATTTTAGTTTGCAATAAATCGTTTTATTTTAGAATTTTAACATCAATAATCTAAATATATTAAAACAATAATTAATTTTTCTTTGTCTACCTTTAAGATAGCGGGTTCGTACTACTATCGTGATAAAATAATTAATGATAAATTCATGCAAGAAAAACGAGACAAACAAATTGAAAAACAAAAGTCAAGGTCAATTTAAGCCAATATTTTCGGATGCAAAAGTATATTCAAATTAGTGTTGTGTCGAACCTTATTTAGGAAAAAGGACGGGGGGCAAGTCTAGTCCTGTCTCATGCAGTCCAATTTGTCGGTTCTTTTTGTGTTCGGGACTTTTTTTTGTTGTTGAATAATTCCATCATTATAATAAAAACTATAACTAAAACTCTCAAGGTATTTGGACGCATCCCACAAATTTGAATAATAAGGCAATAATTGACTCAAATATACTTTTGAAATATTGGGATATATGAAGTATACAACAAATCCTTTGGTATTTTTTTCATTTTATTCAAGATTTTTTATAATGACGCACGACATTTATACTTTCCCCTATTAAAGAAATGCATTCATGTTTAGTCCCATAGACCTCTATAACAAATTATCGTGTTTCTTATATAGGCCTATTTATGCATTGTGGAGCTTTAAGTATTTATATACACATATTATGTATAGGGTGGGTATTTTAAATTCGGAACAAGTTTGTACCCCTAAATATCTTGGCAACCCTGAGATTGATGTGTATGAAAGTGTGCTCATTAGATTTAACTGACAAAACTGTATGATAAAAAATACAAAACATGTGAGATATCCTCAGATACGAACCCCATGTGAACATTATTGTGCGTCTCTGTGCCGAGCACATACCCAAGGATGTCAATAACTCCATAGATAATTATGCTAGAGAGCTCAAATTAATGTTGAACGATTTAGTGTCATGCTAGAACATTAAATTAGTGCAATTTGTCATAACCAACAGTGACCGACATGGACAAATAGTTCCTCATCAAGGCCTGAGACAGGTTCAGGCCCAGGTTGGAGGCTCTGGTTGAAGCTGGAGGGCGTTGAGTTGAGTGATGAACATCCCTATGGAATCCACCATGTAAGCGCAAATGATTTTTTTTTAATGTCGGAGTTAATTTTGCTAAAATAATTGTATTATATTTTTCTGGATTTAAAATCCTTAACCTGTATACAGATTCCTTTAAAACAACTATTTAGTTAAATATGTAACTATATACATACTTATATGCTCAAACAAACAAAAAATGGTTTAATCAACTTTTAATACGATAATTTTTTTAAACATAACTGATCATTTCTCATCCATTTTCCTAAATTTAGAAAAAAAACATATCTTTACTTGGATTCGACTATGAGTCAAAATCAGATGAAATATTTTGGAACAATTCTACTTTAATTGAAATTGAATGAGGCATGAGTGTTGAGTACTTATTAAAATTTGGTTAATTTGTGATAATACAAATCCTAGACGGATTTTTTTTTAAATATATTCATTTACTGTTTTTTATCTTAGTACATTTTTGTACTAAACTTTGTCTAAAAAATTTAGAAGATAACTACCCAAGAAATCCTCAGGTTTAATCTTAGTCTGTAGCGGAAGGGCTGGAGGGACTGAAGGCCCACTACCCCCCCCTAAAAAAAAAAAAATTAATTAAAGAATGTTTTATTCTGATTAGAAAATGTATTATTTGATTTTTTTTTTCAAATTTTTAGTAAATCGTTATGGGTTTTGAAATTTTTCTCGGAAAAATTTAATATTTGAAATTTTTTTTTATCAGCTTTAAATTTTTGAAACTATTAATAAATATCTGTGGATTTATAAATTTTTTTCAGAAAAATTAATTATTCAAATTTTTTCCCAAAGAAATGGTATTTTTTCGATTTTTTATTTAATTCATTTTTTATGAACAACTTTGGATTTTTTCCAAACTATTTAATTTTTTGAGAATAGCTTTGGATTTTTGAATTTTTTTTTTCACATAATTTTTTTTTGTAAGAAAAAGGATGAATCATGAAAATTGTCACATCTTTCATTGTTATCTAAGTAATTAATCGTGGAACTGTGGAGATTATAAATATTATGTGTAAAAAAATTGTTTTTTTTTTTTTGAACTTGAAAAAGAGCTCCGAAAGCAATTTTCAAGTATGATTCAATTTAGTTAAAGAAATAGCTAATTTTTAATATAGAATTTTTCTTCTTTTTCTATTGAGTATAGTAATGGATTTTGAATTTTTTATCTACAAAATTTAATTTTTTTGAGAATAGCTTTGAATTTTTTGAATTTTTACAAAAAAATTCCAAAAACTAAGCCTTTCTCAAAAAAAAAAAAAAAATAATAATACAATCCTTTGGACGCCACTATTAATAGAGTTTATATAAGTTTAACATTTCATTCAATCAACTAAAATTTCAATCATTTTTATAGTAATTAATAAATTATTCCCAACAGTTTATCCCTATCGACAATACTGCATGTCTACCTATAAATATACACCCACCTTTTGACAAATAAAGATCCTTACATATCAGACACACCGCTTATTGAATAAATAAACATTTGACACGAATGTCATTTTGTTCAAAAAGATAAGAAAATATCGTCATACATGGTGTCATCATAAAAGTATCAAATAAATATTTGCATTCATTTCCACAAGATATTATTTATTAATTAATTATAGAATTTCAACAAAATTAATATTATAAATAGATATGAATCTGAACTCTTTTAATCATTAATGTGACCGTCCTTAGTGGCAATAATGGCTTGCAGGCGACTGCGGAAAGCCTGACACCCACTGCCGATGTAGTTCTTTGTCATGGCGTGTATTAATGATGGAGGACAAAGCTGGCCTTCCCTACGACATGGATCTAAAAGGTGTAGTCGAGAGGGTTGCCATCAGGGCTGTATGGAGGGGGCAGAGGACAAAAGTGTCAAAAAAGAGGTCAAAAGATCCTTGCAACGAATGAGATGGGTTTCTATCATTGTTGGTGTCAAAAGTGACCTCTCCACTCTTCTTTGACAGCTCTTTGGTGTGAAACCCTAAGATCGCTTGCATGTACCCTCATGAACTTGAGAGGATTGGTCTGGGCTGGGTTTTTTAAACTCCTCTGGGTACATTTTGACCTTTCTGACAGACCCCTTCTTCCTATCCAACGTTTCCGACTTACTGACGGCGTAGACTCCGGTCCTGGAGACGTCTAACTACTTGGAGTGAAGCGAATGGAAATTTGCCTCATTCACGTTCAAGTGTCATTTTCTCGATTGTAGGTAAGCTAAAGACCTAAAGTTTCTCTAAACTGATTTTTATTGCTTAGTTATATCTAAATATGAATTAATTTCAATCACTCAACCTTCATTAATATTTGAATCAGTAAGTATTCAGATTTCAATTGGCCACAGGGTAGTTGTCTGGAACCGATATTAAACAGAATACTTTTTGTATTACTTTTTACAGGGGCTTGTGCTAATAGGTGTATAAAATATGTACAGGTAAGTGAGCTTTTTCTTGTTGCCGATCTGAACAAGCTTTTTCTAGCTGCCGATCTGAACAAGCTTTTTATTTTCCAATGCTGCTATAACGATTATTTAATTTTTGAGAAGGGAACATCTAAGTATCAAGTAATAACTACTGCTTTGCGGAGAGTACTAATGAGGGTTTATTTGGGGGTTATAAATGTAAAAACTCAATGTAGAATTAATGATCAACATCGGAGTAATTCAGGCATTTGAGTAGGATTTGTAGAATTATCAATAGAAGGAAAAATTGCCTGATTTATTTCAGGTATATTTAGTTCCATGACTGAGTATACCCAAGTAGTGATGAAAATCTTATGTATTTTTTAACTAGCCCGTTGTTTTGGAATAAGTAACTTGAATGAGCTTTTTTATCCTAAATTGTTATCATTATTAGTTAACTGCACTATATTTAATTATATTCCAAACCTGATTAAAAATTCGTGTGCACTCATAAAAAACGGTGAGTAACCTTGAGGATTTGTTGGAGAGTTATAATTGTAAGTCCTTGTTAGACTCGAAGTATAATGGAGGATCGACTTCAGAATAATTATTTCCTTTGTCGTTGTTTATTTCCTTCTACACCACTTCCCTTGTCACAGCTGATCTAACGAAACGCAGTGCTATATTTCCCTAAAAATGCAGCCAAAACTATAAAAATTAATACTATATCTTTATTTTTACAATTCCAGTTGTAATTTAAGTTTAACATAACTTATTTATCAAAAATATATTACCTTCAACTGATTTCATATAGTTTTTTGAAAGTTTTTTTATCTTTATATTTATGAAAATAATTGAAATATAATTTATTTGTTGATACTGGGCAAATAAGTGAAAAATATATTTAATCTTTCTCATCAGATTAATCGTTTACTTTATCAATATAAATATTGATTTAGTACCTCCCAATAACTTTTATTTATTTCCTTTAGAATTATATTTTCGAAGGTGAGATATTAAAGGGTCACTGATTATCAGAATACACATATTTTTTTATAAATATAATTTCTTTTTAAAGCACATAACAAAAAAAGTTACTTCATATGGAAACCTTTGAGCACCAAATAGGGGAACGGGAGGTCTAGGGGGCGTCCCCCAAAAAATATGTATATACATATATATGGTAAAGATGCAAATTTTGTCACTGTTAAATCCTAGTTACCTCAATTTTTTTTGTTTTGAATGATACTCTCTAAATTGCTCAATCTTGCGGTACACTATCAAGCAAAATCCTTATTTTCAAAAACAGAGCAAATATGCGCAGGTTTTTTTATTTTATACTCTTCATTAATGATATATCTAACTCACCTCATTGAGTTTTTATTGTGCACACTTTTTCTTCTAAATTAAAGTATTAGATTTATAAATAGTTTTATGTATTTAATTCAAAAACTAGAAAATTTTTCAAAAAAAAAAAAAAAAAAATTATAAAGTATAAAGCTTACAAAAACTTAATGTAAAATAATTATCTTTAATACTGCATTGACTCATTTTTATTTAAAATTGTGTACAAAGGTCTAAATAGCCTTCAAACTTTAACTCCAATATAATTGATGTATTATTGATATATTTTCATACGGATAATATAGTGGCGAATTCTCTTATACAAAAATAATATTACTGTTCATTAAATTGTGTTTTAATGCCTGAACAACAAAATATAGACACATTTTTAATTGATGTATACAAAAAAAAAAAAAAATTAACAATATTAATATTTAGGGGTTTTGACCGTTTTTTCTGTAAAATAAAGCACTGTGTGACAGCTAGATCGGTCTCTTCCAAAACATTTTTCAAATCGTCAGGGTTACTATGTTGATTTTCGAATATTTTTTAATATGCCCAAAATAAACACATATTTACATTATAGGTTTCTAACACAACGATAAAACTATCTTAAGAATAATACAAGTAGGCGATGATAACTAATTAACCTTTTCTCTTGTAAGGTTACCCAGGAGCAACACTTCAGAAAAAAGTTTCCAGTATCAAAAAAATAATGACCGGCAAGAATTATCGTATTCATATGTCTTTAGGAATAAACATTACTACATTTCAGTTTTAGTTTCAATAACTTTTATATAATTATGTCTAGATAATCGTAAATAAATAATTTGTTTCTAGAATAAAAATGGTGTTTTATGAAATGAAATCTCATATTAGATAAATAAAATAATGATTATTAAAGAATGTTAAAATAAAATAATTTTATTTTTGTAGAAATTGTTGACCTTAACTTCTTAAAGTTGCTTGAGGGCAAGACTTCGTAGATATATATTTTGTTTGAGTATGTTTCTCATGAGATAAGGGTTAATAAAAACTTGAGCATTGCAAATTTGTTTCCAATAATCAATTAAATACTCCTAATCAAATTATACTCCTAAATAATAATGACATGAATGGGGACGATAATTATATACATAATAGTATTACAGCAATGAATATAACTTTTTCAAATATGATGTCCCTTTGCACGTTTATTGCTGACTTTTAACACTGAATAGTTCTTACCACTACAATTATTTATAAGAAAGGCTTTCTCTTTTTGTAATATGGAAAGTAACTATCAAAAATAAAGAGCATATATAAAATCCTTTGTCATTTTTACAAACAAGCAACCATATAATCTTTTAAATGAACTACATTTTTTTCTCTCTATCTCGCACATATTTGTGTTCCCTTTAAAGACCTAGGTGTGAGACTTTAAAATTGTCAAACAATGAAAACAAATTTTCATTGTTTTCATTAAATTTATTTATGCGACTCGTATCCTTTATTTCAAAATAAATGTATTACTCGACATATATAATTCCATATCCGTGGAGATATAATAGAATACATTCAAAAACACTCATAGTTTTTTATATTAAACTATTTTAAAATCCGGGAACTAAACTTTCAAACTTGTTGTGTATCCTATGTTTTAACAGTTAATCTATATTAATAAAGCAAAGTTTGTCTTTTTTGATCAACAACAAATAAACATGTATTCATATTAATAATATATCATAAAACATTTTCTGCCAAGGACCCAGCGTGCACTTCATACTAAGAATGAAAAGTAAATATAGGGTTGGGGATTTTAAATCCAGAAAATTTAAGGATAATCCTACATACTTTTCAAATAATTTAGGTGTGAGAGATGTACAGACCGCTTAGAAAAACAATTATAAAAACGTATTTGTTTTAAAAACGGAGACAAAAAGAGAATTTAGACATAAAAGAAAAGTTGTTCAGAACTTTGAGTCATGTACGTAGAGCTATGTTTCATTCTGATAAGACCAGAGTCCTGGTCTCTAGTGGGAAAATTGTCGATTCGATAATGCACATAAAAAATTAAAAATACAAAAATGAATTATTGTACGAACAGAAAAAGGAAGAATGCATATTCAATACGAATTAAAAAAAGGGAATTAGGAAGAAGATGAGCGAGTTAATCTTAGTATGCGTCTTCAATCTTCATGGTGGTTGAAGAAGACACATGGCAAGTTACCAATGGCAATGACAATAAATAAAACACAAGGTCAAACATTTGAAAAATTGCTTAAAATTTACGAAAATCAGTACCTTCACATGGTCAATTATAAGATGCATTTTCAAGAGTGTCAAAAAGGGATGCCGATTTGATTATATTTTCATCAAATGGACAGAAACAACAAGAAAAATTGTACACACGGAGGTTTTATAATAGAAATTTACCTATTATATTATTGTACATAGTTTGTAGTAAATTGTTTCTGTTTAGGTTTTTTAACATAAATAAGCTAATTACAAATAAAATCTTTTTAATTTTTCATCAGCTATCTTTAAGATCGCTTGTTTGTGCCAGTGAATATTACAACTTATTTCCTAATTCAGGTGTTCACAAATCTTTTTCTCTTACATGACTCTGTCCATAGTGAAGTCAATTACTTAAACCAATCACCTCCAGCTTCAACCACAGACTCCAACCTGTCCCTGAACCTGGCACCAACTTTAAAAAGGGCTCCTTCTCCATGTTGGCCACAGCTTCGAGGATGTAAATCCGCTAGGAATCAACAGTGTTATAAGCATGTAAATTAGACTTTCTTTTCCATACGCTTACAAACGTTCATAAACCTATTCTAAAGGTTGTTCAGATATTGAAGTCTAAATTTGTTCTGGATTAAAATCCCCAACCTTTATATGTTATATATATATATATTTGTGTAAAAGCTGTACTTATATATATCAGAAGGCGCTTGGGTCAACTCATATTCAATACATTTCTATACTAGAAAAAAGACGTTAAGAAAATTCATTTTTAAGATTCTTATAAAAAGTGAATATCTTCTCATCTGAGAAGAATCGCAAATATCATCCGCTGTTCTTCAAGGAAAACAGGATTTTCTTGCACTTAGCCTCTCTGGTGAGATTCATTGAATCTGTTAACAGGTGTCTCACCCTTAGGAAGTAGCTCTTTCAGTCTAAGTTCTCATTGATGCCTCTGGAGATGGTACTACGTTGGATGGAGCGGTTTTTAGCAAGGATGAACATGGATGTGCCTGGGTCAGCTTTGATGGACCTCTTGAGCCAAGCCAGGAACCTTGGGGTACCCTTTCTATTACTCATGTGACTGTGCTTGGACATACTCGTATTTTTGTACCTCTTGAGGATGGTGTAGACGGTACTTTTTGGATAAATCAGGAGTCTGATGATGTCAAAGCCAGAGTTTCCTGCGCAGCCCACCTTTTTTGGTAATCTATTCTCAAGAAGTAGAACTTTATTTGGTTTTTTCTCGTAAGACTATAAACACGACCTACAGAACCTCTCCAGATAAAAAAGTTACATGTAGATATAACCCTTCTTGCTCTTGATGGTCACAAGTTTGGTCCAAATTTATCTACACGGGTCTGTGCATCAATGAATAAATTCAAATTTAATGCTTGATGCCTGTGTCAAGTATCATTCGTCTGTGGAAGCCCTGAAGAAGTCAATCACATGTACATTGGCAATGCTGTATCCGCACGAGTTCGTCCGGGCCTGCCCAAGCTACCCGCTCCGCGTGGCGGAGATTATCAATGAGGTGGATATCATGATATATAATTGAATATCATTAAATGTAGCTTACAAATAAATAGAAAAATGTGGCTCTACCCCATCTAGTTCGTTCGTTATAAGCCTTTAAAGATTCTTTCGATTCAGCAGGACCACCCTGTACAAAAACTACAGCACCGGTAAAGGCTTTAACAATGAACTAATTTGTGCTGAGAGGCAAAGTTAATATTGTAACTTAATCTATTCAGAATAAAAGGAGGGAAGAAATCAATCTTTTCCCGCCTATTTTTTGAATACAGAGGAAAACTTTAATATGGGAATTATTCCACCAATAAACATTAATTAAGTTCCAAAAGACTTCCCCAATCCAAGTTTGATTACAAAAGGAACATGACGAGGAAGTGTGAGGTAAGAAGAAGTAAAACATTTACTTTTAAGATCTGCCTAATGTAGCAAAATTAAGCATAGCTTTCTTTTAGTATGTGGTTTTTTTTTTTTTTTTTTTTTTTTTTCTAAATAACACTACAAGAAGGTGGAAATAACTTTCACATCACTATACTAGAAAACGGAAATGTTGTAAAGTTTGCTATTTTGTTTTCTCTATAGTATTATTAATTCCCAACCAAAACAGACGAACATGGTTAATATCAATAAATAAGTCCATATAAATAATAAATTAATAAACATGTTCATATAAATAATAAAATACACATAAACACAAAGAAAATTAAATTATAATTCAAGGTTTTTTTTTTACAAATTCATTCATATTTTCACTGTGAAGCTTCTAAACGTCCATAGAAGTTAAAATCATTTAAGTTATTAAAATGGAAGTTTTATTCATTTTTTATTTCTTTCTTTCCCCTGAAGTTTTCTTATTAAAAGTAGTCAAAGTTTGTATTTTTATAAGTACAAACGTATGGTCTGCTGTTATTAAGTTTTTTTACTAGTAAACAAAAAGCAAATAGGTCAGAAATAAACCAAAATAACAACTTATATCCATTTTCTTTCTATAAAACTATATACAAGGTTGATCTTATCTAATGGTACACTTTTTACCAAATTTTCAATCCGGAATAACATTGGTGCAAAATCACGGAAGAGGACAATATAACATCCTATCTCTTAACAGAACAAGCTGAGACGGTTGGAAAAAGCAAAGAAGAGTCTAAATTTTCTCCAGGCCAACAAAAATTCGTGCAAATTTGTCCTCTTTTCTGATGACTTTTTTTTCACCGTTGATGCCACTTTGAATAAACTAAACAGCCGCTACGTCAAAATCGAACATCCAGACAATATCTCAGCTTCAATGAGACATGTCTTCAGAACAACAAATCCACCCGGAACCATGGTCTTGGGCGTTGTGGAGTCTACCCTCCCATTTTTGTGGAGATGAAGGAGCGGTTCATAAAGATGCTTACATCGAACTTCTCGATACGATAGTGCTACCTTCGACCAAAGTAATTTTTAGGTAGAACGTTGTTTGCACTCAAGACAGAGCTCTGTGTTATCGCGTCGATAACACCCTTCCAAAGAGACAACTTTATGGACTTTTGAGACCTTAAAAAGGTGCGTCTAGAGGAGAGGGTGCGTGCTACTGAAAGAGCTGAAAGATCATATATTGGATAAAATTCTCTATTTTCAGATGATTTTGGAAAATAAATGTCCTCACAAAATCTCTTGTTTAAATTTCACTCTTGAAAAATTGAACATAATTAAATGTGTACCACTATATAAGATCAAGCCTGTACGTAGATTTATATGTAATTACACGGTCAATTAGATCAACTCTAACCTTTTTGAACACATATTTAAAACAACACTTACATCAAATATTATTATGGATTATTAATATACAGGGTGTAACAACGAAATCTGGTACTGCAAATTCCAATGTATTTTTCCGGAATACATGATGGCAAAACTAAGAAATGTTTTTTTTTTTTTTTTTTGTGGGGAAATATACATATAAATGTGTCACTTAGTAGTCAAAACACCACCATGTAGTCAATAACAAAATAGTTCAAGCCTATTACATTTTCAGAGGCATAACACAAGTGGGTTGTTGTGATGATTTTGGTGAACAACAATCTGGATATTAGGAAAACTCAGGTCTCAAATATGACAGGGATTGACAGGACAAAGCTTGCAGAGTTGAGAAAGCCCTGGTGCAGACTAAATATCCCAGGGGAGTGATCACAAGAAAGGAGGTGCTTAAGCAAATGGATATTTCGCCTCCTAACTCAGCAGATCTGTATCCCATTGATTATTTTGTCTGAAACAACCTTGAGTGAAAGGTCAACAGATATCAGACTCTTGCTTCTAGGGCCTGCATGACGTTTAGACCCACAATCGATGCCGTTACTGAGGCCAAATAAGGATACATTGAGAATAAAATCTATTCAATGTGTCTACCTGCTAATCCGTTTTTGTATTATGAATAAACCTTTTGAGAATCACCATTTTATGTTAATTAAAATTAGATAAATCAAAAGTACTGGATTTCGATTTTATACCCGGTATAGGGTGCCCGGAGAGTTACCCTCCTGAAAATTGCCATTAATAGAAAATTGAAATCAGTAGATAGAACAAATTGGCATCAGAATCACTACTTATATAGTAGAACTGGTATGGTACGGGGTTGTACCGTGGTTCGGTACGGTGCGTATATATATATATATCAACACAAATGAGATATTTAGATATTAAATTATTTTTTATACTACTTAATTTGATTTATATATTATACACAACATAATTATTTAACAAACAAAATTACAAAATCAAGCATATATTTCGCGTCATAAATATCTATTGCGCCTTAAATATTGATATGATAACTACGAATCTGAGTCAAAAGAAATGAAACATGAAAATACAAAATCTTTTTAAGTTAGTTTCACGATGATCCCTCGCAACTAGAGATACATCCATATAAATCTGGGGATATTGTGCCTGGTAATTTTTGGTCTTCATAATTACGGGGAAATGAGGACAAAAAAATATATAAATTTATTAATAATAGTCTTATATAACATGTAAATATTTCAAATCAATCTTTGTGTTGTAAAATATATTTCGAAAAAAAAGAAATTTAAGGAAAAAATATTATAATTTTATTTAAAGAATATATTTAACTTTTATACCGTACCAAACTGCGTACCGCGGTTCGTATCATCCCAGCCCTAACATATAGTCTAATTTTAGGAAATTTTCTATAGATGGGAAGTTTCCTGCTGACTTTATGGTCACATATTGAGTTAAGGACTTTTATAACATCATTTGTCATCTTTTTTAGCGATTGTAAGCATATTTACTCTGATCCCTCAGTAACCAATCAAGTTTTTGATTGCACAAGGACAGTAATATAGGTAAACTAATTCAACTTTTGAATCATTTTCTGTTTTTTTTTTATTAATTGTTTATTTAATACTCTCTCGTACAAATAATTTCACACTTCCAAAAAAATAAATTCTATAGATAGAGTGATTTTGATAAGGTTCAAAATAGTTTTGATTTATATAATCGACTCAGTATGTATAATTATATTGAAAATAAGTCTTACTTAGATGGATCCTTGGGGCTCTGAATTACTTTAGAGCATTCCTTCTTGTGAAACGTCGTCTCGATCCATTCGCTATTAGTGAATGTAAACTGAAAGAAAAAAAAAGAAAGATCATATTAAATGCATTCATGATAAAAGATGATCTTATTTTATTTTTTTTAAATATAAACTCATTATCAGGGGCGTCCGCAAGGGTTGAGCTGGAGGGGATGTAGCCTAACCCTAGATTAAATAATGTTGGTTTTTACTAGGAAATTTATTTAATTTTTTGTGAACAGAAGATTTCGTATTCAAAAACTTTGTAGGTAATTTTGTGACTGTTTTACTCAGTATTGTTTGAGCGTGCGTCAGAGATGTACACTAGCAAAGATAAAAATACCCGTATTTTATAGTTTGTTTTTTGTTTTGTTTTAAACAAGGCAAAAATGAAAGCCAGGCAAGTTGCTCGTCTTGGTACTGTAACAGCCAATCATGCAGTATTTTGTTTCATCGATTCCGTTCCGGTAATTTTAATGTCAAAGATGCATCACGCTATGGAAGTCCAATTGTCGAAAATGTGGATAAAATGATGGAAATCGTCGAGTCCAACAGTCATGTTTTGATTGCCAAAGAGATAGCCGATAATAATTTTTTTCTACCTAATACATTCGTCAACGAATGTTTTATGCATAACGGTTAAGAAAAAAAAAAAAATGTTTCGTCTAATATTTTGTCTAATAGAAAACAAAGTTAATTTTTTCTTAAGAAAATAAATTTTTGTTGCACTGTATCATAGAGACGATGAAATTTACACATGTCGTCATCCTCTCTGAAAGTAGTGCTCTGCACACAACATTAAACATTTAGAGCAATCCCAAAAAAAAATATTCCTAACAATGAATTTGCAGAAAGATCAATGAAAATCAGGGCGTTAAAAGGAGTTATGAGGTGCTCAATGATTTGCGATTTCTTTGTTCTTTAAAAAGAAGTAATATAAGAAAATTTCAACAGTAAAGAGTGGTTCACATAAATCGAGAAAATATTATGTTTTTTTTCATTATTTAAAAGCTACATTTAATGAAATTCTATTATTTTCAATGAGATATACCTCTTTTGATAATCTTGGCCACACATCGCCGGAAGCTTTGTGCGGATCTAGCTTTGCTATTGTTTGAGTAATGGACTTCTTCAGGGCCTCCACAAACAAATGATACTTGGAACAAGTCTTATGCTCGATCCATCCCCAGAGATAGAAATCGCATTGCTTTATGTCCAAACTGTTTGCAGGCCAAAAATCCACACTCCAAAAGTGAGGAAATTTTGTAGCTAAGACATCCTATACTTTTGGACTAGTGGGCCGGTACACTGTCTTGTTGAAAGGTGTAGATTATTCCTTGGGCTACTCCATCCATTCAGGGAATGTAAATTAAAAGTGCAGAACCAGTACAATGGCAAAGTTGTATCAGAACGAGGTCGCCCAGGCCTGCCAAAGCTTCCGTATGGCCGAGATTATCAAGAAAGGGGCATCTCATTATCAATAATTGAATGTCCAACTGTCAAAGTGGTTAGAGTATGTTTTTTCATCAGAAAATTAGGAATACAATTGGATTGGATTATAACAACCTTTCCTAGTGACAGTTGTTGAACAAAAGGAAGGTAGATCTTTGATAAAACAGAGAAATCACAAATCATTGAGCACATCTTAGACCCCATAAATTATTAAAAATAAAAAGAACAATATTTTTACTGATAAACCAAATACTAATAAATATAAAAAGCAAAATAGTTCACTCATAGTATTTTAATAAGTTGGGAAAAAGTAATTTTGTATATCCCACACTTTTTTTAAAAAACTAATTATATGATTATATGTCACATCAGATCATACGATCAGGGGTTTTAAAGGTGTGAGTATATATAAAGATTCGACGGTTCATTCATGAATTAACGTGCGTCGAGTATGGAGGTATGTACGGAAGAAATTCGTCATATTTACATTTTTACCACCTGAAAGGATAAAACGCGTTGAAAGCGACCAAGAAAATTAGCTATATATACGGGACCGATATAATTTCGGTTGGTGATGTACAGCAATAGTTGAGCAATTTCGTTCTGACGTAGTGGAATTGAATGATACGCCACTCACTGGCAGCCCTATCGTCTAAAATATCGATAAAATTATGAAAAATATCGAGATAGAGCGTCATGTTAGGAGTTCTAGCATCACTCATGAGCTGATCATCGATCATAAAACAGTTTTGAACCATTTGCAGGAGGCTGGATACTAAAAGAAGCTCGAATAGGAGAGGAATTGTGTTTTATCAAGACAAACCAGGCTACACACATATTTGATGACTCGCCAGAAGCTCCAAAAGCTCATACAAGAAGTTATTTTGCATCTACCCTACAGTTTGGACTAGTCACCAAATGACTACCACCTGTTCCTGTCTATAATCAACGCGCTTAGGATCACAAATTTGGCCTCAATAGAGGCCTTCGAAAGTTGGTTGTCCGAATTTTTGCTAATAGGGACAAATGCTTCAAAAGGAAGGGCATAATGAAGTTGGATTCTCGTAGGCAACAAGTTATCAAACAGAACAGGGATATTTGGCTTAAATCAGATTATTGTCACACTTCTTATAAAGCATTGAAATAAAGAAAAAAATACAAAATTACTTTTGACCGAACGTATCAAGAAATTTCGACGAAAAAAAAAATCATATTTAAAAAAAAAAATTAAAATAGCATGTGCAACGGCAAAAATAGCCCGGGAGAGCTCAAATATTGACAAAGGAAATTTTGATTGTCCCCAGCAGAAAAGATTTTGTACAGGAGGGGGTATATTAATCCGAAAGATGAAAATTTACTGCTAAATGTTGTAGTTGTTTGTCTTTTGTTTTTTTAAATGTAAAAACAATTATCAGATAAGGCTGAATCTTTATAACTTATTTTGAGAGGGGGAGGGAGGGAATATTGAACCACAAGGATAAAGTGATCACCTGGGATTTAAATGATAATGTACAGAAAAAATGAGTCCTCATAATTATATTAACTTCCCCCCAATAAAAGAAGATAAATGGAACATTTGCAAATTGATCATTGTCGTTCAAGACATCATCCACAGCAAAATCCAGCTCGAGGAAATGCTAGACCTCCAATCAACATCCGGTTCACAATTAAACTAAGAAATATCTTCTTGTAAACTTTAGGCAAGATAATAAAAATCGTGGGAAGTCCACCTCTAAGTTACTCGAATTTTTTTGTTTTTTTTATGTTCCTTTAATTGGTAAGATGAGATTGCACTGATTAAGTATATGTAAACATTATAGTATTACATTTACTTTATGACAAAGGAATCTTCTTTGAAGCCCATATCCATGAAGTGTTTTTTTTCCAAAACAACTAGTGTGCGAACCTGCGCACATTTATTTCAATTTAAACTAGCTCATGTTCATGTTAAAACCGTCAGAAATGTATATTAGAAAAAAACAATTTATTTGCCAAAGGTCCATTTTTACTTGGTTCCATTGTTTTTTGTTGTTGTTTCACAACTCACAACTCATACTGCATTGCTATACTTGCTACGGAATGAATTAACTAAATTAACATGTTTTTTAACCAAACAATCGCATATTGTATATTAATACAACCAGTGTGTATATTTGTTGACGCCTAATCCCGGTAACTATCGTTAGTGACATATAATTTATGACTTTTTTTTTATATTGTACATATATAAAAAAACACAAAGTTTCAATTGAAGCCCTAGTTTTGGATAAATAAAAAAAACACGATTAATGATCCTTTCCGTCTCATTAAATCTGACCTTAAAACCCTTGATAATAATTTATTATTACGAGGAAACATTCTTGTAATATTTGTGTAGTCGACTGTTGCCACTAAATTTGAGCTCTAAACGAAAGCATAAATAATGTTTTATGAGCCCGATATAACGAGGATTTAATCATCATCTAACAATACATCAATATTTTTTTCATTTTTTTTTTAGGAAATTGTATACAAATATTTTAATGAGAATGATTTATGGATTGAAAATGCAATGTCAATAGCATATTCTGATTAAAAAAGTTGGAATGACTCAAGACATATTGAGCTAAATGATCAATCATGTAGAAAGGTGTACTATAAACCAAAGTTCTGTTTATTCAACAATGGTGGACGCCACCCTGTACATGGAATGTGCACACTTTGAAAAAAATTCTTTAATACACATAAAAGTTTTGAAATGAAAATAGGAATTGAATTAAACCCATTCTGACCCTAAGTGTTTAAACGAAATAACATAATTTTTTAACCACGTATATACTTTGTATGTTATTACAATCATAATTAAAAAATAAAATTATGATTATTTTTTTAAATGTTCTTTTAATTAGTCAAATGGAGTTGTACTAATTAAGAATAAGTAAACATTATATAATTAAATAGTCTGTCTTATTTATTCGTTCCAGACCGGACCAATATAAGTCCTAGGGGCCAGTACTATAGACCATCGGTCCAACAGGCTTTCAGTACTAGAATTGATAAAAAAATAATAATATAGATGGGAAACGTCATTAAGGATGGAACTTTTAAAGTTTTAGGACTAAACCGGACCGAACTACAGTCCTAAATAAGGATATGCATAATTAATACATGTGGCCTAGAAATGGTCTCCGAAGTTCTTCTATATATTAAATGCAAATATCTGTGTGGGTGTGTCCGGGAATAACTGCTAATAATGAACGGATTTTGTTAAAAAGTTTCATGTAAATTCTTAAGAGTTATAAGATGGTTTTGGTAAATAAAATATTACCCATTAAGGCCATGGCGACTTTAAAATAGCATTTATCTAATACCGAATTTTTGGACTAAGAAACGACAACTTCAATTAAAACAAAAAATAAAGACTGCAAAATTCTAACAATTACTATTACTGTTTGTTGGTAGGTATATTTGCACACATTTAAAAATAAAAGGAGATTATAAGGTTTAGAAAAGAAAAAGAGGAAGATAGAATAAGACAAAGGATTTTTGACATTAATATGAAGGCGGAGCAAACGACAGTTCAAATTGAATATTTTCCTTCACTAAATCTTATAATCTCTTTATTTTTGTTTTATATGGAGCAGAAGAGTCGAAATTAATTTAAATTTCTTAATGTCCCGGGCAAGGCTGGGTAAATCTACAGCGTGCGACAACAAATCATGCTGTAGAATTTAAACTTGCTTAGAACTCGTGCCCCTTATTTTAAACTATTTTAAGTTACATAAGCTAATTCTATAATCCAATTAGAACCTTTAAAAAAAATACATTTGTATAATGATCGAAAACGACGATGGAGGTTCAAAGAAAAAGGATATCCGGCTTGTTCGATGCCCATGTCACGCTGGCAGAAATTGTCAAGATCGTAAGCTGCTCGGATAGGCTCGTTTCAAGGTGAAAAAGCTGAAATAGGATGGTATGAGCCCCATCCGGAGTCCTGGCAGCGGTAGTCTCAACAAAATTTCGGGCTCCAGACTTGTAAATTAGGTGAAGGAGAAGATAGACAGGAGCCCGATGAAGAGCATGAGAAAGATAGCCAATTTTTGGAATTTAAAAATGATGAAATTTAATATTCAAAATTTTATTCCCAAAAAAAATATTTCTTCTGTAAATGCCTATGAATTTTTAACAATGTTTTTCCAAAAAAATACAAAAACCAAGCCCCCCGCAAATTATAATCCTGCAGACACCCTTGAAGGGATTCTGGTCAAAGGACTTTTGACCACCGTCAAGCCCGGACATAAGCCACCTGGACTATGGGGTGTGGGCTTAATTGAGAAGAAGGCTTGTGCGACCTCTCAACCCAATGTGAAGTCCCTGAAGGCTGTGGTGGACAAGGAGTGAGAGAAGATGAGCAAGGACTTTGTGAGCAAGACGTGCTTTGTCTTCTACCTCAGGATCGAGGCCATGCTGGTGGCCGAGGGAGGCCATTTTGAAAATTGATATAGCTAATGGCATCCCAATAAACCATTAAAAATTTCAATTATCTGCCTCTTTTATGTTATAAAATCCAGGCCAAATTACTGCAGAGTTCACTGCTGCATACAGTACTTTAGTATATATTAAGAATATTTCCTTCTTTAAAAAAGATTGATTATTAAACCTACGCACATTGTGTTTAAGAAAGTAATTTTCAATTGAGCTACGTCATTTCATTAAATAAAATTATTTTAAAACACACCGATACAAACATTAAAATTAATATTAAAGCAAAAATATGAATGTAAACTAATATGTTTTTGAACTCTGAACTAAACAATCAATCTGAGAGTAATATGCTACAAAGTGAATTCCGTATCAACTAGTCCCCTCTCTTTCTTATCTGTCAACCCCAATTCCAATCATCATTTTAGATTCAGAACTTAATTCAATTCAATCTAAATCTTAGCTAAATAAGTTATTATTTTTTTTAGAACTTGGAAGACATTTATGGGGTCAATTAACGTCTTCATGTGTATTTAGATTGTAAATCAGAAATGTAATACTTGACGTAATCTGTCAACAATGATTTAGTGAATGGAATTTTATGTGATTTAATTCTAAGTATCTCATAAAGAATAAATTTACATATTTGGCAGCTAAACAGAAAAATAATGGATTTTAAACGATATTTAACATGCAAACAATCGTGAAGAAAAATCAAGAATAGGTGAAAATGAGCCTAGCTTTAGTTCTGATGATATCAATAGCCCCTCAAGGAAGCTCTCTCGCACCTTAAAGTATATCTAAGATGAGCGTTGAAACTTATGGAGTGGATGTATCAGCTCCTCATAGGATTGCTACAATGACTGCTGAAGTTGTTGGAGCTGCTTATGAAGATAAGGATGTTGATATCTTTAATGGAGGTAACATGACACCTGAACTTCTTGAATTGAATCCTCAACACAACATCCCAGTACTTACGTATAAGGGTTTTGTATTGAACGAGAGTTGAGCTATTGCTGGATTCTTGGCCTCAGAATTTGACAAAAGTGGCAAACTTTACCCAACCAGTCCCATGGCTATGCTCAAGTTAATCAACGGTTATACTTCAATATGTGAGCCTTTTATAAGGCTTTTGGAGAGTATGTATATAAAAGAATGCTTGGCAATACTGAAGTTTCCTGCAGAAAAATTCGAAAAACTCAAATAAGTTTTAGGATGGGCAAATGACATGGTAAAAGAGACGGGGTTTACTGCTGGTACTGAAGAGATGACAATTGCGGATATCGCTTGGATGGCTACATACAGTTCTATAAAGGAAGCCGATGTGATTGACTTAGTTCCATACAAGAATTGGACGACGCATGGTTTACCAAAGGTGTAACACTTATTCCAAATTATGAGACGTACAATGGAAAGGGAGCCAAAGGATTTTGAGATTTTTACAGGTCCAAAACGAAAGCCTAATCTTTTTACTGTAAATGCAATATAATTTATTACTTCTATGAAAACCAAATTTGAGATAAATCTTTGAATTATGATAAGCTAATAAATATTTCTTAATGTATCGAAAAAAACACAAACAAAAAGGTGAAAATCCCCATATAGGTATTTCTTTTTCATAACTACATACTTGAGTCAATTATAGGCATTGTATTCAAATTTGTGGGATAAGGTGAAATACACAAGAATTTAAGCTATACTTACTTTAAAGACTTCCGTTGATGTATACTACTTAATTTGACCAAGATATGGTCACTTTATGATACATTCCATCAATTTATCATCCTTTTATAGTGACGCTCAATTTTAACTACTTAAAGCTTGAGATTTGCGACACAATGAAAAGCTTAATAAAAATTATTTGTTACATAGGAATTGACGATAATTCCTCGAGGAATACAAATGTATAAATGCACACTCAATTTTAAGTTAAATCATTCTAGCTTGATTTTTTGTTGATGGACTCTTTTAAGCATCATATATGTATGCGTATGGAACAATATTTCAGAGATATATTTGAGTAAATTATAGGCTTAGTATTCAAATTATTGGAATGGATTAAGATTAGTGATGAGATAATTAATCGGAATTCTTTCAAGAATCCCAATTGGGAAAATAATGGTTAATTTGCGATTCCAAACCGTTATATATTATTATTTATTGCTGACATTTAAATTTTTATTACTTTTCGAAGTTACGAAAAAAAAAAATATATTAAATATATCTGTCAAAATATAAAAAAAACGACCATGTGGATTTGTTACTTGAGCCTTATGATTTTATAAATATTGTAATAAAATAATTTATGATAAGAAATGCTCAAAAACTGACAAGGAACAAATAGAACACAAACTAAACGTGAACAAAAGTACTCTAAACATATACGTTTGGTGCACCTTACAAATAAAATATGCCAATTTCTCAAAGTGCAATTTGCAAGCACTCAAAGAGTTAATAAGAATAATTTGTTGATAGAAATTGACGATAATTTGTAGACAAATACAAATGTAATCCACTCTCAATTTTGATTAACTCATTCTAACTTGCTTTTGTGTAGACATATGTTATCACAAATTCATTTTTATTTATTGACTATTTTGTACACAATTGAGGAGTTATTTAATTTTTTTTTAAAGATGAGTTAAGTGGAAGCAATGTTACTAGAACAAAGTTAGGCTACAGGAAAATAGCTGGAGCAGATTTATTAAATAAATATCTCTCTTTCTATTTCTGGTGATGACATTGGCTCGAGTCCTGGTTATTAATACTACATAAATTTAATAAGTAAAAATTTAAATAAATGATATTATTATAATAGAAGTGGTTATTCTATATTCTTTAAGCGATATTTTTCTAAATATAATACTAAAAGTAACTTTTTAAATTGAATAAATTATCAAACATTAAGGATCAAAATGATGAACGCAAATTCTAGCTTCATCAGTATTGTATTCGTTTTTTTTCGACAAGCTATAATCCAAGCTCTTGCAAGGTCTTTTGGGAATCGGTCGTACGAAACGCCTTTTGAGTTTTTACTAATAGCTACTCCACAGACTCTTGTAGTTTCATTCCCCAAATTAAATTAAGAATATGAAAAATCAAAAATATTATAACATATTATTTATTAACATGTCATACGTTTATGTCTTGAAAAAAGTTTATGAAATAACAAACTTACTCTTGGCATTATATTTAGTAAAACATCGCTTGAGAAATATCCAGTAACCACAAATTTTTACTTTTTAAATTTATGTAGTATTAATAACCAAAACTCGTCCAAATGACGTCACCAGAATGAGATATATTTATTTAATAAATCTCCTGTGCTTCCCCAGCCATTTTATTAATGCCTAACCTGATTCTAGTAGCATTGAGTGCAAGACACTTTACATACCCTGATATTAGAAGGAATGACTTAAAGCCAATTGAATAGTATAAGTAATTAATTATTATGTTCAAATAGAATACAAAATAATGACTCTGATTTGATACAAAAGTATCAACATGAATCCATTAATAATTGACGTAATCTCATAGTTTGTATGGCTGATATCAAACAGGCTTTTATAAGTGCAAAGTCTACTTCTCATTCCCTATTCATTGCGTAGTATGTAGAGAAGAAGAAAAAAATTACGTACACTAACAAGACACAAATTGTGAGAAAGTGATTACATGCATAAATAAAACCTGAAATAATGCCAAAAATTATGGAGGTCAAGACTTTTATCAATTTTGATAAATGAGAAAAATATATGTACATAAAATTTAAGACAAGAAATGAATGGGATACTCTGTTTGACTGTCGGATGTATTCTTTAGTAGACATATGTCGTGAGTCAACATAAAAACAGTCTGGAACAAAAATCAAAAAAATTGAGAAAATCCCAATAAATTTTTATACATCATATATTGTAAGCAAAAAAGTCCCGTTTCTTTCTGCAAACAATAAACCTAAAGTAAAGGGGAAGATAATATTTAAATGCCGTCATTGGATGCATAATTAAAGAAATCATCAGCTTGCGTTGGTTTGAACACATTTGATTTAGAAATGTCGGAGAAAGAGAACATCAAAAGCACCGAGTTGTAGATTTACATCGCCCCCAAAGTTGTCCATATGAAATATCAAGGATATTTGGCATTTATTACCAGTCAATTTGAAGAATTTAAGGGGATTTGGAGGCTGGGAAATATACAAATGGTGGATTCGCAAGTTAAAAGAGATTAGGAGGATCAAATAAGCAGAATGATCTTGACTAGTTTTCCCGAGATTAAGATCAGAATTTTTTTAGTGCAAACATGACTTTGTGCTTGTAAATATAAGCCCTGTATATTAGAGTGTAGACAAATGACAAAATCTACAAGTTTGGTAAAGCATGATATTACCAACTTTATTTATTTAAACAAGAAATTAACATTCAATCCTCTGAAAAAAAGACGCGTTTTCATTTTTAAAATTAATTATTGAATTAATTAGTGCTCAGATTAGCATGGACCACCCAGTATACTGGTAGCTCATATTATTTTCAAGCAAAACTATGTAACCATAAAGATGGTGAAATACATATTTTAAATAATTAAGTCAGTATATAAGTTAGGCAAGTAACCGTAACTTAACTTAACTTAGATAAGTTAATTAACTTTTAACATAACTAGTTGATTATTTAAACAGCATTATTTTAACTATAAAATAACTAGTTAATTTTTTATTTATCAAAATTAACTTTTAACTGAACTACTTAATTTTTGAAACTGCATTATCTTAACTTTAACTTGACTTGACTAGGTTAAAGTTTAAGTGAAAATCTGCAGACACGTTTTTGAACGTGTTTCATTCAACATTGGCCTCTTCCCGTAGTTATCATCCGAAACATGCTTCCTTGAATTGTTTTTTCACTTCAAAACAGAAGTTGTTGGGAGTTTGAATCCGTATTTTTTTCTTGATCGTTCAATTGAAAATGGAGAAAATCCTAGCCAGACAGACGGACAGAGTGGTCTTTATTATGTAGCCTAGATAAATCTCTCAATTGACTTGAATTTAAATATTTATTTTTTGATCGAAATGAACATTAACTTCACCAAGGTTCGGTAAGTTAATTTCTCTTAAATTACTCTAAAGATAATTACCTCAAACTTAACTAGTTAATTTTTAAGGAAATCAAAATTAACATTAACTCAACTAGTTAAAAAGATAAATTAACTTTCCCATCACTGCTCAGTATAGAGTGTAACCAAAAGTGTGTGTACTCTTGAATGACGGAAAGTAACACAAAAGATTTGTTGAGGAGATACGGGATGGTACATTGAAATCTGAAGACTTACACATTCAACAATTAACTAAGGTTGAGTGATTGAAAGTAATTCATATTTTGACATATCAAAGCATAATCAATTACAAAACAAAAGAAACCTGAGCACTATAGGTTACGTAAAAGCCTAGAAAATGACACTTGAACGTGATCGACGAATTTCCATTCGTATACTCTAAGCAGTTGGGTGTCTCCAAGACCACTGTCTACACCGTTAGCAAGTCCGAAACGTTGGTCAGGAAGAAGGGCTGCGTCAAAAAACCTAAACTGGATCCGGAGGAGTTTAAGAAAATAGCACAAACCAATTTCCTCAAGTTCATGAGGGTCCATGCACAAGATCTCGGAGTTTCACATCTGACTGTCCCAGAGATCTATTAAAAAAAAATGGGTGGAACGAGCTTTATGAAGGTGCAGAGGCCACTTTTGATACAAGCTATGAAAGAACCCCATCTCCTCCTTTGAAGCACTCTTTTGAACTCTTTTTTATACTTTCATTCAAAATCAAATAGATGAAATCAAATGGTTTAAACTTTTTCAATAAATAAAAAAATGAACACTTTTAAACCTCTATCTATCTTTACTTTCTTCTTTTACAAAAAAATAAAATAGGTAATACACACTATTACATATGTGTATGTAAATATATTTTTTATATGCTTAGCTTTGATCCAGAATAATAAACTGCATAATGGGATATTTTTTCGTGTAAATTTATCATGAAAAAATAGCTCATATATCTTGTTGCCTGAACAACTTGTGATATTATTATCGCCTTATTAAGTTATTATTAAATCAATAGCCAACTAACTATTTACATAACCAATCATTTCAAATACAGAGTGCCACATATTTAGTCTGTCATTTTTGTTAGTTTAAATTAATTGTTTGTGGATGACCATTTCTAAAAGTTGTTGATAACATGAAAAGTGTAAGAGCTCGCTACCTCAATTTTGTACTAGCTGCATGGTACAGCCCTAAAACATATAAAATTGGGTGCAAAATCAACGTTACTGTATGTACCAACAATAGACCAGGATAAAACTTACATTACAAAAACGTCTAAGTGACTTTTCTCCGCAAATAATTAGCATTTTGACATTTTGTGTCGGGGACATTATTCATCGACTATCGTATCATGTATCATGACTTATGGAGAGAGAAAAAACAACTTATAATGAACATATTAAGATTAAGAAAAAGGTCTCTTACGTCAGTTTTGTAATAACCCCACGATGTGTTACAATTGGAGTAAAGAGATAGATGCATACACAATAAAGACAACGGATAGTTGATTTGACAGTGGAGCCGGATGGCAAATTAGAAGATTGCTTATCTCGTAGAAGTACATATTCGGACCTTTCACCTGATCAAAAAACGCATGAAGGTGGGGAAGAGCAAAAGAGGTTGTCACTCATTCATTAAGAAATAGTAAGCCTTGTACGGATGTCGGAGGCCTTCAATGATGATCGAACGAATTCCAAGCAAATAATGTGAAGAAATATTGAAGTTTCGAGAACCAAATTTAATGATGGCTCAGTAGGCTTGGTCTCATGACGAATGTACGGGTTCCGAGGCCTAAGTTGACAAATAACTCTAATACAGGAACGGGCCACACGATACATATCAATCGTTAACTTTTTAAAAAGATATGGGAAAAAAATATTTAGAATTTAATAAGTCTATAACAAGTGTAGTGACGAAAAACTTGTAGTAAAATCTAATTACGATGTTTCATTACGCAACTAAATGACAGTTGAAACAAAAAAAAACAAGTTTTGTTTTAAATCCATCTCTTTAAGTGTAAAAATGTCGGATCAACTTTTAAAAAAGCAACGCGTGTGCAATCTCTTTTGCGTGGAAGCCCCATACATCTATGAAGAACCAAAACTTCGGCAGCAACGATATGCCTTACTTCTAGCCAGCCGCCATGTGGCCCTCTTCAATCCCATACCTTATCCCCTGGCATTATACACAGGTGATGTAGCTGGTCTGTATCGAAAAAAAAACATCCAGTTCAAATCAAGGTTTTGGATGTTAATATTTCTAACAGAAAAAGATAATACCTCCTATTAGGACGTTGTGCTACCATCGATTCAGCTATCCTGTGTATTGAGCTTGCATTGGTATCTTATCTTCAATTTGAAAATGAGTAGGGGCGTCCTTAGAGCGTGATGTGGGGGCTGTATCCCCCCAAAAAAAAAAAAATTAAGGATTTTTGGCGTTTTAATCGAAATATTTTTGTTCAGGATAAAAATTTTACGCGAAAATAGGGGTTAAACTTTTTTCATTCGGGCAAATTATGCAACAGAGCAAAATATTGAATATTTGAAATTTTTTCCCAAAAAAAAAAAAATTTTTTTTAGAAATAGCAATGGATTTTTGAAATTTTCAAAAAAAAATTTCATTTTAAAATTTAGTTTTTGAAATGTTTTTTGAGAAAATTTGATTTTTGTTGAATAGCTGTGGATTTTCGAAAAAATATGTTAAAAAATGTAATTCCAAAAATCCAGCCCTGCGGACCCCCTGTTGAGATATATCCTTCAAAAATTGGAAGTCTAAGAAATTCAGTTGTACAAAATTACTTTAAGAAATTTTGATATATAAGTGTTTAAATTAAATTTTAAAAAAGCGATCAATAATGTGTCACATTGCAGACTTATCTAAATTTATTTTGTATTCACTTTTGTTATAACTACGAACCAGTCCGTATTTTATCATGTGTCATTGAATACTTGTACATAAATGTTGTAACTGTCAGGTTTCATCATCAGAAAAGTATAAAAATAGTCTAATCAATTTAAATTAGAATAAATACCCTATTAACTTTAACTACCGTCAACTATAAATATAGTACTTAATGCAAATGAATGAAAGAAACTTGATCGTACAATGGCAACAGATCTGTATAAACTAAATGTAAGAACATTCTAGAAGAATTATCTCTTAGTTGACGGTATTATGAGGGACTTTTAACGATATATTTTTTCTTTTTTTAATGGTATTGCTCAAGATTTAAATGAAAAATTTGTTTGTAGCGAGGGCTCCATTAAAATCTGAACACTTTGAATATTAAACTTCGATAAGATATAATTTATTAACTAACTATATATCCAAAACTAACATAATAGATAGATTTGTGTATGAGCTCTCTTAATCATAAATGTAGCAGTCCTAACAGAAAAGATGGCTTCCAGGTGGCGACAGAAGGCTTGGTACCCACTGCGGATGTAGTTCTCTGTCAAGGCGTCCCAGTGCTGGCTGACAGCGGCTTTGAGGGCCTTGGTGTTTGGATGAATGATGTTGCAGCTCTTCCCCACGACATGTACCAAAAAGGCGTGGTCAAGGGGTTGACATCAGGACTGCATATGGGCCAAAGGTGTCAAAAATAAAATAAAGAGTACATAAGAACTCAAAAGACTGGACCCTCACAAGGCACTTTACAATGACTTTTTAATAACCATCAGAACAGTCTAATGTCAAATCCCGAGATCTCTTCCATGGGCCTTTATCAACTATATGGGATGCACCTGGGCTGTTTGTTTTTTTTACTCCTCGGGATCCAATTTATTATTTTTGACTGATTCATTTTTCCTCTCCAACGTTTCGGACTTTCTGACGTCGTGGACGGTGGTCCTGGAGACCCCCAACTGCTTGGAGTGTGCAAATGGAAATCACGTTCAAGTGTCATTTTCTCGACTTATACGTAAGCTACAGAGCTCAAGTTTGATTGGATTAAGCTTAAGAGTCAATAATAAATTTTTCTCAAGCCTCTTTACTGTTCTCCCAGCAGTCTTGTCCACTTTTGACACGGTAAACCGGTCAAGGTACATTTTTGTTAATTCTGCAATGGATATGTCTGGATTGGCCTCAAAAGAGTCATTGGCAGCTTCAGGATTAGCTTGACTTCTCTACGCATTGAGAACGCCCCATGAGGCCGGACACAACTTCAAGGTGCTTTCGAACACTGTAAATGGTGTTGTGGTTGACCCCTAGCTGCTTGACGATGTCCAAAGTTTCATGGGAGACGTGAATCAAAGTTGGTATCTCTCTGCTGTAGATGAATGATTGAAAACGTCATGTGAGTACTCAAATTTCAAACATTGGCACCATAAAGTCATACATTTTTTGACCTCCCTCCCCCTGTTTTTTCCAAAACTTGTACACCACCTCCGATTTGACCTCCTTAATTTTTAGATCCCACATCTGAATATATTTATTATAAATGTAATATTATGTATACATTTGTGAATGTATATATTGGTTTTCTTGAAGACCACAGATCAGGAGCGGATTATATTTGGAGGGGGGGGGGATGCTTTTCTACATACCATAAATATTCTAGTATAAAACGGGATCCGAACCCTCCAGTACCCCCTCCCCCAGCGGACTCTTCTACTCATATACTTCAAATTGAAAAGGTGTTGTGGATAAGTGAAAAATTGATCAGTTCTCAATGTATTGGACTCCGAAATATACCATAATACACCCCCTCCCCTCAAAAATCGGTATATGCCATATGTGTAACCCCTTATGTTAAATGTGTTGCACAAATCATACTGGTACAACAGATAAATCAAGATACCTTAGAAAATCGATATACAGATCAAGACAGAAAAAATTGTCCATATATTGAAAAAATATGTCTACACTTAAATGCATGTTTACCACGGCTTGGACAGAAACATCGGTCCAAATCGGCATATAACGAATCAATAAAGATCGAACCGTACAAAATTAGTCTGGAGCCGAGACTCAACACTGTTCATTACACCAGCACCACCACTATTTACCCAATAAATATATATATGTAATCATCAATTTAACATAAAATTTACAGAACCCATATTCATACAAGCATGCCCATTAGCACTGAACATCTTGATGTATTATGATGGATTGAATGGAAAGAAAATCCATAATATCATCAATAAAGCAATAGCAAATATGTGCATTGAATATTATTTAAACATTAATATAGTACCAAAAGAGAGAGAGAGAGAGAGAGATGAAAGAAAATATGTAAAAAAAAAACTTAAAAAAACTCATATAATCAAAAAATAGACATACATACTTTCAATATTTGTATTAGGCTGTCAATTATGTAATTAAGAGTGTTCTTTTTAATTAAAAAAACAATAATAATTAAATCAAAGAACATGTGCTACATTAATACAAGAACGGTCACACTATTCATGATAATTTTATTTTTCAAAATAATATCCCTCTATACACTTTCCCAAAAATGGTAAAGAAGTTTGATACCCTATCGTGAAAGGTAATTTAGTCAAATACTAGAAATGGGATTTGTGTATGAGCGCAAGGAGAGGCGGGAGCAATACAAATTGTATTACTGAATTAAGACCTTTGTTAATATCAAATGCCTGGAATAATATTTTACGAGGAAAAATAAATTACTTTTTCAAATCTTCTACATTTCAAATAGCATTAGTACATAAAAAATGTCACAATTTTAATTAAATTCATATATATTTATTAAATGATGCATTTTTAAATCAATATACACAAAAGATTGGTGATAATTCTTCTTTAAGAGGGATGAGTGTCTACACACTCACGACATATTAAATAGTGAAAAAAAGAAGAAGAAAGAGCACACGCTCAACCGTTTTTCCTTTTCTTATCGCTGAACCAAGGCTAATAGAAATACAGGGTTATGCCATCCTGTAATCGGGCTTGCTAGAATTTTCAACTCGATGTACCGTACCTTCTGCTGGGCAAGACAAACATATTTTTACGCCATAGAGTATAACAGCATAATAACAACAGTCAAGGAAGGTCATATATAGCTACTCTTAGTAACAATTATACTCAATCAGATTAATCATATAACTCACAGCCTCACCTCACTAACACAATATACAGTGATGGCAATATTTTGCTTCAATCAAAATTGTTAGGGATTTTTAATATTACCCTTGAATTGAAGAGTTGATGTTGAAATAAAATTACAACAACGACAAATGTAATAGTATTAATATTGTACAAAGTTCATATGAGCTTACCAACAGGAACTTTTAATGAAAAATAATGTTCTTCAATGCAACAGGTTGCATGATTAGAGCTTGTACTCCTTTGGGATAGTTTTGGAATTGATTGACTGTTCCTTTTTTTTTTTTTTTTTTTTTTCACCTAGCAATATAACTAATCAGATCGATATACCGTAGTAAAGTTCAAATCGAAAATATAAAAGGGTGGCAAACATGTCAAAATTACCAGCGGCAAAAATGTTGGCTAATAAATTACTAGCAGCCAGAATGTTCACGGCAAAATTACTTAGACCACTTTTTAAAATAAAAGCTGTCCTGCTCTCCAAAAACGCCTTTAACTGCCAAAATCATTTTTGGAAAATAATTTCCCGCTGAACCTTTTTTCCCAAGTTGGGAAGAGAAAATGTTCCATGAGGCTAAATTGCATGAGCTAGTAATTTAAAATTTAATTAATTAATTTTGGCATTGCAAAAACGGATTAGTGAACTGGTACTTTGTTTTGATCACACAAAATATCTCCTAGTATTTAAATCTTCGTTGTTCTTGCCCTCAAATGACATTGAACATCTTTATTATATAAAATTAGCTCTTACTAAATTTTCTTTAATTTCCCATAGATTTTTATTTTATTTAATAAGATCTCATCTTTTTTATAAAAAAAAGTCCTCAAAATCATCACTTTTTTGTTTTATCTAAGTAAAAATTAAATCTACTTGCCAGTTTTATAATTTATCAGTCAAATCAATTGGCTGTGAAACGTTAACGAATAGACATATATGCAAAAAGGCTACTATTAGTTTAAATACATTTTTGTTCTCTCAGACAAGTAAATACAAAGTGTTGATAAAAATTGTTCCATTTTTTTTTTTTTTTTTCTTGATAGACTATTTTATTTTGCTCATTTTAGTATTTTTATCAAAAATCTGTAATTTGTAGAATAAGGATGATATGAAAAACAAATCACATATTTTTTTTATCAAAAAATGTACGAATTCAAAAGCTCTAATAATAATTATTAAAATTACTTCAAAATTTGTCAATCATATTCCTTTATCAAAAGAAACACTTTTTCACAAAAAGTAAAATAATGCTGGACCAATATTTTCAACATATATGGATAAGTAACATGACTAATATAGTGCTGCTTTTTTCGGTTCGGTTTAAATTCGATTTTTTCTTGACTGTAATTTTCTTTTTTTACCCTTTGTTATTGAACTGGGATTTTCTAAACCCCAAATTTGATAAAATTGCTTTAAATAGATTTTAATGCTGGAAACAGCATTAATATGCTCCAGAAACATCTTTTAGAATGTTTGCTACTTTTTGTTGTTAAAAACATGTATTTGATTGGAATGATTCGCAATTTTTAATCAAGGTTTGGTGAATTCGACTATTTTGTTCACTTTTTATTTCACTTTTTTCAATGAAAGGTATACCTTTTGCAACAAAATATATAAGATATTAGTCGTCATCCCATATATCAAAATCCATCTCTTTTAAGTTAATGAGTATATTTTTAGAACAAAAAGTTTGTTAAAAGTTTTTAACGAAAATGAAATTATAATGTTTCAACTAAAATATCACAAATTATATCTTGATACTGTATATCAAGATATGTAATTCCCTTAATATTTGGGTTATCGTTTAACTCAAGTTCATTAGCTACATAAAAAAAATGGATGTTCACTAATGGAGGGCTAAAGAAATACGTCACACATTAAAAAAAATCGAAAAAAATTGACATGGGACCAAACTATCTAAGCTTATAACGGTATGGTGGTCAATGTTTGAATTGATTTATCTCAGCCTTTCGTTTACTTTCCTTCATAAATAAACTTATTAATGGTTTGCCCTATATTAAAAAATAAAGGAAAAAATCGTTATCTCCAATCCTGCCTAATATCTATAAATAAATATTATGCCAATACCATTCAATACCGATACTGGTTCAGTCGTTTTATAGTTTTTATGTTGTATTTTTCTTAATGTTAACTTTATTATTTAATACTAACGATAGTATCCGGCATTACACAGAGTTATTAGGCGCCAACGAACATATGAACTTTGTTCTAATAATATTTAAGATAACTCCCCAAGAAGCCATGATTCTCTCTATGAGAGGGAACTTTGATGGAAATTTATAATCTTATTCTTCTGTATCCCTGTATTTGATATCTCCGATTCCAGTATCTTGCTGAGGAGATTATCTTGATGTCTACGGAAGATTAGCCACACAATTGGTCGATTTGCTTAAGTTCCTTAGAATTTTACAATATATTTATATAAATATTTATATCTCATATTCACAAATGCATAAAGAACTTCCAAGGACAAAGTGCCCATCTTGATCTATAACTCTAGTACAATATTTAATGTAAGTAGCGATTTCAATAACTCTTCATCACATTTTGATGAAGAAATGTACTACATATAAATACCAATGATTCTTCACAACTGATTGTCTAGATTCTTGACATTTTTGTTTCTAATTTCTCAAAGCTGCAACACAACGGTAAAAATTCAATAAAAAAATATATAAGTAAGAAGAAGTTGTATTCTATCTATTATTATCCAAGGCAAAAAAGTCTCAAGGCGGAAACGTCCCAAGGCAACCCCGTCCAAGGCAGAGGCGGCCCACAAGAAAACAGCTAAAGTCAAAAGCGTCACAAGGCAGACACGTCCAAGGGAAAATGTTCAAGGCAAATCCTCCTGGAAACCAAGGTTAATAGAAATACAAGGGTTTGCTATAGTTTTCAATTGGATGACTGTTGGTTAACAAAAACCGATTTCGAGAAAACATCTAAAGACGTCATTCTTAAAAAGCTAATTGTAAATAAAACATCAATCGTACACGCGTTATGGTATAAGCCTTGCTAAAACTATTTTAATTTTCTCATGATTGTAGGAATGTTTAGTGATTATTTTTTAACATTCTGGTTCATCCATCCTTCGTGCATAAGCAAACTATAATAAACATATCGTTATCATGAGTGAGCAAGAAGCAAAGAGGCAATGCACCTCAGATTTTCTAGATGCTGAAGTTGAGGTGGCAAGGATATTGGAGATTGTGAAGAAGGACTCCAGGAGCCTGGTTTTTGAAGGTGGCCAAGATGAAGAATATTGGAGAAGACCTCTCCAGGAAAGGTGGAAGTGGAGTGCAAAGAGGCTCAAGAGTTCCTGTCCGGCTTAGAGGAGAAGATGAACGAGGACCCCACCAAATCGATGAATGGCTCTGTGGCTGCTAGGGCCATCAGGAGGGTTGAGAATGACGACTTGAGATTGTCCACATACACAAAGACCCACCCCCAACTTCTGACAGAAGTCATGAATGTCCAGTCCACGATTTCCTACCCAACCTTTTTCTTTATTATTTTTTTTTTTAATATGACAGAAACCTCGATGCTTTCTGCAAAGCATCCTTTCATAAATAGAGTACATTTTTATGTGTTAAGTCAAAAATGTATATACGGATTACATAGAGACATAAAGACAATTAATTAATTTATTAATATAGATTTAAAATATTACAAAGTATTTTATTTACCCGCTCCAGCGAAAAAATCTTTACACTTAGTTTTTGCTACATAAATCAAGGTTTTTGTGAATGTAGTAAAATTGTTTCGGTCAAATACTAAAAATTAAAAAATTCTTCCTAAGTGTCTTAGAAGCCGAGAAAATGCAATTTGAACGTGACCAACGAATTTCGGTCGGCACACTTTTGAATGCTTACTAGAAACCAACGGAGATTGTCATGTTACCATGGGTCGAGACCAACTACTCGTACATGAACGTGGTGTTTCAGAAAGGTGGTTTATCAATCCAAAAAGACCCAGAAGCGGTTGAAGGACGACTTGCCTTTCTGACCAAAGAAAATGTGGACTCCCTAATCACCAGATGCCCATCCATTGGACTTTACTTTTTGGGTGCATGTTGAGTCCAAGGCCTGAACCGTCCGTCACCCAAATATCAACAACCTCAAAGATACTGTCAACCAGCACTGGGATGCCATGTCTGAGGACTACATCCGCAATGGGTTGAAGACATTCCATGGCCGCCTGGAAGTCATCATTGCTGCCAAGGTGGGTTACATCGATGATTAGTGAAGACAAGACATGACTAGTTGCTGAAATAATTCTTGATTAATTTATAGATTGAAAGTTTTGAGGTTTTTTTGACGCACCCGGTGCTCTCTTCTCTATGCAATATTTGATAAATTTGCATTTATTCTACGTTCCATTTGTTTTGTAAAATAAAAACGTCGGCAAATGTTGATAAATTTGCAATTTTAGAAGAAAGTTTAACAGCCAATCTCGCTCAAATGTTGCAATTTTTGGCAAAGGAATATATTTTTACTACTATCTACCTAAGCTTTCAAGGCCGAATCCCAAGATAAATTTCAAAATAAACATAGAACATGTTAAGAATTTCATTTTCATGAGTTAAAATCCTGGATTTGTCACGTGGATTGATGTAGATTATTAGCCTCACGCAAGGAAATAAATATTGAAGTAAAGATTGTTATGTCAAAGGAGTTCTGACTATTATTATTATTTATTTATTTTAAATATAGTGCAACGCACAAGTATCAGTATTTACATATTTATAAATAGGTTTACTTGTTGAAAATAAGTTTAATTGTTTAAGTAGCACGTCAAAAAAAACAGCAGGCTGGCATTGCTGTTGGGTAGGGGGAAAAGTAATTTCATAATCCCCGTCTCTCTTTTTTTTTAAAATAATTATATCTTGTTCATCTTTTGGTCACATTGGACCATACGATAATGTGTTCTAAATGTGTGAATATATACTACAAACGCATGTGTACAACATTTTACTACCGCCATTTCTGTCGTGAATTATCGTGCATCGAGTATGGAGGTCTCAAAGGAAGAAAATCGCAGTATTTTACATTTTCACAGCCATTTTTTTCTGATTGTGACTGGCAATGAAAAATGGATCACGTATGTTAATGTCAAGCGATAGAAATCTTGTAGAAAGCCAACAAATCGGCCAAAATCGTGGCCATGCCAGGATTTACTCCAAGCAAAGTGTTGCTGTGGGTTTTTGCGGGATTTGCTGGAAAAAATCTACTATGGGCTGCTCCTCTATGGTGCAATACTCAATTCTGCCATTCACTATTAACAACTTGACCGTTTGAAGCTGGAGATCGAACAGAAACAGTCAGCATACGTGCCAGGTAGCATACACCAGAAGCTCCAGGAGCTCGGATGGGAAGTTCTGTGGGACAAAGGCGTCTACAAAATTATAAAGTTGGATTCTCGTTGGGAACAAGCTATCAAAAAGAACAGGGCACACTTGGTCTTAATTGGAGGATTGTAATACTTCTTATAAATTGAATGAAAGCAAAAACTACGAAATTTTTTCCCAACTTTTATAGTAGCAAGATAAACTAATCGTTGAAGTTAAGTTCTTTCAAGTATATTAGCATTTTTTTTTTATTCAGTGGGAGGGAGGGGGGGGGATAGCTTTTAACAGCTACATTACGTGTGACCAAAATGCAAAAATACATAGTAATAAAAGGACTTTGATTGAAAAAACTGCAAATTTTAAGGACACATTACAATATAATTTATGTTACTGATATTAGGTTGGGTGCATATTGGCCACTAAAAATAACATATGATCCTTTGAAGTAAAATAGCTAGATAAAGAAAATAAATTTCTCCTCCATTTCTTCTTTTTTATCCAAGACTGCTTTTATGTTGATGCGTCCCATATATTTAGTATAATCCGCATAAGATCATATCTAGTCTATAAAGCAGGGGGTCATAAACCTTTCTTGTGGCCTGCATCAGATCATCATTTAAAAAAAAGGGCAGACCGGTGTTCATTCTATATTTAAATCACTAATTTCTAAAGGTGTTTAAATTGAATCCTAGAAGTGGCCAATATAGAGCTGTGAAAGATCTATCTTAACAAAATATAAAAATTAGGTCTTATATATTTAGGTGGCTCATGAAATTACAGAAAGGCAACTTTTGTGTTTATCATTCTAATAATAAATTAGTATTCTTCATATTTATGCATTAATATTAACAACGTTAATAAAAGCTATTGAAATGCCTATTTTATTTGTGATGTGCTACATTTCGCTATATAATTAATATGATTAATTAGAAAATGTAAAGGCGTGAAAACTTCTCATTTTCCCGAATAATCGTCGACAAACGTCCAAGATGACAACGTTTTGGTCTTCGTGCACTATTTAAATGTCCTTCATGCAGATTTTAATGCTTCCATGATGTTTTGACTATGGACGTACAGCATTGAATGATCAAACCATAGAATGAAATTGACAACTGATACTGGATGGAAACTTTTTTTTTCTTTTTTTTAAAGCCCAATAGGCTGACACAAATAACTTAAAGGCACTGGGAAGATTCGGATCGGTGGCCACTACCCCATCAGTTTCTGACGTTGAGACTTGAAGGTTTTTTGTTTAATTTTACTTAACACATCCTTACCAAAGGAGTTACCCTTTTACACTCGTAGAAAATATGTGCTGACGTTTCTAACTTCTCGCAACAGAATGTGCAGTTACTGGGGGGGAAACTTGAAACTAACGCACGTGTAAAGAAAAAAAAAAATCCTGCTAATCTTTAATTAACTATCGAACAATGATCTTTATTAATGTTTTTATGATGGCTCAAGTCAAGTTCAGTCATTCTATTAGACCAACAATAGCCTCACAGATGGCGACAAGCCTCTTGCAAAAAGAGTTACAAGTGCTGTGAATAAATTTCTGGTCCATGGTGCCCACTCTTCGTCGACAAAGGCCTTCAATGACGGATGCTACAGTCGATAATTTTGACATCTGGACTCTATGGTGGCCACATTCTATTGTCTTAGAAAGCAATCTTTTTAGATAAGAAGTTAAAAGTTGTTTTGACAGTGTGAGCGATAGTCCGATCTTGCTGGAAGACAACTTTGACTTGATGGAAATTTGTTTGGATTCATAGGAGCATCATCGAAACATCAATGTACATGGCAGCCGTGAGCCTGTCACCCTCCGGAAACCAAATGAAGGGCTTACGCATTTATGATATATTTTTTCGCAGAGCTCTCCTTCCTTTCTATGCTCGGCTTGTGGTCTATCCTTGTAACATTTTAAATGGTCTTACGTGTAAGTCACTTCAGCCTTGTAAACCTCTATTAGGGTGTAAGCTGCACGAAAAGGAGTTGATGCCCTAAGCCTTGAATCTCGCTGCGATGACATGTCTCGTCCGATTTAAAAAAATTAAAAAGTGGGAGGTGTTTTAAATATATGGCTACCTAGACAATTATATAAAGTTCTAATTTATTCACACAGAACCTCTTAAATCAATATAATACAAATGTGTAAGTTTTGAGACTTCCACCCAGTAAGTCAAATTACAAGAAGAACTGATCGGAATACACTGTACTAAAAAACTTAAGGTACAGTTCACAAAGAGGTATCAGTAGTTTTGCTTTCCAAAATAAATTCATATCCATTATCCTACTTTATGGGCTATTGCAAGAATGTTGTTGATAGCTTTTCGATCTTCAAACCTCTTACAAAAAGGCCTTATCGTAGTTGACGATCTTCTTACGAAAAAACGGAGTTGAAAACAAATAATTGACCCTAGAGACTTGATATTAAACCTGGCTTATTGGAAGGCAAATGTTGACCATTTGTTATCAGGGCATCAAACCCAACCTTCTCATGGTTAAATAATCTTCCTCTTTTTTTTTTGTTCTAATCTGGATATGTTCTTGGATTTTGGTGTTTTTTAAATGAAATGTTTCCTATTTTCTTTTAAATTACAATTGCTCAATTTAAAAAGTTTACTATCAAAGTGATAATCACTTTGTGATTGGCTAAAAACTCTTTAAACTAATAAGTTTAAAAAATCTAAAAAGAGGTCTACGAAAACATGAAAAACGATAAACACGTCCACTACTCATTCTCACTTCAAGTAGTATTTTTTAGCAAAATTGTCAGATTATGATCATAAAACGCATAATACGTACAAACATTGAAAAATATTTGGCGTCATCTTGTATTTTCTTAGACTCTAACAGCAGGGGCGTCCGCTGGGTTGGAGAATTTGTAGCCCTCCCAAAATAAGGGATTATATGAAAAATTATCGGTATGGGGGGACAAAAAACACCCTGAGCAGAGTTGCCAGATTGACCTTTACAAATTAGATGGCCTTTTTTTAATATTTGAAATACAATTGTATTTTATAGTTTTGATGAAATGTAATTTAATAGGTTCTGTGGCCCATTCAAATATTTTACACAAATCAACAAAATTTTACAACCTTCAAAATCTTTTAAATTCCATATTCAATTTTAGTAGTACTTCACAAACAGATCACAAATCTAATAAGTTGATTCTTTTTCGTATAAAATCTGGTTATGGAAAATTTTTACCTTCCATTTTTTAAGTATTTTTACTTTTTCTTATGTTTAGACAACTTATAACTTTAAAAGAAAAACATAAGTATCATAAAAGTTAATCTATTCTTTACAAGAAGTTTATGTTAATTTTAAATATGTGCTTATATTTTATTTGTGATTATCTAATCTTGGGAAAATAAAATTTAAAGGTTATAAAAAAATCATGTTTTAAGGGTTTTGTAAGAAAAATAATTTATTTGAAGGATGAATACATAATAAGGGCTTAATTTACAATAGTATTTGGTTCTAAAAATTCTAGTTCAACTTCAATATTGATTGTTTTGATATTACTATAGATTAAATCCAAAAATGTTTATATAGAAAATTCAGCAAATTTTTTAAAAATTTCTGATTATACAAAAGTTTTGAGACAATTTTTAACACTTAATAACTCAGCGTACACTACCATTATTTGATTTTTTCCCCTTTTAATGAGAGCATAGACTCTCATCTTTTGGTTTACATCAAATTTAAAACGTTTATTATAATGTTGCAATAACGATCTAGATAAATTATTGCTACCTCGCTTGCCGCTGAAATGTCCCCAAAAGCAGTTATTGTGGCCAAATAGGGATCAAATGCAACTGACTCAAGGAACGCTTGGATAAGGTTAAGGATCTCTGAGATGCTCCCAGGAGTGGTCGCCTAAGAAAATTGCCTACTGTAGCTGTTTTGAAAGGTTTTAAAGAGCATCCAGATCTCTCAATGACGGAGATGACGGCCCCCACTAACACGGTCAAGATTCACCAAGAGCAGTTGGGGTATAATTCTGAATTCTGGGACAAAAAGTATTGGCCTTCCGAATTACCATCTCTGAATCCCTTGGACTATGTTAACTAATGGCAAGTAGAGTCCCAGGCCAAGCAATAACAAAGTGTTGAGGTATTATAGGACTCAGTCAATGAGCTGTGGGATGCCATGTCAGTGGCCTGCATCAAAAGTACCTACATCAAATTTTGCCGCCTATTGGGGTGATGTTCATGGTTAATTATCCTTAATTTCATTATTAGATTAATAAAATTGTTTTGGATGTTAAATGAATAGAAAATGATGCATCATTGTCCAATTTACTCATTGTGTTCAAAACTTTTACACGACCCTGGACATTGAGAAATACCTTATTTTGAAAACATTTTCCAAACCTTATTTCCCATAAAAACAGCACGACTAATCCGAAAAGAAAATAACTTTTTTTAATCAACATTACTAAAAAACTAGCAAGGCAAATATATTTAATTTTATAAAATTAATGACTACATCTAAAGTAATTTAATTAAAACTAAATAATGCAAGTGTACATCTATTGTTTTTTTAATAAAATAAAGAATTTTTAGTTTTACAATTTTTTTTTTTTTTTTTTTTTTTTTTTTGAAGAAGGGGAGGGGGGTTGAAAAGGTGATGCTTTTGACTTGCTCAGTACATATTTTTCTCCGCAATCAGGTGATACAATTAACCTTATTTTTATGATATATTTTTAATGACTTTGAATACAGGCTGGGGATTTTAAATCCAGTAAATTTAAAAAATAATGTATAGTACAATTATTTTCCCAAAATTAATTCCACAATTCATAAATCTTTTCCTCTTTCATGACGGGCTCCATAGTGAAGTCAATCACTCAACCTCCCCCTCCCCCCCAGCTTCAACCAGCCTCTAACCAGGCACACCACTGGCACAGGCCTTGATAAGGAACTCCTTGTCTATGTTGGCCACTGGCACGAGAATGGAAGACTTCAATGAGTCATCTGTATTATATGAACATTTATTGGACTCTCCTTCTCCAAGGCCCACACACAGAGGGACTCAGATCCCTGTAGCTAGGAGGCCACATTTCATTTGTCACACATATAAAGGTCTTATAAATTTTTGTTGTTTCGGAATGAGTCCGGTTCCAATGGCTCAATTTCGACAAACCGCACCAAATTGAAATTGTAGCATGTCACCCAACATGTTTATTTTCTATTTCTTTTTTCAAGCAAACAGCTCTACTCGAAAAATCACAATTGAAGTTTTTGAACATTTATTAACATCAATTTAAGTTATCCATCAGCATTATATATGAAGTTATTTGCGTCCTTGGGCGCACTCGCCACTGAGGCACACAATAATGACCGCATGGCGTTTGTATCAGTGGCATCTAAAATATTTTGTACTTTCTCTTATACAGTTTTGTCCGTTAAATCTAATGAGCACGCTTTCATAAACATAGAAATGAGGGTTGCCAAGGTATTGAGGTACACACTTGTTCCGAATTTAAAGTACCCACCCTGTACATAAATACCTAAAGCTCCACAATGCATATATAGGCCCATATAAGAAACACGATCATTTCTTATTGAGGTATATGGTACTAAACATAAATGCATTTCTTTTATAGGGGGGAAGTATAAAGGTTGTGCGTCAACATAAAAACAATGTTGAATAAAATGAAAAAAATCCCAAAAGATTAGTTGTATACTTCATTTATATATTTCTCCAAACATTTCATAGGTATATTTGTGTCAAATTGAGTCGTATTATTCAAATTTGTAGGATGAGTCCAAATAATTCTTGAGTTTTAGATATAGATTTTATTATAATGAGGGAATTATTCAAAAAAAAATCCCGTTTCGGTCCCGATTTCAATTCTAAATCAGATTACCACATTATCTATGATATTATTGCAGCCTTGGGGGTCCACCCGTCACAGAGGCACACAATAATGATCCCATGGCGCCCTGTATGTCGTTTAAAAAATAGCAAGATCTGTACAAATTACAATTTGTACGTCCTAAAATGTTTTACTTCATTACATCATTGATCATTCTAATTACTAAAGTAATTAATTGAAGTTATCATTTCAGTTTTATCTATTCAAATTTCCTGGTTATTATGAATAATATAACTATGATGGCACTTAAACTTTACAATGTGCCACAGAATACTTATACATAAAATTTGATTAGCCCTAAATTTAAATAAATATAAATTTATTAATTTTGTTTCGATATCAACTTTTACTGAAATTAAATTGAATTGGTTTTGTGTCACATTAAAATATTAAAAGTGTCAATGCGGCCCATTATTTAAAAAGATGTACATCCCTTCATTGAATCCTTCATTTAAAATTATTCGTCTCATTTTTTGGTCGCAACCTGTACAATTTGTTCATACAAGTTCAAAAATTGTACAAAATCCCAAGTGGTGCACGATATTTATGTATATTAAATTTTGAAAATAAGAATAGTTTTGACAACCTCATTTTACATTATGACAATTTAACTTACATTATGTTTCAAAATATTGCAAAAAAAAAAACAACATAAGTAAAATGATCACGTTTCCTTATCAACATATGGAAGTCACTGTTATTAAATATACAAAATAATGTCATTTTTGACAAATTAATTTATACATTGACAAGAGCCATTGTCCTGCAGACAAAATATTTGAAATTTGATGTGTAAAATTTGGCCTTTCTCTCGTAAAAACCGTATGTTAGTTAAAGCCGATTTTTTGTTCTTCTCAGGTTTTAATTGTACCAATATATCATCATCATGAGTGATCCGAATATAAAAAATTTGGACATAATAAAGTAGATTTTCTTGGATACGAATTTTTTACTAGATAAAATAATTCGCATATTTGATATTCATTTCATAGAAATTCACAAGACTCCTTCAATTCTAATGAATGTCGTGTTTCTTTATTTTTACTTTATCTTATTACTATCCTACGACGTAATCATATTATGTATTTTATGTCGAAATTATTTGATTAATGCTTTAAATAACTCCAAAAAATTAGTAAAACTTGTCAATGGACAACCTAATAATAATTACAAATATGTGACTCCATCAACTATAAGGAAGATACATACTAAGACTTACTCGCTAAATCCTCTTCCTAATTCATATTTTTAAAAATTGTATTCAATATACGATCACTTTTTCCGTTAGTACAATAATTCTTTTTTTTGGTATATTTTCGAATCGACAACCCATAAATTTAAAAAAACCTTTGAGACACGGTGAATCAATTTTGTTTAATAAAAAAATAATCTACTTATTTGCCAAAAAATAAACTTGCCCGCTATAGCCCAAGAATCTGCTCTATTCAGAATGAAAATAAGCTTTAGGGCACGTAACTCAGAGTTCTAAACAACGTTTAATTTATGTCTAAAGTACATCTCTGTTTTTGAAATAAATACCCTATGCCTTTTTATCAGGGGACATAAAAACTAGTGTTGAGACTCTGTCCAGCAAGATTATTTTTTTCGGTTCGGTCTCAAGTGATTTTGTCTATACCATTTTGGACCGATTTTTCGGTCCAGACTGCGGTCTCATAGAGTGGACCGATTGTTTTCGGTCTCGCTTTGTAGACCGATTTTGAATTGGTCTCACTTTATGGACCGATTTTTTTACGTCTCAATTTATGGACCGATTTTAGCAGTCTCATATATTATGAGAAACCTTTTTTTTAAGATCAACTGTCATTCATTTTTTACAAAAAAAATCTCAAAAGTACACTATAAGTTCTAGAACGTATATAAGATATAACAGACGGCAGGATAAAAATTAATCCGAGCTATATCTGTTTAAACTTCGTATAATGTCATTGTATGTTAGAAACAATATATTTGTAAAATATGTTTAGACTTATTTTTTTGGTACCAAACTAAACCAAATTTTTCCTATGGACCGATCTAGACGGAACTTTTCCTTTGGACGGATCTAGATCGATTTTTTATGTGAGACCGGTCCAGACCTAGCTTTTTTGTTGCACCGAATTATTTCGGTCCATCAAAAAATATAACGGTACAGACGGTCTAGTATTTCCAGAGCAAAACCAACACAAAGACAAACTTACAACTATTATAGTGGATCTACGAGGATTGTTCAAAAAGGAAAGGTGACTTTATTTTTTATAGATAAGAATATTTATATATTCATATTTATTTATGAATGAAGAATTACTATGAAGATTCTACTTTTTTTATAGGTACAAATCGTATTCTGGCGCAAACATTTTTTTCTGTATGTTTCTTTTTAAATTCAATACACATTGATTTTCTATCAATAGGGATATCATACGTGCCACACGAAAAGAAGACTTTCTTTGAAAGATATACTAAAAAGCATGGATGATCTGTCAAAAAAAGGATCTAATCAAACACCGTTTGTCTAATAAAAGGGAGTTTCTTAAGTTACTTATGCACATAAATATCCAATATATATACATCCGATACAAAAAAAATAGATTTAGTCAACTTTTCATCTGAAAAATAGAATTTCCTTTACCAGGATTTGAGACTGTATAATATATATATTTAAAAAATACACCTATTACTGGTAGTAATTATGTTTCAGTGTTGATAATTTTGGGGGCTAAGCCCCACTCCACACACACAAATGATGAACACCCCTGATCATAATCATATAAAAAACATTTATTAAACACGGAATATATTAAATATAAAATGATAGCAACCTATTTTACTGAGACGTCACAGCAACATGAAAAAGGAATGTGAGGAATTTAGAAACAAACCCTATTTACAGAGGCATCCACAGGGGGTGGGCTGCATTGGAGATAGCCCCACCCGCCTATTAAGGGATGTTTGCTTTTTACTAGAACATTTAATAATTGATTTTTCTTCTTCAAAAATTAATATTTGAAAGTTTATTTTCTGGAGAAAATTTAATTTTCTGTGAATAGCTTTGGATTTTTGAAATTTTTCACCCAAAAATTTAATTTTTTATTCAAAAAAATTTAATTTTCCCTCAACAGTTGTGAATTTAAAAAAAAAATTACAAAACAAATAATATTTGAAATTTAATTTTTGAATTTTTTTGTGAACAACAGTAGATTTTTGAAGTTTTATGAGAATAGCTACGGATTTTTGAAATTTTAATCCAAAAAAAATTATTTTTTTGGGCAGCTATGTATTTTAGAACTTTTTTTTTTCGAAAAAATTCAATTTTTCGGAAAAAAAAAAATTCCAATTTTGTAAATTTTATGTGAATATTTGCGTATTTTGGAAATAATTTTCGAAAAGATTAAATATTTGGAAAAAAAAATTTAATTCGTCAAATTTTCTTCTAAAAAATATATCTTTCCAAATTGCACCCCCCACATTTCTCTCATATATAATTCTATTATGGGGATACACAGTAACTAAAAGAAAGTAAATACTAAAGAACTGACCGGCAGAGAGTTTTGTGTCTTGAGAGGTGTTCGTATTCGACGCATCTTATTTTTAAAATTCATGTTGAAAAACAAGAATAAGTTATTATTAGTCCATCAATACTCGAAAAACAAAGGATCAAGGAGGATATATCCTGGAGCACAGCAAGGCATTAGCGTTAGCAAAAAATATAACACATTCATATGTGGATTTCATGTATTTAATATATTTTAACGGGAGGAAGAACAAAAAAAAAATACCCCACTACGGCTCCGACTATTCACAGAGTGCTTTTCAAAACAATACTAAACAAAATAAAATAATAATACTATTTAATAGTATAAGATTGTAGGATGTACACATTTCAAACTTTCTTTTTGTTTTTTTATTTGATCAACAGGTGAAAGACTTGCACGAGTTTTCCGCACATAGAAGTCGTCTCTTTTACCCCCATACTTTTTTCGCGCTGGGAGACATAAAGGCGAGCAAAAAACGCTCGCCCGATGTGGAAAATATAAACTTTTTCCTTTCCCCCCACCCTTTTTTTTATTATTCTCCTTTTTTCTTTTGCTTCCCTTTTATAATGATGGAACGGTTACGCACGGCTTTCATCATCTATAAAGGAAGAAAAAGAAAAAGGGAAGAAAAAAGGAGAAAATACATAAATTAAATGGCGGCAAAATTTAAAAAAATAAATAAGTTCAACAAGGTCAAGGCTTATCCAATTAACATTATATTTTATTATAAACATATATTCTTTATTTTTGATCCCATAGTAGTGTTGCTCCAAGGAGCTCGGTATCTTGCTGAATATCCATTCTAGGAGTAAATTACGATGATAATGACGTAATTGGATCACTACGATTGAATCCATTCTCTGCCTAATGAAAGGTTTAGAGATAAATGCGTTGAAGATCCTTTTGTGGAGTTATAAGGTCAGACATGTCTTATAGGAATCATTTTGGTGATGGGTTATGGGAGAAGTGATTTCTATAGAGTCATGAAACAGTATTCTGATGCATTTTATATATGGAGTCTTAAGCAAAATTGGATTTTTTTATTATAGATAATAAAAAAGAGAGCGAAAAAAGTAGGAAAACTGGTTTTGTTTACATGCAAATATTATTAAGAAAATTGTTCATAAATTATTATTTTTATTTTGTATATCACATCATTGAACAATGGGCTTTACTATGTATTTGAGGTTACTTTAAGCTCAGTACGACTGGGTTATGATGTTAATATTTACATATCAAGAATAAAGAGTTGCTTACAACTTACCGATGAAATCGTATCGTAGACGTTGTATTTAAAACTCATGTTTCAACGTGAAAGACACTGTCAATTAAAATGAAGACATCAGAACTATTCAATTAAAAACAAAAAATGAAATAACAAAATCACACCGAAAACAACTATTCAAATAACTCTTCACATGAGCAAAACTAGAATACTACTAAAACAACATCTATAAAATATTAACACCATGTTTTTTTTTATATATAGATATATCGTTAAGAAGAATAAAAAAAAACCTCGGTTGTACGGACAACAACCGCCTTTTATATGTGTTGAATGTACTCTCACATAAGTCAAAGAAAACGAACAATAAAGGAGCTTAGTACTCATTGTATATTCATCATCAGGTGGCTAAGGGTCCTTGAATGAAGACGACATGCAAGGATAGAGTGTTTTAATTGATAAATAATACCACATATGAAGATGATATCTAACTCAGAGCAACGACAAAATTCCATTTATAAAGGAAAAAAGAACACCGTAAACTTAAGTGCTCCTACTAAATAATACAAGTATGTACTCCACCACCAAGAAAAAGACGACACAGAAAAAACGAATCAAATATGTATGTTGTATATATCCAGGTATAAACGAACGGGTATGCGAGCGTTGATTATATTCTTTTTTTACAAAATAGACAGTAGAAATTATAAAAATTAAAAGGAGAATCAGTTGGACTTCGAGACAGTTGAGGAAAGGGGCAATAAATATATACCGGGTGTAGAAAAAGTAATGAGACCTTCTAAAAATACAGTTTTAAAAAGGTGTTGTTTATTAAATCTTAAAGTTTCACTTATTTTTAAATAGCTTAGATTCTAAGCCTTCGATTAATATAGATGTTGTAAACAAAATTTATGTATAGATCGCGATGGAGGCAAAAAGATCCATCATAGGCAATTTAATCCGCGCCGGGAGGACCACCTCAGACATCATGAAGGCCTTAAATGTCAGCAAGGCTACAACCTAAAGGGTTACAAAGCGTTTGGCTGATGAGGCAACCTTTAGGACAAACCCAAGAGTGGAAGACCCACCAAAGTGAACCCTGAAGACATCATGGTGGCCTTTATGGTAAATCCAACGATAAAGATGACAGAGTACACCAAATAGAAGAATTTACATGGGACTACTGTGGGTAAAGCAGAGTCCGCATAATGTTTAACAAGCTTCTCTTTGATTACTTGACGCATTTTGCCTTACATAAAGTAATGCTTAATCAACAAACGAAATTGTTTTTTGTCCATTTTTTGAAAATCTCTCAACGTCCTCGACTGAAACAAATGCAAAACAGAAACAAATTGACCGATCTGGCTGAAAGTTGGTGTGTGTTCTTCCAAGAGATGCTACTAACAGAATATAACCTCGATATGCGCCAGTAGTGCGATCTCTTAGACTTTACGCAGACTTTCAAACGACCCTAGTATATAACACCGTTGCCTTTACTGTATCAAGCAATTTCTCATACCAAAAAAGCCTAAAATCCGTTGGTATTTGAAAAAATATTCCCAACTAAGTAATTGATATCATACAATCATTTTTCAAAGCTAATCAACGTTAAAAACAATGATTAGAAGGAAAAGAAACAGACACAAAAAAATACACTGTATATTTTTGTGCTGGTGAGGTAACACCGTGATTTAGATGCGGAAATTCTTGAAATTTTCGTATGAAAAAGTAAATGTTCGCAACTTGCAAGGTATTATTTTGCGCTTTTAGTGTAGTGTCAGTCCTTATTTATTCGGTCCGGTCCAGTGTTTGGGAAAAATTCAAAAATCCATAGCTATACACAAAAAATGTAATTTTTTGGACAAAAAAATTCAATTATTTAATTTTTTGAGAAAAAATTTCAAAAATCCATATCTATTTACAGAAAATAGAAAATAAATGATCAAAGTAAAAAGCAGGAGCCTCTCCAGACCATCCCCTGCAAGGTCGACTAGAAGTTGTAAGCCAAACCCCTGCAAGGTCAACTAGAAGTTGTAAGCCAATTCTTCTAGACTATGGAATTATTTTTCAATAATTGTTGGTAATTGCTCCCAGATTAATAGAAGATATTTCTAATTCAATTAATCACCGTTCCGAAAATTGATTAGGTTGAAAAAAAGAAACATCGACAGTTGACCACAAAATACACTATATTTTTATGTTATCGAAGTAAATCCATGTATAATATGTTAATTTTTATGATATAACCAATGACATCACTGAATTATTTCCTTCATGACGTATGCAACTTTTTATTCACTTGGCAGAATCCACTTATTTATTGATTCAATCAAAAAGGCGAATTCGTAGAGGTTGCATTGGTAGTTAGAGAGTACTATTCATGTATATTCAATTTCCAAATAGTTTTAGGAAACTATATTTGGGCAAATATTTATCAAATGATCTTTGCTTCGTTAAATGGTTTTTCACAAGGATTTTTTGATGAGTTTGCATAGTTTTTGGACAGAATGTATAGATACAATACACTATTGAATACCAAAAAAGACATTAAACTAAAATATACTCATTTTTAAATAATACTTTTTTATCCAAGTATCAAGATTGCCCATATTCGCTCTGATATGGGCCTTTTCAACTATAAAATATATTAATTTATCATTCTAATAGTAGACCAATTAATTTGGGCTGAGTGTAATTGTGATGCGCCCAAAGGGTTAATGCAAAGAATTTGATGATAAAAATTGATTATAATTCTCCGAAGAAAACAAATATAATCCACTCTCAATTTTGAGAAATGTCATATAGGCTTTCGTTTGTGTTGACGCTCTACATACGTATTTTAAAAGTGAGAAACTCCTTAGTTGTGTCGGTCTTTATTTATTCGGTCCGGACCAGTCTTAGGTCCTATCGGTCCTTGGAATGTTTCTTAAAAATATCGAAGGCTTATAAAGCCAAATCAGATATATGAAATATTTATTAAGATTGTTGCACATACTGGGCCGTCCGCACAAATTTAATTTTGGGGAAGCTTAGTTTTTTTTCTCGACAACGAATGCCCTTCTTTTTTTTTTGAAAATAAATCCTACAAAAAAAAATTTCGTCGATAATCGTTTATTTTAGAAAAAAGTCTTCTTCTTTTTTTTTTTTAGTTCAATGACTTTTTTATATAGGAAAATCAAAAAAAAATTTTTTATAAAGAAACAAATCCTTATTTTTATCTTTTTTATGTTCCTTTAATTGGTTAGATGGAGTTGCACTGATTAAGTATAAGTATTACAACTACTCCATCTAATTTAGGAATCTTTTGGTGAAATCCATATACATAAAGTATATTTCTTTCTCTAGGAATCACCGGGGCGCGAACGTACACACATCAAGTTCAAGAGAATAACTTCCGAGCGTGCTGTCCATGGGCTATGGCTATTCAATTATCTTTAAATTGATTTTTTATTGGGGGAGCTTATTTACTTTTCCATAGAAGTGATTGTTTTTAAATTTCTCCATTTTTGGGGCTACAGCTTCCACCCCCCTGCCTCCCTGCGGACGCCCCTGACATATCTTAATTTAAATATTTTTTCATTATAATAAAGGGTGATACAAAACAAGCAGCTTTGGGTAATAAAAATAAAACACATAAAATATTATATTATGGTCAAAATTTTGTTATGAACCGAAAAAACAATCCTTTTCAACTATTTCTAGAAAATAATCCTCTTCATATGGTGGCCGCAACTGGCCTTTCAATGGTACATTCTTGCGCGTCAATTTTTGATGACGCGTTCGAGCATTGTGACCGGAATCTCACAAATAACTCGCTCAATATTTGCTTCCAATGCTTCAATCGTCGCTAGTTTATCCACATAGACTTTTACGTAGCCCAAAGAAAAAAGTCAAAAGGTGTGATATCACACGATCTTGCTGGCCAATTCACCGGGCCAAAACGTGAAATTAATTGATCATCAAAATGATGTCCCAATAAGTCCATTGTTACGCGCGCTGTGTGGCAAGTGGCACCGTCTTGTTGGAACCAAATATCGTGGAGACCATGTACTTCAATTTGAGGTACCAAAAAGTGTGTTACCATGGCGGGATAACGTTCGCCGTTGACGGTAATTTGTTGGCCGGCAGCGTTTTTTAACAAATATGGACCGATGATTCCAACAGCCCACAAAGCACACCAAACTGTTGTTTTCAATGGATGTAATGGATGCTCTTGATAAAATTCGGGGTGCTCTTCACTCCAAATACGGCAATTTTGCTTATTTACGTAGCCATTGGGCCAGAAATGTGCCTTATCACTGAACAAAATTTGCAAGTTGCTGCCCCTTCAAATTTTTCGATTATTCTGCGAATTGTGGATTCTGAAGGTCGATTATGTGGACCATAAGTTGGGCGTAATTTGCGAAAAACTTCTTCCACAGAATGCTGATTTTCATAGTACAATTGAACAATTTGTACAGGTTGTTGTGGTGTATATCTTTCCATGAAGAATTGTAAAATAATACTGAGTAAAAATGACGTATGAATTTGACAGAACTCGCGTGCGCCTGTCAAAAAATCCCTACTGGAAAAAACCACTCGTTTTGAATCACCCTTTATAATACAAAGATATTAAATTGTTACTTAGTTGTATAATTTATTACATTATATAAGGGAATAATTACCCCCTCATTGACGGTTCGCTTTTACCTTCTTTAAGGACCGACAAATGGACTGGACTCGACTTCGGTCCTCAGTCCTAAATAAGGACAGACACAACTCTACTTAATAAGTGGGAAGAATATTAATTAACTTACCATCATAATCGAAGAAGACTAATGAGCAATAATTGTAGTCTTGAAGAAGGAAGATACACGATTTCTTGGGCAATGGAAATTTCCACATCACTCAATGACAAAATTTAAAGATGGACTCTCTTATCTTCCTAATAATTTAAGAAACTTGGCCGTAATACTTGACGCTTACTGCATGAAATTGAATGAGTATGAATCCCTCTTTGGCATTGGAGGAACGGTTCACTTAGAGGGAGATCATTAACAAATTATGTGTACCAAGGGTCCTGGGATCTGCAATATGCAATATTTAAAAACTAAATTAGATTAATTAATAATTATTAAAAGATATGTATTTTAAAATATCGAGCTTTTAACACATTACGTAAGATTTATCATTATATAAAAGCCGTTGGATATACAAAACAGTGACCAAATCAACCTTTAAAGCATATATATACTTTATATCATCACAGTCGCTGCCAAAAAGAACAAAACACATTTGAGGGGGGTGAATAACCGACATATCTAACGGGATATCACGGCTCAAAAGAAGCGGTGACGTTGTATATGTTATGTACAAGTTAAAATTTCTACGTCTCAAGATGACTTAATTAGATCGTCAGTCATTTTAATTACTCATATTTATTGAAGCTATCACTTCTTTTAAATCTATTAAAATTACGCATTTATGGTGTATTTATGAATAGTCACACTCTGAGCATTTGAACTTTAAATTTTACAAATCATATTAACAATCCATGACATATTCAATTATTAAAATATACTCTTCATAATTACTCTAAATTCTTTGTTTTAACCCTTAATCATCGCATGTTTGGGCTGTCACGTAAACAGCTTGCTTAAACCGAGTGTGTCATTAAAATCGGAACACTTTGAATTTTAAACTTCAAAAAGATATAATTTATTTATTAAATATAGAATTTCAACAAAATTACTACTATTAATAGATGTGTGTATGAGCTAATACAATCATTAATGTAGCCATCCTTAGTGCATTGATGCTTTCAGAAGGTGGCGGAAGGCCAAGCACCCGCTGTGGATGTCGTTCTTCGTCATGGCTTCCCAGTGCTTGTTCACAGTGGCTTTGAAGTTCTCGGTGTATGAATACTACAGTTTTTCCCCTCGACATGCAACCAAAAGGTGTAGTCTAGGGGGTTAACATATGGGTTGTAGGGGCAAAACTTGTCCAAAACAGAGTTCAAAAAACCTCAAAAACTAATAGAAAAAGTCTTGCAACGAAGGAATTAGGTTTGTTTTATTGCAGGTATCAAAAATGTCCTCCCCTCCCTAACAAAACTCTTTCCACCCACGTTTTTGATAGCTCTCTGAACAGTTTGGTGTGAAATCTCGAGATCTCTTGCATGAACCCTCATAGACTTGAAGGGATGAGCGGTTTCTGTATTGTTCAACTCCTCCACATCCAACTTGGAGTTTTTGATAGATCTCTTCTTCCTCTCCAACGTGTCGGTCTTGTTGACAGCGTAGACGGTGATCCTGTAAAATCCCAACGGCTTGGAGTGGGTCAATGGAAAATCGTCAATTACGTTCAAGAACCATTTCCTCCACTTATTCGTGAGCTAGAGAGCTCAGATTTGTTTTGTTTTGTAATTAATTTTGGATGCTTTAATATATCGAAATATAAATTAATTTCAATATGTGTTCAGATTTCAATGGACGACCTGGTATAAAGCAAGGTTAATAAAAATACAAGGTTAGACCATCATGTATCAGGGCTTGCTGGAATTTTCAATTTGATGTATCGTACCCACTGCTGGGCAAAACAGATGGATTTGAACAAAACGGCTGGCTTCTCACGAAATCCACTACAAAAACAATCACATTCTATAACGTCACTATTGCTAGAATTGGCAATTTGATGTATCGTACCGACTGCTGGGCAAGAAAGACAGTTTTTGATAAAATACACGACCAATCATATTCTATGATGTCCCATTTAAAAAGTGTGGTGGAAGTCAAACATCAGTCGTACATGCGTTATGGTATAACCTTGTATTTTTATTAGTCTTGGTATAAAGTAAAAAAAAAAAATATATAAATAAATTGCTATTTTTTTCCTTAGCTTGATTTTTGTTTAAGAATATTCTTATGCTGATGCACCATACAAAATATTATGTACAATGAAAGAGTTAATTGAATAAATCCCAAAATGAAAGCCTGACATTTCCACAAACCTAAACAAAAAAAGTTTTATATTCATTTATTTTTTAATCTATTTTTCTATTAATATTCATATATACATACAAACTGTATAATATGTTGCATTGTACAAATGTAACATGGTTTGATTGATGTAGAGTGCACAGTGTAAACTGCACAGGCGTAGATAAAATAATGAGATGTATGTATGTTTAACATGCAATGCTGATTAAAAAAAAGTGCAAATCAAGTAGGTAAGAACGGAAGTGCATTCAAATCAAAGCAGGATTTCGAGACAGCATCATGTATTTTATGAAGCCACGGTTTTTCCACATTACATATATGGAGAGGGTGCGCAAGCTATTTATCTCGCCAATTTAGTGCACTGTCTTAGACAAATACAGGTACTTAGGTATATGATTATTTTTTTCTGTTAGATAACTTGTTCAAACATGCATTAGCAGAAAATAAAAACCAAATCAATTGACGAATTCGTTGTCCCAAATATTGGGAAAAAGCACGGAGTCCTCCTTGCGTCGAGCGCAACAACTTAACAGTTGTTTCAGCTCTGGAACTCAGTGAGACGTTCGTGCTGAATATTAGGAGGGAATTAGAGGGCTCTAAAATTGAATTTGCCGCAACAGCAATGCAGACTGAGGTCAAAAATTGAAGTGACTGTTTCTAGAAACCGGAATTCGTGACCAGAATGCAGGAAATTGTCAATGAGGATCCAGGAAAGTCAATGAGGGCAATTACTCGAGAAGTTTACCGGCCACAGTCGCTGATCCGGCTCTGCATTCACGAAAACTTTCGTTACTACTCATACAAGATGAGGAAGGATCAGATCTTGACAAAAACAGACCAAGAAAAAGCCCTTAAAGCATTCCCAAAAACTCTTCGGACGCCTCAAGCACCCACTTCATTGATACATATTCTGGTTTTCTCGGGCGAAAAACACTTTTTACACAACAAAGAAAGTAGTTGGCCTTCTACCCAAGGATGTGCCTGTTGTCTTGCAGACAAAGTTCCTGAGCCAAGCCATGGTGCTTAAGGTGGGATGTGGTTAGCTCCGAAGCCCACGTCATTCCTCCTCATATGTTCCCCCAAGGTCAACACTGATGCCTACCAAGACGTTCTAAATACCAAAGTGAATGCATCGATATACATGGTTACCTATGGGAGGCCTTACATGTGGTAGTAGGACTCGGCTCCCAGCCTCACCTCGAAAAAAAGTCTCAAATTGTCTCATTTTGACGACTTAATGTCCCCGGGGGGGTATCAGCTTTGCTTATTCTATACCCAAAAAATAAAAAAATGTTTTTTTTTGGAGCTCAAGGAACCTAGACAGGGGGTTGAATTATAAATCTAAAAACAACTAACACAGTTAAGACGTAGCAAAGTTCTAATCGGTCAGGTAAAGTGGAAATTTGGATGTTTCAATTGCAATATTAAGACAAATCCTCAATGTTTCTATTATTCAAAAAAATATACAAGTAATTATGATAGGCTTTTTCTGCTTTTTTTCGAAATTTTGATAACGTAAAGGCAAAAAGAACCTAAATGAATATGTTAATATATTTTTCCCAGATTGACTACAACAATTTACTAAAAAATAGGTCTCCATATCTTGTATTATATCTAAATGCTACTGATACTGGGGATAGGTTAATTAATTAACCAGGTCCTATCGGGGTATCAGAGATCTTATGAAAAAAAAATTATTAATATAGTTATATAAATATTAAATAATCTCATAAAATCGTTTCTAATTATCCTAAATAATTAAAGCTTGTAAGGGGTTAAAGTAGCCAAAATTGTTTGTAACGTTAAAAAACTGAGAAATGGAATTATTTAATTTGCAAGGTGTCATATTGGGACCAATATAAGTCTCTTAAATCAAATAAAGGTTATAAGCTATAGTTAATATACTGATGTCTCTTAAATTATTAAAGGAATTAGAATAATAATTGACTCAAATTATATTTGTATTCTTCGACTAATGATTGTCAACTTCTAATAAGTAGTTGTTCTTATGAACCTATTGGAGACGCCATAAATTGCACTTGAAGTAGCCAAAATTGATCGTCACACCAAAAGAATGGGAAATTGATAGATTTTATTCGAAAATGGTCATATTGGGCCCAATAAAAGTATCTTAAATAGAATAAACGTTCTAAACCAGGGATGTCCAACATGTTGCCAATGGTCCATTGTGGTCCATTGGCACTTTTAGTTTTAGTTTTTGAAAAATTATCGCTCTTAGGGGGAAAAAATATATATAAGACAAAAGAGCATAAAATATTTTTTAAGGTTTTTAAATTTTATCAAAAATTCAAAAAAAAAAACAATCTTGCGAACGCCCCCGAACTGGGTTGCCAGATTGACGTTTTTGAAGCAGTTTGGATTATAAAAATTAGATTTTGCCTAAATTTGAAATCAATATGCATTTAATAATTGTGCTCTATAAAGCCATTTTTGATTAAATTTAATTAAATAGGTTCTGTGGCCCCTCAAAATATTACAAGCGGCAATGCGGCCCATTATATTAAAATGTTGGGCATCCTTGTACTAATCCATAGCTAAAAATCTTGAAAATCGAAACTAATGGCACAAATTCGAATACATAGCCTATAAGTGACTCAAATATGTCCTTGAAATATTGGGTTGTATGAAGTAATGAAGTAAAAAAAAAACAGTTGGTATATTCTCCTTATCTTAATTTTTGTTCAAGATTGTCTTATATTGACGAATCCTATATCTAATAAAGATACGTAAATATGCTTTTAAAGTCCGATGTTTGACATCTCTGAATTAAGTAGAAGTATTAAATACTGCAATAAACATATAACACGGTATCTTCATAATTCGTTTACAAAAGTTGAATATCAGTATTGAATCAAATACAAGGTGTCCACGATAAGTTGGAACTATCTTAAAATTCAACCCTCTTGATAAAAATGGAATTTGGAGTGTATTTGTTAATATGAAACAGTTAGACATGATATTAAACAATAAATTTATTCAACATGTCCTCCCTCAGCAGCCACCATCTTCTCAATCCTACCCCTAAAAGATTCGCATGCGCTGATGACTTCCGCGGAATCGACAGCATTCCACTCCCTCGTAATGGAGCCCTTCAGGGCCGCGATGCTCTTGTGGCTGACCTTGCACACCTCCCTCTCCAACTTCCCTACCAGTAGTAATCACACGGATTGAGGTCGTGTGAGTTGGAGGGCCAGGTGTTGCGATCCCAGAAAGTGATGTCGTGGGAGTTGAAGAGGTTAGTGGTCCTCATGGCGATGTGTACGGGCGCTGAGTCTTGTTGGAATATGAACTCCCTCTCAGCGGCCGTATTCTTCATCCAGGGGATGACAAACTCCTCCATGACTTCGTAGTACCTTATCGCGTTAACCCTTTCTTGGGGATTGAAGAAGAAAGGAGGCATCACCTCACCGGTGCTGCAGATGACACCCAGGGTCATCATGGAGGCCGGGAACTTTGTGGTGAAGACCGCAGGGACCTCTTCTCTCTCCTTGGCAAGCCACCTGTCATTCTGGACGTTGTAGCTTCTGTCGACAGTCCAATTCTTCTCGTCGGAGAAGAAGATGATTCTTCCTCCATGGCTCTTCAGGTCATTGAGGAGACGCGGGCCGTTGATGTTGTTACACGATTGACCTCTGAAAATCTACTACTTTATACTATTCTTTGTTAAAGCTTTTAGACTAAAGAAAGAATAGAGAATTTATTTATTGATAAAGGATATTCAATAACAAGTTACATATTGACTCTTATTTTGTAGACGAAATGTTTACTGAGTATGTTGACATATTAACAATTGAATGGAGGGCAGGTACCTTTGCTTTGTCGCTGAATGTATACACTATACATATAGCTAAAGTTGAGTAGTTTGTACAAAGAAAAGCGATAAATAATTACAATGGGAACACTCATTTTGTACAAATGAATTCAGGCCACAAAAGGAATTAATCCTTGAGAATTTATCTTAAAGCAATCCCCAAAAGTAGGATAAATAAAAAAACCTATGTAAAAGTGTTTTTATTGATTCTGTATCTTGTTCTGAACTCGATATATTTCCATTTTTTAGGCTACAAAATGATGAAAAATACTCTCTTATTTAAACCCTTAGTCAAGATATTTTTTCCGACTTCATGACGTCATGCCTCGTAAAAGGAAAATACTTCTAACTTGATCATTCATCACAAGATAATTCCAAATTTGGATTAGGAATTCCAGGAGGGATGATGGAAAGAGAATTCATCCGAGGAAAACTACCAAACCTCATGAGAAACTAGAGTGGACTCCTTCCTTGGGAATTAGATACAAGGATCGAAACAATAAAGTAATCCATTCAGGATGAGTAGATAATTTTAATATTTCTAAATGGGATCACTTAAAAAATACATCAAAATGGATCAAAAATCCAATTTTTTACTTTAAAAAAAAACTTTTACATAGTTTTATTTATCCTTCTTTTGGGATTGTTTTAAGGGTAAAAAATTACTTGGAACGATAATAATCTTGAATTACTTTAATTTCAGATATTTCAGAATTCAGATCACTTAGATGAGTTTTAGATTCGGCCATCATAGATAAATTCGGTTATTGTTTTCAATTCACATTGTACAAAATTCCACCCCTGTGTAATTATAAACAGAAAAGAAAAAAACGGTTGTTCCGGGCGCTCTTTTTTTATTATTATTATTTAATCAATATTCGTGGTGTTAACTTCTCCCTCTGAAGTAAGCATTATTCCCCCTTATCTTTTCTGTAAATTGATTTAAAAAAAGCCCAATATAATAAATAAATCTGAATTTAAATATAACTACAATATTATCACTGCACTAACGCTAATTGAAATGTAGAGGGTTCTCTTCTTTATAGCAATAATTCTTTTTCTCCCCCACCCCAAATTAATATAACAGGCGGCTGATATTAACAAGGGAATCAAGTGTTTTTTATATGCAATGTTTCTGCCTTTTCCTCACTCTACTTTTTTCTGGACAAAAAGTGTCGACTCTAAAAATTTGTGATGTGTAAATCACCGGCACCAGAATATATTGCCAAATACATTCTGGTGCCGGTGATGAATATTATGTAATGGTGACATCATAAACGGCGTCCCAATTTTTATGTTGAGTTTTGGACTAATTATATACATTGTGTCAACACAAAAACAGGCTGGAATAAAATAAGAAAGAAATTGAATAAAAAGGATTGATTTTTTTTCCCCAAAAAAAATGAAGACATTTAAAATTTTTGACATAATACAAACTATTTTCAATTTCTATGTTTCACAATGTATATTCACAAGTTTGATCCACAACCCAACTAATGAATGAGTATTCTGTGACAAATACTAAAGTTCAAATGCCACCTGTTATACTAATGGCAAAAACTTAATAACCAAGTAATTTGAATGGATGAAAATGAAATGGTGCATGGATTTATAGTTTTCCATTTAAATGACTGATGAAAAATGAAAAAGTTAGGGTGGCCCTTAAAAATCAATGTTTTAATTTACTTGTCTCATCCTTTAAATTTGTTGCAATATTAATAAAGATTCGTTGTACTAAATATTTTTGACTTGAATTAATATGCCCTATATTTGAAAACTAGGTGGAAAAACATTAGATATCTCCAATTTTTTCTAGTAACATGAAGTTACAAATATAACTTTGTGTGTAAGCATAAATAAATTTAATTGCAATAATAGTTTATGTAGTTTTATGCGTCAATACTTTTCTTGAATCACGCAACCTTTCATCAGAAAAGAAATAAGGTGGAAAAAGGCAAAAAAAAAAAGTGAATTCTTCACAACTATGAAATTATTATTCAATAATTTTTGAGAATTGTTCACAGCTGAACAAGAGTAAATTCAAAATATATCAATCAACTTTCAAAAAAATCGAGAGCTGACAACAAAATTCACTATATAGTGAAGTAACAGAATGAAATAGATATGAAAATTCAAAATCTTCTTACAAACAAGTATCCATTCGTAAACTACAAGATACTAGTGATCGTAGTGTTGTGTTAGTTCTTATTTATTCGGTCCAGTTTTGTATTAGGACCGGTCCTACAGACTCTCAGTCCTAAAACTCATTAAAAAAAGGAAGAAATAAGACTGAACGACATCATCAAGTACTTTGATAACGCGGATTAGGAGAAAAATAGCAGTCACATCAACAACTGACAGCCAAATATATTACATATTTTAATGATAGCGAGCGAAGGCCGTCTACAATATTCCATCATTTTTAACATGATCAATGAAATGATTCAATATTTAGGCATTGCATTACAAAGTACTTTATCTAACTATTATTTGGTGCACTCTTTTTTTTTTTTTTGTCATTAATGGTAAAATTTACATGAATTGTACGATTCATTTGTGTTTCAACGTAAAAGCATACGCAAATGTCAAGAAATTTAATATGTAAGTCAGAAGTTTAAGCTTTAGTTTCCTCGCAATAATGGGGCTAAGCAAGACTGCAAGAGAGGTTATACGGGGTGGTTCATTGAAATCTGAACACTCACTCATTCAATAATTAATTAAGGTTAGGTGATAGAAATGTATAAACACATAGATACTACAAAAACAAATTTGAGCTCTCAAGCTAACGTACAAGTCGAGAAAAAGACACTTAAAAGAAATCGATGAATTTCTATTTGCGCATTCAAAGCAGTTGAGCGTCTCCAGGACTACCATCTACGGCGTCAGTAAGTCCAAAACGTTGGAGAAGAAGATGTGCTCTGTCAAAAAGAACAAACTGGACCCAGGGGAGTTAAAGAAAATAATCCAGGCCAATCCCCACAGCTCCATGAAGACACAGGCAAGAGATCCTAGGGTTTCACACCGTGCTGTCCAGAAAACTATAAAAAAAAGTGGATGGAAAGAGCATTTTCCTGGTAGGGAGTCCACTTTTGACACCAACAATGAAAGAACCCCATCTCCTCCGTAGCAATACTCTTTTAAACACTTTTTTGACACTTTTCGTACCCCATAGACCTGATGCTAAGCCTGTTAACTACACCTTCTTAGGTGCATTTCAAAGTGAAGACCTGCAGTGTCTCAAAGCCAGTGTAGGCCAGCACTGGGACGCCATGATAGAGCAATACAGACATTCTACTTCTACATGTAACTCAGACACACATCTATTAATAATATTAATTTTGTTGGAATTATTTTGTTAATTGATAAATTATATCTGGTTTAAGTTTAAAATTCAAAGTGTTCGGATTTTAATGAACCACTCAGTAGTTAGGGAGAATCTCCCTCCAAACAGACGCTTTGTAGTGTGCATTGTTAATGCCTTGTTATGGAACCCTACCTCAATCTCCTCCGTCAAATAAAATATAGTGGTAATGAGGGATTTACCTTGCAATTTTTTGTACTCCAAAAACTCGTTGTTGGGCGCCCACCTCTGAATGTTGGTCAAATATTACAATTTTTGGCAAATAAATATATTTCCACTTATAGAAACGATTTTGATATTTACTACACAATAAGGGCCACCCTAATATAGAATGATTAGAAATAACTCACTTAAATGAATAAGAACAACTAACATTTATAGATTAGATTATTATATAGCTACCTATAATAGCCTCAGTCATAGGTTAAGTAGAAGGACACATGCATGAACAAAGAGGGAAGATAATATGTACAAAGACATCTGTCCCACAATCTCAAACGCACATAATAACACCAAAGTATGAGGGAAAAAAACATACAGTTTCTCTCTTTGGATCCCATTTTCCCGGGATTTCGGAGAGTTTTATACTAAAAACTAATTCCTTTTGAGTATTTATTTAATTATATTATACTAAAAGGTAAATCTTATCTAGCAGTACACATTTTATTTTTCAATATTTCAAGAGTAAAATTGAAACAAAAAGTTTTGTGAGGACATTTATTTAACAAAATCATCTGAAAATGATACTTGGCACAACTTTTATTCAATATGTGAGCCCTCAGCTCAAATAATTGCCTCAATACCAGGCCTAAATCCACTGCAGGCTGTGACTATATAGTCAGACTCGAGCTTGGTCCACTCTTTCTTGATGGAATCCTCTAAAGACTGGACAGTCTTGTGAGTAGTAGCACACACCTTCTCCTCAAGACGCGCCTAGATAGAGTAGTCCTCGGGGTTCACGTCAGGAGAGGAGGGCGGCCACATGTTGAGGTCCCAAATTTCCGGAAAGATGTCTTTCAGGAAGGCCTTGGTCTTTGCAACGCAATGACCAAGTTGTCCCCGAACTTTTCTCTGGCCAAGACTTTCATGTTCAGAAGTTTGATGCAAGCATCTTCATCGAGCCACTCCTTCCTCTCCAGAAAAATAGGAGGATAGACTACACAACGCCCAAGACCCGGGTTCCAGCTGGAGTTTTTGTTCTCACTGACGCTGAGACATGGTCTGGATGTTTGTTTGTGATGTAGCGACGATTCTGCTTATCCGCGAATGAGGATGAATTTCGAGAAAACTTATATCCTGCCTATAGGGCACAGTGCGTCAATAGTGGACAAAATTTCATCAGAAAAGTGCAAAACTTTGCCGAATTTGTGTAGTCCTAGAGGGAATTAAAATAAAAGCAAATATATTTCAATGACGTCATCAAGGACCGAACATTATATGTTTGCTGCAGTCTTTAGTCCTAAATAAGGACCGACACAGCCCTAGAAGTAGAGGGGGATTCGGTTTAGGCCCTATCCCGAAAGCCCACCGTCTGAAACTCATTTTGCCAAGCATGAAAAGCCCGTGGACCAAACTTTCCTGTCCAAAAAATATTCCTAATTTAAAATAATTTCCTTAACAACTAATCAATGACGTCATTTCCGATTTGACACTATATAAAAAATAAGATGAAGTGGACCTTATTGATTATTTGTAAGTATCACATTTATCAATTTTTTTTTTTTTTACATCGTATTTTATGATTTATTTCCTACCGAAATATGTTAAACACCTCTACCGTCCAATCAAACCAACTCCATTATTAGAAATTGAAATACTAGGTGTAAATAGTCGTCATAGGCATATTGAAATAAGTTTATGATGAATATGTAAAACTTCAAAATTAACGCCTTTAAATATAATTGATGGGGATTTATTGTGAAATGGCGTTCGTAGGGGGTGGGGAGCTTGAGTTGGTGTAGCCCCCTCTCCCCAATGATTTTTTATATCAACTACTTATTACATGCTGACGTTTTAAATACATTTAGCTCTCCGGAGTATACATGCACTTGTCCTCAAAATTATTCATACCCCTGATAATTTTTGTGATTTTTCATTTATGCATTTAGTGATGATACTAATAATGCATTTTTGTGATGAAACTAATGCATTTTATTGATGGATAACCAAAAAATGCAATGCCAAAAAATATTCATTTCTGTGACAATAACGTCAACGAAAATGTGACAAACATTTTGATCTTTGTCTTAATGTTCTTTCAAGATGTATTTATGGAATAAATACCTCACACTCAATTTTCGTTCATCATGTTCAAGATGAAGGAGCTCAGTAGGGACCTGCGACAGCGTCTTGTGAATGCCTAAAGTGAAGGAAAAGGTGACAAGGTCATTTCAAAGCAGTAAGCAGTCCCTGAGACGACCATCCAGAGCATAATTAACAAGCACAAGAGGTTCAACGCTATTAAAAACCTCTACGGACGTGGAAGGAAGCGTAAAGTGTCCCCCAAACTTGTCAGAAAATTATGACGAAAGGTCAACAAGAACCCCCAGACAACAACAAGGGCCTAATGGAAACGCTGGACCAGGCACTGACGAAGGTGAGATCGTTAATTTTTTCGTCGAGCACGTTCAAGTGTCATTTTCTCGACTTGTACATAATGTACAGGCTTAGGTTTATTTTGTTTTATAACTAATTGTTTATGCTGTAATATATGTATATCGAAATAAGAAATAAATTTCATCCTTCATTAATTATTGAATTAGCAAGTCTTCAGATTTCAATGGATCACCCGGTATAGCATGATTGTCACACATTATATAAGAGTTTGTTGTGATCTGCACTCTGTACATAACGTATTCAATCAAACATTGAATACATATTTAAAGTTATTTATTGTTTGCTAACGGAATACCGAAATTTTAAAAAATATTTCCGACTATCCTGGTCATCAAATATTTCCCGGGAAATGAGAAGTACTAAAGTCTACATATTTTGTTCTTAAGTTCACCCCTACGATAAATCTTCTTTCAGAGAGAGTCAATTAATGTATTATGTATAGAGAAAATAGAGGGCTCGGGGTATTCCATGTCAAGTGTAGAGCAGGGTCTTTTTTTATTTTGTTAAAACGTCCAGATCTCCGGGTCAAAAGACAGTCTTCTTCATATCAAAATACAATAGGAAAAGTTTGAGAAAAATTCAACAATGTTTAGTGGTAGCTCAACGATGTCAAATTTTTGAAAATTACCAATTTTTTCATACAAAGTGACTTATTTCTCGATTATTCTAAAAACCGTTTCACGATACAGCTTTTTGTCTTTTATAATTTTTTCAAGATGACTTATTTTACTATACGATATGTTATCACAATTTTCCATTGTATTTCAAAGTATAAATATTTTTTTCTCAGAACAACAGCATTAGTTCTTTGATTTTGACACGGCGACCTGGACATTTCAACAAAATAAAAAATAATAATCACCCTGGTATACACGCTCACACAACAACATCACTGATTTTGATCATTTTTGTTGAGGATCTTTATCTCAACAAAAGAAAACTACGTATATCTGAAATCTAGATTCATGCAAGAACAAGGGCCGTTTCGGAGTCCCTCAAAGTTTTGTCCTTTTCGAAGAATACTCGAACTTTAGTGGGATATAACTGCACTCAGGCTCAATTGATTTCAAAAATGTTTGCTTTAAAATACTCACAAGAGCAAGCCCTTTAATTTAACTTTCATTAAAAAATAATATTTGAGCAAAAAATACAAGGTAAACATTATTGCAAAATATTAAAAATTGGGCCCCAGCCAAGTTTCAAGTTTGATTTTGCTAATTTTTTGTAAGAAGTTTAATCTACTCAACATACACTATGACAATGAAAAAGTTAGAGAGAGATCTCAATAGAATCATCTTCATTGTGGCCTATAATAGTAAAAAGTTTATATATGTCATAGTAAATTTATAATTTTTATCGAAAAAAATTAAATTCTAAAAAATAAGTTTAAACTTTAAAATTTAAAAAAAATGATCATAGAACAAGTTTTTGAGTCGGTAATAAATCAAGGTTTAGACTCTTACATATAATAAATTGATTATGAACTAGAATATTAATATTGACTTTTTAAAGGAATTAAAACTCGTAAAGTATATGAAGAAACTACTCATAGAAAGAAAATGAACCTTTAACAATGACTTTGAAGCCACAAATGGACATCTTCTTGTATCACGACAATATGTACATAGAACCAGTTGCTTTAAGTCAAGAAAAAATCAACTAATCAAAATAGCTATACCAGCATTATTTCGTGAACTCTATACATGTTAGAGATGCTCAAAATATGAGTTGACCTAAAGGTCTGCGAGATTTCATTCATTTTTATAACTGAGGTAGAGGAAGTATTGCATTTTTTAAAGTCTAGTGCGTATATCTTGCTAACCTCAATTTTTTTATATATTAATCTCTTCATTTTCACCATAAAGCAGCAAGAGAGCAAACGTAACGTTATTGCAGAATAGTTTGAGGCCGGCAACGGTGCTAAGGAAATCAAAAAGTCACAAAATATACCAGGAGCACCGTCTATGACGTCTGTAAGCGACTGAAGACAGAAAATGGGCTATCCTATTCCACATGAAGTTCACAAAAAGCCAAAAAGCGGACTGGCCACTTTCGGCTGGGCTCAAGGGTTCCATCAAAATAAATTGTGATATCTTAATGGCTGCTCATAATCGGAAAGTTTATTAGTAGGAGGAAGGTGACTAGGGCCATCAAGGATGACCTTGGCTTGAAGTTCTACGTCAGGAGGACCTTCTTATTACGAAGAGGAAAGGACATCAAGTTCCAAAGATGTAAGAAACTCTGCAAAAATTGTAAATCAAATCCAGAATAGTAAAGCTATGAGTCAAACTTCATCTTGGACACCGGATCACAGCTACTTGTAGCTGATAAATTGAAACGTTATGACAGTTATACTGCTCTCTTTCAAAATATTTTTCAAATTGTCAGAGTTAGCATGTTGATTTTGGTTTTTTTTTTTTTTTTTTAACATGCACAAAATTCAAATTCAAAGAATCAACGTTCAGAGTATGGATAACAGGAAAAGAAGCAGAAAAAAAATATCTAGGGGTGGTCCATTGAAGTCTCTACACTTAGTCATTCAATAATTAATTAAGGTTGATTGATTGAAAGTAATTCATATTTCGATATATTAAAGCATAAGCAATTAGTCACAAAACAAAACAATCTGAGCTCTCTACTGGAACGTGATTGACGAATTTCAATTTGCACACTTAAAGCAGTTGGGCGTCTCCAGGACCAAAGTTTACACCGTCAGTAAGTCCGAAACGTTGGAGAAGAAGAAGGACTCTGTCAAAAATGCCAAACTGGACCCGGAGGAGTTAAAGAAAACAGCCCAGGTCAATTCTCTCAAGTCCATGAAACCCCATCAATTGATCTTGGTGTTTCAAACCATACTGTCCAAAGAGCTATCAAAAAAGTGGGGGAAGAGCCTAGTAAGTATGGAGAGGCTACTTTTGACAACAGCAATGAAAGAATCTCCTCCGTTGCAATACTATTTTGAACTCTTTTTCGACAGTTTTGCCCCCCCCGACAGCCCTAATGCTAACCCCATCGACTACATCTTTTGGGTGCCTCTCTAGAGAAGGCTCGTAGTATCCTTCATCCAAACATAGATGCCCTCAAAGCCACTGTCAGCCAGCACTGGGACGCCATGCCAGAGGAATACATCTGTAGCGGATGCCAGGCCTTCCACCCCCGCATGGAACCCATTATTGTCGCTAAGGGCGGCTACATTAATGATAAAGAGAGCTCAGACACACATCTACTTATTGTATTAATTTTTTTGAAATTATATTATTAATAAAAACAATATTTATTGTTGCAGTTTAAAATTCAATGAGTTCAGATTTAAATGGGACACTCAGTATAATAAATAATTAGTAAATTCGTATGTCAGTGAAGTAATTTTTGTTCTACTCAAGGTATAAACAATCTATCATTTGCATTTGTATGTATGTATATTTGATGATTATAATGAAGTAGACAGTTTATAGCCCACCTCCATATTTTCTTTTAATGATTGTTTGATTTATGTATACACATTCGGAACCATAATCTCAATTATAAATACTTAATGAGAAATGGCGGGGATCATGATAATGTTCACTTAAAACAACGGCCATATTCAATATACAACGTTTCATAGGGCTGAGGCCTTCCATAAAAGTTAATCATAGATTATTTAATAGATTTATACATTTGTACATATCAAGTGCTTTTGATAACGAGTAAAGACTTGGATTGATCACCCCAAAGGATTGTTTCGTCAAATAAAAGCTAAATTCCTGTGCAAGTACATAGTAATAATAATATCAGTTTAAACTCTCTTTATTCTATAGGAGATAAATAGCTAAAAATGGCCAAAATAGCTTTGGATTTTCGAATTTTTCTTCCCAAAAAATTTAATATTTGAAATTAAATTATTGAAATTTGTACGAAAAAAATGTAATATATTAAAAGTAATTTTTTTGCGAGTAGCTGAGCATTTTGAATTTTTTTCAAACAAATTTAATATTTGAGTTTTTTTTAGTCCAGTAACTCAATTTAAACAAGTAAATCTTTGTTGGATCTTATTTGTTTGTATATTTTGTAATAAGTCAATACTTAATTTTATTAATTATTATTCATATAAGGTTAAATAAACAGTTCTGAGCATTTTTCGCTAGATGTCTTTAGAGAGATATATATGACGATTAATACATTTATATTAAAATTTATTATATGAAATTTTTTTTCAAAAAATTTAATAATTGAAATTTAATTTTTCAATTTTTTCCCAAAAAAAAAAAACTACTATTTTGTGTGAAACTATGGATTTTTGAAATTTTTCTCAAAAAATTTAATTTTTCAAATTTATTTTTATGAGAATAATTTTTTTTTCCAAAAAATTTAATTATATGTGAAAAGCTATAGATTTTGAAATTTTTTCCAAATAACTGAATACTTGAATTTTTTTTTAATTTAATATTTGAAATGTAAATTTTTATGAAGAACTTGGATTTTTGAAATGTTTTGCGAATAGGATTTTCAAAATGTTTTTCCAAAAATTTTAATGTTCTGTGAATTTTTATATAAATGGCTAAATAATTTATTATACTCATGAATAGAAGGGCTATATTACTAATAGAATTTAAAGAGCAGTATCTTGTGAAAAAGTTCATTTTACAGAATAAGTTCCCGCGGAAAGTATTTCCAGGATCTTTTAATACTGCTTCTACACATGTGAGATATATATTAACACATTACACCTTTATTGCTAAAATATCTTCTTTTTTTTATCAGAATCCAAACATAAAACGAACATATTATAGTTTTATTTGGTTATATACTTGTTTCTCAATTATTTAACAGAGTTGTAAAAAAATAAGGGGGGGGGGTTACAACACTCAATGACGTCACGAGGCATCAATTTTAATTTCTATTAGGACTTACACATGGGACTGGACTAGACTAGGTTCATTGGTTGGTACTTAATAAGGATACCAAAACACTACATCTACAAGGTTGTTTTTTGCTTCTCCGAAGCTCTTTCCGCTTAATCGACTCCGACACAAACATTATTATTTTTTTAATAATATGTTTTATAGTCAATAAAAGTACTATTGAGACATTTGAGTCTATACGCTTTAAATATAGATTTAATTCATAGCTATAGGTAGTTTTTAGTTATATGTTGTAAATAATTGTGCTATGTATAAAGTAAATATTTGGAATATAAGATATATGACTAGATGAACAAGACATGAAATAGATCAAAATCAATCTATGGCTAATGCATACATTTACAAGTTTAGGATAATACACAATAAACAAAACATCTCACTACAATGTTACACTTTTCTCTGATGACATTGGCTATTATTCACAAGTCTAATTAATGAACTAACACTGCTGGTGGCTATACCCAACATAATGATTTAAACTTGAGAAGTGTTTGGGAGTAGTGATTATTGAGACTATAAAGCACGTTGTAAATTTGTGAAGTAGATTTATAAATAAGTTAACTTAATCAGTGTCAAAAATTAAAGGTAATTAATACCAATAATGTACAACCATTTAGCAAATAACTATACGAATACTCAATATAAGCCTTAGATTATAAATAAGTTTCATTGACATAAATTATAATAATTTTTGTAGCCGGAGTCAGAGTCGGTACAAATTTTCGGACTCCGACTACACCGAAAATGTCACCGACTCGAACTCATCAGCTCTGGTTAGCAACTCCCGCAAAAAAAAAAAAAAAAAAGAATTTACTCCAATATTTGGTGTAAATTGATTTCAAAATGTATAATACAAAAAAAATATAAATGGATTTTAAATAAAATAACATTAATTTCCTGCACAAATGCTATCAGAAAATGAAGAGAGTTATTTTCTTTAAAGAAGTTATTCATGTTCTCCCTCCAAAATCATAAACAAAAAGGTGATAAGGGTCTTAATTTGAGTATACCATATGTCTCGCTCCCGCCTTCTCCTCGCGTTCTTACAAAAACCCATCTCTTAATCATTAGAATGTAGTAGTTTTTAATGAAAAAAACTAGCGTTAAAAATTAAAAAAGGAAAAACGCGTGCGTTATTTCTTCTTTTTGTCTTACATATTTTAATCGGTCGTATGTGAAGGTTACCCTCTTTATAGCAGTAAATCATTTTATCCACAAAAGTCATATGACAGGCTGGTGATAGTAACAGGAGTCTTAAATTATACCATAAGCCTCGCAACCGCCTTCTCCTCGAGCTCATTTTTCTATATAAAAATTACATCATTAGGTATAGTCCTTCTCACCTTATACAAGGAATATTCAATACATTAAAGGAACATATTTTGGTTCTTTAAAAAAGTTCGGTCAGGACTGGTCTAAAAAAAATCTGATGTTCCTTAGAAAAATTCGGTCTGGATCAGTCTTACAAAAAAAATCAGACTAGATTGGTCTCATTTAAAATTTGGTCTATATCGTTTATATAAATGAATTGTATATGACGTCAGTTGTATTTCAAAATTGTGAAAGTCGACCTTCAATAATGTCATATGAAGTCAAATGTGTTGCAAAATCATATCTGTACAACTTAAAATCTGGCAGGATGGAGATAAATTGGGTCTAATGATTAAGATTAAAAAGAATTAGTATATATACGAGTATATAGAGACCGTCAAAACCGTTGCACGATTAAATTTAGGTCCAGTGTCTGGACTAAATTATTTAAGACAGAATCGAAAATCAATTGGGGATTGGATCCCAAACTATAAGGCTATCCCTAATTTAATAATCCTGAACTGTCCAAAGCTTAACAGTTCAAATAATTTGAGTTCAACCAGCAACCTTCAGAGCTGTTGTGGCTTTACAAGGCAGAGGGCCACAACGGGAAGGAATCCAAATCAGACCGAGAGAAGGAGAGAAAAAAGGCGTGGAAGATACTTAGAATATGTATTTCTTTATTTTAAAAAAATAATAATAATAATTAAAGAGATTGAGAGGGAGGGATACGACTTAAGGTGGGTTCACAGAAGTGCTTACACACAAATTAGCACGCACATATTCTTCCTTTTTCTTAATTATACTAATGTAGTTTTTTTTTAATTTTCCAAAAAAAAAAACCAATATGAAGTGAAGTCAATAATGATAATAAAAAGGAAGAAATTAAAATATAAATAAGGTAGACAGCTGATAATGTGGGCCTACCATTGTGTAAAATTTTGCAGCCATGTCTATTTGCCCATACCTTGTTAGGGTGATTTCTTGAATACAGCCCTTTCAAAATTGAGATTTCCTTAATGTAACCACTTCAATTAAAAGTGTATCCACCCTAGTGTTGAGTCGTTCCTTTGTAGGACCACAAAAGTTAAAATCGATCCTTCTTGGCCTTATAGAGGGTTTCTTTTCTTTTTTTTAATTATTCCGTTTCATATTAGAATAGTTGCCCACGAACTTTTCTTTGGCACAAGTTAGCACTTTCTTAAGCAGAAGTTCGATGAAAGCATCTATATTGAGCCACTCCTTCCTCTCAGAAAATGGGAGGGCAGACTTTTCCTTTGCGGGCCATTTGATTTTTTGTTCTGAAGACATGTCTCACTAAAGCTGAGATATTGTCTGGATGTTTGGTCGTGATGTAGCGGCTATTCTGCTTATTCACACCGTGGTATCAACGCTCAAAAAAAAAATTCATCAGAAAAGAGCAAAACTTTTCCCAAATTTTTCTTGGCCTTGACAAAAATTTAAAATCTTCCTCGTTCCAAAAGTCTCAGCTTATTCTGTTCAGAGATAAGATGTCTTTTTATCCTCCTTCGTGATTTTGCACCAATATTATTACGGATTGAAAATATGTAAGCATACAAAATATTTGGATCATTTTTTTATCCGATTGGAATAAAAATGTATAAACTAATCACCAAAGCTTTAATAAAATCATGAGAAAACTTATCAAGGGGGAAAAACAACAAAACACTTTTTTCGTCAGTGGCCGTGTACGGACACTTTTTCTAAAACATTTTTTCCAAAATCCACTTTACCGGGAAATATATATATATATTTAATAATGATTCTTGAAGTGTTCATGAATTAATAAAGGGTCCATTCCATAATGAATTCACTCACTTCCATTTATTGCCGCTAGTCGAAATAAATAAATAGAAAGTTATTTTATTCGTGTGTAGGTAAACTTACAAAATTTGTAAGAGATTCAAATACTTATTTTTCAACTGTAAAGTATAAAATAAAATCCGTTCCTCCATTGATATATAAAGATTATAAATTTTCCTTTTTTCAATCTGTTTATTTCATATTATACCATACAAGTATATGACGGATGTGCTTGTAAATGTACTTATTTATATTGTAAAGGTGTTTCGGATGTTTCTAGACTTTGTGTTATATAAAAAGTATGAAAACACTATCGTGACGACAATAAACCTTTGTTACTCCTTTGTTTTTCAATCGTATGTGAGTATATGTACAAATCTCCTGATGGCTATTACAAGCTTCCTCAATCCTGTTTGTTAATTATATTTACACACACTAATGATTATGACTGTAATGATTACGTGTATGAACATTAATTTAAAACAACACCAACTTTTTGTACATTGTAAAGAATAAAAGTTGAGTGGAAGAAATATGACTTGGTCTTATGGTTTTAATATGTTGGATTTTGTATACTTTAGAATTTATACAATATTGTACATATTAGGTTAACCCAAAAAGATTAAGACTGCCCAAGTAAGACAAGAAATAACTCCATCATCTCACAAAGTCTCCTCCGGCTCAAATAACGTCGTGACAATGGTTGTTATCTAACTCCCACATTTGCCAGGAGAGATCCTCTTTGTTCAGTAACTTCATCACCCGCTGAACACCCCGTGGGAGGTCTTCATAGCTTTCAAAATCGCAATCCTGGAGACGAGGTATTCAGCTTACCGTAAATCGGTCACAAAGATTAAGATCTGGACTGTCAGGACGACTCTGTTTGATCGTTTCCACCTTTCTTCCCGTTAAGAACTGCCTGGTGTCGTTGACTATGTGGGGACATGCGTTGTCCCACATTAGCTGAGGAGGTTTTTGATGCGGAGATAATCAGTCTGGATTCTAAAAACACCTGCGGGTAGTTGGGAAAGATCCACCGATACCTCTCGAACGCTCAATCGGGGTTTGTTCTTTACCAGATCCTTGATTTGGGCGATGTTGTTGGGTGTCCTTGACTCCAGGGGCGTCTTGATGAGACACATTTCCCAAGCTAAAAAGTGTCATCCCGGATCTCACCAGCCCACCGAAATATGGCTGCACGACTAGGACATACATAGGGGTAAACGATAATGAGGTGGGTCTCAGAGACTGTTTTGTAGGCTGTATCAAAAAGTACGAGCGAAAATTGTGAGTTTCCATGTTCAGTGACGAATGGAGAAACATGTGCTAATGGGGTATGTAGGCATTAGCTATTTATTCTTTGAATAAATAGGTAATGTTTTTCCACCATAAAATTCATGAGAAAATCGATGTTGGTGGAATTTTGTAGCAAACTCTTCTCCTTTCTATTCAGAGGATTCTGTCTATTTCATTTCGGAACCGACTAATATATATATATATATATATATGCATATATATATGCATAATTTTTATATCTGGGCCGTCAACATAAAATATATCTTGAACAAAAAATATAAATGAGGGAAAATCCTAATTTATTTTTTTACTTCATATAGATCACTATATGAAGTAAAGTACTCCTTTTATCCTAATACGTTTGAATTTTCAAAATGGAGACAAATATTGAAACACATTGAAGCAATAACATCTTGATAGTTACTTTAAATCTTAATTATAGTGTACTCTTGTACTTGTTTGAACACAGCTCTGTCTCTTTTATGTTTGCGTCTTTACAATCAAACTAGTGGATTAAGTACTTTTTATATTCTACAGATCTACTAATTGCATTAGATTGCAAAACCTTTTAGCAGTATACCACTCCTATAATATATAGCTATTAGACAATAGTTAAATTATGAATATTACTTGTTAAAAATGCTTTTTATATATATTTTTTTAAACCGATTTTTTAGATAATAATTTATCAAAAATTAGAATTACCTATCTAAAATTCCCTGGTGAAGATGCATTTACAAAAATATAATGAAACCTTCTAGAAAATTTCTTCACCACATTAAGGCTTAAAAATATAAAATACTCATATATCTAATATTATAACATTAGCATCTAAAATCAATAGAATACAAACATTTAACATTAAGAGCAAATTTGCTTTTAACCTAACAAATGGCTCGTTTTTTGTTTTGTTTTGTTCTTCCTTAAAAGTTTGAATATTTTCTGCAAAGTCCGAAAATGTCTTGATGCATTTGATGAATGATATCCAAGGCCCAATCCCACTTTTAGCTATCCAATGCAATATTTTTAAACTTTTTGAATCTATTCGTCTTGAAGCTATGAGCCTTTGAATAAAAAGCAAATATTTTCCACTTTAAACAAAAATAACTTGAGTTATAAGTATGATGCAGACATTTTAAACATGTTTTTAGAATTTTTTAACATTCGGCTTTAAAAATTATTACCATAATTTATCCTTATCTTGAGCACCGAGGGCGTAAAACAGATTTGAACCTTAAAAATAGCCAAAAATAAGAAAAAATGTTGGCCTTTTTCTGAGGGCCATGAGGCTATGAGAGAAAATATAAGGCCATATTTTGAATCAGGGGATAAAATTGTACTAAGTTTGGCATATACTGTTTTTGTACCATTTTTGCTGTTGGACAGTGTAATTTTTGTTGTAGATTTCTAAATTTAAAGCATAATTCTTACGGACTAAGTAAGTAAGTCTAAATTTTCAATTAAAATAGTAGTCATTTTTGACAGCTATGACTAGACGACATATGTGATGCATCGATATAAAATCAATCTTGAACAAAAGTCAAAAAGAGGAGAAAATTGCAATTTATTATTTTAATTAATAACAAAATTGAGCCCAATATTTAATAGTCATATTGAATCAATTATAGTCTTATCATTCAAATTAATGGAATGAGTGAAGAGTTATAATAATTGTAGCTATAGTTTAGACAATATTTTTACATTTAAGAGGCTGATATTAGGCACGATATGTCCCCTTTAAATGAAATATATCGATTTTGGGTACTTTAAGAGAGCAATTTGCGACGCACCCAAGAGGTTAATAAGAATCATTTGTTCATAGAAATGAATGATGATTCGTTGTGGAAGAATACTCATGTAATTCACACTCAATTTTGAGGAAAAACAACATGTCAATCATTATTTCATTGTGGCGATCAATTTTGGTTACTTTGAGTGTAATTTGCAATTATTATTAAGAATAATTTGTTGATAGAAATGGATAATAATTTGTGGAAGAGAACAAATGTGACTCAACCTCAATTTTGAGACAAATCAATCTAGCTGTCTTTTGTGTTGACAGGGTAGCGTTATAAAAATTATCACAATTTATAACTCAACTGTATTTGATTCGCAACAGAGAGTAAACATAATTCATAACTAAGTCTATGTATACATACCCCAAAAAATATTATATTCTAACTAGTGGAAGAGTTGGCAGCCTTGTTGGCAAGTGGAGAGGTGATGGAACAGATTTATCAATCCTCATATTTTTTGTAAAGTCTTTAAATTGGACTTGAAGGAATATATTAAAACATTTGATTCTATTATTTTAAACATTTAGTGGTCTTATTTTGTAATTGATTTGACAAATATAAAAGGCATGAAGATGATGAGGAGAATGTTTGTCTTTAATTTATTCATTTACTCATCATTAAGTATGCCCTCAGTCCATGCAATAATGGGTTGAATTAGTGCTTAATGAAGTTAAGATATTGACACGGACAAAATAATTAATTTTTTGAAAATAAATCGCATGAACCTGTCTCTAAGTGGAAAATATAATTTGTTTAACAAATTTAGTCAAGTGTTTTGAAATTGAAATACCTGGTAGGCACGAACTACGTGAAAAGTTTAATGGGGTACAAAAAAAAAAGCTGAACCTTTTTTGTTAGATCTATGAAAAAATTACATTTTAATATAAAAATGGGTACTGTTTGATGTAGAAAAATAGCAACTAAGATCTTCAATCTAATTAAAAGCGGGCAGAATCTCAAATTTTAAACACTATGAGGAATTCAAATTTATGTCGAATAATTCCAAATACTCCATGGCATCAAAAATCTCGTGGCAGAAACTTTACTTTGTGCTCGAAATGTTGTCATATATCTTATAAAATCCTATTACATTAGGGACTGTTAAAATTTTAGTCGAACGTTTTGGATACAAAATAGTATTTTGTAGCACTCTAAAAAAAAAAAAAAAAAAAAAATAAAAATGACGTTTTCACCTATGAATGCGTATTTTTTTAATACATTTTCCCAAGTTTTAGAAGAACCTCGCGAATGTCGTTATCATTAAAGCCTTTTTATACTTAAAGCAATGGTTATGCAATAATTTAAGTTTATATAGTACAGTTTTAAGGTCAAAGGTGACAAAAAAGGTCAACTTCTTCTAAATTTTTATTTTAGCGTTTGTACTAGGGGGTGTCCTAATGATAGGATGACCTTCTCATTCGATATTTTGTTGTATTTTAATGATAAAGTTATGTTTGTTAAGTTTCAGCCTTCAAAGGGCGTTTTTTCCCCTCTATAGCCATTTGAAAATGACTTTTTTTAACGACGTTCTCTATTTGTAAGGGATTCAGAAGTTTCCATTTTAAACTTCTGTTTAATTTAAGAAGAAGTTTAAACTTTACAGTTATGTTGTTGAGGTTTGGAGGCCGATATTAATTATTTTTTCTTCACCAAAGTATTACATAAATATGTAGTCACTGGAAAAGTTGGGTTAAAATGTAGTTTTAAACATTTTTAGATATTGACCCCTCCCCGCTAGCTTAACGTCCGGCAGGACTGGTTAACTCCTATAAATAACATGATGTGAAACAATAATCCATATTTAAAGTGGGCTCACTAAAGACCTTACGCACTCATTAAGCACGCATAATTTGTCCCTTTTTATTATCATTATTGCACTTCATTTCACAAATTATTTTCGAAAATAAAAAAGTTACTACATAAGAATAAAAAATAGTAAGGAAGAAAAAATGCGTGCTAAATTGTGCGAAAGCACTTCAGTAAAACCACCTTGATACAGTAAAGTTATCTGTTTGTATGTATGTGGGCATGCATGTACGAAGTATAGTCATTTTTAAATGCATCTTAGAACTGCGAATAACAATTCAAAGGAACGTGAGCAACATATTATATAAAAAAAATATATTTGTACAGAGTTGTATAAAAACGGAATGAAATCTAGAAGGAGTTTAGATCAACTCATATTTTTTTTTAAATGGGAAGTACATTATATAAAATACAGAATAGTGAATGTGATTTTAAATGAACTTTAGAAACGAATGTGTGTAGGTAGAGCTCATTCAGCCCTCCAGAGACGAAAACACTCTTATCATTTTTTTTTCCTTTACAAAAATTGGAAGTAAGTTATATAAAATATATAATTATGAATGCAACTTTAGATGAGATTTAACAGTGAGGTTGTATATCTAAAGATATAGACAGTGAGTACTTCAGTCTCTAAACTAAAGTACTACCTGACTCATCATATCATTTTTTTTTATTATCTCAAATTGTTACTTATATTATTTCATTCCTGAGGAGATAATGTCTAAGAATTGAGTAACTACGTATGATCTATATTAATTAAATAAAGTGTGTCTGTAAGTACACTCTTGAGTATTTAGAACATAATAAACTCTTGCTTCCTTCAATCTGAAAGGAAGTTCCCTTAAGGAAATTAGGGCATTTCATTATGTGACCATGAGATACAATTTGAGAATATTGAGTTCTTTTATGGGATTTTTAGGAACAAGTGTGAGTAATAAAGCACAGCCAATTAGCACTCTAAAGACTGAAGTACTTCCTGGCTCATTACATCATAATACTAAAAAAAATATCAAACTGGTATTATTCTTTCATTCTTAAGGAGAGAACATCTAAGTATTGAATAGTTACGTGTGATTGTGTGCATCAAAAACATAGAGAGTCACTGTGGGTATGTTGTGGGGTTGTCGTCTATATTATTAAAGCAATGTTTGTGTGTTATTACACATCTAATTATTCATTGCAGTGCAGAGTACTACGGCTTGTGTAAAATAGAAAATAATGAATGCGACTTAAGATGAGGCTAAGCAACGAGTGTTTATAGCTAAAGACAGCCAGAGAGCAAAATAAAGACTAAATCTCATCAAATCATATTACTAAGAAATTAGCAAGCAGTTATTATGATTCTTTCATTCTTGAGGAGAGAAAATCAAAGTATTGAGTAACTACGAATGAGTGTGCACATGAAAAACAGAGAGTAAAAACTGAGGATTTTTGGGGAGTGATCTACACCTTATTAATAAAGTAAAGTTTGTCTGTGCACCAACGACTAATTATTGCGGGATATGCCGTATAATACTGTTTGTATAAAATAATGAATGTATAATTTTAGATGATGTTTCTCAACGAGCAACAGCCAGGGTGAGCCCTAGAGATTTAAGTACGCCCTGGATCATTACTTTATATTAGATTAAGTAAAGAGTTTTGAGCGTTTTTGGCTAGATGTCCTTAGTGAGCTACAATATCTCACAATTAAGACATTGCATCAAAAAATTAAAAAGCTTAAATTATGTTGAAGGTGAAGCGTACACTTAAAAAAGTTCATTTACAGTTTGGTGAAGCCAGTTGTGTGTTACTGGGTTCCAAAATGGAAGTAAAAAAAGAGAAAAAATTCGATACATTCTTTAGGCGGAGTAATAGAAACAGGGAGGCAAAAAAAAAAAATGTGCTGTTTATGGACCCAATACAGTATCGAATGCGACAGGAAAGTAGTTATTCCAACGATTCCGTTCTGGTAATATGATGTCGAAGATGCGGATAAAATAATGTAAATCGTCTAGCTGGATCCGTATGGGATCACTTATTATATTACCTAGAAACTAGTCATAAAAATAGCCATAAAAGCGTTTGGAACCATCTAAGTCGGATAGTCCTAACTATGTTAATTTTATTGTCCAAATAAAGTGAAAAAAGGCTCAGAACTTTTTACTTCACCTTTTATATAAAAAAAATATCTAGTTGTTATTTCATTCTTGAATAAAGAACCTCCAAGTATTGAGTAGTTACGTGTAAATGTGCTCATGAAAACCGTAGAGTAAATGAAGGAGTTGTTGGTGATTTATCTTTTATATTATTTCAGCAATGTTTGTCTGTACGTCGATCCCTAATAACTCCGGCAAATCCCTCTAGTAACAAGGAAATTTATTTCCTTTGAACAAAACTATTAATTTCGAGTCATCAATTGGAAATTTGATTGAATTTTCTCTTCATTGAGTGGTTCTACAATGAAAATAATCGACTTTCCAATAAATACCAAAAAACTTTCTTTCTTCTAGATGTAAAATATTTTTTTGGGGGCTTAAATAATCAGGGAGAAAATATTCCCATATTTAAAAAATATATGCATACACATTTCTTATTTTGCAATCTCCTTAGGAATGAATCAACTATTCAAAGATATTTATGTATATGTATAGGTTTAATCGAAGAATTTGAGATGAAAAAAAAGAAGAGTTATGAGCTTTCAAATCGTTGGTTTGTAATGAGTTTTTCTCAATCGAAACAAAAGGTTTTTGAAGATATATGAAACAGAGGTAATCTGTATTAATAAATCAAAGTTTATCTTAATCTATAAATGTAGGTATTGATGCATGAAAACATTTGCAGTTTTGATCTAAGAAATAACAACGTAGTCATATTAATGAAATCTCGCAAGCATTTTGCATGAAATATTGAGCATATATACAGAGTGCACTCTACATAACGCACCCTTACTTTTTTCATATACATATTTTTGTATATAAAAATAACAACGAAGCTATATAAATGAAGTCATGCAAGTTCAACTCATATTTAAAAAAAAGGGGGAAGTACTCGATATCAAACTTTAAAAAAATGAAAGTGACTTTAGATGTGGTTTAGCAAGGATCTCAAGTGCTCTCTAGCTCATCAAATCCTATTTTAAAATGTTATTCAAACCTTAATTATATTTTTTTTTATTTTTGAGGAGAAAAGGTACAAGTATTGAGTATTCCCTCTTTCTAACTATCGTAAAAAATCATTTATCTAATTTTATCTTCTATTAAAAAATTTTATTCTTCTCTAAATCTTATAATTTCCTTTTAAAAAATAGTTAGCAAAGATATAGGTAATCATTCTTAAAATTTAACGATCTTAATTTTTTTTTTTTTTAGAAATATGTTATTTGAAGGCCACCTTGAAGCCCAAAAATAATTACCAGAATCATTTTTTGAGCATTATAAAGATACATGAAAAATTTCAACTAAATCAATTCATTTTTTTGGGCGTAATTCTTGGACGAACACACCCACAGATTCTACAAATGCCATTAAATTGGTCAAAAATAAAAAAAGTAGGGAAAAAGTGTTCGTCTTATATAAAGAGTATTCTGTTGTGTCTTGACTGAGATAAAGAAGATTGAAATGCTTGGAGGAGATTAAGAGGCTGTGTCAACGTTTTATTACATTGAGGAAGGTGAAAATCCAGTGAAAAAGAAACCGAAAATCAAAATGGTAAGCCTAACAATTTGAAGAATGTTTTGGAGGAGAGAAAGAATAATGCTCATGACGTTTTTTTATTAGATCAGCTACAATCAGCTCTGAAAAGAAAGGAAGGAAAAGATGAATTAAAAAATGGCATTTACTAGAATTACTCGGATGTGGATCCACAATTCTACTCGTAGTCCAACAAGGACTTACAATTATAACACCCCAACAAATCCTCAGAATTTTTCGTGAATAGCTCTGTATTTTTGAAAAAAATTTCTAACAAATTTAATTTTTCGTGAGCAGTTGTCGATTTTGAAATTTATACAACCAAGCCTCTGATAGCCAAAGGGTATTTTTTAACTATTATTTAAAATATTAAAGAATGAGTATTGGGATTGGCATCAGAAAGTTTACTAGAATCGTATCAGAATCATCGGGATATTTTTTGGAATTATCCCATCACTAAAACAGACACACTTTGCTTTATAAATGTAGTTTATATTTCACTCTCTTACTCGTGTAGTTCTAAAACCATAAACATAATTAATAGCTCTTTAAAAAAAAGTTTAATTTATATAAGGGGAAAAAAAATTATCTTTAAGATGTAAATATATAAACTTGTCAAAAAAAAAAGAAACTCAAAACTTTTTGCAATAAAATATATTTTCTATTCATTTTACAACACTTACGCTTATTGCCTATAAAGTAGAATTTTTTTTTAAATGTTTTCTTTAAAAACATTTTTATCAAATAAATTTCCTTCATTCTTGAAATCAATTACCAAATCACTTGTCCAATAAAAAACTTTTTTAATCCTATTATTTAGTCTTTTTATTTTGAGACCTAAGGAGCATTTTCATTGAAACTTACATGTGTCTTGAAGTAGTATAAATAGATCCTAGAAATACTTTTTAATGCTAGTAAATTAACTTTTTTGCTCTTTCAATTCTATTAGTAATATTTTTCGATTAAATTTTTGGAAGCCCGGTATTTAGGATTATATTTGAGCACTAATAATAAATAATTGAGCCATTTTCCTTTAGGCACTCTTGATTCATTTATTTTTTTATGCGAGAAGTTGGGACAAAAAGAAAATGAAAAAAATTTCCTAGCATATAGTATATATAACGACAGAACGCTCCTTTGACATAATCAATAACGAATTATGTAAATCCGGTGTGTTTTTAAGCTGTCCTATTAATTTGTATTTTGTAATATGAAGAAGGATTTTTCTTTTCCTTAGAAGTAGTCATTATTATTTAATCCCTGAGTAGTGAACATCCTTCCCTAAATAGATTCAACTATATTTCATACCTGATTCTGTGCTCATAAAAGACTCTGAGGAATCGTTGCAGTGTTATAATTGTAAAGGCTGGCCCACAAAGACGGATGGATATTTTTCAATATTTTTTTATATTTGAAAGCCTCAACATTCTGGTTAATAATGAAACACCACTTTATTCATATGGCCGCCGTCGCTGGCCTTACAGTAGCCCATTCTGTCGACCCAATTTTTCATAAATTTTTGATTGTATGAGCTTCAATAGCTGCAATGGCGACTCCAATTTCGTGTTTCAAATCGTCAATCGTCTCTGGATGGTTGGCGTAACATTTATCCTTGACGGTTCCCCACAAAAAATAGTCCAATGGAGTCAAATCGCAGCTACGAGGTGGCCAGTTGACGTTGCCGTTTCGGCTTATGACGCGATTGTCGAAGACAGTGCGCAAAAGATCCACTGTAACGTTGGCTGTGTGGCACGAAGCGCCATCCTGTTGGAACCAAATGTCGTCGATGTCTTCCTTTTCCATTTGGGGAAACAAAAAATCTTCCAACATGGCCCGATAGCGCTTACCATTGACCATAACGGCAGCTCCTTGCTTGTTTTCTCGTTTTTTTTTTGCTTAGGCAACAGCAGCAATGTTTTCGATTGAGCACGCTGGACGAACACGGGAACGCATTGTTTTATCCATTAACGAACCAGTTTCGCGCACACGCTTCGCAAATTTATCCATAAACTGCCTGGAAGGCGCTTTATTTCGACCGACGTAATTTTCTTGCAGTTTCGTTTGAAGACTCTCCATTTGGGAAGTAAGTCTTCATTATTTCCCAATTTTCTTCGAGCGTAAACTTAACCATTTCGTAAACCGGAGACCTTTTACAAAATTTTAAACACAATGAAAATGTTACTAGTATTGTCAGACGTCAAAAAAGTGGTAGTTCAAAATGCAACCGCTAGATGGGCCACCCGTTATGTCCTTGTTGGACTCAGAGTAGAATTGATAATCGACATCAGAATCATTCTTGCCAATGTCTTTGTTTTTTATTCTTCACAAACCTCTTCCCTTGTCACAGCTGATTTTAGCTGATCTAATGAAACGTACTGAGCATTATTATTTCTTGCCTCCAAAATATTCTTCAAATTGTCCAGGGTTTTTTTTAACATGCCCATTCACACTGGAATTTCATCATGGTCAATGATAATGACGATTTCACAGCGTGGGCCGGCGATTTTGTTATGATGCAACAGTCTGATGGGGCCTCTTTATTGCCGGCAGAAATGTTGTTGTATCAAGTAGCATTCGGGAAGGAAATATGGCCCCAGCTATACAGATCTCAATCTGAAGAAATATTGGGTACACGGTATAAACTTGCCCGCACGTCATGCTTTCTCTTTCCAGCGACAGCGGAAATTGAAAATCAATTATTGAAACATTTTAATAATAAAGAAATAAACTTTCCCAAATGAAGCGACGCAAGAGACTAGGAGTCGATCCCTGGAGTGAGGAAGAGGTTGGAGGAGATCACATCTCATTACGTATAGTACTACGGTTATTTCTACGATGTGATCTCCTCCGTCACGTTTACTCAGTCTATGGATCGAATCCGAGTCCCTCTTTCCCTCCACTGTAAGGGAGAAACTCATAACCTTCTCCACTTAATGAGACCTTCCATCTACTTTCATGATCCTCCAAAGTGATAATTGTTCAAATATGTCGCCAATAATAAATACTTCACTAGGCAAATTTATTTTTTAGTATTGAAAGGTTGCAATAATTGAATTTCAACTTTCCGCTCTCGCTGTCTCCAATTTCGAGATAGAAATAGAAAGTATGACGTGTGGGCAAGCTTAACATTTTATGGGGTTAAGTTGAATTTAAAACTAATCGGCCATCTTATATAATCAAGGACTCTCTGATTGCCTCCTTGATGGAGACAATTACCAACATCCCAAGGAACTACCTCGTCAAAGCCTGCTCCTCTTTCCGAGCTCAGAGCTAGGTTGTGATTGAATGAACTCTTTCCGAACATGCAAATGCACAATTTAAGCCAATTTTCAAGTAAATCCGTCGAAAAAAGTGTGCTCAGTGTAAATATTTTTGAAAAATATGCCGATTTGGTCTGAACACTCTGTAGACTTTGTAAAAAGATGTAGGTACAGCATCTTCTTTCTATGCCTTAAACAGTCTAGAGCAATCCACACCATTTCTCTCATTCAACTACTTGTTGGTAGATAGTTAGGGATCAAACGATAGGTACAATAAAGTTTATCAACTATTCCTAAAATTCTTGGGTATTTTCAGTCCTCCCATCAATTCGAATACAAAGTTCCATCAATAAATGCATTACAAAAATAAGTTGTCTCTTTTTAATTTATCTTCAATATTGTTTTTATGTCAACGCACGACATATTACATCATTTAATCGACAATAAGAATAATTGTTTGTTTTTTTTAAATTACTCAACAAATATATGACATAAATTGCATTATGTACAAGGTGTATCAAAGTATTTCTTTATTTAGACCAGGGGTAGGCAACCTTTGAGACATGGAGTACCAACTTTAACATTTCCAATCAATGAGTGTGCCACCATCAACAATAATGGTGAAAAATATGATCTAACTTGCGAGTGCTAGTGAATATATGTCCGTGTGCCATAGGTTCCCGACTCCTTATTTAGACAGTGCCCTTGCGAGATTATTCCTCCTATCTCCTTGCATCTAGACAGATAGGTATTTGTTAAAATGCTCTTTTTTGCACTACAATGCACATCCTTATTTGAATTAAGGATAACTTCCTTACCTCAAAGAATATGTCATAAAGTTTATAACATACTTGATTTTGTGGGTCACGCTCTCTGATCGTGATTTTCTTTGCACACTCCTATTGAATGTATATAGTGTTGTTGTGCTCTTGAGGAATGCATTTCTAAATATCTACAAAGGAATTGATATGCCATGATTGATTCTGCAGGCGGATGCAGTTCTTGAATAATAATTTCTTCAATTATTCGTTCTGATTTCTTTAGGAAAACAATATTCTTGGAAAGTAAAAGACATAAAGGTTAAACAATGACCTCAAAAAACTTGTTTTTGTAACCCAACCTTCACTGATGGCATCTCATTTAAGGAATATATGTACATTGTCTACAAAAAAGGTCATTAAAAAGACCAGTACATTTCCTAAAAAAGGGATAGTGCACATAGAACGGAATAGTTCCATACTTTTGATTTATTGACCAACTCTAATGTATAGTTATGAAAATTGTGCGTACTTTGGGCAAGTTAAAAAAGAAAAGCAACCTAAAATCAACATGGTAACCCTCACCATTTGAAGAATGTTATTTTGGAGGAGAACAGCTTAGCTGGCATGATATTTAATTAGATCATCTATAAGCAGCTGTGACGAGGGATGAGTTGGAGAAGGAAATAAACAAGGATATTGGCAAGAATTACTCGGATATCGAGCCTCAATTCTACTCTGTGTCAAACAAGGACTTACAATTGCAACTCCACAAAAAATCTGTAGGGTTACACTCCGTCTTTTATGAGCAGGTGCCAATGTTCAATCAAGTTTTGAGTATATTTGAATGTAGTAGGAAATGAAGTTCACTACTCTGGAGTTAAATAACAATTGAGAGGGAAATAAAATGTATTCTTCAAAATACTTATTCCCAAAAATGGGCCTGCTAAGAAGACCATCTGATTTTCATCAGTAGTACAGGACAAGTTAGGAGAAAAATTGTTGTAAGGTTATATCGGTCCTGAATATGGGATGTAATATAGGTTCAGTCTCACATCCAGTCCATTTCCGTCTCATCCTTGTTATTGGTCCTTGGAAAAGCCCCCCATTATAATGCACTCTCTGCAAGGCGTCATTTTTAATAATATTGCAGTAAAATAGCTGAGTTTACCGTTTGAATTAGTTGGGTAAAACTTTAAGTATCTTTTAAACCTGGACTCAAAGCCACACTAGCCCGCTAGCCAGTAACTATTAAACAAACAGTTGGGCTAGTGTAGGGTAGTCTATATATAACACATTTAGCTACGTAATGCCTAGAGTTGAGTAGTTGTATGGCAAAAACAGTTGTTTTATTTTTTTGTTCATTATTTCATCGGTCGTCATGTTTTTTTCCCATTATTCTTCATTTAGGCCTCATGAAAGTCTAAATTAAGCTTATTAAGTTATAGAAGACCGATTTATGATGACGTCACAAGTAAATATCTATAATGACGTCATCATAAATCAGTCTTCATAGTACCAATTTGTACGCCATTCTTAAAATTATATTTTGGGATCGATAATCTCAAGTTTTAAGTCCAGTTCTTCTTTTTAACAATTTTTCAACTTTTTTAACCGGAGGGAAAATCCTACCGCCTCCTCTGTAAAGGAACTAGTGTTTTGTCGGTCCTTATTTAGGACCAAGGACTACGGTCTAGTACAACCCAGTCCCATCCATTCCAGTCCCACTTCTCCGTCCTTAAAGTAGGTAAAATCTATCCCTCGTGACGTCAATGAGAGTGGTCTTCTTTTTTTTGTAATTATTCCGTTATATAATAGAATAAATTATTAATATAATATATTCGTATTACAATGAAAAAAATCATAATTTTTCAAGATATGTGCAATAATCAAAATACATACTTCAGATTTGGCTTAATAAACCATTGAAATTTTTGGGAATAATTCCCAGGACCGATAGGATCGGGTCTAAGACTGGACCGAACTGTACCAAATAAATAAAAACCGATGCAACACTATCAAGAACTATTGATCCGGACCATTATCTCTCCCTTTGCTTCCTTTGATTGTTTCCCTCTTAAATACAAACTAATACATGTTACTTCTCTTTTAAAAATCCATTTTTATGAGTCTCTACAAAATTAAACACCTAAATACGTACCTTTGTATTTCAACGTTTTTGTTTCAGATAATTTAATTTTTTGTGCAATAATTTATGAAAAATAACACGTGTATTAATTAATGACTCTTCAAAAATACTCTGTAAAATTGATTTGAAAATTTATAGAACAAACTCATTTAAGAAATAAAGAATTGGATTTGAAGAAGGAAGTTTAACACACTTTTAAATATCTGGGTCGCAAAATCATAAACAATCTGGAATGATTCTTCTCAAAATTGAGTTGCAGATTACTTTTGCATTCTTTGAAAAATTATAGTCCATTTATAACAGCAAATTATATTTATATGAAAGGTTTAAAGGACCCATATTTTGTATATATTACGTCCCTCACTGTTAAAATAAAAATACCATTAAAATTATAAACCGTTATTTTCTTTGTCGGTGGGGCAACATACAAAATTTGCAAGAGATCGAATACTTATTTTCACAACTGTATGCAGATAAAAATAAAAAGAACAAAGATTAAGAACTAAGGCCCTACGTTGAGCAAAATAATACAAACCACCACTGATATTGATTGGATACAATCTCTATAAAAATAACAAGATAAATTTGTATAAATAATGTTGCAAAATGAATTGTACAGATGACGGCATTATTGCAACAAGGATTAATTTATTCTTGGAGGAAAGAGACGTCATCAAGAGGTCTGGGTGCAACGCTGAAATCTGAACACTAGGATATTGGCAAATATAGAGGTTCTGGTGAGTTTTTCAGAGACGGATATAAGCCAACTTCCTGAATGATAACGTGGTCCTGCGAAAAGACGGCGCATCTGATCACACTACCAATGCTGCTCAAAGATGATTGAGCAGTTTCAGGGTAAAAAAATATAACCTCCGTATTCAACCGTCGCCAAACCTTTGGGATAAAGTCTTCTGGTTGAATGTAGAGTATGTACCCATGTGCACGTAAACAAACACTTGACTTATATGTCCAAAGTATACATAAAAAAGACTTGCAAAACCTTCAGGAGGCGTTTTGAGGCGATCGTGGACGCCAGGGAGGCTATATCGATGACGAAAGCAAATAATATAGCCTTAAAGATGGTCTTCCAATATTTTTCGTACATGACTACGACTATGGAAATATATCACATTAAAGTTAAAAGAATTGATTGTTCGTATTTCTACGTCCCACCCCATAAAGATTAAAGTATTGAACTCGATTATTTGTCTTCGGATATTGATTCTTCTACCTTAATTAACCAATATATAGATTTGTATATTTTTATTTCTTCATTTGTATTTAAATCCTTAGAATAGGAGATACCTGAGAATAATCCTTCTATTATTTATTTTTTCTCTATTTCTGTTCTTCCCTAAGAAATTAGCTCAGTGATTAATGAACGTCTTATTTATCGTGCTATAAGCTTGTCAGTTTATGTTTTGATATAATTCTTATATGTGACAACTAGTGTTGAGACTCGGTCCAGAACCGATTTTTTTTTCGGTTCGGTCTTAAGTAATTTGTTTTAGACCGAATTTTTTTTCGGTCTCACATTATGGACCGATTTTTTTCGGTCTTACCCTTTGAACCGATTTTTTTCGGTTTCATATATATATTATAAGCGACCAAATTTCTTTTTTTTCTAGATCGACCGTCGTTGATTTTTTCATTATATTTAACAAAGAAAAAATATCTGGATAACCTTGAAAATCTCAAACAAATACTGTATACATATAACCTAAATTTATTCATGCGAGCTATCTCTGTTTAAACTTCGTACGACGTCATTGTACTTGAAAAAACATATGATGTCATATTATAAATAATTTATCGGTCTAGACCAATGTTCTTTTGGGACTGAACTAGACCGAATTTTTCCTTAGGACCGATCTAGACCGACCTTTTCCTTACGACCGATCTAGACCGAATTTTTCCTTACAACCGACCTAGACCAAACTTTTCTATGAGACCGGTCCAGACCAAGATTTTTTGTTGGACCGAACTAATTCGTCGTCTCATCTTTTCACGTCAGCTATTGTAGGGGGCAGTAAGTCAATCAAATTTATTATTATAATTTATAAGGAAAGAAACCATGAAGTGATCATACAATACTTTATACTTTTAAAATAATACTATAACTTTATAGATGACGTACATAAGAGTTATGACGTAATATAATTAAGATCTTCTTCGAATTGTTCCCCGTTCATTAGTATCATTCTGGATCTTTAGGGAATGTGATATTGCCATTATTAAATCTTGTTATTGCTACCTGTAGTTATTTATGTATTTACTTTTATGCAAAAATGCTAAGCTATCGAATTAATTAATATGTATTTCTCTATAATGTATCTATAAATATAGACGTTGAGGGCCCCAACTTCATATTTTTCAAGGTTAAAATAACTAATAAGTATACAACTCACTCTTTTTTTTTTTAATCATAAATTACTAAACTAAAATATTTAATCTATCATTTGACGAAATTGTATAAAGCATGCATTAACCATCTATTGGATATTTAATCCTTTATTTCTATGGGCATAATAATAGCATCTTTTTAATTCAAATAAATGATAAATTTTACTCAAAGACTGGATAAAAATATTCTTTGTTTATTTGAAATTGTGATTTTATGTATGTGCTACAACTTCTATTAATTAATTTAGTTTTCTACGTATTTTTTGAAATATAAAAATGAATAACATTAAGTATATGTTATTCAATTCTCGAATAACTTACTTTTAACATTTGTTTGAAACGTAAATTATTCAATCAAAATGTTTCATCTATCATCTGACCAAATTGTCGGGATTAACCATCCATCCGATATTTAAACATTTTAGTTGTTACTGATAACTAATAAGCGATAAGTGTTAATAGCTAACAAGATTCAATTCATAACATAACTATGCCCCCGACAACAGCTTAATCATCTGCAGCACCATCACCGAAAGCTTCGTCACTCTATATATACTCTATGGGGAGATACCATTTCATCGAAGAGTAGAGAAGATACAAAGTTGAAAAATACTTCTTCTTTTTTGAAATGATCATAATATGATTTTTTGTATTTGGATGTTTCAAACCCCAAGAAAGTATTCATGTAAGAATGTGTAGGGGAAGTAACAGAGGAATACATCCTAACCAAATTCAGCAAAGTTTATCCGTCTGTGGACAGAGGCCTCATTTTTGAGTTTGCGCTTTTTATCTCATAACTGCATGACTATTTGATCTAAAAAATAACCAAATAGTAACGACCATGTGTAGATAAGGTTAATCACTTCATATTAATAAAATCATGGTAAGTCATACGTTGGATTCAAAAAAGTTAATGCAAGACGGAATTACTAAAAATATTGTTTTAATTTTCTTTAGAATAATTATAATTTTTAAATACATGCTTAAATATGTATAACTTTACTTAATTTTTCTCATTATACTAGTATTATTAAATATAATATATATATATAATTTGTTAATATTGATGCAAAATATCCTTGAGTCAAAATAGCCTTAAGAAAAAATTTCCTAAAGGTTTAAGGCAAAATATCCTCAGACGAAATTTTCTAAAGTAAAATGTCCTGAAGCAAAATAGTTTTAAGGCAACAGTATCTAATGTCCTTTTTATCAACACGGCTATTCATAAATTTTTTAACAATATTATATTTGAGAGACCAGTACTTTAAATAGATTGATGTAGGTATATCGTTTTTGAGTAAATTTAAAAACACTCTTGTTCAAACAAAAAGATACTTTCTTAATGAATCGTTGTTCGTTACTATGCTTTCCTTCCAAAGATCTACTTTTCTTATTAATATCTGCTTTATTGTCAATTGGTGTCAGGATGTGATTATTTGATTAATAACTAAAAGGTACCCTACGTATAATTAGTATATAGTAAAATATATCCGGAATTGTAAAAAATCTGAATTATCCAAAATAACAAATTTAACCTGTTAGTAGAACATGTCATTTGATAAATATATTTGATTGTGGAAAAGTAATTCTCTATTTTTTGCTTTATTTCAACGCTTTATAAGAATTGCATCCAATTTATCACAAGTATGGCCCATCAAGTTTGCTAATATGTTGCCAACAAGAGTCCAACTTCAGAATGCCCTTCTCGTAGAATTTCTTGTCCCTATTGGCAAAAAAAACTCGGACAACTTATTTTCACTGGCATATATTGATGCCAAATTTGTACCTCCAAGTGCGCTGACCATAGACAGGAACAGGTGGTAGTTACATTGTCTTAGGTCTGGACTTGAGGGTGTATGCATAAAAACTTCCCATACGAGCTCCCAGAGCTTCTGGCGCGTCATCAAAGATGTATGCGGCTGGCGTTGTCTCCTATTCAGCAATGCTGGCTGTTTCTGTTCGATCGCCAGCTTCAAAAAGTTGTTTACAGTACAGGGCAGATTCAGCGGTGAGAAAAGAACCTCGAACCATTGTTGTGCAAAACGAATCGAAAGAGTATCAGTCCGTACACATTGCAAATTTTCTTGGTCCCTTTTTTCCCCTTTCAGGTAGTAATAATGGAAAATATGGCTTTGAGACCTCCATATTCGAGACTCGATAAGTCAGGACTAAACCGGCCAAGGGCAATACTGTTCTAAAAGCGTTGGTAGTATACACTCACATCTTATCAACGCCTTATCGTATGATCCGATTTGACCAATAACGAACAATACATACTTAGTTAAAAAAAGGGGCGGAAATACGAAATTACTTTTTCCCTACCCTAGTTCTATTTCAACTTCATTTTTATCAGTAGATCTTATTATACAAGATATAAACTGGGAAAAGATTTCTTGACAAAACCTATTATTAATATAATCACATTAATTAATTTCAAGATAATGTTATGAAATCTTGTTAAGAAATGGTATGTCAATGATAAAAATATATATGCCTTGTAATTCTTGTGTGAAATCCTATTATGTGGCTAAGTAAATAATACATTTTTCTTTCGAAGAGCAAACATGTTTTATATGAAAGAAACAGTTATGTTCATAAAACTAGTCCATTTTGGCAAAATAGTATGTAAAAAACTATTTGAAAAACAATTTGAAAAAAATCTTTAAACTTTCTGAAGTTCGGGTAAAATGCTTATAAAATTCGAGTCAGGTTATCTGTCAAATTTTAGTTTCAGATCTAGATCCGAAGTTTCGGTGGGACAACGAATTTGATTATTTAGTTCTAAAGATCCGAACCAACCCGTATCCGAGAAAATGTGGATCTGTCCTATCTTTAGCAGCAACCAGTCAGTGTCAAAAACTTAAAAAGTATGATGTATTACATGAGAGGAGATGACAGGCACAACACTGGAAGCTCGAATTACAAAGTTTATAAAGTGAGAAAAATGGCGACTATTTTACACATACTATGTGCTGAAGTGGTGTGCAACCCATATTCATAACTTCAATTGCTGGTGTCACCAGTGGCCTCTCTACCCTCACAAGGTTCATCCACCCACTTTTTTGATAGCTCTCTGGACGGGCTGGTGTGAAATCCCGAGCTTTCTTGATTGGACCCTCATGGACTCTAGAAGATTCGTTTGGGCTGTTTTCTTTAACTCCTCCGGGTCCAGTGTGGCCTTTTTGATAGAGCCCTTCTTCCTTCACAAAGTTTCTGACTTTCTGACGGGGAAGACATTGTACCTGGAGACGCCCAACTGCTTGGAGTGTACGAATGGAAATTCGTCGATCACGTTCAAGTGTCCTTTTCTGGACTTGTATGTAAGATAGAATGCTCAAATTTGTTTTGTTTTGTTAGAAACTTTTTATGCTTTAATATAACAAAATATGAATTAAATTCAATCACTCAACCTTCATTAATTATTGAATTAGTAAATGTTTAGATTTCAATGTACCAAGTACTAGGTACTACTATAGATCAGCATTTTTAGTAAACTTTATTTTACAATTCAAATTAGAAAGCACAGTTTAGCAATGAATTTAGGATATTTTGTCTAAATAAAGGTACTTTCTGGTAAATGTATTTTATAAATATGGTATTTATATTAAATCTAAATAAATAACTTTATTAATTTTTTTTCGTGCAAACTACATTATTGGTTATTCGTCTCATTTCTTTTAAATTGACAATTGTTAAACTTAATTGTCAAATGACGTAAAGAGAAACGATAAAATGTCATGAAACAACAACCTTAATGTAAGTCATTTCGGATAATGAGTGTAATTTATTACTATCTCAATGAAAAAGGAAAAAAAAACAGGAGAAATGGAAGCTCATTTTTTATAACCTTGAAATTTCATTTTTAAAGGGATCTAACCAGGATTTTAAAGAAAATTACACAAATGTTTTGAATTTTGGTTTTATTCGAGTTAAAATAAAGTCAAATTTACCGAGAAATATTTCAAGCGAGTTCAAGTAAATTTATGGAATTTTTGTTTGTCCAAAGGACTGACAGTCCTAAGACTATACTGGACCGAAAAATAAGCATCAACAGAATAATATACTATAAGAATTATTCAGCGACAATCTTGTTGTGTCCTCCAACTCCTGTCGTACTGGAGAGGCTCTCGCCGCTGTTAATGAGCCTCCTGACCTTTTGGACAAGCTCAACAGAGCAATTAACATGGACCTGAAATCCATTGCTTTTCAGCCTCTATTGTCATTGTTTGTTGACGTAGAGAAAACAATAAAACAACGTGGGAAAGCTGATAAATTTCGAAACAATTTATATTTTTAATAACCCAACATCGATTACACGTTATAAGTGCTCTATGGAGATGTAATTATTTACTCCTCTCTATATGCAAATTGATAAAGGATTTTTTTACAATGTTCCGAAAAGCAATTTGTAGAACACATAATTAACTGTCGATTGCTAAGAAAAACATTGGACTAGTCTCCACCATGAACACATATGATTTTGGGATTGTCCCAGAAGGCCATCTGGGAGCAAACTGGCGCCTCAAGGAAGATGATTTACAATGTATCCATGCTGTTGAATGCCGGGAAGGACCTCAGACGCCCTCCATGAGTAGGCATGATACGCTCCATGTCTGCCAACCCCCTGAAATCGGCCTTCAAGAAAAAGACGAATTCCTCAATTACTGACATGGCCAGGAAGATGAACAAGTCCCCATCAGCTGTGTCCCGGGCTCTAAAAAGTCAGGAGGAAAGTATCTGCGGCGTATTCCGCGGCCTCTGTTGATATAACAACAGAGAAATGCCCGTATGGATTGTGCAAAAAAGATCCTGAACTAATTCAAACGAACCTGTGGAGTCATTGTGATCTTTTCAAATAGGAAGAAATTTACCGTTAACCCTATCTTTAATAGGCAGAATGACCGAATGGTGACATTTGGAGATGTAACAAAGGAGCACCAATATATATCCACCACCAAACACCCTGCTTCAGTAAGGATGTGAGGCCTGGTTGCATCCAACGGAAAGGCCATGAATCCCGTGAGGTTACCTTAAAGAAATAGGCTTAAGGCTGATGAGTATGTCAAAAATCTGAACCCCAAAGTTCTCCTATGGATCAAATCCATCGTTGGCAACTCTTCCACGGTGTTCCAATAAGATGAAGCACCTGCCCTCACCACAAAGAAAACCAGAGTGTGGCTCTAGGCAAAGTGCCTTTCTGGGCAAAGAACTTATGCCCGTTGCTGAGCCCAGACATCAACCCCCTCGACTAATCCATCAGAGCATACGTGGAGTCCAAGGCCTGCATAAAACACCACAAGAGCACCCTCGCCTCGAATACCTCCGTCACAAGACCTGGGCCTTCATGAGCGCAGAGTACATCCAGATGATCTACAATAGCTTCTGCCTTGCCTTTATGAGGGTGGATACATTGTCTAAAATATGTTCTTTGGGTTTCAATTAATAGTTAATAAACTTGTTTCCATATTCACCTAGGATACTGTTATGGACTTCAATACTTTCTGTGATAAAATGGGTAAATAATAACGGTTGGCCCGGTATATTGTTTGTTTTTATTTTTAAATATAATAGTGGTTTGATTCAATTTGGTATTGGTTAGAAGAATATTTTTCTAGATCAGTTAAGCGCTTTTATAAATACTTGTAAATAAATGATTAAGGCACTATCATAAAAATATATTATTCAATGAATTTTTTTTTAAAAAAAATTTACACTTCATCTATTGAATTGAAACAATTGTTCGAATTGTAGTATCAGCAATATTGTTAATCAATCCGAACTATGTACCGTTACTAGGGAAACACTGATAGGAAAAGTTGGACTGTTGTTAAGGTGCATGCAATCAAAATAACTATATATACAAATTAAAAAAATACATTCGATATCAAAACTTATCCAATATGAGAGATAAAGTATTTATTTCATACAAAGCATGGAATAAGTGTTAACTACTAGTGTTGGGTTGCGGTCTGAAAATCCTAGACTGGTTTGAGACCTTTATAATTTATACTGGTACCGAACTAGTTCGGTCTGGAACAGAGATGAGGCCAAGTACAAGGTAGTCCACAAGCACACGAATGTCCAAATTAAAGAAGGTATGATTGAAATTAAATCATATTTTGATATATTGAAGCATTAACAATTAGTTCAAAAAAATAAGAAATCTGAGCTCTGTATCTTAAGTACAAATTGACAAAATTAAACTTGAACCTGATCGACGAATTTCCATTCGCGCACTCCAAGACCACTGTCTACGCCGTCAGCAAGTCTGAAACGTTGGAGAAGAAAAATGACTTTGCAAAAAAGGTCAAACTGGACCTGGAGGAGTTAAAGAAAATATCCCTAGCCAATCTCCCCAATTCTATGAGGACCCATGCAAGTGATCTCTTGGTTTCACACCAGATTGTCCAGAGATTTATCAAAAAAGTAGGTGGAAAGAGCATTGTGAGGGTGCATAGCCGCATATGACACTTTTGGCCCCCAACAGTCCTGATGCCCTCCGTCTGGACTACGACTTTTGGATGCATGTCAAGAGGAAGTCCTGCAGTGTCCGTCATCCAAAGGCCTTCAAAGCTACTGTAAGCCAGGACCGAGGATTACATCCACAGTGGGTTCCAGGCTTTCCACTTCCATGTGGAAGCCATCATTGTCGCTAAGGGCGGCTACATTAATGATTATGAGAGCTCTGACACACATCTATTTATTGTATTTTTTTTTTTAATTAATAAATTATATCTAGTTAAAGTTTAAAATTCTAAGTGTTCAGATTTTAATGGACCACTCGGTGTAAGGGGTTATTCCACATTATCAATTAAGTTTAAGCCACATAAATCCTAATGGGCCTCCCCTACATGACCATGAGTGGACTATGGACCGAAAACCTTTTTGCCAAACAGACAATTCGAGGAAGAACCTTTTGGAATATTTGGTCCATAAATAATATTATATACATTTTGATATATGCAATTACATATTTTAATTAAATTAAAAATGATCATAGTATTATAAAAAGTATTGTTGATATGTAAATTAGTTATTTTTCTTTATCAGAAAAATATATATTTTTTTAAATTATATTCGTTAATCATCATTATACAAACACAATATAGAAACAAGTTTGAATGTGACACTTTGTGGTTCTTTTGCAATACTTAAAATAAATTAAAAAATTAAGAAACCAAACAGCCATTCGAGTGGAAGAAGTGTTGATCCGTCTCCGTTATCAATTAATTATTATCATTAAACATGATGGATTATTGATATAGGGAAAAACTGATGGATTAACAAACAAGCACAATATCATTTAATAAAAACTATTTCAACTACGTTATGATCCAGGATGCCTCAGAAGAAGAGGCCGCTGGCAATAGTAAGGCAAACCACTGAGCTTGTTATTTAGCAGAAAAATATTTTTTGTTAAATTACATTCATTTATGATCATTAGAGAAACACAACACAGATGTAAGTTCAAATGTGATACGAATCTTTACCGTTGGACTACTTAAAATAAATTAAATAATCAACAAACCCATTAATGGGGGGGAAACCCATTAAAAGTAATGGGTTGGGGGTGAGTTGTGCAATTTTGACAGCATGTTTTTGTTTTTTTAGGTATAGAAATACAAATTTGACAAGTTTTTTTTTTTTTTTTTTTTTTAAGATAGAAAAAACTTTTTAATGCCCTTTTAATTCGTCAGAGGGGGTTGCACTGGTTAAGGCTAAATAAACATTATAGATTTACAATTACTTCATCTGAGCTAGAAATTGTCTTTGAAGTCAATATATATAATGTATATGGTCTTCCCTAGGATCGAGCGAGTATCGAACCTACGCACATTGAGATCAAGAGAAAATAATTCCCGAGTGTTCACTGTTCATTGAAATACATCGCTCAAGCTTTTTTCGATGGTTTTAGAGTTGAAATTTTTAGGAAGAGAGAAAATTTGAATGAATGAAAAAAAAATATTTCTTTGCAAAATATGATATTTAAATGTCATTAAGCCTTTTATTTAAATTTATGTATTTATAATAGACGTGTTCTGATATTTGGTTTAAAAACATAGATGGGTAACTGGAGTAATGTAGGCCCCTGGGTAACATAAGACACCTATATGTACAGGGTAGGGCAGCAAACCGTGCATTGTTAGTTAATGTTTAATTTTCTCATTACTATGAAGAGGTTGAGTGATTATTTCCCTCCATAGTGGCTGCATGGGATAACATATGAGAAGAGTTTGTTATCAACTCCTGTATGGCCTTCAGGCGACGTGTAAAGGCTGTGATTGATAATGAAGGTGGCCATATTAAGTGAAAAACGTTTTGCAAAAACTTTTGTCTACATGTTTTGTTTACATTATTTTTTTGCGTATTCTTGAAAATATAAAATTATTGATGTATTTCTAAATTCATCTCTGGAGTCCACGTTTACTACCTTAACCTGTACATTTTTGCATTCAAACTTTTTCTTCGCATTTTTTTTTTTTAATTCTACTCAATAGTTGATTAAATTTGTTTTACAAACAAAGATACAATACTACAGGGTGCGTGGACAAAATCTGCCGCTGCAAAAAACAACAACTACAAGCTTATTTTATAATATTTATTGATAAAATAAAAATGAATATCTTTATTAGGATATAGAGCAGCTATCTATTCAATGTAACCGCCGTCTGCGGCCAAACCCCGCTCAATCCGGCTACGAAACCGAGAACAGGCATTTTGGATCTGCGCTGCTTCTATATCACTGAATTTCTCCTTAATGCAGGGGATGAGAGACTGCTTGGTGTTATGGGAGGAGCGGCTGGTTATGTTCTCCACGTAAGATCAGACAAAATAGTCCAACGGGTTCAAATCCGGTGATGAGGGAGGCCAAGAGGAGAAGGGTCCGAACGCAAAAGCATTGCTTTTCAGCCATTCGTGCGTCCGCTTAGTTTTGTGGGCCGGAGCCGACTCCTGCTGCCACATCCACAGCCTGTCGCTGACAACAGACTTGCCATGGCTCTCATGGAACGCTGGGGGTCCTCGTCGATGATGTCCCTGACCTTGTTCATGAAGGTAACGTTCCGGACAATCCTGGTGCTCTTCTCCTCCTTCTTCTTCCTATCAACAACGTCCATCGGGTCCGATGACTCCTCCAGCTGCTTCCTGAGACTTCTGATCGTTCTAACTGGCATTGGCAGAAGGCCAGAGATGTCAGCATTACCTAATTTCATGTGATCACTAAGCATAATCTGAATAGCAGCGCACCTACAATCTCTCTTATTGAACATAATGACTTTTCTTGGGCTCTTAAAATGATGCTATCACTAGAAGTGGTGAACAATAACTGAAGGCTATGGCCCGGAAAAATTTTAACACCAAAAAACAGACGGAACAGCTATCAACTGATGGAGTAATGTCGTCTTTAAAATGTGGCAGATTTAGTCCACGCACCCTGTACACATAAAATACTATGTACATAGATAATTATATAATAATATCTATTCATTTCTTAGTTGATACATTTTGTAAAAACATAATAAAATGTATGAAATTAGTGGTTAATATTGACCATGGCTTTGTGATGAGGCTTCTATCTCCTCAATTTGTAGGAGGTACATCCAGGGCTAACACAACTTTGAATAATAGGAGGGGTTGCCCAGTGGTTCCCAAACTTTTTTCAGTTCGACAATGTGCAACCCCTACACCTCTCATTGAGAGATGAATATAAAATTATAATTGCATTTAAAGCCAAAATATGACTTAAAGGTCATATAACCCCTTTGAAGTTCAACCCAGAGGCAAATAATAAACGTTATTTACTATATTGATGAAGAAAAAAAAAGATTTTAATTCTACATACATTTATATGAAAAATATAAGAAAAAAAAAAGAAATAATCGAAAATATTGTAAATATAAAATCAGAAATATATGCAACATTTGTAATCTTTTCCAAGGCATGATTGAAAAATCTCTCATAAGCAAGATGAATGAGCAGAGGCTTTATCGTAATGCAAAAGCCATAAATTGTTTTTCCACAATTCCGGATCTTTTCTTCGTATTGATTCTAACAAGCGGGGCATAACTTCAAGATAATACTTTTTATTGGGCGTACTACGATGAGATGAACTCTTGATGAGCTACGCCACAGTAGTCAGGAAAAAAGAGAGAAAACGTAGAGAGCGAGGCTCGTCACTGGCATTTTCCCGGCCATCTTGGAAAAGTTTGTTCCACTTGTACCAATATTCTTTTTTTACTCAGAACAGTTTCATTGTATGTCATTGTCAACATTTCAAGTGTTTTGGAGCACTTAATTTCATTTTTTAGACAAAATTTGATGCAAATTCTTTGATCCATGTTTTTCAATAGCAAAAAATCGTCAAACACACAATATCCTTCTAACCGTTATGCCTCTCACAGACAAACTAAACATATTATATAGATGAAACAGTCAATATATATTCGTGTACTAACATAAAAAAAATAAAAAATCGAGCATACCCAATGTACAGGGAGTGGGGATCAGATTGTTGCCTACTTTAAACCTTGATAACTTGAAGACGACATTATCAAATAAAAAACCGGTTACCAGATAGGAAAGCTATTCTCGTCAGCTGACGATACGTAGTTCAGTTAGCATCATGCCGTCATCATATGAGGAGATAAAGAGCTATAAGTGGAACGAGGAGCTTTCGAGGTCCGCCGTAGTCATGGCATTGGTTAATAATGGAGGTGAAATCTCCAATTCAACGATTGCTTCAACCTTAGGAGTGAATTTACGGACTGTTCAGCGTATCCATAAGAAGCTAGAGGACACCTAGGAGGTTGATGCCACCATAAAGAGGGCACCCAAGGAGGAGGACGCCGACAGGAAGGTCAGGGACATCGACTTTGTCGACAAGGTGAAGAAGATGGTTGAGGATGACCCTACCAGGTCCATGAAGGCCATGGCAAGGGATCGGTGTGGCAACAGGACTCAGGACTCTGCCATGTGTCCAAAATCTCCATGCAGTGGTTAACCGAGAACTGTTATGACGTCGTAACCAAGGATTTGTGGCCTCCTAACTCTCCTGACCTTAATCCTTTGGACTATTTTGTCTGGGGCTATGTCGAGAGACATACCAACAGACATCCCCATTGCACCAAGGCCAGCCTAATGGACTCCATCAAGGAGGCATTCGGCAACATGGACAATGAGATGGTCAGAAGAGCCTGCAGCCGGTTCAGAGGCCGTATTGAGGCCGTTATTGATGCCAACGGTGATTATATATAGTTTTGATTTTCAATAAAAAAGTTCAAAAATGTATATTTTGTGTTGTTTTTTGTAGAAAAATATTTTGGGACAATTTGATCCCCGCTCCCTGTACCTTTCCCGCGAAATTTGAAAAGGCATCTTACTTTTTGAACAAACCTCGTTTATATATTATGTATCATTTGAAATTAATATGGTTTATATATATATATATATCAGAGGTTAAAGTCAAAGACTTGCTCACATTATTTGTACTTAGAAAGTATATTTATTCTTGACTAACATATACATATATAATAAATTTGAAGATGTACGAAATGATTAGAATCTAAGTATGTTTTACTAGAGATTCTAATTTTATTATTTTTTACACAAAAAATAATTGGAATTATAAGCTTAAATAAAGACATGCATTATCAAAATGATTTTGTAATCATTAAACACATGGTTTTGAAGTGTGTATATTAATATCATACATATCTACTTTCAATACAAAACACTTTAAAAAGCTTTTAATAGTCAAAAGAGTACTCAGAACTTTAAAATCCCTACATTGAGCATCTGGACCATTGTTAACAATACTAAAGCCTCAATTAGAATTAAAGACTCATATTCTACTAAATTCCACTTATTTTTATTTGAGTGAGTTTTTGGCTGTTGAAACGTACTCTTCAATTTATAATAAGTGTAAATATTGCACAGGAATTATTTATCATAAATTAACATAGGCAAAAACAAAACAAACAAAAATTCAAAATCATTGGAAAATGAAGCAAAGATCTTAGGAATTTGATTTGATTGAGTACTTTTGATTCAATAATTCTGACTTATAAACTAGGACTGAATCCCCTACCCTTTAGCATTCCGAGTGTTCATCGGCGTACGTTTGTTTTTACTGGATACTGGATTAAAATCATTCTATTATTGATAATACATTCATTAGTTTCGGAAAATAATTTATGTTCTCATAACCAAAGAACAAAATACACACAAAGGGATTTTGAATTTTTTTTACAAAAACTATAATTTTTTGTGAATAGCTTTGGGTTTTTGAAAATTTTACAAAAAATTAAATATTTAAATTTATTTTTTTTGAAATTTTAATGATTGAAATTTAATTTTGAAATTTTTTTCCAAAAAATTATATATATGTAATTTCATTTGTGAGATTTTTTTTCCAAAAAATTTAGTTTTTCAAAGTTTAATATTTGAAATTTAATTTTTTCATCTTTTTTCCAAAACTTTATATTTTTTTGAATAGCTATTGTTTTTTGGATTGTTTTTTTTTTCAAAAAATTCCGAAAACCCCTCAAAATTTAATCCTACGGAACCTCCTGATTGCACACCACTCACCCATGATTAACATAAAACATGGATTGCTAAACTTAGTTTTTCATCTTTTGCAGAGAATTTTGTTCTGGCTGCAAGTATTGAACAGAAGGATTCAGCTGACGTAGCACGTTATTCTTTTAGTTACCGGGAACGCAGTAAAAGAGAGTGATTATTCCAGATCTCTAGAATTACATGAACAAGCCTTTATTTTGAAAGCCTAATCATGGCTTCCTTACCACTTAACTAAACAGGGGAGCCCGAAGGATTATATCGGGAGGGGGGTTTTTGATTTTTTTTTTTGGAAAAAAAAAATCCAAAATTAAAAAATTTAGACAAAATTTTCAAAAATTAACAGCTAAAAACGCAAAAATTTCAATATTAAATTTTTTGTGAAAAAAGTTTAACACCTATTTTCTCGTAACATTTTTTCCTTTTGACCGAAAAAAATATAGTAAAAAGCATAATTTTTCTTATTTTTTTTTGGGGGGGGGGATACAGCCTATCCAGCCCACTCTCTGCGGATGCCCCTGATAAATCAGCAATGTGACAGTGTAACTCCATCTAACCAATTAAAGGAACAATAAAAAAAAGATATGATAGAATAATAAGGAATTAGAAACAAATTTTTATCTAAACCTTTAAAACGATAAAAGCCTCCAAGATTAGTTGCTGCAATATGCCTATGTAAGGCTTATTAACAAAAATATAGTATTAGTTCAAAAATCATCAGCTGTTCACAAAAAATTAAATTAATAGAAAAAAATTCTAAAATATCCTTTTTTTATTAAAAATCCACAGCTATTTACAAAAAAAAACTATATTTTTTGGAAAAAGAATTTCAAAAATTAACTGCTATTAAAAAAAAAAAAAATTATGCACTAAAATTTATGGTAATATAATTTTTATCCCTATTTTCGTGTTTTTCGAGGGGGGGCTAAAGTTTTTGCAACCCAACCCCTATATTATTATAAGCAAATTTCAACCTTACCTTTAAGACAATATAAGCCTCCGAGATTAGTTACTACAATAAGGCTATGAATAGTGAAAGGCTAATTAAGAAAAGTATAATATTACTATTGATTATGAAACAGTAACTGGATTCTGCGTGAATACAACGTAGAATAATATCTTAAAAACACACCGTTCTTTAAAAAAAGTAACTACTCTCATACAAAATCAAATTAAGACTCTGAAATGTACACGTGAGCAAAAAAAAAAAGTAGAAACAAAAAGCATTATTGAATTTTCATCAATGAGAACGTATGAAGGCATTCTTCATCGATGGTCAAAATCTTATCAACTACTGCGAAATGCACATACATGACTAATATTGAATCGGGTATGTAGTAGGCTAAGAGAGTGTAATAATATTTAAATACATAGATAAAGTTCTATATAATACTTTTCATACAGGGTGTGAAAACATAACTTTCATTTTACCTCGGCAAAAGAAAAAAAATCCACAACTATTCAAATAAAAATAAAAAAATCCAACAGAATTTCAAAAATCCATAGCTATTAAAAAAACAAATAGGAAAAAAATTCAAAAACCCAAAGTTATTCACAAAAATTTCAAAAATCCAGAGCTTTTAACAAAAAAAAGTTCCAAAATGAAATTTTTGGATAAAATTTTTAAAAAATCCACAGCTATTCACAAAAAAATTAAATTTTTTGGAAAAAAAATTCAAAAATTAATTTTTTGGAAAAATTTTAAAAATGGATAGTTATTCTCAAAATCAAAAATGGGAAAATAATCAAAAATCCAAAGTTATTCAAAAAAATTGCAAAAATCCAAAGTTATTCCAAAAAATTTCAAAAATCCAGAGTTGTTAACAAGAAAAATTTTTGCAAAAAAATTTTAAAAATGAAAATTTTGGGTAAAAATTTCAAAAATCCACAGCTATTTACAAAAAATTACATTATTTGGAAAATAATTTCAAATATAAAATTTTTTAATTCAAAAATTAATTTTTTGAAAAAATAATCATAAAACCACAACTATTAAAAATAATAAAAAATTTTTAAAAAAATTTTAACAATTCAAAGTTATTCACAAAAATTTCAAAAATTCACAGCTGTTAACAAAAAAAAATTTGGAAAAAAATTTCAAAAATGAAATTTCTTGATAAAAATTTCCAAAAATCCACAGTTGTTTACATAACAATTACTTTTAAAATTAAAAATTAAAAAAATTTCAAATATAATTTTTTTTCAAAAATCCACGCCCATTTACACACATTAAATTTTGTTTGAAAAAATCCAAAATCCGTAGAATCCACAAAAATCTCAAAAAAAATTAAATATTTGGGAGAAAAATTTAAAAATCTAAAGCTGTTCCCATTAAATCTTTATACTTATTACATGGAATGCACTTCTATTTTATACAATGCCCTACTAAATATTCGTTTATTTTTATTATTATTTTCTTTCAGTTGAAGGGGTTACTATTTCTGTGGACTAATAAAAAGAAACAACAACAAAACCTCTTCATAAAGTAAAGAAAGCTACTATCTGGAAAATGAAAATGGACTTAAGACCGTATATTATTGAAAACCGAGTATTTCGGTCTGGTGAAAAATATGAGTTAGACACTATGAGAAATATTATATTTTTCCTAATAAACACGAGGTTGTGCAATGTTCATTCTTCTTCGTTCTCATGAATCAATGTATTTGTGGTTGGCTCATATTAGGCGGTCCCTCCTTTGTTCGAGGTTTATAATCAATCTCCTTCCCCCTCGGCCTCTGATCTAATTTCAACTGCCTCACTGTTCAAAAAAATAATAAAAGCCACACTGACAATAGGTTATTTTCTAATATATTACTGGTTTGGCCTACATGAGATCAAATGGTCTTTAACTGTCTCCAGTTCCTAACTGAGTTATGGAACTTGCTTAGGAATTGAAATATGTATAAACCAATGCTTGAGTACGGACTCGTGTCTTTTTTAATGGACCTGGGTCGGATACGGATGACTAGATCTTGACTCAGAATATATGGACTCGACTTCAGTTCTATTATAAACAATATTATCAACAAACACTCAAAAAAAGAAATATTTAGTAAAAACGTTACTCCATGCTTTCAGAGTGATCCGCTTAATCCAACTCCTACGGACTTTTTGAACGACTCATTTTATAATTCATTTAGTATGGGGCTATTTCTAACCCGTTACTTTCAATTAAATTTTCTGTACAAACCCTCCCCCATCTTTTCTTTTCTTTTCTTTTGAATTTGTCTCAATGACGTAATCTAGTCCAAGGTTAATAGAAATACAAGGTTACTCCATAACGCGTATACGACTGATGTTTGACGTCCAACACACATTTTAATTTTGACGTCATGGTGTATGAGCGGTTGCATATTTTTTTTCAAAATCTGTATTTCTTACCCAGCAATCCAGTCGGAATGATCAATCAAATTGAAAATTCTAGCAACAGTGGCGTCATTGACTATGATTGATTGCATGTTTTGTCAAAATCTGCCTGTCTTGCCCAGCAGTCTGTACAATACATCAAATTGAAAATTCTAGCAAGGCCGATTAAATGATGGACAAACCATGTATTTCGATAAACCTGGGTCTAGTCAAGCTATTTTATTGATTCGTAACCATAACTTTGTCTCCAAAAATGAGCTCAAATACTTCAAACTATCCCTATAAATAATCATTCTTAGGTATTGATGGAATTGTCATTATTGAGCCAATTTCGATAAGCGATTCCGATATTTCAAAAAAAGGCCAATTATTGCCGATTCTGATGCATCGGTGACCCCCTAGTTTTTAAGTTTTGCCTCTGTTTGTTAAGGTCCAGGATTACAATAAAAGTTACGCATCGATATTGATCAAACTTGGTAGAAAGATTATATATGATCACAGTAAAATGCCATTAAATTTTGAGATGTCAATATCAAAGGTTAAGACTTTCTGGGACAATCCCGCACAGAGGAGCACTGCGATCGCAATCCTCTTCTTGTGCTGTGTTGTGATCATGGCGACGACTAGGACAATGTTTTTCTTAGCAATGGAAAGTTAATTTTGTGTTCTACAACATTGTTCATCATAACATATTAAAAAAATGACTCTTAACCTCTCAAAACTTGCATAATAGAGATGATTAAATAATAACGCTTGGGCCATATACGATGGCTAGATTTGTAGATTTTTTTTTTATCGATTGAGGAATAAAAAAGTAGGATAATTAGTGAAAATATTTTTTTATTCCATTGTAACAGTTAATTTCCACAGGAAATTATATATATATATATATAAACCTACATATTTTTTTTTATATTTGAATAGGGCGAGGTTTTTTCAAATTTCAAAATTCAAATTTTTCTTGTCTTGCGTAATTTGAATTAAATTTCCTTTTTTTACACCTATTTTGGCGTAAAATTCCTTAATTTGAGGGGCTACAGCCCCCTCCACTGTGGACAAATTTTTGATAGACAGTAAGGTTTATATCATTTTCTTTTTTAGTCTCATTTTGACATCCAAAAGTTCCCTACTTTCCTTAATATTAGTTAAATAAATCTTTTCATTTGTTATAAAACTTGGTTGCTGATGCCCAAAAAAAAAGGCTGATAATGCTGACGTAACATGAGAACGCTCAATTGCAATAAAATAATGTTAATTCACTACAATAAGATCCTTGAACATATCAAGTAGGTAGGTATATTGAGAAACGAACTCTTTTATCTTTAATTAACAATCAAAAAAATAAAAGTAATCCGATTCTTAATAATAATCAATAATGCAATATATAATATTTACCAAAATAGAATCTATAGAATTGCATAAAATACGTCCTGTCGGTGTGTACAAATAAGAGAAACTGAACAGGAACGTGGTAATGTTTGACTGAAAGAAGCTTAGATGTCATAAAACTTAGTTAAATCAGCAGAAAGCAGCCAGGGGAGACCTGGAAGTAAACACTAACCCTCACTCCATATATAACAAGGACATAAAGGCTGGAATTACTCCGACAAAGTCCAACAAACACTTATGCTTCTAACCCCCGAGCAAATCCTCGATGACACTCTCCGTCTTTCGAAGATTCAATAGTGAAATAATATTGATAACAGCTTTGAAAAATAAAAACACTTTTCAAATTACCAACGAGAAAAAATGTGGCACGCGTTTTATGTCGTATATTTTATACAACTCTGATTAGGAATATGGATAAGCTTCAAACCGAAAATTCAGATGGCAACCTTCACAATTTAAAAAAATGTTTGGGAGGAAAGCAGCTTAGCTGTCATGACGTTTCATAAAATTGGCTGCGAGCAGCTGTGAGATGAAAGTACAAAAATATGAGTATCATTCCGATTATAGCATGGAAAAAGACAGGAATCACCCCAGAACAAATCCTCAGCTTTACTCTACCTCTTTCATGAGCACATGCACTAGTTTTTCTATCTTGAAGCAATAACAATGTAACAATGATAACAACTTTAGAATATAAAAAAACCTCTTCAGGTTACCAACTAGAAAAAAATGTCGCACGTGTTTTAGATCGTATTTTATCGGTTACCTTGACAATTTGAAGAAAGTTTGGGAGAAGAGCGGTTAGCTTAGTGAGTGAAGAGAACAACGATCCAGAACAAAGATCAAGAAAAAGAGAAAATATTTCCTATTTATTTTTGACACCAGGATGTGCAAGTAATCAATGTTGCCACTTTGGCACACTCCCTTGTGCAAACACATGTTAAACTCAACCCAAAAAAATTCAACATGGTAACCCTGAAAATTTGAAGAATGTTTTAAGTTGCTATGACGTTTCATTAGATCAGCTACAATCTGCTGTGACGGGGGATGAGGTGGAGAAAGAAACAAAGAAGTTCATTGGCAAAAATTACTCCGATGTTGATCCTTAATTCTACTCTGACTTCAATCAAAAACTTACAATTATAACACCGCAACAAATCCTCAAGGCTACTCTCATCTTTTATGAGCACACACGAATGTTCAATCAGGTTTTCAATATAATTAGATGTAGTAGGAAAGGAAGTTGACTACTCAGGGGGGTTAAATGATAATGACAACGCCTGAGGAAAAGAAAATTCACTCTTCAGTTTGCCAACTCAAAAAAAACACAAACAAAAAACTGGGAGAGTTAAAGTAATAAACCGGATTTTTATCACTACTGATATGCCTTGTTCTGAAGAAAATTGGAATTTGCATAAACAAATTGACAGCTATTCAGTAAATTTGATGGCATTGAGTGAAATATTTTATTCATCCTTGAAATAGAAGAGACATGATGTTTAATAATGAGGTCATATATGCACAATGCACGTGTAGAGTAAATAGACTCATCACATGCGGGAAACAAGGCACTTGTATAAGGGATCACAATGTAATACTATATATTTTTTTTTTGATAGACTAGAGAATAAAATTAATAAGGAGTTCGTAACAGCCTATGATAATGAAAAAAAAAAAAATTAATAACTATAAATTCGAGAAAAAAACTTTATATATAAGGTAGTCATGGGACGATTAATCGGAATCCGAGAATGGAGTGTTTTTTCTTGAATCGAAATTAAAATCGGCATCAGGAAAATAATGTATAATTTGAAATTTAAATTTATTTATTACTTTTCTAAGTTATGAATTTAAATTAACTGAAATTGAACCAAGTTTTCCAAACTTTTTTCTAAAAAAATTAATTTCAATTTCAGGTTTAAAAATTGTATATTAAAGATTTCATTATAGATTTTTTTTATTTTTTTTTTGAGAACAAAAGAGAATTTTTTGAATTTTTATTCTAAAAAATATTATTCTTTGTAAAGAGCTGTGGGTTTTTGAAATTTTTTGTGAACAGTTGTAGATTTTTTAATTTCTTTTAAATATCAAATATTGTATATTTGAAATTTTTTCCCAAACGATATAATTTTTGGATTTTTTTACAAAAATTCACTTTAGACGCCCCTGATAGCAAAATGGTAATTTAAGTCTATTATTTAAATATTAAAGAATCGGCATCGGGAATTTTTACTAGAATTGCATCGGAATTGGTATCGAGATTTTTCTTTTTTTAATCACCCCATCACTAATATAAGGTGTTGTATAAAGAAATCCATTATTTTTATTGGATTTATTTTCTTATTATTTTTTAATTAATGTTAATCTTCTTATTATTATCAGAACGGAATACACTCAACCAAAATGCTGCGTTATTTGCTGTTACAGTATCTGGACCATAAAAACTATTCACATTACTAGCCGCTTGGCTTGCGTTAACGCCTTTATTAAAGAAAAAATGTAAACTATGGCGTATATTCTCTTTGCTGGTGTCCATCTTTGACAACCGCTCAAACAGTACTGAGTCAAATAATCCCAAAACTGTGAAATAAGTTTTTTTGTACGAACTCAGATCTTTCTAACAGCATCCAACGTAAACCGATCAAGCTTCAGCAGCGTGATTTTTTCTGCTTATTATACCCTAATAAGTATTATGAACTTTGATTTGATGAACAATTATAATAAGCTCTTGTTATGCTGTGAACAATCCCCAACCATTTTGAAGTAATAATCCCATATTTGGGCAGAGGAATTGGTTAACTAACAACTGATATTCGGCCTTTTCTTGTTTTCTTTTTGGATAAAAGCTTCAGAGATACAATAAAGGTAACGACGTGTTATAAAAAAAATCATGACTAATATAAAAAACACAACCACAACTCATGATTAAAGTTATAATTTGACACAATATCAGGGCCACTACAGTACATAGCTACAAATTATTTGTAACAAAAAACTTATATACTTCTAAAAATGATTGTAGCGAAGTTTACGTGACTTTTTTTCTTGAAACTTCCGTAATATTAATTGAAGAATACAATTAAGCAGACCTTATGTTTATAAAAAAAAAAAATAAGCCAGGTCAAAGATGTATGAAAAACGGGAAACATTTCTCCACACGAAAACTACTCCTTCAGATATTGGAAAGCGTGTAAAAATCCCTAGAACGTCGGTTTACAATGTCAAAAAGAGAATGGAAGACGATAAAAGGATGGACAAACATCCTAGCTTTGTCAGAAAGCATAAATTGGAGCCCAATTTTGTAAAGGGGCAGTCAAGATTGCAGACCCATGCAGATGAAATCCTAATTATATAAAATGACAATATCAAGGATTTTAAATTATATGAAGTCCACCGAATCCAAAGGGTTATCATCTTCTCAGATGAGAAGACTTAAGATCCATTTTTGGCCACTAATTCAGACGAAAGTCTGTAGACTTCGCCACATAAATATTGATCCCCTAAAGGACTCCGGCAATGAGTAAACAGCTATTATGTCTGCAACCTGAATCAAAGCTGCTAGTAAGGACATCAAGAAGAGATTGGAGACTGCCCATTCATCTAATGGTGTTATATTGAGTAAATTATATGTTGACTTATAGAAATTTCAATGTATTTATTCTCCACGGCTTTAAGTTCTTGATAACATAAAACTTTTCAGTTAAGAGTGAGTCACTTTTTTCGTTACAATGGTATTATAATATTAAATATAAAGATTATGTTTTTTTCTGAGTAATAACATCAGCATAAACGACATAATATATATTTACTACGACTACAAGGGAAAATGTGCAAAGTTACTTGTAATATTTGAAGCAAGGGAATTCATATTTCACTCAAATTCTAAATGAAAATCAACGTTCATATTTGTTTTGACATCTTTAAAGAGCATCCAAGTATTTATAATTCCTATTTAAAGCGACGCGACGACTAGATCTACTTTTGAAGAAAACAGGTTTGACTCCCCCACAAAATGCACAATTAATATTAATAACATTGTTTATCGCTTATTTGTCATGATTCCTACGCCTGCGTGAGAATAAAACAGGGATCCACATTTTCACAGTACAACATATTGATACTGCATAGTTTTTTCAAAGAGTTAACATAGATTAACTAATGAAATCATTCATGACTACGAGTTCATATAAATCCCAAAGTATTCAAATAGTCAACACCAGAAATAGGTTAAGTTAACTTAAGTAACTTCCCCCAAACTAATAGCCAATAGGAATTCAATATGAATACATGAGATTTCCCCGAAATAATTATTCAATAATTAAAAACTAGGATGTAAGGTGAAAAAACTGGTTTTCTTACCTCATAACCAAATGTCATGACTGATTCTATCTATAGCACGTTATTCAAGCAACTGCTGTGCATGACGAAATATCATGAAAATGCAAACTCAATCAAAGCACTCACTTCAAAAAGGAACTATATAAGATACTATTTACCGGACTAAAATGAGTCACGAGGGATCTTTCACAGCTTGCTTCTCTTATATTTTCCAAGTCTCTAAGTATCTTAATATTTTTATATAAGGCTGAGCAGCTGGGAGTTAAGGCTTTGTTTATTTACTTTTTTTCTCTCCCTTTATATTCACACTTTTTTCCTACACTTTTTGGAGTTGGTTTACATGCTTAAGGTGTAGAATAGTTATGCAACGGACATTAGTTGCAAAACTCAATATTATCTTTGTAAACTATTATGGAATCTAATACTTTGCATTCTAATAGAGAAAAATTCTTTTCATTGGAAACATATACATAAATGATCGATCATTCATCACTCCAAACAAAAATGTTAGTAATTTTAATGAAATTATATATATATATATGTATAAACATGATACAAAATCTTTCCGTGAGTATGTTAGAGGATAATATAACTTTAAATAAATAAAATTTCTTTAGAAAATAATCTCAGAGAATCTAATTATTAAGTACAAGATTATTTTAATTTAACATATTATGTTAAAGTAGTATACTATGTTCGATCCGTGTTATATGAAACTAAATAAAATATTTGTTTATAATGATAATTATATTAGCCAATTAAGGAAAGGAGATTGAAATTATAAGACCTGACTGTAAATATCTATAGGGGAGACTGAAGCAGAATATCATACTTTTGTTGGTCACTAATATTAAATATATTGGGATGAATGAGTACATTAATGGGACAACATTGATGTATTATCATTTAATATATTTTCTACCCTTTAAATAGCCAAATTATTCGGATAAATTTTGTATCCTTATCTTCCTATGTGATGGAAAAGTATACTTATATAATCAATTCAGAAATTAATACACTTTGCGTAATCAACAAAATTGACATTGATATATTTTATAAATTGAGCTAGCCAAAAATCTGAGGACAAATATTTAAAAATTTGTGATCAAGCACTAGACTCGGACTTGTAGTATAAGGACTTTTTTCCAATTTAGCCAGTAAGAATGGCAAGGAAGATTTAACTTTTTAAGACACAACATGTATAAACAAAACCGTTTAAATGAGTACAGATCAGTTCACTAGTTAATTTAAAATATGAATTTGAAGGGGGAGTCGGCAAGGGGTAAGGTGGAAAAGCTGTAGCCCCCCCACCCAAAAAAAAAAAAAAAATAAAAATTTCTAAAGAATTTCATTCCTCAATTTTGTTTCAATTTAATTTTCATGATTTTTTTTTCTAAAAATTTAATATTCGGGTAATTTTTTGTAAACAGCTGTTAATTTTTGAAATTATGAAAAAAACAAGCACCCCCCTCTCAAAATATAATCCTGCAGACGCCCCTGATTTACAGACTTTAAGCTAACCTTTTCCCTAAATAATTATCACAAAGTGAAATGATCGTACTTGAAATTGTTCATTAATTAACGACTTTCTGAAGTAGTTAAAAGTATCAAAATATTATATGAACCTAAATAAATGATCATGAGATTATTTGAAATAATTTAATTAATATGTGTAATTATTTTAACATAAATTGATTAAAAGAAATAGTTAAGATTTATATGTTATACATTGAAGTGTCATGGTCATAAATGTCATATTCACACAAGGGTATGCACAGTGATGAAAATCCAGTGTAGGATGGACATGTTAAAAAAAATAAAAAAACGAAAATCAACAAAGTAACCCTGACAAATTGAAGAATGTTTTGAACGACGGAAAGAATTATCCTCATGACGTTTCATTAGATCAGCTAAAATCAGCTGTGACAAGGGAGGGAGAAGAAAAGGATAAAAACAAGAACATTTGCTATAATTACTCTGATATAGATCCCCATTCTGCTCTGAGTCCAACCAGGACTTACAATTATAAATGCACAACAAATCCTCGGGGTTACACTCCGTCTTTAAAGGGCATACTCGAATGTTGAATCAGGTTTTGAATATAATTGAATCTATTTAAGAAAGGATGTTCATTTCCTAGGAATTTAATTATAATGACAACTGTGGAGGAAAAGATAATTCTTCTGATTACCAATTGCGAAAAAACAGGCCATCAAAAAATATACATCGGATTTTCAGCTCTGGTTAAGCATGATTTTAACTATTAATTATAGCTATACTAATAAAGCAAAGTATATTTGTTTGATTGCCTGGGTTACTCTCATTTTTAACAAGGAGGGTCTGTAACTATTGCTCAGTATATATATATATAAAAGAGTATATTTTTAACAGGGTTGTAAATCCTAAGCCCTTTTTAGCGTGCAAGTTTGGTTGTTGTAGACAGCTTGAACAATGTTTAATTTTTTCTGAAGCTTTTATGATTATTCATTCATTCTTGAGACGAGAACTTCAAAGTATAGAGTAACTACATATGAGTGTGCTCATGAAAAACGGAGAGTAATACTAAAGATTTGTAGGGAGTTGTTTTCTTCCTCGGGATGCGTAATTGAAAACTGTACACTTTGGATCTGGAATTTCAACAAGTTTTATTTCGGAAACTAGGAAGATACATACACAAAACTTTATAGAGATGTCGCCACATGTCTGCCATTTCCAATCTTCAATGTAGCCTCCATCGACTTTGATAATAGCATCGATGCCCCGCCAGAAGCTCTGAAAGGTGGTAATAAAATGTTATTGGAGCTCATGGAGTTTCAATGCGCAACAACAGAAGTCTTGAGAACTTTGAAATTCTTGTCCAGTAATTCCTCTCATGTGTTTTTCTTATTCCTCTTTTTTATAAGTGCCCATATTTACACTACCCATCCGGTATATAAATAAAACAGAGTTTGTCTGTCTTGATGCTTGCCAATACCACATTTTGATAGTTTTTAATTTATATAAGAAATAAAAATGTAACAACGAGCATTTGTATATAAAGCTCAGTACGTCATATTTAAAAAAATAATGGTTAGTTGTATGCTAAAGTATATATAAAAAAATAGGAGAGTCTATTTCTATATTGATAAAGCAGAGTGTACATGTCTGTTTTATTGTCGACGCCTAATAACTCCGAGGAATGCTAGGTACTCTCGTTAGTCTATCTATATTAATAAATAGAATTTATATGATTGAATCAATGTTTGTCTGTACGTCGACGCATAATACTGTAATGTATTTCGTATTTCCTTCCCCCTTGTTCTTCTTATCGTCTTGTATTGTCTTTTATTATATATTTAAGTACTGTCTTTTACGTAGTATAAATAGTCATGTATTTTGTATATTAATTAGAGTAGGTTTTTGTATTATAAAGAATACAGATGTTCCTTTAATAAGTATAGTCTTATTCCTCCACGCCATTCCTTTTTCTCATTTGTCTCTCGGTCATCCTGGATCTCTCCACCTATAAATAAGTTTGTGTCTCTCCCTCGTCAAGACACAACAAATACCTCCGAGGAATATCAAATATTACCAGGCTTGTTGATCAGAGTTTTTTTCTGATCGATGATTAATTGCCATATTGTATGGCTGATCGCAGTATCACAATCGGTCCTGATCATTATATGGCTATATCGCAACAAAAATAGCAAAAAAATTACAATCTGATCAATTTTTACAAAAAAAAATTACATATCATGTAATAGTGCTGTGGTAATCGAGACCGGTTTTGGTATCGTCTCGGTCTCAACACATTAAAGTCTTGTTCTAGGTATTAAGACTAATACTAATTCGAGCTAAAAATACTGGTCTTGGTCTTGATTTTTGTCTCGAATTTTATAACCTCGGGCTTGACTTGTTCTCGATCCTTATATATGTCGTGGGAACTGATTTGGGCCGATATTTATAAATAGGAATTTTTGGCACTGCAAGTACTAAAGAGTAATTTCTTCATCAAACGTCCCAAAAAGATGGATACGGTCAAGCAGCAAGGTGTAAGATACAATGTTGTACTTCCCAGCAGTGCCAGGAGCGAGCATTTGTTCTCAAAGGGCATACAGATCTTGAGCATGACTAGACAGAAACTGAGAGACAACAACTTTGAGAAGCAGTTCCTATTAATGTCAAATAAAGAGCTTGAAGGAATTGTTGTAGATATTTTATTATTCGCCGGCAGGCTAAATTTAATTTTTTTTCTACATATATTTTATTATTCGCCTATATTTTAGTTTTTTTTCTACATATATTTTATTATTCGCCTATATTTTAGTTTTTTTCTACATATATTATATTTAATAATTTTTTTAAATGTGGTTAATAAAAATACATTTGAAAAAGGTTTATAAATCGATAATTTAAGTTAAAAAGGTATATATATATATTTACTTATAATTATATAGGTTCAAAGAAATTGTATATTTGAATATGATCGCAAATGGTCCTGATCGTTATATCATAGTGAATTTCTGATCGCAATTTTTTTCCTGATCACTTTTACAAGCCGAACTACTAATTAGGTGTCATTGAAAAAATACTATATTAACAAGTTGTGTTCTTGTCTCCCCTACTAGGTTATGTACAAAGTACATATTGTTATTATGAGTGTTATTTATTGAAATAAAGGCGGAGTCATTTTTTTCTTTTCTCCCCAACCCATTTTCTGCTGTTTCTCCCCCTTTGTTTTTGTGTATATTTGTGAATCTATCTCTCTGTGTGTATAAGCAAGTTGCTCTTCTTCTTTCTCTTTCTATCTCTCCCCCTAAATAAGTTTCTCTGGACTTGAGGTTGTTGTTGTTATTGTCGTTGTTCCTGAGGTTGACCCTCCGTGATTTGTCAGATGTATAAGTACTCCATATGGATCAGATTCCCTGATCCCCGGGACTTTGCATCATAAGGATGATTTTGCTGTATTGTCTTCTATTGACATTGTGGAGTCCGACCCGCGGCTCTGAAGAGTGTCCCGCAGGCTGCTATTGTCACCCTCTCAAGAATGTTCCCGTGCCGGATGCCATGCTTCCTTTTGGCCACACAATTGCCCTCAAAGTCAATTGCCATGCCTTGGCGGATCCGGAGGCGCTGGATTTCTCCAATCTCCCGGAAAATACGATTCATTTGGACTTGGCCAAGTATGGACTCAAAGCCATTGACAAAAACGACTTTGTGGCTGTGCCATGGCTCGAAAAGTTGGATCTGCAAGGGAATCAAATATCCTCCATTCAGGAAGGATCTTTTATACGCCTTAAATATCTAGAAATTCTGGATTTGTCCAGGAATAATCTACGGGTCATTTCTCCAGATATGTTTGATGGCAAGTCTTTATAACTAATTAGAGCCTTTTCACGTGATGTCGCTCATTTTTGGGGGTCGAACCAACCAAGTCTCTTAACAATAAAACACCCTTTCCCATTAATTTTAAAGAAAATAGTCAAATATTGCATGTCAAAATGGTACCAACAAATTAAAGGAGTTAACCCTTTCACCGTCTATCAACAAATATATAGCTCTATTGCCTAGTTATGTCAATGTAATATCCTTCACGTCAGTAATTGCATCATAATTGAAGGAATTGGGGCTCAAAGTTGATATTTTTACTGCATAAAATAGACAAATTTCAAATAGATCTTGATGAAACTTCATCAAATGACTTTAATAATATAAAAACTTAATACCTGCATTAAATAATACTTCATTTGGATTGAGTGCCAAATTTTCGTAGCTCTAAAATTATAAATATTATTGGCATTGCCTATATGCCATTCTATAAGTCTACGGTAATATTTAAAAAAAGAGAAATTCAGACTGTTGAAATGAATTTCTTTGATCCATCTTATTGTAAAAAGTTGGAAAACACCATTATTTCTAATGAAAAAATTGAGCTTTCAAGCTTCATTTGTTAATTTACGACAATTTGGTACTCGTCCCACGACTTGATGTCAATAATAAGGGGTGATATTTGAATATAATTATAGTAATATGTACTGAAATCCATAAAAATCCTTAGATTTGTACAATTATTTTTCTTATTTGATAGATATGGCGCGAGGGAAATATCGTATTTTTAACATCCTAATAGTTCATTTTTATCTACAAAATGGAAATAAGATTGTATAACGATGTAATAACGTATTTTTTTATACATTTTAGTGTAAGATATATAATAAAACGAGGCAATATATGGATATATTTTTGATACGTCAGTAAGGTTTATGTCCTTTTTTTTTGTTACTCTCATTTTTACATTCAATAGCTCACTATTTTCCTAAATACTAATGGAATAAGGGGTTTATTCTTATAATACATAATTTCTTGTCCTCCGAAATGGCCCATATCAACAATGCTGACGTCATGTGAAACCCCTCAATATACTCTCATCTCTTTGACTACATTGTCTAATTTTTGCCTCTTTTTAGGCTTGGTACGTCTTAGTCGTCTTAAACTCAATGATAATAGCATCATGCGAATCGAAAAGGGATCTTTAGAACACCTCAACTCTCTCACCAAACTGGAGTTGGCTGATAATCAATTTCTGTGCGACTGTCACATCGCCTGGTTTCTCGATTACATAGAATCATTCAAAAATAATAATAAAAACAGTCCTCTAGCAAATCCCTTAAGAACAAAGTGTGCTTTACCCATTCACTTGGCAGATGTTCCACTTAAAAGATTGAGAAAAGAGTCGTTATTGGATTGTGACAACGACATGGCAACAAATGGTTCTCCTACTCTAAGTGGGAGGATTGAGATCTCTCCTGAGGAAGACATAATTGCTTTTAAAGGGGATATCCTTAAAATTGTTTGTGAAATGAAAGTTCTTAGTTCAAGTCATTCGGATAACAAGGTGAGTTCCTTGTAATACTATTTGATATAATGAGACTCACTCTGGGTATTTATTGCTTTTCAGATTTTTTGGAATCTTAAAGGAAAGTCTGTGGCTTCTTACTCATGGAGTAATATTTCAGTAAATGAAGAATATGCATCGGATACATATCGTAGCATTCTAACAGTACATGGACTTGACGTTGTTCACTCAGGGGATTGGCTATGTAAATCTCGACACTCCTCATCTAGTGATCTTGATGTTCTTGTTATACCGTCTAACTCACAAACATGCACTAAAACTCTCGTTTCAAAGACAGTGAAAGGAGAATACGAGTGGAAGCCTTCTCTTGGAGGGCATACTCAGAGACTACCTTGTCAAAAGCCTCTTCCAGGAACACTCGGCTTTGCTTATAGAGTATGTAGAGAAAATGGCCAATGGGATCACGAAGTGAATGTATCTCAATGTGCTTACACGTCTCCTTTTACCGATAGTCTTCGAAAATTTGCATTAATGAATACGTCCACTTTCGATCGAACTTCTTTATTCGAGAGTGCTGCTGTTTTAAGGAATTTCACAAGTCACCCATATATGTTTAAGGACGTTTCTGACTTGGACTACTTTGCGCGAGCTGTTGATAACTATGTACCCTTTATGGACGCTACTTCATTTCCTCTTGCAGATGTTATTACGGATATGATTGCAAATATACTTGGAGTTGATCCGGATTTACTTTTACAGGGTGAAAGGCAAAAGGGTGTTGTCACGAAGCTTCGTAATGTTCTGATGAATATAACCTCAATAGCTCCAGATTATTCATATCATAAAAAAGGAGTTCTTGTTGTATCAACTATTCCTCAATCAAAAGAAAGAACTGCTTGCTCTTGGAGTGAAAATGACTTTGAATGCTCAGAGATGAAGGCCCCTGAAAGTTATTCCTATAAAAGTTCAGCAACACTGGTTTCTGCTGAATTTGAAGCTAATCATGCACGCCAACCTCTTCGTATTGTAACGTTTGGCAACTCTAGTCTTTTTATTTCTAAAAGTCAAGAAGGTGTATTACCCTTATCTTCATATGTTCTTGGTATATGGAGTACTCACAAATCAGGGAACACCTCTGTCAAAGTGTCCCTTCTTGCTAAATCCGCGGAACTAAAATATATTGAACCTGTTACATGGAATGGAGAAAGATGGGTGACTGGTGTTTGCTCCTCTGCTACCATAATTAGAGTTAATAAAGATGAACTACCTCAGTTTACATTTTCATGTCCTATGACCGGGTTTTTTGCACTCAAAGGAATTCCTGGTGGAAAATTTGGAGGTTTTGATGAATATAGTGACTCAAGTACTCATCAAAGTGTTTCTCACTTTGGCTCAGTTCCTATACTGTTGACGTTAATCATATTGATTGCTGTCTACGGATCTTTGCCTCTCTACACAGTTTCTAAAAAAATTAAAATTTGTCTACTAAATTTGTGGATCTCTTCAGCAGCGCTAATATACTTCTTCGTCGGTGGAACATATCTTACAGACGATAACCTTATCTGCAGTTTTGTTGGAATTCTCTTACATTTTACAACGCTCTCTACTCTTATGTGGTTTTTTGTGAGTATAAATACTCTTTATACCAAGGTGTCCTCTCGAAAAGAAGACAAAAGGCCATCTGCGCACTTCTTCTTACCTTCTTCGTCTTCCATGTGTACTACTAGACAAAGCAATGATCGATTTTGGTTCTTGGAGAAGAGAAGCTTTGTCCTTTTGCGATACTATCTATTAGGATGGGGTCTACCTCTAGTTTTTTGCCTGGTTTCGGGAGCAGCAGACTTATCCTCTTATAGAGGTGAAAATTATTGTTTTATGAAGACAACAACCTTTTTAGGTCTTCTCATTGTTCCTTGGGCACTCATTACAGCACTCATTCTCGGATTTTCCCTATCAACATACTGTCTTTTACACTCACCCCCTTCTCACATAACTGAACACGCTACTCCTAGCCATGTTACCGACAATTCTTATTCTGAAGATAAGTGTAGTGTTGTCAGTTTATCAAATGACTTCGGTGATGCAAAAGGCCTCCTCCGAGCTTTGCTTTTTTCTTATTGTCTTTTTTTCATTAACGTGGATATCAGGGGCATGTTCCGTCATTTGTCCTATATCGAACACTCCCGATATAGAAGGAATTGCCTTTGCCATACTGTATATATTTTTCGGTGTAAGTTATGCATTTTTCAATGCAGCCTATTATGCTTTTGCTCGGAGAGAACTTGGGGCACAATGTCTTAATCTTTTTCGTAGTGATGTAGTTCATACCAGTCGTAGCAACGACCGAGATGATCTCTTGGTTGGAGTTCCAACGCTTTATAAGTCTGAAACTGCAACGGATTACGGTTATCTTTTACCACGGGCTCCTCCTCCAAGTGCTGTGACAGATGCTTTTAAAGGTACCTTTAAAGAGGAAGCTGCTAGTAGTGTAGATTACGCATCTAATAACGTTAGTCATTTGAGGAGAGGCTATGTTGCTCCTGTTAACTCTGAGGCAGAGTATTCGACTTTTGCTGCCATACGAAAAGACAATCCTAGAACATCTTCTCCCGCACCCGGTGGTAGTCTACTTCATTACCCTCAGACTGAATTAGGGGGTATTAGCCCACTCTACAATGAAACAGTGGACAACAATAACCGGAGCTTAAATAGTGTCATCACTGAAGAGTATACAGGGTCTTCCACTATCAAAATGGGTGACCCTTGTAAATTGTTTTCTCTCTCTCAAGCGGGACTACCTCCAGAAAATTATTCAAGTCTACCTCGAAATTCCTCTGTATCTCGACGTCAAAAACGCTATCGTAGATATCGGAGTAACACTGCAATTGATGATGACGACGATGAGGATGAAGACACACGGAGTCGGAGTACGGTGTATAGTGGAAAATCAAGTAAAAAACGGCATAAAAGACCCAATCGTCGCCGTCCAAGATCAACTAAAGAAACAACCATGAAAAAAACACTTGACCAGGTCCCTGAAGTTTTAAATTCTAGTCAATACTCTTCGTCCGAGCTAAACAAGCGTGAAACAAGTGTTTAAATGTGTATTTCATGCATAATTAATTAGCATAATCATGCTACTGATATTAGTTCATTTATTCATTATTGCCATGTTATAATACTATGTATTTATAACTGGACTCTAAAAATAGGATGCAATGGCTTGAGTCGTTAAGGAAACTGATAGAGTACTGCAAGGTTAGAGCGTTTTCATCTGACGTTAAGTATTGTTGATGTCTACCATTTTGGACCCTTAAAGAATCAAGTTTTAAAAGAATAAAGAACCTTTTTTTTTTAAATTAATATTAAGGAAGATGGTGAACTACTGTCGTGTAATTGGATGTCCAAATAAGCCTTACTGTCTATTTCAAATCTATCCCTCAAATTCCTAGTTTTTTTATAAGTTAGATCCTAAAAAAGGTTCTAAATATGTTAACACATTGTTATTTCCATATTGTAAACAATAAATTCAATTACTATGGAAATAAATTGGAAATAGAAATTTTTCTCGTCCCTAATCGATCAAAAAAATTACTTTGTACAAATTTAGGGATTTTCAGTACATATTACTTTGATTTGTTTCAAACATCACTGTTGATCATTGGTATCAAGTAGTATTCAATGCAAGTTTTTTATTATTCTTAAAGCCATTTGATGGGAGTTTAATCAGGATTTATTGGAAATTAGTCTTATTTGGTGTTGTAAAAAGATATATCAACTATGAGCCCCGAACAATGCTTCGCCATCAATTATGGCGTCAATGATAATGCTCTATTTTAATTTAAGAAAAGTTCAAATGAATATATTACTTAGGAAGATGTTGACAGCACAAAACGGACCATATTTCTGAATCTCTTATCATTATTATTTTTTATCTATTTACCACTACTACATACTCGCATTTATTTGAATAATATAGATCTCTTAACGCATTTTTTTATTTGATTTCATTATTTATACAAACCAATTTTTTTTTTGTTATTTATTGTTATATGATAAAAATAATAAATTATGTTTATAGTTGAAGACCATTTTTTTACATGCGTTTCGTAGTCTCCTTTTCTATCCGTTCTCGTGGAGTTGGTTGGTTAATAACTTTGGAAAGGGATATTTTTCTTTGGTGATGATTATACAAATCCAAAACATTTTTAAGTGCATCTATATCAATGTCAACCGGTGAAAAATCCTCAGCAGTATCAAGGGAGTCTACACTTATCTAAAATGACAATGCATTAGTTACTTCCTGTATATATATTAAGTTGCAATTTCTTCATCTTAAAAATTAATTTAATTACAACATTGGTCATTCTAATTGCAAACTAACTACGTATTTATGAGTAATATATATTTGTGGGCAATTGAATTGTATACTGTGCCACAGTCAGGGCTCGGAGTTGTTTGCCTTTTTTGTTGTAGTCAGAGTACGGAGTCGTAAAATTTGTACCAACTCCGACTACGAAAATTATTACAATTTATGTAAATATAACTTATTTTTATAATGTAAGGCTTACATTGAGTAAAGGGCTTTTATAAATGACTATACGTAATATGTATTACGTACCTACCATTTATTTATGAAAGTTAGTTCATTTATAAGATTACTTAACAAATTTCAAACATGCTATATAGTCTATACAATCACAATTCCCGAACATATCTAATGTCTAAATTAGAGATTATGTGCAGAGCATAGTGACTAGCCATGCTAGTATATTCCTTAGTCTTGTGAATTGTCAATGTCATCAGTGTTAGGTCTAACGTTGGTGTGAGAGGTAGATTGTATTATTGTTCCTCGGTAACGAGTATACATATATATTATGTTTGGAACTTATTAATGTATTAGCAATAGATAGATTTTGATCCATTTCATTTGTTGTTCATCTAGTTAAATATCTTATTTTCCTTATGTCTGGCACAATTATTTACTGCAAATAACTAATGACTACCTACAGCTATAAATTAAATCTATATTTATAGTCTCTAGACTTAATTGACTCAATAGTACTTATATAGGCTATAAAATTGTGCGTTTGAGTTGGAGTCTGTGACATTCAAAATACTGGAGTCGTAGTCGGGCATTTCATGTACTGACTCCGCTGACATGACCATAGCATACCTATACTTGATTAATCTGTATTAAAATAGCCAAAAATAACACCATTAATAAATATATCGATCATCCAAGAACTATTCAAGTACAGAAAATCTTTAATTTGAAATTATTCCTCTAATTTTTTGGTTCCAACATGTACAGTTTGAGCTGAATCATTTTAAATGAAGGATTTACAGAGGTTGGGCTTAGGATAATGTAATAATTGAATATTCCATGGATTATCGATATTCAATGATCCAATGATGTTATTTTTGAGTATAATAATACTAATTACTAAAATGCAAATGTTCACAATTGCATTACTCATAAATACATTATAATCTGAATTAATCAAAATGAAACGATTGTATCAATTAATAGTTGGTAATTAGAATAATCAATGTTGTAATTAATTAATGTATTTTAAGACAAAGAAAATGCAACTTCTGCATTACACATATTATACACTAATGACGAAGGGGTATGTGTTTTTAGAGTCCCGGGTCCCGCAACATTTTATCCAATTTTAATATTATAAAAGTTTGGTAAAAAAACACACATTGTACATTATAATTTTTTGTCTATATTCTTCATAAACCTTCTTACTCACATTCTATGTTTGATGATTAAATTAAATTCTTATTTTTTTTTTAGCGTGACGTAACGTTCTTCAATATGTAGAACCTTTTATCCCCAATAATTTAAATATCAGCTTGTCACAGAAATGACCTTTACGTTTAATTTTAGTTTCTAATTCAAATACAAGGTCAATTTTTCTTTTTTTGTTAAAATAAATGCAAAATTCAATGTGTGCCATAGAAATGTGAGCAATAGTGGACTTCTTGCCTATTCCGTGAGACTTTAAAGCTCTAGATTAAGACTTTTCGTTGTTTTGTAAAAAAAATATGATATGATATAAATGATATGACTTATAAGGAGCGATAAAAAAACATATTTCTGTTGGAGCTGCTGGTTTAAAAAACAAAACTAAAGCCGCTCCCTAAAAGTTATAATAATTATTTGTAGTACTGACAGTCCGGAGGACCGTTCTTAAGACTGGACAGACACAAAACTACGTATATGTATATATTTGTTTTAAGTAGAAAGGCTCACTTGTGAATGAGTTGATTTTTTAGGCTCAGGTCTTGTTAGGACTTGACTTATCTTGCGTCTTGGAGGCGCAGGTACATTAAATGTTATCTCTTTATAGGGTGCATCGTCCTCTTCTTCATAGGCAAAGGAAGTGTCATCTTCGTCAGACCACGATTCTCCACCAATATCAAAATCTAGGAGAAATATCAAAGTCACAAGAATGAATAAAGTATGTATATATATATATATAATTAATTTCGTACCAAGAATGTTTTTGACAGTTTTCTTGAACTCTGATGGAGCCATCCCTAGTTTCTGTGAAATATCAGAGACATCTGAGCAATTACTGATGGCGGATAATTTGCGATGCATATCTGAAGATAGCTTTCTGTTGGAGACCTTACGAACGGCCATTTTCCTACTATGAATAAAGATGTCATATTGGGTTTGATAGCAAAATAAAATATTACATACTATTATAATAAGGATATGCCGTGTACAAGTTTTAACTTGTATTAGCAAATCATAAAAGTTGCAATTACTAAAAAAAAGATGATTAATAATTTTACTTTGTATTTGTAGTCAGGGGCGTTCGGAGGGGTGGATAGGAGGGGCTATATCCCTACCTCCAAATAAGGAATTTTTGCCTTTTACTAAAAATTTTTTGTCCTTCGGCTAAATTATGCTGCAGAGCCAAAAGTTTAATATTTGAATTTTTTTTCTAAAAAAAATAATTTTTTATTAATAACTGTGGATTTTTGAATTTTTTTTCAATAATATTCCAAAAACCGAATTCTACAGAGTCCCCTGGTAATACAACACTTGAATGGTCGTCATTATAATGTTGAAATACTCACAGTCATAAATACATAATGACTAATTAATTATAATAGATTAGAATAAAATGATAACATCAATTAATCATTTTTTATTCTAATATTCGATTTTGTAATTGAATAAGGCTTTATGAAAACTCCAAATTGTAACTTGTTCAATCAGCTTATACAATATGCAACTTGTACACAAATGTTATTATACGTTTAGGTATGTGCGAAAAATTCCGGAAATAACAGTTGTAAATTTAATATATTTCCTGTACAAGTTGTGATTCTGACTTTTTTAAGCAAATTGTTCAAGTTACAAACAAAGAATTTTAAATGAAGGATTTACACTTTACTATACTTGGGATAAGGATCATGCAATAATTAAATATTCCATGGATGATCCATACATTAATGTTGTCATTTTTGACTATTTTAATACGAATAACTAAAATATAAGTATTCTGTGGGATTATAAAGCTGAAATGCCTGCAGTTATATAACTCATAAATACATATTAACCAATAATCATGTAATTTTAATAGATTAAATGAAATTATCGTATCAATTTATATTAAAAACTTTCATAAATTAAACTTAAAATATTAAATTTTTTCAAAAAAAATTTTCAAAAAAAGCATCCTAAAAATCCGTTATTCGCAAAAAATTAAGTTTTTAGTAAAAAAATGTCATAAATTAAATTAAAAAAAAAATTCAAAAATCCAGATATTCAGAAGAATTAAATTTTTTTTGAAAAAATTTCAAGAATCTACAGGTATTGACAAAAATTTTAAATAATAAATTTTTGGAAAAAACATCCTAAATTCCAAATTTACAAAAAATTAAATTTTTAGAAAAAAAAATTCATAAATTTAATTTTAAATATTAAAATTTTAAGGAAAAAAATTCAAAAATCCATAGCTATTGACAGAAAATTTTAAATAATAATTTTTTTGCAAAAAACTTTCAAAAATCCTACTTCACAAAAAATTAAATTTTTTGCAAAAAATATTCATAAATTAAATATCAAGTATTAAAATGTTTAGGGAAAAAAATTCAAAAATCCATAGCTATTAACAGAAAATTAAATTTTTTCGAAAAATATTTGAAAAATTAAATTTAATTCCAAATATTAAATTTTAAGAAAAACTAAAAATTCCATAATTTGAGAGTAGGGCTACATTCCTTCTATTCCACCCCTGGAGACGCCCCTGTACATAGATCATAGATATATTTTAGAACATGGGAGGTATAGGTATTTAGGGTGCAAAATATGTTATTTGTTAGGTATTGTGATGTGCGTGATATTCAAGAAATAATATAGGGGGATTGTGACGTTAAATCTTGAGTTAATTAGTTGGGTGCTATTTAGAGTAGGGGTATTTACTTTTTATCACTCGGAAGAGCCCTTCTTCGATGTATATTTCCCATGGTAATTAAACCCCAGAACTTAAACACAATTGATTAAAACATTATACCTTACTTTTAGTTGATAGAAAAATATATAACATTTCAAATTAATCATCATCACCGTACCTGTTCAAATTTTTATGACTAATAAAACTTGTTACTGCTGCAATGTAGAGCGTCTCCACACAATACAATATACACTATATTCCGCACGACTAATAAGTAACAACAGTAAAATGCAAAAATAACTAATAAGAGATTAAATGAAACATTAATAATACTTTATGCTTAGATTCTATTCTTCTTCTTAACCAATGGAGTCCAACTGATCTTCTTTTTATAATATAATGTGCGTATCCTACTTTTTAAGATACGTTCAAGATGAGAGCAATTGTATTTCTTCCTCATTCCGCTTGCCCATCCTTGTACTTTACATTGTTATTGTCGACAATGGCCTTCATTTTCATCATGAACATATTTCATGCTACATGTATGCACTCTAAATACATACATTCACATAATGTGGTCTGCGTCAAGGATACTCACCTGTTATCAGAGGGTGAGGGTATGACGCAGTTGATCTATTGTTTACGAACACACAGTCTACAAACTCACCTATAATATTATTATATGAACTTATGCAGGGAATGATCAAAACCATATAAAGAATCCATGACGTGTCTATTTGGGAACTAAGTACTATAGTGAAAACAAAAATTGATAAGGGAAGAGTATTTTCGTTGAAGGAACCTGAATAGGTGTTTTCTTATTTTCCAAAGCTATTCTGATTATTATTTTATTCTTGAGAGAACATAGAAGTTTAAAGGGATAATTAGTGCGCGACAGACAAATTGTAATACTGAGATCTCAAAGCTGAGGTAATTTAATGAAACATCATGAGGGCTGAGCTCACGGGTTAAATAAATATGGAATTTTAAGATCGTGCACTTTTTGTAATTGGTACCTCAAAATATTTTTTATTTACTACAAGCCATACTCGGAGTGGAATTGAGGATCGACATTGGAGTAATTCCTACCTAAATCATTGCTAGAACATAGTGGGGCTTGTGTTTATTTTCTTAATAAATTAACTGCTCGCAGTTAATTTATTCAAACGTCATGAAAGCTAAGCTACTCTCTTCCACAACATTATTCAGGTTGACCACGGTTAATCATTGTTTTCTTTTTTAACATAAAGGCGTTTCATATTATTTGAGTCTCTGGTTAAGGTACTCTTCTTCAAAAAAATATTCAAATAGTCAGGGTTGTTTTTTTCATATTATTTTCAACGATGGGTATTTTGATCAAAAGTCCAATTACATGCTACAATTTATTAATAGGTCCAGAAATTTTTAATACCATAAAATAATAACAATAAAACAACTAATTTTTAAAGCCTCAAAAAGTTGGAGTGAGACTCGTACATTTTTAACAATCTCACGCTCTTACGACACACATTACGTTTCTCACGCATCCTCAATCAAAATATCTGATTTATAACTATAATGTCTCAAATGGAAGCTCCCTACCCCTGATATAAAGATCTCAAGAAAAGGTCCAAGTTCCGTTTAATCTTAAGTAAATAAGTTTTGTTATTTGCCTACATTTTTTTTCATTTATCAGAATTTAATTAAAAACTTTAGGAAATGATTGAATGACGTCATACTACGGATGATGATATGCAGAAAGATTAAAAATCTCACAATTAACTGATTTCATAACTTGGGTGGACTGGCGTGGGCCATACAGTGTCGTAACTACCGTATCCCTAAGAAAAGATGCTTGTACGATTTCAACTAACTTTCGGCTTAAATTTTTTTTCCTTGATATTGTTTTTTAAGCACTCTATATATTTTATCTCTAGTGATGCATATCCGGTGTGTTTTTTAGCTGGCCGGTTAATTTTTAATCTGTAAAATAAAGAAGGATTTTTTTTTCTTTAGCAGTTGTCATTATTATTATGTAATTCCTGAGTAGAATAATCTTTTCCTAAATAGATTCAATTATGTTCAAACCCTGTTTGAACGTTCTTGTGCGCTCATAAAAGACGGAGCCCCTGAGGATTTGTTGCAGATTTATGATTGACAGTCCTTGTTGGACTCAAAATAGAATTGTGTATCGACATAGGAGTAATTCTTCCTGGTTTATTCTTGTTGTTTATATCCTTTTCTCCTTCCTCTATTCTAACAGTTGATTGTAGCGGATCTAATAAAACGTCACGAGCAATATTCTTTCTCTCCTCCAAAATATTCTTCAGGTTGATTTTCGGTTTCTTTTTTTAACATGTCCATTCTACACTGGATTTTAATCATTATTTATCTTTATCAAGTCATTATCTTTATTGTACTACGCAACCTGCATACGAAAATAAATTTTAAAAAAAAGCCCAAAATCAGTTGGTAGTTGGCCAATTATTGGACAATCCTTTCCAACTATGGAATTATGATTTAATAATTAATTATTCAGAAGTGTTCGCAGCTCAAGGAAAGCTAATTATAATTAAACCATCAACGTTTAGAACACTGATTAGGGGCAAAAGAAGGTGAAACATTGAGAATTGACAATATAATAGTTGTACTGGATGTTTTTGTGTAAGCAAGGTAATGCCGTGCTATGATTCACAGTAGCTTAACAAGAGCTAATTCTATTTCCAAAAATCATCCTTCATAACTAGTGATGTAAATCGTGTGTTTTTTTCAGCTGGTCCGTTTTTGGAATTGGTACTCCTAAGAATGAATTTTCTTTTCCTTAGCAAAGTTCCTTTCCAAAATAGATTCAATTTATATACAAGACTTGACTCAATATTCGTGTCTGCTCATAAAAGACTCAGAGTAACTGTGAGAATTTGTTGCCGAGTTATAATTATAAGTCCTTGTTGGATTCAGAGTAGAATTGGGGTCGAAATCGGAGTAATTCTTACCAATGTCATTGCTTATTACCTTCTTCCACTTGTGGGTTAAAGGAAGGAGGAGTAAATTATGAATTATTATTTAACAGCACATAAATATATTTATTTATCTTAATTAGAAACTTAAATATATATACTATCTTTTTCCTATTTACAAAATTATATTGTTTTTCTTCAATTTTAGTTATGTCCCGGTATTTTCCAATAACTGAGGAAAGATCGGTCCGGTCCAAGTGACGCCCCACCCTCCCCCTTTTGCAGCTGATTGTAGCTGATCTCCTCCAAAACATTCTTCAAATTGTCAGGGTTATCATTTTTGATTTTCTCTTTCTTTTTTTTTACATGCCCATTATACACACGATTTTCATCACTATTCATAATGCTCATATGGAGAAAAGAAGGATGAGGATAGGATGTACGACTAGTTTTTCATCCACTCTCAACATCGACTGTCTAAAAGGGAATTGTTACATTTGAAAAACACATATGGTTGCTGCTGTCTTTTATATTTTTCTTGTTGCCAACTGTTGATTAATACAAATAGTATAGTCTTAATTATTATATACATTGACAATACACTCCATCTTTGTTTATTTCAAAAGTGAATTATTGTTTGTTAACTTAATTTGTTTACTTATGGACTTTATATTACTACAGCTAAGTATATCAGCGCCATTTTGTAAATGTTTTTTTTTTTTTTTTTTAAAGTTTGCTCATGTTCTATTGAGTAGCCTTGGAATATGGAATTTTAAATATACATATGTATAAGCGAAATCATCACAGACTTGATGTATCTACATATATGTTTTAAAATTTAACGACCATCAATTAAATGTAAATGTCCTTATTTATGAGTCATGCCTTGATGAGCGATCATTAATATACAAGGGTGGTCTGAAAAGTTTACGGCCTTACCGTGAACATGGAAGCACTCGTAGATAAAATTTAAATTTAGTCACATCTATCTGGAGTCTTTTGACAGGACACACCAAAGTTTGCCTCCATTTCGGAGGCATGAGTGTTAGTGAGTTTTTTTGAGAAAATGGACAAAAACTGGTTTTTTCGGATGGAAAAATGATGGTGACTGTTTTTTGGGCTAGCATGGAGTTATTGAAGTGAAAAAACGCCAAGTACTATTTGGAAAGGTTACAGAGATGGGGCCATGACTGGAAGATCCGTCTAGAGTTGACTATGTTGAAAAATAATTTAAAAAAGTCAGGGAAAATGTATTATATCTGTATTAGGTAGGAAACTTTCCAGACCGTACGTATGTTGTCATATATGTAGTCACATATAGCCAGCGTAAAGGATATTTTAACTTTATAAAAGGTATCATTTTCCAAATAGGCTAGGCAGGGCACGGCCGCCGTTAAAAGTAGCCACTTGCCATTTTTTTTATTAGCCCAGAATAGCACATATTGTTGTGTCTTGACGAGGTTGAGGAGACACAAACTATTTAAACCAATGAATCCAGGATGACCGAGAGAAATGAGGAAAGGAAAGACGTGGAGGAATAAAACAAAGGTTATTTAATAGGAACAATTATATTCTTATTAATACAAAAACCTACTCTGATACATACATAAAATACACGACTATTTATACTTAAAACGAGGTAAAAGACTGTACTTTACACATATACAAGAAAATAAGAGAAGAGAACAAGGGGGAAGGAAACACGAATACATTACACATATATTGGATCATTTTTAAACTATTATAGAGGCATTTTTACTTTAAAATAATGTTAATTTTGAGAATACAAAAAGGAAATATTACGGGCGAGGGATTTCAAATCCGGAACAAGTTTAGAAGTCAATGTCTTCATATCCCTGACATTGATGTTTTAGAAAGTGTGCTCATCAGATTTAGCTGACAAAGCTGTAAGATTGAAAAACAAAATGTTGGGATGTCCTCCAAATACGAACGCCGTGCGGCTATTATTGTGTGCCTCTATGTCGGGCACACACCCAAGGTCGCAAATAACTCCATAGATAATTATGCTAAATACCTTTAATTGATTTTAACAGATTCGGTGTCATGCTGTAATTTTAAAATGGAGCAATTTATCCAGTAATTGGAACTGGATTTATTCAGGAAAACCCAACATTTTAAAGACTTTTGTATTTTGAGCATATGGGTTTTTTTTAACTATGCGGACCTGAACCCATTGAACTTAATTGTAAGTGAAGTGTAACTTAATGGACAACACACGTGTGATAAATTATTCTCCTGAACTCAATATTCGTAGGTTTGCGTCTCTGTCACCCTAGAGAGGATTTTTTTTTATTTGTATATGTACTACTAAGACAATTCCAAGATCCCGATAGAAAAAATGTAATACAACGGTTAATGTTTACTTATACTTAATCAGTGCAACTCCATCTCGCCAATAAAGGAACATCAAAAAAAGGATAAATATGGTTGACTCCTTGTAAGCTTCCATTCGAAAGGCAGGTGACAACATAGACCAGGAGCTATCATTAAGCCCTGTGCCAGGCTCAGGGCTAGATTGGAGGCTATGGGTAAAGCTGGAGGTGGTTGGTTTGAGGGATTGCCTTCACTATAGACCCCGTTACATGTTAGAGGAAAAGATTTGTCAATGCCTAAATTACTTTTGGGAAATATACATTATCCTTTAATTTTCCAAATTTAAAATGCCCACCCAGTATATTTAACTTCAAAATCACCCATAGTATTAGCTTTTAAGGTATATTCGACGTATGAGACGTTGACACAAGACTAGCCGATCGTTTTACCAGCCACAGGCTAGTAAACTAACGTGGTTGTCGAGCCCTGGGCTAGAGTGACCATATTTTGACAATCATTTAATTTAAGTTAAAATTTTAATAATTTTGTATTTATTTTGGATCTTGTTTTTCTAAAATAAAATAAAAATTGATTGTAATTAAATCGAAATAAATTGGAAAAAAGAAAACCTATCCCTGGGGAGTACGGTTTGTCACCAATATAGAAAGTGATACTAATTAGTTGTATTTTTTAGCGTGTCTGTTTTTTTAGAGTTAGCAACAACCTACAGAGTGAATTTTATTTTTCTAAGCTATTATCGTTATTATTTAATTCATAAAAGGTAAACTGCCTTTTTAACTACATACAAGCTATCATTGATGCATACAAAACCGGATTGAACATATGTGTCTACTTATAAAAGACGGAGAGTAATCCTGAGGATTTGTTGCGGAGTGATAATTGCAAGTCCTTGTTGGACTCAGAGTAGAATTGGAGGTTGACATTGGGAAGTCATTTATACCTTTGTACTTCTTTATCCCCCCCTTGTCACAGCTGCATGTATCTGACTCCCTGTATCTATCAAGAACCTTCACAAAAAGAATACTTATTGAGGTACATTGGAGCAGTATCTTAATTAAGAGATGATTGTGTCCCTCAAAACTGAAATATAAATACAAACATATATGGTGTGTCCACATAAAATTTCTGTCAATTATAAAGTAATTATTCAAATTTGTGGGGAGATTTAAGATACTCATCAACTTTAGCTATAGTTTGAAATCATTAATTGATTTAAGGGACTTATATTGCCCCTAATATGCCCCTTTTCAAATAAAATCAACCAATATATCATTTTTTTATCATGAAAATCGATTTTCGCGTCTTTAAGTGCAATTTGTGACACAACCAATGAGTTAATAAGAATGAATTGTATAAAGGGATTGGTGATAATTAGTCCGAGAATTATCGATGTAATTCAGATTCAATTTTGAGAAAAATCATTATAGCTTGCTTTTGTGTTGATTGGTCACATATTTGAGCGTTAAAAGATACATCAAAAATACATTAAATATTTGTATGGATATACTCACACCCTGGGTTTGTATTATCTATTATTGTTATTGTGGAAAATGGAGGACGTTCTTTATCTGAGCTTATGTTCAATTGTATTCCTATATTTTTACTCTCAAAATATTTTTTATATTTTCTTGTCCACTTATTTATCTGGACAATATGGACAAAAATATTACAAATACATATATAAATTTATACTTATTTGTAAGGTTTTTCTGAATATACTCGTGCTAGGTCATTTCATTCTGAGTAAATTCATACCATGTCTTTTCTTTCCCCGTAAATTTAGTCTCTTTAAAATTCATTCCCGGACATTTCATTCCCACTTTCATTATTGATATTTAGTGACGTCATACGGTTTCAATCCAGATTTGAACTTAAAGTAGGTGAGAGTAATTTATCATGGAGTACGGAGTGAGATGTTCGTGCAAAGTTACTTACTATTTACGTAGATCTGAACTGTGATTAAAAGAACGTAAGAGAAAACTGAATGATGACATTGATGAGAGGGAGTAGAAATATTGATAGACGATTGCAGGGAAGAGTAATGACGTCATTTACTTCTACTTCCCTAGGTATGAACAATATCCACAGATCGGGATTCCATTCCTACTCACTAATACTTATTCATGATGACGTCATTTCTAATCCATAAACACCATAAATCCTTCATATCCGTCTCCCATTCATCACTACTCATCACTAAAGCTGGGCTGTTTGGTCAAATAAATTACTGTTTTGAGACTAGAAAAGGAAAACAGTTTGTAGAATTTCCCTTTTTTCTTATTTATTCATTCTTTGTCGAATTATTGTTGTGCTAACATCTCCTCAAAGAATCTATTGTTCACCGAGTACTTTTGATTTTATACAATAAAATTAGTAAAATGCAGAAAAAAGTTTCCCCCTACGCCTGGATTGAAATTAATGGAGGCCATGAAATTTGGAGCTACATACTGGACGACAACAAAATATTTCGTCGAATATGCCAGTGTAAGTACTCTTACAGCCCCCCATCCATAGTCAAACGAAACTTAATGTTCTCGTCCAGATCAAGAATATGAATGCATACGAACAAAATTTGAGTCATGATGATTCTGACAACTTTAACACCGACCTCTTAAAGATGCTAGCTTCCTTTAATATACCTTTTTTGCCGTGGAGACCCCCATTTTCTCAAAGTTTAGGAATAAATATGCCGATAGAACCGTCCCTAGTAGAAGGGCTCTACATAGATTAATGGAGGTTGTTAGCAAGGATGTCCAGGGCCGTACGTCAGTATTGCGCTTTGTCCGCTTCAGCGGACCAAAAAAAACAACAACCTTACTCAACCGTCCACCAATCATATAGGTATGTAAATATAGATGAATTAAGTCATAATTAATTATTAAAATCTATTATATATATGTAACTTATGACCAACTCATAATAGTACTGAGTCATTATAATAAAATTACATATTTGTAGCACGTCCACCCAAAAGGAAGCTAGATAATTTTTCTCAAAATTGAACATGGAATACATTTTCCAACAAATTATAGTTCATTTAAATGAAAAAATGATTCTGATTAATCCTTTGGAGGCACCACAAATTGTACTTAAAGTAGCCAAAATTCACCGGCACATTTATAGAATTAGTAAATTAATAAATCATATCTCTAAGACAATACTGGGGCCAAATTAAGTCAAATAGATAAAACGGAGGTTTTAAACTACAGTTAACACTCTCGGGTATCTCAATTCATCGCAGAAATTTGAATTCAAATCCTGTAATTTACCGTAATATCTCTTTCAAATATTGCCTGTCATTTTATAAATATAAATGATTGAACCTTTGAATATAAAACGCGTTTTCCGCTTCCCGTGATACATTTCTGATAATTAATAAATTACTGCAATTATTTCAAGAGTACTTTACAGCCAAAAATAAAAAACAAAGACGCACACAACATTTTTCGTATGGATTTAAAGTACTTCACATTGAGTGGATATTTGAGTTAGATATTACGTTTAACGTTACTGGTTGCAAATGTGAAGTACTTTACAGCCAAAAAAAAAAAAAAAAAAAAAAAAAAGACGCACACAACATTTTTCGTATGGAGTACTCTTGAAATATTTAAGAGCGTGAGAATTTGTTTCATTGAATACAAGATAAATTAAATTATTACTGCTTAAAAGGGACATAAATAATAGTTATGTACTTTTTAGAGTGGATTGTTGCAGTAATTTATTAATTATCAGAAATGTATCACGGGAAGCGGAAAACGCATTTTAACAGAGAGTTGGTGATTTGTTCTATCTGTCAGAAGGAAATACAGAAGGACAACTTTAATGATCACAAAGTTAAACTCCATAAGAATGACCCCAGCTGCAAGTATCAAGTGAAAATTGATCATAAGAAGCAGAAAACATTGAACTTTGCTGTTAAGAAAACTTCCTCTGCTACATCCTCATCCTCAGTCACTGCCTCCTCCTGTCCCGATGACCCTGCTCCAGTTGAGGCCTTACTGCCTGAACCAAGATCTGAAAAGTCCGTTTCTGCTGAAGAGAAAGTTACTGCAGACACAGAAAATAATGGCGACTCATCAAATTACCCCAGCGGACGGATTTCTCATGGAATAAGACTTCCTAATCTCGATATCGGACCAATCTTCTCTCCCGAGCAGCTCTCTGTAGTCAACAACAACAATATTCCCTCTGCAGAGGACTCTGAGACTAGCGACAATGTCCAGGGAGGTGAGAAGAGCAAGACTGAGGAGATGGAGTTTGTGGACGGAGGCCCAGAGTACCCTGTCGTCTTCACGAGCCAGCTGGGTGACCCGATACTTACCGGGAGGGAGCCAAAGCGGAAGGACATCCAGACCAGAACCAGAGTGGAGACTGAGCGGGAAACTGTGCCTAAAGTCGAGAAAGATCATCCTCTACAGCCCAAGTTACAAACATACAGTCCTCAGATAGATGACAAATACTCCAGAGACTTTCAATATGATTGGTTCCGTAAGTTCCCGTGGCTAGAATATGACGAGGTTGAAAAGTCAGCCAAGTGTTTCGCCTGTTCCAAATTTTCCATTTCCAACCTTGGGAAATTTGAGTTCAAAACATGGAAAAACAGTTCCTCGTTGAAAGTTCATTCTAACAAAAAAAAAACACAAACTGTCGATGGAAAAGTGGATCAATTTCCTCACATCAAAGAGAAAGAATACCTCGGTTCTCGGCCATGTTCAGTCTCAACATGCTGAGGAAGTCGTGAAGTGGCGAGCTTAGTTGAGGTATCTTTTCCAAACTGTTGGGTTCCTCGCAAAGCAAGGATTGGCTTTTAGGGGCGATTCCGAAACAAGAGAAAAGTTGACAGAATCTAATGAAAACAATCGAGGAAACTTCTTGGAGCTTTTGTCCCTGCGTTCACACGACAATCATATTCTCAAAGATAAACTGGAGGCCGAAGTCAAAAAATTTGGTTCAGCTGGGGAGGTTTTGCCAAATGGACTTCACCTGACATCCAAAATGAGCTGATAGAGATTATAGCATCCAAAGTGACGGAAAATATAATTGAAGATGTCAAGACTTGTGCCGGCGATGATGACTACTGGTTCTCTGTGATTGTTGATGAGACATCAGATATGTCAAACACGGAGCAGTTCAGTCTGTCACTGGGATATCTGACGAGTGAAGGCATCAAGAAAGAGAGCTTCCTCAAGTTTGTAAAAGTTACCCAGACTGACGGCAAATATTCGTTTGAGAAGCTTCACGAGGCTGTCAAGGATCTCGGCCTTAACCCCGCCCGCACTGTCTCCCTGGCCGCGGACGGTGCCTCCAACATATCCGGCATCAAGAAGGGTCTTGCCGCCAGGTGGAAGGAAGCAGCCCACTGTGTGTCTACATCCACTGCTACGCCCATGTCCTCAATCTTGTAGTCAAGGATCTTCTCTCAGATATAACCCTGTTGAGAAATACAATGGGGACAGTACAAATTTTATACAACTTCATTGAAGGGTCACCAAAGAGGTCAGCAATCTACAAGTCGGTGAAGATAACAAGTAAAGATGAGGAGCATGCCAAGGTGATGACCCTGAAGAACCAGTCTGCTACCCGCTGGAGTCTCCGCTACGATGCTGTACACGCTGTATCTCTAGGGATGGTCAGAATCATGAAGACCCTCATAATAATGAGAAAAGATAAAGATACATTGTCGAGTTCAACAGCAACTTCTCTGCTCAACAGCATCTTTAGTCACGAATTTGTTTTCGGCATTGAACTGTTGAAAACACTCCTCAGACACACATCTAGCTTGTCAGATGAACTTCAAGGCAGAAAGGTTGACCTAACAAAGGCCCGGAAACACGTCAACCTAGTGATTAGGACTCTTGAAGATCTTAAGGATGAGAAAATCTTTGAATCAATCTGGAAACTTGCTGAGTTGAAGTCGTCTGAGATGGAATCAGTATTTGACCAGGAGGACTCAATTGATTTGGAATTCAAGGAGGCGAAGATTCCAAGGAGAATAAAGTGGAAAGGAACAACTGAATCCTACTTCCGTGAAACACATTTTGATGTTGCAATCAATAAGATTGTATTAGAGCTTGAGAGCAGATTTGCCACCGACGATACAAACATCACAATGGATCTCATTGCAATCGTCAATGACAGTGAAGTGGAGATCTGTGTCATTGAGCGTGTCGCCAAGCACTACAGACTTGAACTCGAGCAGCTCCAGTCAGACCATGCAATCTTCCAGCAATTCAAGGTTAATATTATAATGTTTTATTTTGCATTATATGTTTAAAATTTATGTTTCTCTTGGCAGATATTGACACAGAAGACATGGTTTCGTCACAAATTGCTGCGGAGTTAATAAGCTCGGGAGTGTTCCGCCTGATGCCGGAGCTATACAAGGTGATCGTTATCCTGGCCTCAATGCCCATCAGCAGCTGTGAGGCGGAGCGGTCATTCTCCTGTCTCAGAAGGCTCAAGAACCACATGAGGACCACCATGGACCAGGAGAGGCTCTCCTCCCTCACCCTCTTGAACATGGACAGGGCGATGGTGGACAAGGTGCTGCATGAAGACATGGACAGTTTGATTGACACCTTTGCGTCAAGGAAAGAGAGGAAAAACTTCTTCTTCTAATCATGATAAAAAACACATGCATTTTTTCTTCATTATTTTCAAACACATCACCACGTATACATGCGAGTTAAGAACATCAAGACTTGTGAACATAATTTATTTTCTGTCGATGCAACCGTTTCATGGTATATTATAATCTCGTTCATTATCTTCATCCGTTATTATTTTAAAAATATTTAAGGAGGTTTAAATTGTTTGACTTAATTGTGTAGTTCAAAAATTTTCTCTCATTCTTGCACCGTGCATTTTATACTCCATTATACTCCTTCCTTTATGAATAGGTCGGCATTGACTTTCCGTCTAGAGTTTTTCCTTTTCATTTTATTTTTCCCAATGTTTGCCTGAAGAAAATAGTGGTCAGACAGTCCATTGGACGATATTCTTGCACGATTTAATCTATGCTGTAGCATTTGCCCTGTTTAAATATCCCACGTTCACCACTGAAAATCAACCGTTCACCCTTGTAAAGCGGACCGAAAAATCTTCCTGACATACGGCACTGAGGATGTCATCTCTTTAATTAAAGGGAATATTGGAGATAAGGATATTTTCATAGCTGTTGATGAGACTAAAGACAACCGGGAACGATCAATGACACCTATATTAATGGGTCATTTGGATGGCTGATGACTAACTAACTAATGGATGACTTTTGGATGACGTTTTGGATGACTCCATAACGTGACTGAGCTTGCACGTAAAGAATTCCCAAAGACAAACGAGCTCATTTAAAAAAAAAAAAAAAAAAATGTTTGCAGTTGATTACAATTTCAATAACTTCGAAGTAATCAAGGAATATTTAAACAACCTTAATGAAAACATCAACGGTCGTTAAAGCTTAGGAGATTATAAATGATGAAATTATTTATGAAGAAGTGTCAATAATTAGTCATAATTTCAACCTAATTACCAAGGCCATTACTGCGTTAGAAGGAATACTCCCTTTACTTGTTAGCTTGACTATTGTTGAACATTTACGTGTCGATTTCAAGCTATATCCGTTCAAAACAAAATTAAATACATTTTAGATGAAAAACCAGCGTACAACGATTTGCGAGACCTAGCAAATTCTGAGGAGACAATTTACAGAAACACACCTATTGTAAATTGTTACTTAAAGATGATTTTCAGTATATTGAGAGCCTTTCATAAAAAAATAAGATCCTTTTCATCAGTAAAATGTGTCAGGAACAAGCTAATTATAAAATGGAATATAAAAATATTAGATTCGTAAGAGTAAGTATTTATCAAATAACTCTTTTAAGAATAAATTACATTTATTCCTCAATAGAGTAATATGGTCAAGAACAACAGCATGAATGGTCTCAAAGGGGGTCTTAGCATCAAATAGTGTGCAAATAATTTGTCTAACATCAGTTTCATCGTGTAAAGACATGGCTAAGTTATTATTGATGTATTAAAATATGCAAAAGGATTAAGGATTAGCATATGGCTAAATGTTCATAAGGTGTTAAAGAACTAAATTAATATGGTCAAGAACAACAGTATAAATGGTGTTGTCAAAGGGTGTCCTAGCTTCAAACAGTGTGCAAAGAGTTTGTCTAACATCATTTTCTTCGGGTTAAGAATTGGGTATGCTCCATGGATTCCAACATGTCGAAATATTTAAGATAAGTATTAGTCGTTTTAAATACTGAACATATTATTATACTTTTTATTTTCATAGCTTTACAAATTACTTGGATGACGAAAAATGAGGATTCTACATGGAATTTGAAGTATGATAGGAAAAAAACGGATTTTATTTCTATTCATAATTAGTATTTTTTTTTTTGTATAAATGTCTCATTATTTTTGTACATTTATAACTTACGTTTGTCCCAAGGCTAATAGAAATAAAAGGTTAGACCATTATGTAATCGTTCTTGCTGGAATTTTCAATCTGATGTATTGTATCAACTACTGGGCATGATGGGCAGATTTTGACAAAACATGTAATCACTCATAGTCTATGACGTCACTATTACTAAAATTTTCAATTTAATGTATTGCACCGACTGCTGGGCAAGAAAAACAGATTTTGACAAAACACGCAACCACTCATTTACTATGACGTCAATTTTAAAAGCGTGGTGGAAGTCTAACATCAGTCGTGAACGTGTTATGGTATAACCTTGTACTTCTATTAGCCTTGATTTGTCCCTAACAATTTGTTGAATCCATTCGTAATATTTAATTTTAATTACTTCAATTTCGTTTCATTTGTCCCTAATAATTTGTTGAATCCATTTGTAAGATTTAGTGTCGTTTTTTAATATTAATTTCTTTCACTTTCTGTGTATAGCTACTATTAAAAATTTCTAATTAATATTTTTCGTTATAATTAATCTTTTTTTATTTGTGTTTTTTATTTTACCCATACTTCTTTAACTTATATTTATTACTAATTAATTTTAAAAAAAACCACATTTATTCTACACTTCATATAAAAAAATCAGTTCGGGCACATGTAAAAATAACTTTACCTTTTGGTGCCATTGGGATAGTTTTGCTGGATAAGGCATCAGACTGCAGTCCGTTCTGAAGGTATTCTAGAGATGGCGCATTGTTTAGCCAGCCCTCAATATCAGATTTCATTAATAAACTGGAGAGGCTGAATGTCTAAATTTACTAGTAATCTACTGCTACGGGTTAAGTGATAATCATAAGTTTTTGACTAATCATTGTATGACATATCATATTAGCGACTTTTATTAATATTTGTTAATAAATCTGTAATATAGAAATTTGGAAGTTTTTTCATGATTTTAACGTAAAGTAAATCAGGTATTCCTGAATTTGAAAATTTCAACTACTTATGATATTTACTCTTCTAGTATAATATGAACACTGAGGATTGGTTGGAGAGTAAGCATAGATTCAAATAATATGACTTACACGTATGCTAAAAAAAAGAAACCAAAAATTAACGTGGACAATTCGAAGATTGTTTGGAAGGAGATCAGCTAGGCTCTCATAAAGTTTCATTTGATTAGCTATGAGAAGCCGTGAAAGGAAGGGAATAAACACAAATTCTACGCCGTATCAAGCAAGGAAATAGTCTTGAATTTTCAATCCTCAATTCTACTATGAGACAGTGGCGCTAGAACCATGGGAGACAAGGAAATTATTGGCTTTTAGCAAAAAATAATAATTGCAGAATACGAATCACCATCTATGGTTACCACCCAAAGAGTATTAAACTCATTTTTTTATGTTTTGCCAGTTAGTATAGGTTTGATCTTATCTACTGTTACACATTTTATTATTTTCAATTATTCTAGAGAAAAAACTAAACGAGAGGTTTTGTGAGTACATTTATTTATCAAAATCATCTGAAAGTAGTGCTTGCCACAACTTATAGTCAATATGTGAGCCCTTCGCTCTAATAACAGTCTCAATGTGAGGCCTAAATCCCTTGTAGGCCTTGAATATGTATTCAGACTCGTGCTTGGTCCCCTCGTTCTTGATGGCAGCCTCTAGAAACTCCTGTGTGGAGTAGTACACACCAACTTCTCCAGATACACCTTAGATGGAGTAATTCAAAGTGTTTGTGTATGGAGAGGACGACGACTACTTGTTGAGATCCCGAAAGTCCTGGGTCTGAACAGAGCTCCGTCTTGAGTGAAAACAAAGTTGTCCCCGAACTTTTCTCTGGTCCAAGGTAGCACTTTCTTATACAGAAGTTCAATGAAAGCATCTGTATTATGCCGCTCCTTCTTATTCATAAAAATGAAAGACGGACTTAGCCTGTGCTGGCCACAAAGCCCAAAACCACGGCGAATAAGTCCCTGGTATGATAAACAGTAGTAAATCTGCACCCCAGCTCCTTGGATATGGCCATAGTGGAGATGCGGCGTGAGAGAAGCTTCAAAAAATCACTCTCTGTGGCTCCATTTTACTCTTTCTCGTTTGTTTTGTTTTTAATTGAGTCGAAACTCTACATAAATAATTTTGAGTCACACAACCTATCTTTCACCGAGTTTCAAGACAACCACAGAATAAATTTCCAATTTATTAAAATTTAAACTAAGTGTACCTCTAGATAAAATCAACATTGTATGTTTTTGCGCTGGGTAAACGTTATTTTTTTAACAAAATGTACCTTTTTATTTGGTTTAAGCTTTACTCAGTAATAACATAGATGAGTACAGCTTAAACCAATCATACAGGTGTGCGCGTCTAAAACTGAACACTCCTTTAAATTTGGGGCGTTTTTTCTTGTCTACAGGCTTGATGGCTTGACGAGGGGTTCTCTTGTAGACCTTAAGTCCAACATCTTTCTTAACTAGCCGGTCAATGGTCCTTTTGCTGACGTTGAACTCCCTGGAGAGGCCGCTTACGGTGACCTCGTCTCTCTTGTTCTTGACAGACTTTTTCACGGCAGCAACCATTTCGTCCGACCTTCGAGGTCTTGTCTTAGATCTTGTGGTCCCCTCAGGAGTCCCTTTGGCTACTACGCTGTAAACGGTGGTGCGGTTGCAGTTCATAACCTTGGCAATTTTAGTGGGAGTTTTTCCCCGAGCGGAAAGTTCCAAAATTGTGACTCGACGTCTCTCCAAATTATCGGCTGTTGTTTAACTGTTGCTACTTAGATTTTACTGGAGTTTTGTTTATAACTAGTCAAGACCCTTGCCTCGAAGTATAAACCCGTTTCAACTCAATAAAATCACGAATATGTGCATGGTGTAAAATTTAAAGGAGTGTTCTGTTTTAGACGCGCACACCTGTATAATGTAAAAAGGTATTCAATGTTTCTTCTTTGGAACCGAATAAAAAGTTTAACAGGATTATTTAATTATCATCATGAAAACACGTTAGAGATCAAGGGATGTGGTAATGCAGTTTTAAAAAGATGTGGATGACATTTAAGATAATGCGATGCTTTTTTTAAGAAGCCACACGTCAGACTTATTAAAACTTATCGAATATCAAAAGTTTTGGGGGAGGATATGAAGAAGAAGGTGTTAAAAGAAAATAGCCCCGCTCAGCACATAAAAAACTTTAAGAGGAAAAAAACCCGTCACGGCATCATCAATTTGCGTAATGAATATACTTCATGTGAGACAGCGGATATCTTAAATGCATTTGACGAATCTTTCCAATCCTAGTTGTTATACAGGGTCCAAAAATTCCAGTTAGAACATTGGGAATATATATAAGGGTAATAAAGCTGTAGATCCCGATGGAGGGGGAGGTTTATTGTTTTAGAGGATAAATCACCCTCCCTTCCTATTGAAAGTAGGCAGATATATGGAAAAGTTTGGGGAATGGCCAAAGTCAGTCTCTAAAGGTAGAGTCGTATTAATACCAAAGAAAGGGAACTGTTTGAATATTGTGGATTGGAAACCCATAAAAGTATTAAAATAACTTTTTAATTTCCTTTCAATTGTTATTCCCAGTCAAATAGAGCCGATTCTTAACAAAAGGATTGGAGTCCATCAGAATGGCTTCTTGAAAAACAAAAAGATTTCAGATATGTCCTCTAATATTCAATCTTCGATAGAATCAATGAGTTCGAAGAATATTTTTGGTGCTTTTATTGCAAATAGATTTCAATAAAGCGCTTGATTCTATTTATCTTCGACAAATCCTTTATTATGTCAAACACTTACTACCTACTCTTTTTTTTTTTAACTCTGTGAGGATTATTGATTGGGACATTTATAATCGCCTAGGATAGTCTTGAAAGTACTCCAATTCTTCTTAAAATGAGCTGCAGATAGGGGTGCGCTGTAGTTCCCCTTCTTAAGATAGTTTTGGAAAGAACAAACATCTTATAGACATCTATGTTGTATGTCAAGAAATTGATGTCCCCTTTTTCAAACACACATAAATGAAAGTAAATTTAGCATTTTTGTATAATTTTATTTTCCAATATATCCCGCCTTTAAGTTTTATACATTTTTCAATTTGTTTGGGCATACAAGCAATTAAATTATCCAAAGTCTTATCAGAACTGATCCGTTTTCTCGGCTTCCTTTGCATCGCAGTGGTGAGACACTTTTTGTGTATGGTCTCCACATAGTATGACGACGTCACATTTTGTCCGTGAGGTATAAAATGAAGCTCACTAAGAGCCCGGTAGCTCATAAGACCCTGGACGGGAATTTTCCAGGGAAACTTAAATTTCGGAGTCAGCATAATATCCTCCTTCTTGCGAGCCCAAACGTAATCAGTTCGACGATTAGGATGGTGAAACAGTTCAAAGATGGACTCGTCAGGGAAAATAATTCTTCTCCAGTTATTTATTGACCAATTTTTCCTCTCACGACAAAAAATAATTCGGTTTTTCTTCTGAATCTCTGTGAATTTCGGCTGCATATCTTGCCTGTACGGCAAAATCTTCAGTGATTCCTTCATGTGCATGCAGGAGTCTCGTGTGATACTGAAGGACTATTTGTCGTCAATCTGGTTGCTAATTTTCTCAAGTACCAGTCTTTTTTCATAAGACTTTTGACGATGGTTAGTTTTGAAACTCTCCAAAGTTTCTTCTTCCTTTCTTCCTTCCACGTCAACCCTTGTTCTCGAGGCTCTCCACGGAAAGGCGGCAGTTAAACCACCTTCGAATGGTTAGGAACGAAACCTCATGTTCCCGAGCGACCTCAACCTGCCTTTTCTGGGTCTTAAGTTTGCCTAATGCCCTGTTTTGTAAGCTTAAGGAGTGCTCCTTCACCACTCTGTGAAATCATATTTAAAATAGTCATATTCAATTATTTTTATTTTATTTTTAAATGCCTTAGTTTTTAGATTTTTTTTGAAGATTTCAATTAAGTAAAAAAATGGATAAAGATTGCTTCCTTATCTTCAATTTGGGTGCATACAGATCTTAAAGAGTTTCAGTTTTTGTTTCTATTTTTTTCTTTTGTCATTTTTCATTTTTGAACTTCTTTTTAAAGAAGCGGCAAATTTAAAAGCAATTTCTTCACATACTGTACGTTGATGATATAACTATTCATGTGGTAGGGAATTTGGAATCACAGTTGAAGAAGATGCTCAAAATTTTCAATAATTTTCAAAAAAGAACAATAAAATTACAGGTTTAGAATTAAATAAAAAGAAAAAAGCAATCCTCCTATTGGGGCAGTGGATTCCTAAAAAAGATTTGGAAATTCAGAGATGCTTGGTCAAGGATAGAATCAAGGTTCTTGGAATTGATTGGGAAAGATATATAGAGTCTATTTCAAATATAAACTATTGAGAAAGGTTTATAAACCTTAGGAAAGCTGAACTGAGGAGATTGAACTTGCAGACGCATGTCTACACGTACAACCTAAAATTGATTCCTTCAGTGCTTTATTTAGCAACTGTGTTGCCAAGATTGTCTAATTGGGCAATCAAAACTGAAGAAAGTTGGGTACATAAATTATTTCACTAAAGTTATATTGAGGCTCTAAAAAGGCCAAGGAGACAACTTGGGGGAGGACTAATTCAGTTAGGTTATGTTCTGCCTAAAATATGCTTGAAAATTACCTGCCTTCCAAAATATTTTTTTAGAAATCTTCTACGACATTTGACTCAGCTTCTAAAGAAATTTTTTGAACCCCATCTTCTTGACATGCCGCAAACATAGGAAATTTACGTCACAGTTCCAAATTTTGACGGGCGGTATTTACTTAAACTATGGTAAGATTTTTAACTCAATCATTCAGGCATTTTCAAGATGCCCAGCATTTTCTTCTTTTCGATACTTCCTCAAGCTTAATATCAATCTTTTAAATTTGAAGGACTACTTTCCCGAGTATTCGTTTGCTTACATTCTGATTGGAATGCCCAAAGGGTCGGTAAAGTCATAATATATTCTAAATATCATAATTATATTTATTTGGAAATTTGATAAAATTCCTGGGTCATATATATTTTAGAAAAAATATGTGTGGTACAGCATAAAATGTTGCTCTTATCCAGAGAATTCATGTTACTGTTGTTTCTACAATGTGAAGTCGTCAACGTAGTAAAAAAGTTGTATCCCAGAAAAATTTAATCTTATCCGAAATTGACTGTATATAAATATATATAATTGTTTTGTCCTAGATTCTTTTTCAAGTTTCATGTATTGCCCTCATTATTTATGTTTCTATATACTCCGAAAAAAAAATATTTATTTAGAAATAAACAAATGTGGTGTGTCAACATGAACACAATCTTGAACAAAAGTCGAGCGAAAGAGAACATTCCAATTTATTTAATTTCATAGCAACCAAGGTTAATAGAAATAGAGGGTTAGACCATCATGTAATCGGGCTTGCTAAAATTTTCAATCTGATGTATCGTACCGATTTCTAGGCAAGACAGACAGATTTTGACACAACGTGCAGCCACTCATCCACTATGACGTAAATGTTAAAAGCGCAGTGTAAGTCAAACATCAATTGTAGCAAGGATTTCTCAACTACTGGATAATCAGACTGCATACATAATCACGCAACCTGTACTTTAGTCACCAATTGATTTATCTTATTTTATGTTTTTTTTTCTTTCCATTTCAAGCTCTTTTCAACTTTATTTCACACTCTCTCATTTTTAAAAGATACAAAATTCTTCATGACATTAAAAAATGTAGTGCCTATTTTGGGAATAAATGAAGAAAAATAATGACCAGATTTACAAATATTATAAAAAATTTCACATTACAGGGAACAAGACATTACAATTTCCTCTAAACATATATTAAAAACTTTTTGAGGGTATAGACTCGTGCCCATCTGGAATTGTTGCCACCGCGTTGAGTCCTATTTGCGTTAATAGTTTTTAAACTTTGAGATACGATTCTTTCACTGTTCTAGATGACAAGTTCACTATCGGTATCATGGCAACTACATCATAATATTAACAAGTAATCGAATTTACCATAAAGCAGAGGAGAGTTTTATTTACTCCATCTTTGTTGAATCCATAAATTTTTCCATTCATATATTCAAACTTTTGAGCAGAATATGCTTCGTCTAAAAGGATCAACCCTACTTTTTCCATTTTCGTTCAACTTCTTGAACCTTTTCTTCAGGTAATTTTCTGTTGACAGCTAAATTCCTGTAGTAACTTGTATGGAGGAGGACATTTGTATTAAATAGAATAAACTAGGAAGGAAGGTATGGTATAACCTTGTATTTCTAATCACTTTGATAGCAACTAGTTTCCCTTTCCATTACTAAATAACAAGGTTGTGCTTGGTTCAGGTTCAACGGTTCTAACTGTCTCAGTTCTTTCATTTCAATGGTTTCTGTCTCGTTTTTTTTTATACAGGCTCAGTTTGTTAACAGGCACTTAATACAAGGGGCCTCCCTAGAAAATTCGGGCCCAGGAAATGATATTAGGTACAAAAAGGGTCGTAGCTACCTTATACACAGAGTGCATAGTTGCCCAAGTTCCAGCAGGGCCCCCAAAAACTCGTATAAAGGGGGCCTTTGTTTAAAGTGTATAATTGTTGGGGGAGCTTGCTATAGTGAAGTTTGGGAAACCCTGGCTTAAGAAATATTATAGTTATCATATTATAGAGTCCCCAAATGCTTAGTAGCTGACGATACGTTGTTCAGTTAGCATCATACAATCATCAAATGAGGAGATAAAGAGCTATAAGTGGACGAGGAGCTTTCGAGGTCCGCCGTAGTCATGGCATTGGTTAATAATGGAGGTGAAATCTCCAATTCAACGATTGCTTCGACCTTAGGAGTGAATTTACGGACTGTTCAGCGTATCTGTAAGAAGCTAGAGGACACCTAGGATGTTGATGCCACCATAAAGAGGGCACCCAAGGAGGAAGGCGCCGACAGGAAGGTCAGGGACACCGACTTTGTCGACAAGGTGAAGAAGATGGTTGAGGATGACCCTACCAGGTCCATGAAGACTGCAGGAGCTAGAAGATGCAGGTGGGCCAGATCTTGACCCAAAAGGCAAAGGACAGCAGGCTGATAAAGTCAACAAAATTGCTCAACAAGCTCAAGCACCCAAAGCAGCCCGGGATGCTGTGGTTTTTCTCTGATGAAAAGAATTTCTGTCAAGATCAGAAGGTCAACAAGCAGAACAACAGGTGGATAGCCACCTGCACCAGCTATGTGAGGAAGGTAATGAAGACCAAGTTCCCTGCACCGGTCATGGTGTTTGGGGTGGTCAGTAGTGAAGGTCATGTTATGCCTCCCCACATGTTTGAAACGGGTCTAAAGGTCAATACAAAGGTCTACCTGGATGTTATGGAGAAGGTGGTTCTGCCCTGGATCCAAGGGGTGGCCGGAGACAGGCCCTGGGTGTGGCAACAGGACTCAGCACCCTGCCATGTGTCTAAAATCTTCATGCAGTGGTTAACCAAGAACTGTTATGACGTCGTAACCAAGGATTTGTGGCCTCCTAACTCTTCTGACCTTAATCCTTTGGACTATTTTGTCTGGGGCTATGTCGAGAGACATACCAACAGACATCCCCATAGCACCAAGCCTGATAGACTCCATCAAGGAGGTATTCGGCAACATGGACAATGAGATGGTCAGAAGAGCCTGCGGCCGGTTCAGTAGCCGTATTGAGAACGTTATTGATGCCAACGGTGATTATATCGAATGAATGGCTAGTCTATATCTATATGCTCGTCATAGTTTTGATTTTCAATAAAAAAGTTAAAAAATGTTTATTTTGTGTTGTTTTTTGTAGAAAAATATTTTGGCGACAATTTGATCCCCGCTCCCTGTAGAGTCCCCAAATGATTAGTAGTGGATCTGGATCCATAATCTTACCCACCTCTTGTATTTACACTGTCTGGTATCTAAACCAGTTTTCCAGATTCATAAGAAGCCTTTAGTTATTTGGAACTCAGTTACAATATATATTTTCTTTTCTTTATATATTTTATATAGGAACCAAAGCATAAGAACCGAGACCAATAAGCAATATATAGCGGCCTCAGTTCCGGTCTCAGCTCGAATTTGCGGGTTCCGGTTCTAGCAGTTTAAGAAACGGAACTGCTAGAACCGCAAGACCGCTAAGGGCACAACCTTGCTAAATACAAATTGTAGATATGTATATATACGGGGGGAAAAAACTTGCAGAAGGCGTACCTGGAAGTCTATAAGTTTTTTGGAGACTCCTTTAGAAATGCTTGATTTTCATTACTTAAACGGGATAAATCAATTTGGCGTTCCTTATATTTAGTGTAGATACAGTTTTAATCTTTCCCCAGTTAAAAAAAAAAATCAATACGTTTCTTCCTTTATTCGCACCGTTTGCTGGAAAACAAGTCCTTTCAATATGTTCTTCAAAGTTATTAGTAAAATCTAATGGATCAAACAAAAGTTATAATGGACGGTAATGCATTAGTTTATCTAGTATTGTGTAAAGTTTTCAAGCAAAACTTTGATAAATAGAGAACAAATTAATACCCGACATTAGCACCTTCAATCTTTATTACTTCGCAATATCTGTTATTATTTCTAATTGCAGATATTTAAACTAATATCTGTTGCACAATAGTGTACTCTGTAATTCCTGAAATTTTCATTTAATTATCATGATGTTTCAGAATATTGTGTTGTTTTATTGAAATATCATATTAGATCACAGATTTTGGTGTAGATAATAGGATAAACAAAAGGAAAGCAAGGGATTAAATTCTAATGATAAATTGGTCATAACTTCCTTAATATTAAAGCTAGAGACATGATTTTGCTATCAAATGTTTTTTGTACCGTTATCCATTAGATAAAATAGGTTTAAAAGCAAAATATTTTCTTCAACACACTATGCATATCAAATCACCTTCAACACAAATCAGATTCATACTATTATATTGTTTCCACGCCCTTAAAAACACAAATTAAATTTTAATTTTTTCACTATTTTAGAAAATAAAATTGAGGAACCTTTTCCCTATATTTCAAGTGATCTTTATATTATTTTTTTGCGACATTTATAAAACTACAATATGTTTTTTAAGAAAAGTGTCCTTTTTCATCCTTTTCTAAATTCCACGTTCCCAGTGACGTCATTGATACTATATTGGCATGTTATTCAGGACGGTGTTGCCTTGCTAACACAAAAATACCTTATTTCTTTTGTTGTCAGCTGTGGAATCTCCCTTGATACGTCCATGGTTATTTCATAATTTATTCTTATAAATACAAAAATTAATTTAAGTTATTCTATACATATGCTCCGTTTCCAAAAGGACAGGAATACAATTTGCTGTTGATCCCTTATTGTTTATATAATATATATGTGTGGAGATAACATAAAAGCAAGCTGGGATTTTTTGGATGAAACAGAGAAAAACGCATTATCAGATTTTACTTTGATGAAAAACCGACAAGGATTTTGAAAGAGTCAAATACAATATTAAACCACTGAAAAGCTGTCCAACAAGTTATTAATATGGTAGATATTTGTTTCAATTTTTACATGAACATATTATTTACAAGTTCAGTCAATTTGATCGTGCGGTATTGGAACTTTAAATCAAATTTTGATATCATCAATATAATCAATTTATGTTGGTGAGACATGCTCTTAACAACCTAATCTCTTTCTTATTTTCATTATTCTTGCAACACAATAATAATATAATTCTTATACATTCTTCTATCAAAATAATTTTCACGTCATGACGTCTCAGTATCTTTTATGATCAGTGTTACCAAATATCCAATTTTCATCAGGTTCAGTTAACCTTAAAAACAACGGCTCCTAAGGACTTTTTTAAATTAATAGAACTCATATGAACGGATACATTTATCATACTGTCGCAATATTGACAAAAAGTATTCCAGCTTGTTTTTATGTCGGTTTTTCATAGAAGTAAAAAACTTAAAATGCGTTTTTTTCTTTTTCAACAAAAAAAATCCCAGCTTGATTTTATGTTATCCCGACAAATATGTACATTATATCTAGAGAAGGTATTTTTTAGAGGAAACCACTATATTTAAAAAATAAAAAAGGAAAAAGGAGTGATGCGTGTGCTCTTTTTTCTTTTTCGTTCATTATTTTAAGGGTCGTCGTGGTGTGAACATCTTTCTCTGAAATTTGATTTCCTCCCCCTCTTTGCTGTAAATTGTTTAAGAAATCCATAATAAAATAAATATTTAAGAAACGAATTATAATTATAATACTTTTCCACACTAATGTTTTTTTTTTTTTTAAATGTGAAAGGTTCATCTGTTTTTAGCAGTTATTCATTTTATCCCCTAAAATCCTATTACATGCGGCTAATGCAAATAAGTTTAGCTGAAAATGGGATACAATAAATATATGATATGTCGTGTCTTGACGAGGTTGAAGAGACACAAACTATTTATACAAAGGAATCCAGGAGGACCACGAGAAATTGATGAGACGAAAGACGTAAAGAAATAACACGTCTTTGTTTAATAGGAACAATTATATTCTTATTAATACAATACACTACTCTGATATATCTACATAATACATGGTTATTTATACTTATAAAGAGGTAAATACAGTACTTTACAAACATATATATATATATACAAGACAATACGAGAAATAAGAGAATAAGAGGGAAGGAGGCACGAATACATTACATGATAAAGGAATTATTTTAGTCTCTGATTATCAACACTCCGGGGACGTAACGTCGGATTTGGATTTATGTTTATTTATCAAGAAAAATTGCATCCTACATATATAAATAAACATTTTATTTTAAAATTACAAAAGGAGAACAAATACCACAATGCACATAAGCAAAAGTTTTTAAAACGATGAAATAATAGGGCTAACAACAAGTCAAAAAAATTGAAAAAGCAAAAATAAAATAGCATTAAGAAAAAATAACTAAAAGAACAAAAAAACGAGTGAAGGACTATCTTAATTTAAAGTTTTTTACCTTTTTAAAATGACGAATAGTCTTATACAAAAACATCAGGTTTCTTGTGAGAGTGAAGAATAGAATTAAATAAGATCGCCTACAAACTTCAAAGTAGAAATGCCATCACTTGGAATTTTAATCGTAAAACCATATGCTGAGTTGCTGGAGGAATGACAATCCGTCTTAATTCTTCTACTTTTATAGGCTTTAACTGTGTTAGTTTTCTCCTTTTATAAGAACCTTAAAATTTAAAATGACATATTCTAATACTCTAGTCTTTTCTGGAGTATTAACTTTTCTAGTCGATAATCCAAACAGTAGTTTCTCTTTAACCCTTTGTTATGGAGCAGAATACACCTGGCAATTACTTAAAGAATGAATTTTAGTGTTAAATTGTTTGCTACAGTCTTTACAAGGATAATTTAAATAAATACATCCTGATGATATTTGAAATTCTACCATGAACTTCTTAACATCTGCTATACAAGTAAGATATTTTAAAATTTGACTTCGCCAAGAGTCTGAAAGTATAAGGGTATTTAAACACCTGTCGCATAGTTTCATCTCCTCATCAATATCAGCCACTGGATGTTCAATTTTCAAGTAAAGAGTGTGTGTATTTTTTTTCCAAAACCGTCATTTTATTAATTAAGAGATAACATCTCAATATAAAGTAACCAGGAGTGTATGTGATCATCAAAAACGGAGAGCAACAATGAGGATTTGTGGGTATAGTTATAAGCGTAAATCCTTGTTGGGCTCTGAGTAGAATTAAAGATTGACATTGACGTCATTCCTGCCTATTTCCTGGCTAGGCACGGAGTAGGGTTTGTGTTTAATGAAAGGGCATGATACTTCGGCTCCTCTCCTCCAAAACATTCTTCAAATTGTCCGGGTAACCATGTTAACTTTCGGTTTCTTTTATTCTATACCTACATCACTGTACATATTCATATTCGACTCCACGCCTTTAGAATTAATTAACAAACGAAAAAAAGTAAACGTTAAGCTACTAATACAGGTTTGTTTCCTATCTTGTATTCTTTTGGATAATATGTTTATATATACGGGGTGGGCAATTGAAATTTCATCCCTTAAATGATTCAAAATTTTGGGGATTTTAGACGTTGTTATCTTTATTGTATCACGAAACCTTTCATCCGAAAAGAAACCAAAAAAAGTATAGAATAACTTATTACTTTGATTATTTATCAAAAAGAATACATTATCAAATAGCCATGACGTATCAAGCGATAGGAGGGAATCGACAGCTGACAACAAAAGACATAGGGTAACACCGTGTTGAAGATACTGACTTCAAAAGTTCCAAATATATATTTTTTCTATGAAACATCAGCTCTATAAAAATATACATGTCATCAGTGTGAGAAACAAAACTGACATTTCAAGGTTTTTCAGAGTCTCTAGAAATACTTTCTACAATGTGATAAAGAAGTTGTAATGGGATGATAACTTTGAAAGAAAAGATGGCTCTGATACGAAACCTAGTTTTGTTTGAGTCATTATGTATTTGGTCCAGTCGCGTACAGTCTTAGGATCGGTCCTATAAGTCCTTCGTACCGATCCTGATTAAAATAAGAAGAAATAAAGTTGAGATGTCATCAAAGAACGAACTTTATCAATTTTTGTGACTGATTTGCAGAACTGAGCTAAACGGGACTGCAGTCTTCAGTCCTAAATCAGGATCCACACAAAACTAATTAAACCTATAATAAAGGCAAAACCCTTTATCTAAGTGGATGAATATCATAATAAGGTTCATACCTCAGTTAATAAAACTGTTACTAAACTTAGTGGTACGACCTTGGTTATGTTGAATAATAATAATGATTATCGGATTCTTTTAATTTTACATAACAACAAGTCATATTTTTTACAACTCCAAGTATAACCTATCTTACTCTTCTTCAAAACTAAATAGATATAAGGTTGAAAGGGCGTATAAAAAATAAAGTACATATATTTATCCATTAGGGGAGACTTACATACCCACCCTCAAATTAATTAATTTTTCCTTTTTACTAGAAAATTATACGATTTTTTTTTAACAAAAAATTTCATTTTCCAAATTTTTTTCCAAACATATTTATTTTCTGTGAATAGCTATGGATTTTTGAAAAAAATTTCATACTTGAAATTTCATTTTTGATTTTTTAGCCTAAAAATTAATTTTTTTGTGCACAGCTGTGAATGTTTGATTTTTTTTCCACAAAATTAAATATTAGGTGAATAACTGTTGATTTATGATTTTTTTTTTCAAAAAGTTTAATTTTCCGTAAATAGCTATGGATTTTTGAAATTTTTCTCAAAAAAATTTCATATTTTAAATTTAATTTTTGATTTTTTTTCCTAAAAATTAATTTTTTTGTGAGCAGCTGTGAATTTAAAATTCTTTTTTCGAAAAAGTTTAATTTTTTGTGCACAGCTGTGGATTTTTGATTTTTTTCAAAAAAAATTAAATTTTAGGTGAATAACTGTAGATTTTTGAATTGTTTTTTCAAAAAATTTAATATTTGGAACTTCATTTTTGATTTTTTTCCTAAAAATGTAGTTTTTGAATTTTTTTTTCAAAAAAATATAATTTTCAAATTTGTTTCCAAAAATTTTGAATTTTTAACTTTTTTTTTCAAACACATTCCAAAAACCAAGTCCTAACGAAAAAAAAATATAAGCCTATGGACGCCCCTGATCCATTCATACAGGAAAGCCTGGCTGACACACAATGCCTAACATAAGATTTCGAATTGAATCACCTGTGAATATTCATGTTAATATTATCATATGTACCTAAATCTAATTGACTAAGTCACAACATCTTCTTCATCCCTCTTTTTTATAAGGTAGCTAATGTGTACTTTCAAAGTACATATTATAAACATTAATATATGAGATCTTCATACAGACATACATTTGTAGATAAATTACTCCCTTAATTGTATATGAAGATGAGAGTCTCTCATTCATTCAATTTCTCTTATATCAATGTATATCTTAGGAATTGAATTACGTAATGAGTCATCCTCATTGATAGACTACAAGAAAGGGAACTTTATCTTCATACTTAACTTAGGTACTTTGATTGATTTTATTATCGTATAAGGCGGAGTTGAAAGGACGTTCAAAACAATCGCATTTGTCCTCATTAACGACCTCTAGTCGGCTTCAGAAGCAGGAGCAGGTCTTGAAGACAGTCTCCTTTGGCAGATTCCAGAATTCTCATCGAATCCTGGACATCAGCTTTTATTATTATTGGCGGACGATCTCTTGGTCTGTCACATAACTACACAATACACTATGAAGTCCTTGAGCTTGAGATCTGTTAAGCCTGGATGCCAAACACTGGGTCCAACAAAAAGTTAAAAAAGATAACAACCAGGTAAATATATATTTTTTGCAGCATGCTCAATTGTTGATTCATAATCACCTCTAGACTCTTCAGTTTCTCCCTGACTCTCCAGATAAAGGACCTATTCAGGGTTAAGAAGTTTGCAATCTCAACATTGTATCGTCTGACGCGGAGCGCAAAAAGGACACTCCGTCTATTCCATTATTGTGGAATGAATACATCCCTGATCGATGTCATTTTTAAAACAAACGCAAAATCCTTCTGGATAGCTTCCAAAACAACAAACAATGTCCTATCTGCGCAAATGTAGCTCTCGAAGGTGGTCAAAGTTTGTAAACAATGGTTGCACGGTGTACATCGGTTTGAAAGTTCTAGACCGATCTGATAGCATTAATTTTTTTGTAAGGGCGAAGCATGGATACATAAATACAAGACGCACGAAAAAATTGAGCAAACATATCAGCTCAAAAAATGGTATGAATCTTTATTTGATTTATATTGACCCCAATATGTTCTTTCAAATAAAGTCTATCTATTTCTAATTCTACTATTCTGATAATCAATTTTGGTTACTTCAAGTGCAATTTGCGGGGCCTCCAAGGGTTTATAAGATTTTAAATCGAAATTAACGAAAGGAAAAATGTGAAAAATCAACTGGTAGCTAGCTTTCTGTATTTTTCTCGTAGCAAACTGTTAATTATTATTTAAAGAATTGTTATATACATTGAATCGATAGTTTTATCAAAATAAGTATGAATACTAGAGTATGAATTCTATGGAAAGGTATGCAAAAGTGTTAAAGGTTTTTTTGTGACATCATCATTCTTGATATCGCCCATTTTAGGGCCTAAAACCCCCATTTTTATAAGAATAAAATCCCTTTTTTAATCAATATTAAGGAAAGTAGTGAACTATTGTATATCAACATAGAACTAACAGATAAAAGTACTTTAAAACTTTACTGTCAATCAAAAATCTATCCCTCTAATGGCAAGTTATATTATTTATTGAACCACAATATCTATCAAAAATATCTTATTACATCGTCATACAATATTATTTCTATATTGTATGTACAAATTAACACAGTGGAAAGAATAGGATATGTTTATCTCATTATTCTACTTTTTTTGTCCCTATCGAGGCAAAAAAATAATACAAAATAATAATAATTGTACAAATCCAGCTATTTTATGGTTATTGTCTATCTATATTTCTTTGATTTATTTCAAACTAACGGTAGTATTCAGCATTGCCCGGAGTTATTAGGAATCGACGAATATAAAAATGTTTACTTTAATAATATACCTAGAAGATAAATCCCAAATAAATCCATTTGTATTGAGTGCACTCAATTAATACTTAGACTTTCTCTCTTCAAGAATAAAAATAATAGTTTGAGAAACAGAAATTAATACGATTTGATGAGACAAGGAGTACTGTCGCTCGTTGCTAACCATCATTTAAAAACAAATTCTCTTTGTTATATAAAGTACTATTTGATATAAAGTACTTCCTTTTTTTTAATTTGATATAAAGTACTTCCTTTTTTTTAAATTTGATATAAAGTACTTCCTTTTTTAAAATGTTAGTTGAACTAAACGCCTGCGAGATGTAATTCATTTTATATAGTTCTACCACATATTATACTCCTTTTTTTTATCTATACTGTATTGGTTTATGTTTAATGATGGGATGAGTGTAAAGAAAAAAATAATAAAAGAAAATAATTAAAAAAGGAAAAAATGTGTGTTCTCCTTTTTTCTTATTTGTTCAAAGTCTTGGGATTTAAGGTGTCCTATAATATTTAAAGTAATTTTTCAAAAATGCATACTCCCATATTTTTTTACTTTATATCAGCTACTCGAATATGAAAAAAAATTCTCTTAAGTCAACGATAACAGGTGCCGGCGAGAGCTTATAGTCGATTTGATTACTTGATTGTAAGTTGGACCAAACAATTTGTATTCAAATAAAGATTAACCAAGAAGAACTTATAATAAATGCATTTTAACACGTTTCATTATTAGTTAATATATTAATATAATCTGTTGTGTAAAACTTTGGTTTGTCCTATTTGAAGTATCTCTATTTAATTCAGTAAAAAATGTTTCATGTTTAACAGGTCCACCCTACCCTATTTCAATTGATAATGTTGAGTTTATCTTTCAAAATTGATAAATAATAGGACTCTATTTCATATATTAGGATTATTTTTACTTAAGAACGTAATAAATTAATGTTATTGGATATATTTTCTTTTAAGTGTTTTATTTTACATTCAAGATATATCTTTTTGTCTTCATCAACACAAAGTAGTAGAAATTACTTTCGTTCCTCATCCGCTGTAATTAAACTATGGAAGTCTTTCATAAACTTTTGAAGTCCATTTCAGCTGCTCTAAGCATTGACAATTTTTTTAATTTTTTTCAAACGAGTTAAAATACATTTATGATAAGTAATTTTTGTGTAATCCTGATATGAATACAAATTTCCGGGTGCACCCTACAATCAAGTCATCGAATTGACTTTAAACTCTCGTAGTCACCCTTTATAGTTGTCGTACAGAGAAAAATAATTATATTTGAGTAGCTGAGATCAAATAGAAAAGAAATGGGAGGTATGCATTTCAAATTTTTGTAAAAAAATAATTATGTATTATGTCTTGGGACAACCTAGGGGGGGGGGGATGTTGACATCTCCTCTAAAAGAATATTCTCGCTTATCTTTGAATCTAAATAACCTATCTTCCTTCATTAACTTTCTTTGCAATTTCCTCTTCATTCTACTGTCCATGCACTATTTTTCAAGCATTAATAAGGTCAAGACAGTCCTAAAATATATTATTGATTGCTTTCCACCTACCACGGGTCTTGCAATAGACCTCCATCCATAGTTTATTTAAGAAGAATTATCTCTATTGATTTAAATCGTATTTATTTTTTAGCTGGCCAGTTTTTTTTTTTTTGGAATGGGTAATCTGAAGAATGAATTTTCTTTTCCTTAGCAGTTGTTATTATCATTTAATTTCTGTGTAGGGAATCCTTTCCTAAATAGATTTTATTATTTTCAAAACTTGATTGAACATTCATTTGTGCTCATAAAAGACAGAGAGTATCCTTGAGGATTTGTTAAGGGGTTATAGTTTTAGGACCTTGTAGGACTTAGAGTAGAATTGGGGCTCGACATCGTTGTAATTCAAGCAAATGTCCTTTCGTATTTCTTTTCCCCACCTCTTCCCTTGTCACAGGTGATTATTGCGGATCTAATAAAATGTCATGAGCATGATTCTTTCTCTTTTTCAAAAAACATTCTTCAAATTGTCAGGATTACCATACTGATTTTTGGTTTCTTTTTAATAACATGCCCATTGTATACAAGATTTTCATCACAATATATTTATTATGCAGAAAGCTTTGTAATTAAAAACCACCATTAAATATTAACAAAGGAAAAACAGCTGTTGCGTGTGCTTTTTCTGAATTTTTCTTCATTATTTAATCCGTCATCCTTATGTTAACTTCTCCTACTGATGTATGCATTATTGTCTATCTATGGTGTAAATTGTTTAATTAATATTAAATAATATAATAGTTAATAAAATAATGGTGTATTGCAATATCATTACAATATTTTCCCTACACTAAATATAGGTTCTCCTCTTTAAAGCAGTAAGTCATTTTCTCCCCCCCTTAAAAAAATCTTATAACAGGCATTTGATATTGATAAGGATTTTAATATAGTAGTACCAAGGTTAATAGAAATACAAGGTTACACCATCATGTCATGGTGGTTGCTAGAATTTTCCGAATACTGGGCAAGACGGGCATATTTTGACTAAACACGCAACCACTCATAGCTTATGACGTCACTATTGCTAGAATTTTCAATTTGATGTACCGTATCAACTGCTAGGCAGGAAAAACAGATTTTGACAAAACATGCAACCACTCATTTACTATGACGTCAATATTAAAAGTGTGGTGGAAGTCGAACATTAGTCAGACACGGTTTATGGTATAACCTTGTATTTCTATTAACCTTGAGTAGCACTATATGTCTAGCTCTCACTTTCTCCAAGTGCTTCCTAGTAATCCCATCTACGCATATTACTCAGGTCTATTTGATAGTTTTTTGTCACTAGCGAGGATAGGCGTCGTTTTAAGCCTTAGGGGTCCCTTAGTGGCCACGGGGCTTGTGAATTTTCCCAGTCATTGAACATCTAAAAATGTTAAAAAACTGTTAGACAGGAAAAAATAAAAAATAATTTAAAGCCTTTTCTCAATTAATAAAAACCTTTGTACCTACAAACACAATTTAACATCAGTCATTCATTTTTCTTTTGGGATATTATTTCATTAAATGACTTTTTTCTTTTATCCATGCACACAAACGGCAAATCAAATAATTATAATTTGATTGCTGTTGACCCATTTTGTGAATCCAATTGAGGCATGCTATTTTTATTTTATTTGTTTCAATTATACATATACCGGGTGGAAACTTGAAACTTACACTCTTGGAAAGACAAAATAAAACAGCCTGCTATTCTTTAATTATACATTTATTAATCCTTTTCTGATACCTAGCCAAGTCAAATTAATTTATTCTATTCGGGTCCCATTGACCTTACAGATGGCAAAAATCTTCTTGCAAATAGAATTACAGGTATTGCGAATGAAGTTTGGGTCCATGCCAGTCCAGTCCTCGTCGACGGAGGCCTTCATTGCTTCAACATTTTGGTGACAGATGGTACATGCTCCTTCCTCTCTATGGGATCGTTGTGATGTAGCCTCTTCTTAACATTGTAGATGGTATTACGAGCAATTTCCGTCAGCCTGGACACTTTTGTTGGAGTTCTATCTGCACGAGGAAAAGTTAATCCCCAAAACATTGAATCTCACTCTAATGACATATCTTGTCCCATTTAAAAAAAATCAAAAAGCCGCAGGTACTCAAGATATATGGCTACCTATAGAATTATAGACAGTTCTAGTTTCCTCACACAGAACCTCTCAAATGTGAAGTTTAATGAAGTTTGGGTCAATTTCAGCCCACTCCTCGTCGGTGAAGGCCTTTATGGCTTCAATGCTCAGGTAACAGATGCTACAGGCCCTCTTCTCGATGTGCAGACAGAAAGAAAAGTCGGAGTGAATGGTGGCCTCATTCTAAGTCCTAGAAAGCTTTATTGTTAGCTAAGATGGTCTGAGTAACTTTTGCAGTGTGAACAGGGTCCCCATCTTGCTGAAAGACCATGTTGCCATCGGGGAAAATTAGCCTGGACCCAGGGGAGCAGATCAGCAGCGAAAACGTCGATTTATATGGCTGTTGTGAACCTGTAACCTTCCAGGAACCAGATAAGGGTCGGCTGCTTAGGGTCATCCGCAATAATGATGGGGGCTTCCGGATCCCTCCTGCCTTTCTATGCTCTAGTTGTGGTCTAGCCTCTTCTTAACACTGTAGATAGTATTAAGAGACATTATCGTCAGCCTGACTACCTCTGTTGGAGTGTGACCCAAACGAAGAAGAGTTTATGCCCTAAGCATTGAATATCGCTGGGATGACATTTCTCGTCCGATATAAAAAATTGAACAAAACAAAACAAAAAACAAATAAAACAGCAGATACTTGAGATACATGGTTATCTATATAATTACAGATAGTTCTATTTTCTACTAACAGAACCTCTCAAATAAATATAATATAAGTGTGTAAGTTGCAAGTTTGCACTCGGTACATATCTAAAGCCAAGACATAAAAACTAAAAAGAAGAAACATTTTATTATATTTTATTTAGACTTGAAATAATATGCTTCGTCATCTCTTTGACTAATTCCCTTAGTCATGATACCCCTCTAGTGAAAAAGGACACACACCATCAATTAATAAAATGTTAGCATCTGTTAGAGACTGAATCCAATTCTAATAAAATATATTAATTTCTCATTCTTTTATTGCGACAATCAATTTTGGCTACTTTAAGTGTCATTTGTGATATCTTCAAAGGATGAATCAGAATAATTTCCTAGTATTAGCTGACGACAATTTGTCGAAGAATACAAATACATACACTTAATTATGTGAATAATTTATTCTCACTGGATTTTGTGTTGACGAGCCACATATATATATATTGCTATCACAATGAAGCTTTTGTATTTGAAATAATACAATTTTTCATAGACACAACGCGGAAGTGTTTTCATATTGGGGGCCCTCATTTGGCATATAATGAATAACTCAAATCCCATTAATTAATGTGATAAATATAATCTAAAAAATGAAATTGCTGTTTTAAATTATAACTCAAGGAAAATTGACTATAAAATCAAACAAAACAAAAAACAATTTTTGCTACTTCAAAAGTATATTTTTTTGGCAATGTCTTGTTTTTTTTTTAAATATTGTAAAACGATCTTATTGGCAGTTATTTGATCTTGATTAACTCTAGAAATTGTAATTGTTATGCCTCATTGTTACAAACTATGTGTAGATATTGCAAACATATGATCAATTATTTTGCTAAAGATTTTGAGTAATCTTAATTATATATATTTACAAGTTGGTGTTTGGTGTTATTACACATGGAATCCAAAATGGTTGAAGATCAACTGCAAAAAGAAGTGCTCCATGATGAAGATAGCACATGAGGACGGTGTGTCTTAAGAAACCATGCGAGGGGTTCAGGGAGGACCTGAGGATGAAGCCATATTGTCGAAAAAGCTGCAGCTTCTCAGTGAGGCCACAATGACCAAGAGGCTGACCCGGGCGAAGACGCTTCTGAAAATCCTCAATTCTTGAACGTACTTTAAAATCATTTGTACTGAAAATAAGATATTCACCATGGAGTTGGTGTACAACAGCCACAACGACTGGGTGTTGGGTCGGAGCATCGAGGATATTCCCCTGAACGAGTTACTGCGTGGCACGTACAATTTTACAATTACGTATTCATTCCATGTCCATTCAACTAATAAAGTGTTTTCATTGACATCACTGATTGTATCATAAACAGAAGTGACGACATCTTTGGGAGGCTAGACCTGATATTTAAGGAACACGCTAATGGACATATGGTGTTGAAAATAATATGATCTACCAGTATATTAAAAATAAAATATCAAAATTAACGTGGTTATCCTGACAATTTGAAAAATGTTTGGAGAAAAACATTATAGATTTCATGACGTTTCATCGGATTAGCTGATTTCAACAAGTACTTACATTTATAACCCAGCAAAAAATGGTCGTTTTTACTCTTCGTCTTTCAAGTACTAATGAATAATTTATATATAGATGTTCCTTTTTCAAGATTTAAATATAATGATAACAACTTAGAAAAATAAATTACAGAAAACTTTTCCTTCATCATATTTTTTTTTATCTATAATGATCTATGTCGTCTCTCAATGTTATCATATTTTTATGTCAATATCACAGACGTTATACAATTTGGAAGTGAGAAAATATATTACTGCTATAGAGAAGAGAGCCTTTGATATTTAAATTGCATCAGTGTAGGGAAAAAATTATAAAATTTTATTTTATTATGCTTTTAAAAAAAAAATAACACCAAAAGTAGGCGGAAATTGATCATTCAGAGAGAGATGTTAACATCAAGTTGCTATATGAAAGAATGAAAGAAAGATAGATAGAGCCAACTGTGTGTCCTTTTTTGAAAATTATACAGTCTTAAAGCAATTTTGGGACTGGATTTTTGTCCCTATATTCAACATTGAAGATATACATACTTTGTAAGCCACTGTCAACCTCCGACTATGTGGCTTTAGCTAATATTGAGGGTATACCCTCTCCACAACTCTTCTCATATTTCCAGACTGTAGACCAATTGTTACAAAGTCTAGACGTTATTCAAGAGATAATGAGCAATTTATTTGGTCGTAAGTAGATTGCATGCTAGACTAAGATGTTATTGAACGCAGTTGTTCTCTGTGTAGGGCTCAAGACGTATTGGTCAGGTCAAATACTATTCATAAAAAGAGGTGAGTACTTCACTATTCTCAGACGATTGATAAATGTATACTTCCTGATACAGTACCAAGGATAGAAGGTCTATGTATTTGATAAGGTAGATCAAAATAAGATGTTTAGAACAATTGATTTATGAAGTGGCAATCTTTGAAAAAAGAAGATGTCACAGGGCTTTTGAGTAATAAGGAAAACTATATAACAATTCAGACGATTGTCATTACAGCTAACAAATGGTGTGTAGACCTTCCAGTGAGTTATCTTCATTACAATTATCCAGAAAGAAAATTCAATGAAAGCTTATGCATATATACATCGACAATGGGAATGTTTATAGCTTTGATAAAAAAGAACATAGTGAAAATTGCTTAAATTGATGACGGATGCTATTAAATATAATTTGCTTCTGCTTTGTTTCTGTTATTCAATCCTTTACAGAAATATTTTGTATATTGGGTATGTATTGCATGTATGTAAGTCTTTTATCTCTAAAGCCTTGAATGACTTTTTAACTATAAAAACCCATAGTAATTAGCTATTCTACTCCGTATAAACCAAACTGAAACGGTTAAATAAAAAAAATATAATGGAACTATTCAGAAGTCCATTCAATTGCCATTAAGATCGAGGGGTTTAAAAATAAGTCAATGGTAATTTGTTCTCCATGATGCTTTTACTTCCTCAAGGTATCTTAGTAATCACAACTAGTAATGAAATCCATATGAACGAATGATTAACCGCCAACGAAGAAACTGGAGTGGATATTTCTCATAGAGTGAAATAAAATACACGGAGTGATGATGTGAAGAAGCCGTCAAAAAGGAAGAAATAGTTGACCAATATATTGGAATTGTAATAGTTAAGTATGTTAAGAAAATAGAAGGGGCTTAATATATATATATATATATATCTAAATGTTTATTGTAATAAGTATTATAATTTATTACCATAATTATATCAATTTAGAGATGTCAATAGGTTAACAAAGTATTTTTAACCAGATCGTTTCATGAAGTATAATAATATTTATTCAAATTTTTAATTATGATTTTATTTATTATTTCAAAATATAAATGATGGATTTGGAAGATTATGCTGAATATAATTCAATTTAAGAATCAATTGAGTCAGTTAAATTGAATGAGATTTATGAGAACGCTCCAAACATTTTTTTTGGGCAGACTGAAATTTTTTTTACGTGGAATTAGGGTTTTAATTGGTTTATTAATATAAGTGGGAATTCAACGGGGGGAACTGGGGAGAGAATTCTCCAGAGGAGAATTTTCCTGATACCTTCTATAAGTTCTAGAAAAAAAAATGGTATTTATTTTTCTTCATTTGCAACACCTTGCGTTGGAAAAATAATAAATTTTTGAAGAGTGTTTTTTTGGGGCTTCCATGTATAAAATGTATAAAAAGAAATAGGTACTTTCATGCCTATTTTCTAATGTTCTTGAGTTGAATATATATATATTTTTTTCATTTGATTGGAAGTCAGATTTTCTTTAATTTCTGCAAGGTATGAAGGAAAACTAATATTTATATTTCCACTATATTACTCTTATCATCTGCAGAGGGATTTAAAGTTTCTTAGCTGTCTGGAATATCTATTTGAAGAGTACTAGGATCTTTGATTCTAGACGATATAACATTGTCAAGATATGTGGCAACAATTAGATTCTTATCATTGGAATCTAGTAATAAAATCTAGTTTTAATTGAGGCTACCCATGCAAATAAGGTAGATCCAAGGCCAGCAAAGAGGCTCTCAAAGAAATTATCAAATGGATTTAATAATTAGAATTATTATTGAAGATGTTGCAAGGCAAACATTCCGAACGGAAATTTTCGAAAGGCAAGCTTTTTCTAAATCCTAGGAGACAACATTTACAAAACTGATTCACCTAAAATAACAATTGCTGTACCCATGTGTTTACAGGAGCGTCTGTTTTTGGAATCTTTTTGGAAAAAAATCCAAAAATTAATATTCTTTGGAAAAAATCATTTTTTTTTTCTAAATAAAATTTTTCTGGAAAATATTTTAAAACATTAAATTTCTTGAAAAAATTTTTCTGGAAAATATTTTAAAACATTAAATTTCTTGAACAAAATTTCAAATAATAAATTTTTGAAAAAAATTTCAAATAATACATTTTTGAAAAAATACTTCTAAACTTAAATATTTTTGAAAAAAAAATTCAAAAATTAACACTTATTTAGAAAAAATTAAATTTTTTGGAAAAAATTTCAAAAATCCATAGCAATTCACAGAAAATTAAATTTTTTGGAAAAAAATTTCAAAAATCCATAGCAAATCACAGAAAATTAAATTTCTTAGAAAAAAAAACTAGACAAATTAAATTTAATTTCAAAAAGTGAAAATGCCTCTTTTTTTGGGGCCCCCCCCCCGTGTGTGTGTGTGTTACGGGTTCTTCTTAGTTTTCTAGCATATTTATTATATATTGCAATGCTACATTTTGACGAAAATGATATTAATTTTTTTTAGTTGTTATTATGTAATCTTTAATTTCCAAGTGGTTTTATTTCAAAATTAAAATTAAAAAGAGTAGAGTCGGAACACCTCCATATTCACACCTAGGGTCCTTGTAATAAAATATGTTCCTATGTGCAGCCATCTAGAACTATGAGTTCCTATGTGTCTCATCAAGGCATCTCCAGATATTGCTGCTGCAATTCGTGGGATCACCTTTAAGAGATCCAAGCCACCTATGGATAGGCTGAGAGTAAAAATATGCCATTCCTGAAGCGGTGTAAAACTTTTCAACATCAATAATGCACTTTACCGAAGGAAGCTGAAAAACACCCATCTTGTCTTCCTCCCTACTAAGGATGTAAAGCTCGGAGGTTTTAAAGCCCTCTTGAACCATATCTACCTTCCCGAATTTGTAATTTTGTATGACAACTTGAGAGGAATAAGGGATGAGAGAACTCATGAACTCTTGTTTATTTCTGCCTTCCTTTGTTTCAATTTCAATTTCTTTGTCTGCCAAATGTTTTGTTTTTGATTGAAATGAAGAAAATAATCTTGTTATTTTTATTGATATTTAACTTAAAATATCATATTATTTTGTAATGAAAATAACCAGAGCATGTATCCTCATACTTCAAAATAGTTATGCTCCAAAAATTTCAAGAGGTTAGCTCATTTGGATAAAAAAATATAAAAAAAACAGTAGTATCCAATAAAAGACACTATATCTTATGAACGACTCAGAATTATGTGCTAAAATTTGGCACACTTAATCTACGGATAAATTACAGCTTGTCTACCAAAAATCATCAAAATCTAAAAGGGTCGGGTTACATTTTTTTTCGTCGATTTGACATAAATTTGACCCTCTAGCTTAGCTAAGTCCGTGTTCAGGACCTTGAATGAGCATCTTCTAAAAAGTAAATCTCTTAATTATATCTCCATATAATGACTAAATAGTACCTTTATAGGGGCGTCCACTGAGGGGTTGATCCCCTCCCAATGGAGAAAATTTAAAAAATCACTTCTATGGAAAAAAATTACCCTATTCGATTTTCCTTTATAAAAACAGGTCATTGAACTGAAAAAATAAATTTATTAAATACTTTTTTCCTCAAAAAAAAGGTAAATCAAGGGAAAAAATTTTTTTTAGGATTTATTTTCTTAAAAAAAAAAGCTGATGTCTAAAGAAAACCCAGCCCCCCAAAATAAAATCATGCTCAAGTGGAGAAAAATGTTTCTGTGCACCAAGACATTTACACGTTTTGCATGATCGAGATACAATCTTGTATCTTGATCAAGCGAAAATGTGTGGAGTTGGGACCGATTATATAAAAAAGCGGCGAATATGTCATGCATGAAAATATGATTGAGACAAAATTACCAACGGCAAAAATGTTCAAGGCAAAATTAACGGACACAAAAAAAGAATGTTCTTTAATGGAGGTTTAAGACTTCTGATAACATCAGATTTCTTATATATATATATATATTTTTTTTTTTTTTTTTTGGGGGGGGATATAATGTATAACTGCTATAGAGAGGAAGGAAAGAGAACATTCTAGATTTAAAAAAACCATTAGTACTATACTGCATAACTATTTACTATTAATTATAAATATATTTATAGTTACATTTTTAATATAAATATGAGTGGTTCAGATTAATCGGGAAAATCTTTATATAACGAACAATGTAGATTGGGCCAAAGTATATTCTTTATTATTATTTGTATGCCTCATTTAATGACATTCAATTATTCATAATGAGACCTAACTCTCTAGATAACTCGGCCACATGGGCTCGAAGATTTGGCATGGCTGGGTGACTTCTTGTGGATAGAGCTTTGCTATTGTACTAGTTCTATTTTATCGATATTTTAGACGACAGGCCTGCCAGTGCTTGACGCATCATTCACTTCCACTACGCCAGAACGAAATTGCTCAACTATGGCTGTACAACACGAACCAAAATGATATCGGTCCCGTATATATAGTAAATTTTCATGGTCGTTTTCAACGCGTTTTATCCTTTCAGATAGGAAAAATATAAATATGACGAATAACTTCCTTAGAGACCTCCATACTCGTCGCATGTTAATTCATGACTGAACCGTCTAACCGTTATATATACTCACACCTTTAAAACCCCTGATCGTATGATCTGATGTGACATATAATTAGTTTTTTTTTTAAAGTGTGGGATATACAAAATTACTTTTCTCCCAACTTATTATGATACTATGAGTGAACTATTTTGCTTTTTATATTTATTAGTATTTGGTTTATCAGTAAAAATATTGTTCTTTTTATTTTTAATAATTTATGGGGTCTAAGATGCGCTCAATGATTTGTGATTTCTCTGTTTTATCAAAGATCTACCCTCCTTTTGTTCAACAACTGTAACAAGGAAATATTGTTATAATCAAATCCAATTGCATTCCTAATTTTCTGATGTAAAAAAACATATTCCAACCACTCTTAGAGTTGGAAAATTGCGGCTGATTTTTTTCCAAAAATTAACTCCCTTTTTGCACTTTTCATTTCCATTCCCTGGATGGATGTAGTAGACCAAGGAAGAAATAAAACCTTCCAATAAGATAATGGTGCACCGGCCCACAAGTTCAAAAAGTGCGGGATAACTTGTCCATAAAATATCCTCATTTTTAGAGCCTGGGATGCTGGGTTCGGAGGGGTTTTGGTCGATAGAGTTTTGGCCTACGTCTTCACCAAACCTGAACCCCCTTGATTTCAGCATTTTAGGCAAAATTAAGGAGGTTGCCTGTCCTAAATCTCATCCAAATTTGGTGTCTCTAAAGGCCACAGTTAATGCAGCCTGGGCCAATATGTCTACCAGCTTTGTCAAGAAGGCCTGTGCTGCTTACAGAATAAGAATTTACATGTACATTCAAATTAAAGGCTCAGTTTTGGAGAAATACATAAATCATTCTTAAGGTGTGGTTAAATAAAGCTTCTTGTTGTACAAATTTATATGCGGCATTGTCAGCACTTTTAATGTTGTGCGTCGGGCGTGCATCAGCTACTCGACCCCATCTGGTATAATAGAAAAATATTTATTCTGGCTCCCATTTACCAGTTTAAATTTCGTAGGTGCCGTCCATTGTTAATAATTCATTTCATATATCTAACTTTCTTCATAACATCCTTCTATGAGTCCTATTCTCCTAGTTGATAATAAAAATACTGACCTATGTTGTAAATAATGATTGGACAAAGAGGATTATTATTTATTTTCGACTAAAAATAACTAAGATGATTAATAAAAAAGTAATTGTTGGATGATGTATGAAAGTATCACCTCCAGAAAGCCCAAATTAGATGAGTTTTTCTGTGAACAGATATTACAAGATATTTAGTAAATTTGATTAAAGAACACTGTTTTCTTCATTTTTCAAAAATTTGTTTGCCAGCTTAGTTTTGAAGCTTTGAAGGGATCATTTCTTATACCAGCAGTTAGGGAAAGGAGATGCTGTACTTCTAGAAGTAATCTATTTTTTGGTGATTATTTAATAATCGTGTGTCTGGAGGGGTGTCCGTAGGTTTTTATATATTTTTTTGGGGTGAAAAGGGAGCTTGGTTTTGGAATTTTTCAAAAAAATTCCAAAAATCCAAGTCTATTAAAAAAAAAAAAAAATTCAAGAAAAAGTTTAATAAAGAAATTTCAAATATTTAATTTTCTGGAAAAAATTTCAAAAATTTAATTTCAGATTTTAATTTCTTTATTATATTAATATTAAATTTTTAGATTTTTTTTTCCAAAAATCCATAGATATTCACAAAAAATTTCGAATTTTTTATTTTCCTGCATACAATATGTCCAAAAATTGAGGGTGGTATTAAAAATATCCATTTAATTGTAAAAAAATATTTTTGGTCGGAGAAAGTGATATTTGGCTAATACAATCATTTGGCAATATTGATTTTTTCTGATGCAATAATTTTCGATGATTACATCATACATCAGTATAACATGGCTCAGAAAACACCACAGGATGTAAGTTGAAGTTCAATATCCGAAATGGTGAGAGAGCACTTTTTGGAGACCTGGGACAATGCTGTTGGCATGATAGAGAGCGGATCAAGCCAGAGAGACGTTGGTCAAAGCTAACAGATTCCTCCCAGAACCATTGATAATTGGTGTAAGAAAAGGAAGGATGGACAAACCCTTGCAAATCAGAAGGGTCGAGGAAGGAAGAAAAAAATTAGCAAAGTTCCCAAACTGGTGACTTTCTTTGACAAAAAGAGGCAATCCACAAAAACTTGCAGCAAGATTGACGTCTATCCAAGTCATCTGTCTCAAACTCTTTCTTTTGCAAAAACCTCGTCTGCACCCCAAACTTTCAGAAAACCAAAGGAACGCCCGGCTTCAATTCTTTCGTGAGCAGAAATACTGGACTGCAGATGACTGGAAATGTATCTTCTTCAGTGATGAAAGTCCATTTGAGCTATTTCAGGCCCCAAATTCCCAAACAGATCGGGGTTGGGCCAGATATGTGGAACCCACTCCATCTGTGAAATTTCCTCTGAAAATTCCGGTTTGGGCTGTTATCAGCCACCAGGCAGTGTCAGATCTTCACCTGATCCAACGAAACCAAACTGTGACAGCCGAGTACTACGTAACGGAGATTCTCAGCAAGCCTCTGATGTCAGCTTTGTCTCGTACTGAAGAAACTGGACCTCCTTTGAATAGGAAAATGTTGTCTGACACATCAAGAGCCATTTTCCAGCAGGATGGCGCCCCTGCTCACCTCTCCAAAAAGGCACAAAAGTGGTGGTCAGACAAATTTTATTCCTGCCAACAGTCCTGATTTGTCTCCCATTGAAAATTTGTGAGCCGAAGTAACGAGGGAACTCATGAAAATGTGTCAGCAACTTCAGAGGATGAATTAAAAAAGAAAAAAAACTGACAAAAAGCTGGGGAAAAAAATTATCCAGATACTTTGAATGATCAAAGGATGAAGGATTTGATGGATGCCAAAACGTATAAAAAATGTATTAAGCTGAAAGGTCGTCATATTGGGAAGTAAATAAAGTTTTTCGACAAAAAAAATCACTTGTTTAGGTTATTTCATGATTTAAAAAAAAACAGCATCAATTTTCGGACATATGTACTGTAATTTGCCGAATGACCTTTTCTTTAAAAAAAAAATATTAAAAGAAAAAAGTTTACCCCTATTTTGTTAAATAAAAATTATAGAAAAAGTAAAAATTCCTTAATTTGGTAGGGGATAGAGCCCCTATAGACCTCCATGGTGTTTTAATATTTATCTCTAAAAGAAAATTCTTCGCCTATCTTAAGTGTAAATTAATTTAAAATTGAATTTCATTCGTGCACTCCAAGCAGCAGGAAATAAATATATATGAATTTAAAAATAATTACAATATTTTTCTGCCAATAATGTATTTTAAATGTAGAAGTAATACCAGTAATTCATGTTCTCTTCCGAAAACCATATAACAGGCAGTTAAAGGTCTTCATTCGTTACTAAATACCATGATACATCGCACTACCGCCAGCAGTACGCAAAAAACAGGTGCTATACCACTCTCGGAGCAGAAAAAAGAAAAAATATTGAATTTAAATTTTTATTTGTCAAAACCGTCATCATAATTCTTTTATTCTTGAAGAGGGAACAATAAGTATAAAATATTCATTTTGTGCATGTAGATAAACAATGTGTATAGTTATGAGAGTCATAAATGTAAGTCCTTGCTAGACTTGGAGTAGAATTGACGATCAACATTGTTGTAATTGCTTCCAGTGTCCTATCCTGATACGGAAGGGGACTTGTGTTTATTTCCTTCATCTTAGGGCCACTAGCAGCTGATCCAATATAAATGTCATGACAGCTAAGCAGCTCTTCTCCATATAATTATTCTAATTATCATGGTGATCACGTTCCTTTTCTGTTTATTTATTTTTACTAGTGATGAGACAATTAATCGGAGAATCTAACGTTTTTTATGGTATCGGTATCGGGAAAATAATGCTTAATTTGCAATTCTGAATCTTATTTATTACTCAAATTTAACTATTCATTAGTTTTCTAAGTTCTGAAAAAAAAAAAAAAAAAAAAAAAATCCCCCTCCCCTTAAATTAAGGAATTTTCAGATTTTTACACAAAAATTTAATATTTGATTTTTTTTTCCAAACAATTTAATTTTCTGTGACTAATTATGTATTTTTGGGAAATATTCTCCTAAAAAATTAAATATATAAATTTTTTTTTACTAAAATATTTTTTTGAGAACAATTTTGGATTTTCGAACTTTTTTGTTAAAACTTTTATATTTTTTAAAAACAACTTTGGTTTTTGGAAATATTTCTATAAAAAAATTAATCTTTTGTATATAGGTGTGAATTTTTGAAATGTTTTTTTTTTAAATTTAAAATTTTCGAGAACTACTGTTGATTTTGAAATTTTTTCCAAAAAATTTTGAGTTTAAACTTAGATTTTTTAAAATTTTTGTGAAACATTGTGAATTTTTGAAAAAATTTCAAATATCAAAATTAAATATTTTGTAATTATTATCCAAAAAATTAATTTTTCATAAGTATTTTTTTACAATTATTTAAAACATGAACGAATCGTAATCTTCGTTGGGATTTTTTTTGGATTAATCCCATCACTGAGTTTTTGGAATTATTTCAATAAAAAATTAAATCTTTAGTATATAGTTGTAAATCTTTGAAATTTTTTTTCAAAAATTTAAAATTTTTGAGATATTTAATTTTGATGTTTGAAATTTTTTAGAATAACCATAGGTTTTTTGAAATTTTTGTGAAACGTTGTGATTTTTGAAAAAATTTCAAATATCAGAATGAAATATTTTGAAATTTTCCATACGTATTTTTTAACTATTATTTAAAACATGAACAAATCGGAATTGCCTTTGGGATTTTTTTTTGGATTAATCCCATCACTGAATTTTTTGAAATATTTCTATAAAAAATTTAATCTTTTGTATATAGCTGTGAATTTTTGAATTATTTTTCTAAAAATTTTAAAATTTTCGAGAACTGCTTTGGATTTTTGAAATTTTTTACCAAAAAATTCATTTTTTTAGAATAATCATAGAGTTTTTTTTAATTTTTGTGAAACGTTGAGAATTTTTGAAAAAAATTCAAATATCAAAATTTAATTTTTTGAAATTATTGTCCAAAAAAATCTATTTTCCAGAGGTACTTTTATTAAACATGTCTAAAATATTATTTAAAACATGAACAAATCGGAATCGCTGTTCGTTTTTTTTTGGATTAATCCCATAATTGAGTTTTATATACCTGGAGCACATATTTTATACACCCCTGATGATTTTCCAACAATAGGAATTGACTTTTTTTGGCATTATGCTACTCCCAAAATTATTGGTTCTTTCTCTATTCTACTTTTATTGTTATTTATATATTTTTATGAAGAAATTTGGTATGAGTACAATGGATTGAGTAGGTATGGAAAGAAGAAGATAAGACGTAAAGAAATATATAAAAATAATTTCTCTCTTTCCTTTACTAGGGGGCAATAATGTATTTGTATATGTAGACATATTACAAATACTAACAATCCACAAAAATTCTCATTCTTTTGAATAACACAATCAAATGAATTTTGGTTACATAGCAAAAGCGTCTCCAGGGGTGGACTGGAGGGGCTGGAGATCCACCCAAGTAATTTTTAAATTTTACTAGAAAATTTAATACCTGAAATTTAATTTAGTTTTTGAAATTTATAACTAAAAAAATTTGATATTTGAAATTTTTTCTCAAAAAATTCAATTTTTTGAAAACAGCTGTGCTTTTTGAAACTTTTTTCTAATTTTATTTTATTATTTTATAGAATATCTATGAATTTTTGAAATGTTTTGTGAATTTTTAAATTTAAAAAAAAAAAATTAGATTTTCATTTTTTTTTCAAAAGATAAATGTTTGAAATTAATTTTTTAATATTTTTTTCCAAAAAAATTAATATATCAAATTAATTTTTTGATTTTTTTTTCAAAAAAATTAATTTTTTTACAATATATATAATATTTTTTAACTTTTTTTGTGAATTTTGTAGATTTTTTTCCAAAAAATTTATAAATATTACCTCCTTATAGGCTATGAATCTTCCCTAAGAATGATTGAATAATAATTCTAGAATCAGGAAAAATTGCCTAACTAATAAGCCTTTGAACCTTTTTTTATGTTTCTTTTCGGATAGAAGGTTTTTTTTATAATATTCCTTTGATTGGTCAGATGGAGTTGCACTGATTAAGTATTAGTAAACACAACAAAATTACAATTACTCCATCCAACCTATGAATCTTCTTTGAAGTCCATATACATACACCGAAATATCGTCTCAGATCGAAATTCATATCAGTGACTTTAAATGTAGACCGTGGAACATTGATGTCCGAAACGTAGGAGCCAAGGGACCATTGGTTCACTATTTTTGCAAAAGTTTTATCGTTATTGCTAAATAAAGTTATCGTCTCGTTTACAAAATTTGATATGTTAAAATTTTCAGAAAGTTTTTGTCAAATTTGGCATATATAATATCAATAAAACATTCTTTCAAAATTGTCAAAAAATCCCAACAGCCCATGAAGAAAATCCTCCTAGCGGCTGTGATGATGTAACTATTATATAATTTAGCACCTTACATGTAAATACATTCTTAACTTTGCAAGCTGAGACGGTTGGAAAGAGCAGGATGATTGCAAATTTCTTCAAGCCCAACAAAAATTATCGAAAGATGTTATCTTTTTGATGAAAAAAAAAATGTTGATGACACTGTAAATAAGCAGAACAGCCGCTACGTCACAACCGAACATCCAGATAATACCTCAGCTTCAGTGAGCCATGTCTTCAAAACAAAACAAAACAGCCATAAACATGGTCTTGGGCGTTGTGGAGTATCCTCTCCCATTTTTGTAGAGAGAAAGGAGATGCTCAATCCAAATGATTATATCGAACTTCCAGATAAGAAAAAGCTACCTTGGGCCAGAGAAAAGTTCGGGGACAACTTTGCTTTCCCTCAAGATGGACGTTCTTATCATTGCCCCGCTAAGACCCTTCTGAGAGACAACTTTCCTGAATTTCGGGGCCTCAACATGTGGGCGACCTCCATTCTAGTAGCAAACCCTTGGCCTCATCAAATCTAGGCGTGTCTGAAGGAGAGGGTATTTACTACTTCTCACAGGAGTGTCCAGTCCTTAGAGGCTTCCATAAAGAAGTAGTGGACCAAGCTCGAGGCTGACTGCATAGTCAAGGTCTGCAAGGGATATAGGCCTCGTATTGAGGCGGCAATTACCAGAGATGAGGGCTTACATATTGAATGAAAGTTGTGTTGAACACTATATTCAGATTATTTTGTATTTAAATGTCCTAACAAAACCTGTCGTTTAAATTTTACTCTTGAAAAATTGAAAAAAATAAAATGTCTGCGACTAGGTAAGATCAATCCTATATAAAATACATTGATTTTGAACATACAAATCCCTCTTATTTAAAATATATGATTAAGAATCGAAAATATACTTTTTTATTTCAAATATTACTTATGAATATATTATATGTATAAATAGATAAAAGAATAAAATGTCTTTCTCCGTTTAATTAAAAAACCATTTGGAAATCAAAGTAAGTATATTATTTAATTTTTTTTATAGAACCCTTTTAAAGGGTATTTAATGATAGAAAATGATTGATTAAAATCCGAATAATAATTGTTTAAACACTCTATATCTATCAAATTAAATGCAAGCTTGGCCCCGTTTACCCTTTTTCCATTCATTCGTTCATTTTCTGAAAAATTATGTCATCGTTCACTTTTGAACTGTGAAAAAAATGAAAAAGAACATAGTAGAATACATTTTTGTGGGAACGATATGGCAACAAATCCAATAAAGTTATATCTTGTCAATAGAAATGCACAATCATATTCCGAGGAAAAAAATGAATCGGGTATTAATTTATAACTAATAATATATACTTAATAATAATAATACTTCTAAATTATTAATTATATTAGTATAAATAATATAATTAATAACTTAGAAGTAAGAGGATTAAAATAAGTTTATAGATGCTTTATATTCAAATTAATTGATTGGTTGAAAGTTATAAACTCATAAGCGATTTAATTTTTTTCCCCATAGTATTATTGTACTCTATATTCATGCAACTTAAACAGCTTATTTTAGTAAATTTCTTAATAAATATTAAAAACCAAATTGACCAAAAATCAATCAAAATCGACTTTTTTAAAGTATTTAAAAAAAATTGGAATATAAGTCAACTTTATAGTTCAGCTAGAAAATAAAGCACCTACAGAAAAATTAAAAAATATTACATTCTAAAATTAAGTCCTTCATATTACTCAATTTTTTGGTGGTTATATACATTATATGTTAATTTTTAGTTAAGATAAAGTAATAAATAATTCATCTTTCAAATGCTGAAACGTTTATATCAATTTTTATTTCCTTTTTGTCATCTATATAGTTCTTTCATGTCAAAATATGACACAGACTCGTAGTTATAACCTAAAATCTTGATTTAAAGAAAGGCTTAAAAGGCCAAACTTGTAAAAGTTGAAAGTTTTACTGATCATTTTCGTACTCTACGGTTTAAATAACAATATTAAATGTGGGTATTAGCCTGTGGTTACACTACGCTGTTGAATGTGTAATCATCAAAAACACTTTTACATGGTTTTATTAATCCTACTTTTAATTCAGGGATTGTTTTAAAGAATAAAAAGGACTCAGAAGGATAATAATCCCGAGTTACTATAATCCCAGATATTTCTGAATCCAGATGACTGAGAGAAAAACATAGATTCTGTACTCAAAGATAAATTTCTTTTTGGACTTTAATTCATATGTACAAAATGAGTTCTCCCCTACGATAAGATATTGCGGTTTGGACGAAAATATTGGTCCGAATTGGTTTGCAAAAATTACTAAAGACCAAACCCCCAAATAGTCGATCTTGGTCCGTGTTTCAACATTAATATAGACACATAATACATGGTTCCAATATCATAATCCGTTTTATATAGATGACAATTACATTATTATTATTTTTTTAAATTAATTAACCTCCTTGGTTTTTATATACTACTAGGTAATATGGACTTTCGCCATAAACTTATTAGCAGTGATGTATTAAATAGGTTTTGTCAGTATGAAAAATTAAATAAACCGAAAATGAACGTATTCATCCTTACAATTTGTCGAATGTTTGTGAATTCAGCAGCTTGGCTGTCATGATCAGCTGTATGCAACCGTGAGAGGAAGGAAATAAATACAACCCCACTCCATATAAAGCAAGGATATACCGGGTCAACCGTTATTTTTTACTCATCTCCATTCAGCAAATTTTGAGAGGTTAAGAGTATTTTTTTTTTACAATTTTTTGTTTATGAGCAATGTTGTAGAACACATAACTAGCTGTCGATTTCTAAGAAAAACATTGTCCTAGTTGCCACCATGAGTACACAGTACAAGAAGAGGATTGAGAAAGCAGCACTCCTCTGCGCGGAATTGCCCCAGAAGGCCATCAGGGAGAAGACTGGTGCTCGTACTTTGTGCTCATAGTGGTGACTAGGACAGTGTTTTTCTGAGCAATCGACTGCATTGTGTGTATTGTACAACATTGCTCATTGGAAATTGGAAAAAAAGACTCTTAATCTCTCTAAATTTGCATAATAGAGATTAATAAACAATAACACTAGCCCGTTATAAGTAGGAATTACTGCAATGTGGATTCTCAATTTGACTCTGAGTTCAACAAGGACTTACATTCATAACTCCCAATCAAGCCTTCATTGTTACTATTTGTCTTTTATGAGCACAAGCACACGTTACTACTTTATATTTAGATGTTCTGTCTTCAAGAATTAAAAAATAATGATGACAGCTTTCAAAAATTATAATAAACTTGTTCAGTTTGCTAACTAAAAAAAGACGCCCTCCCCTTCTAGAACATACTTTATACACCTCTGATAATGAAAGACAGATGTTTAATAATATGATTAAGTACATAAAAAGCTTTTATCAGGAATTATGTCTTAACCTTTTATAGAATAATGTAAAACAGGGGAAGGAAATTATAATAACATACAAAATGAATCCCATGAGTACGTAAAAAAGATATACTAAAGAAATAGTTTGTAGAAACAATACAGGGTGCCGGAGTGTCGCTCTGCAAAAGGGGACCAAATTTGGATGTGTGTCAAGTCTAGTACACATATTATACAGGCTCTAAACTATGAATATCGACAAAGTTTCGCTACATCAAGATGGATAACGAGGGCATTGCAGTTAAATTTACGGTCATTTAAGAGAGGTTGAGTGTCCGAGTAATTATTTGGTCTCGATTTTGCTGCACAAAATATCAACAAGAAGCATACTCGTAGAAGCGGCGCAAAGAGCGACTTCTTCTGAATTATCTCGAGTAGGAAGCGGATCCAGGGCTATCATCCACTCCGTTAAGTGACCCAGCATGACTGTTTACAATATGCTAAAGTACATGTACAAGTAATTCAACGTCACCAAGATTCTTCAGAAGTCACGAGACGATAAAAAGAGGACCATAAAATTCCAGCAAGCCTAAAGAGGTCAGTCCTGTAAATCTTAAGCATTTATGAGGCCGCTACTTTTGTTGTTTGTGATAACTTGAACACTGTTTTTTTATAAAGCTGTTATCCTTATTCTTGGTGAGAAAATATCTAAGTATTGAGTAACTAAGAGTGAGTGTGATCATGAAAACGTAGAGGTAAAGCGAGGATTTGATAGTTAGTTATCTTCAATAATATTAAGTGCATTTTGTCTGTTCGTCGACGCCTGATTACTTCAGGCTATGCCAGGTACTACCACTAATTGAAAATGGTCCTCATTGCACACTTTTACGTCATTTACAAACATATTATGTTTATTTTAGTGATTACAAAATGACTTTTTCTTATAATTTTTTTCTTGAATAAGTTATAACCAAATTAAGAGATTGTTCATACAAATAAAAGTAATTTTGAATGTCCTTTATTTCTTAATTAATTTATGATTCAATATAACTGAATGTATAAAGAAAATTTGTTTTCTCAAACTAAACCTTTATTTAATTATGTATAAGACATTCCACGATATATTTTAAAAAAGAAACGGATTTGATATGTGGTATCAGGGGCGTCCGCAGGATTATATTCTTGGAGGGGGGGGCTTGGTTTTATGACTTTTTTATGTCGTTTTATTTACCTGACGTCGAAACAACAAACAACATCTTATCTGCACAGGCACAGCTGTTGCAGGCTCTGACGGTTCGTTGTTTGTCAACAACGGCCATACCCTGTAATCTCTCTCATTTTTAAAATAAATAAATCCGCAACTGATACTATAGACCATTCCTTTCTGTGTCAGTGGGCAAACTAACGAAATCGGCAAGGGATACTTATAGTCTTCGCTGTATATTAGTGTAAATAAATGAAGATATTACAACATTAATTCATATGATAAATAAAGTCCTCAGATATTGGAAGTGAGTATATATATATATTTTTTTTTCTTTCATTTGATTTATGACAACACATATTGACATATTTATTTTCATTTATTACATACAGCATAATAATACCTATAGAGCTACGTAAAAATCATTTCTTTAGATACACACATATAGTTAAGAGTAAGGAGAAATATGTTAGATTTTTTTATATTTCTGATTTAAAAAGAAATCTAAAATTATTAATAGTCTTTTTTTAAAAATATATCTCCTTTGCAATGAACAGAGTAAGGATGGGATGATTAAAAAAAACTAAAAATAGTCCGATCCAATTATTTAAAATTTTAAATAATACTTTTAAAAAGTCCATTTTGCTATCAGGGGCGTCTAGAGGATTATATTTTGTTCGGAGGAAGAGGTAGGGAGGTTTGGTGCTTGGATAAATCAAATTTATTAGAAAAAAAATTCAAAAATTAAATTTTTTTAAACAACGACTTTTAATTATACAATTCGATATTTAAAAGTTTTTCAAAATCCACAACTATTCACAAAAAATACCAAAAACCCATGGTTATTCCCCATAAAGTTCAAAAATCCAGGCTTAGAAAAAATTAAATTGTTTGGATTTTTCTTTAAAAAGGCATACTTTTTTCTAAAAAAAAGTTTCAAAAAATTTAACTTTTTGTAAAAATAAAAAACAATCAAAATTCCAGAGCTGTTCTCAACAAAATTTCAAAAATTAAATTTCCATATATATATATTTTTTTTAAATATTAGATATTCAGTAGAAAAATTTACCAAAATATATATTTAACCACAGAAAATTAAATTTTTTGAAAAAAAATTGAAAAATTAATTTTTTTAGTAAAAAGTTAAAATTCCTTAATTTTTTTAGTAAAAAGTTAAAATTCCTTAATTTTTTTGGGGGAGGTTAAATACCAGTAATAAATATGAATTCAAATCCCAAATTAAACAATATTTTCCCAATGCCGATTCCGAATACAAAAATAAAACCCAGCCGATTCTCCTATTCCGATTAGTACTCCCATCAATAGAACAGAGTGCTTATCTGTGGGCCGGAATAAACGATATCTATTATTTATTCCACATTTGCGACAATTTGTAGATTAAAGTAATTTTAAATGAAAAATAAACTCAATCTTGTGTTCTATCAGTAAGAGTAGTGGAAGTACGTTATTTATTCTTTTTGAACATGACCGATTTAAATACAAAATAAACGGCTTATACCGTTATATATATAAAGAGGTAAAAGGCAACATATTATATGATTACACAAAAATACCTAACTACTATTAATAGACTGGTAAAATGTCTATGCAGATACTCAAAAGGTAACAACTAGTATAGCCACACTACGAAACACGTTAATTACTAATTATATCAATATTTGCATCAACTATCCATTAACACGACGTCTGGCAGGATAATAATTTATTAAACCCTTTTTTCATCTCTCAGAGTAAGGTACTCCTACCATGTTTAAAATCTATTTCTTTTTTAGTGTAAAACAAATGTACTTGTATAACGTGAGATACACATTACTAAAGCCAACTATTGGAAAATAATGGATTCATTTTTACTACATCTTTTACAATATAGGTTCATATATACAGAGTGACTTATCCAAAATTTTATGATGCGTCTTTTTAGCATTTTTAAAACTTTTATAATGACTACTAAAGTTGTAAAAAATATGACATGGCGGTGTGTAAAAATTAAAAAAACCGAAAAATGACATGTTTAACCAGACAATTTGGTAAATTCTTGGAAAGATGCTTGGATGTCGTGACTTTTCACAAGATTAGCTGCAATCAGCAATGAGCTGAAGGCTATATACCCCCATCATATTCTATATCTTGGAAGGAAATAGGTAGGAATAACTCTAATGTCGAGCTTCAATTCTAATAACTTATAGCTTGAGTTGACAAAATATGACCGGTCTGCATTTAAAAATAAATGAAAATAAAAAAATGAGCTTGATAGTCTCGACAATTTGAATAATATTTTGAAGGTGAGCAGGGAAGCTCTTTTGACATTTTATTTATCAGCTGTACGAAGTCGCAAGAGGAAGGGTATAACCACTGTGTATCGAGCAATATACGTATATAAGTCGGAATTACTACGTTCTCGATTCTCATTTCTACTCCAAGTTCAACAAGCTCTGGATTTTTTACGATGTACAAGGATTCAGAAATTTAGCTGATTGGATTTTAAACTAATGTTGTTAAATTTCAAAAGCTTCATTAAAGTTCCTTCTCTCAAGTGACACATCAGAATTTAATCCTTATTTTTCATTTTGAAGAAAAATAAATTGTAGCCCAATGAAAATTTTGGCTGTAAATTGGAAATTATTTTTTCTAGAGTGCTTATCAGATGTTCTTTCATCAGAATAGATTGGCTAAAATTGAATTTGATTTTAACATCCCCTACTAAGATCTTTTATAGGGAGCATTTGGTGAATGGATTGAGCTAAAAATGACCTTGAACTTTCACTTAAGGGCCTCCCTTCAGACTCGGGGAAGGTTTGGCAAATTGCCCATCAGCATAAAAGTTTGTGAGATTAGTAAAAGTGATTCATGATGTGACTGAGAGAGGGGTGGAACTAATGAGGGACGTCTTGAGTGGAATCTGAGACAATGTAGGGAAGTTCAAAATTTCACTCCTTTGTTGTTCCATTTTACTCTTTCTCGTTTATTTTGTTTTTATTTGAGTCAAAACTTTACATACGGAATCCTGAGCCACTGTCATCAATGCCTACTTCCGTTTTCGAGGTTGAGTCGATGCCATTTTTGGTGATTCAGCTTTCATTCGGTATTGGTTTTTTATTAAAAATTGATTCGTTATTAATGACATCATGAATTAATTCATGCTCATATATAACGTCAATTAATCTTGTCAAAATCCGGCATTGACACATGTAAAGATTGAAGAAAAAGTATTTTCATCTGTAAAAGACAAGTGTACAGCAGTAAAGAAAGTAAAATATAAAAAAAAGGCAACACGTCTTTTTTTTAACATTACATTGTAAAAGACAAAGTATTACTAATAAATAGAATTGTAAATAAAATGCTCTATGGATATTTAAAATGAAGAAAACTGCAAAAACGTCTGACAATCCAGCAAACATTTTAAAGAAGAGCAGCTTAGCTCTCATGAATAAAGTTGTATGAAGTACTAGCAAAGGTTTACTCGGCGTTGTTCAGTCCAAGGAGTGAGCAGGAAATCACATTGACAATGGTCAATATTATTTCTTCTTAATGTTTAGATCCTTCAGCGCGGGCAAGCATTATAATAAATATATATTGTTATCAATGAGAAAAAAAAAAGTGTTTAAACTTCAAATAACATATCATTATATATCCATGAAAAAACTTGTCTAGATGAGAAGTCCATTTTTGTCAAAAATGGGCAAATTGATATTTGCGAAGAAAATTTGTAAAAAATGTAACTAAAACTTCCCAATATTTTTTTCGTAATTTCAAAAACAAAATAGTTATGGAGAATAATGTTGTCGAAAAAAAACCCTCGATCACTGGTTCATTTTTTCAAATATTCCAAAAATTATATAACATAATGTTCTGGAAATTGAAAATACCAATAATTAATCATTTTATTTTTATTTTGATCCTTTAAAATTATCGAGTTATGTTGAGATCCAAAATTTTGATAGAAGTAAGTATTTTAGACTAGAAGTGTATCTTTCAACACTATTCATATAACATTGCTTTAATTGGCTTCAAGGTATGAGTATTTGAGTCCTAAAGATACCACAAGAAAATAAACATACTCATGAGGTAGCGTGTATCAGGCGTATACATTTTCATTTGTTTCTTCACTTTTACTACTCAATCCTCCTTTTTTAATCCCGAGTGTCTAATATATTTTTACCAAATATACTTCCAGAGTTCATTTATGACGACTAAGAAATCTTATTATAGATAGATATTTATCACTTTAATGTAAAAAAAAGTATTTTTTAAATTCTTAAAAATACATCATTGTAATATCTATTTATTGTGTTGTTCCACCATTTTAAAATTGTAGCTTTACTAGTTTTTGCGGAACACTTTATTCACAAAAAATATTTCGAAATATTTTATTTATATATGACGAATCTTGACTTTTTCCAAGTATTCAGAAAATGAGCGCTTTCGAGGATCATGAAAGTAGATAGAAAGTCTCATGATTATGTCTCGAATTCCCAATTGCAGCCAGAAAATTAATTACTATTTTGTGGGTGCATTTGGGAATTCGTACCCCAAGTGAGATGGTGCCTTTGTTAGGATATATATAAAATAACCCTATTTATAAAAGTAATTATATAATGATGCTGATAATTTTTGGGACTATGCCCTGCCCCTCCCCTTAATGATGAAAGCTAGCAACGCCCTGGTGAGAACTGAGGTATATTACAGTAGCCACAAACTATAACATTGTAAGAATTACTTTATATAAACTGGGAAATCTTTTCATTTTTTCATAAAACAAGTGGGTATTAATTCCGATACATTGGAATCGCCAAGAATCGGCTCAATAACTATACCAATGCATTCTTATTTATAAAAGCTTTTCAGCGAGAAAAAAAAAGTTCTCTAATTTTTAAAATTTTATTGTTTCAAATAGTATACCAATAAACGGAGGTAGGGACCATAGTCAAGAATAACTTAAGTTTATGTCTAGGGACCAAAAATAAAACTATTTTTTTTACTAAATTTTTATTTTCACAAGAAGAACAATAATAATTAATGATGGGATGATTTAAAATAAATCCTCATGTCGATTCCAATACGATTTTATTAAAATTTCCCGAAACTTTTTATATTTTAAATAGTCAAAAAAGACCATTTTGCTATACAGGCGTCCAAAGGATTATATACTTTTTTTTAAGAAGGGAGCCAAGGTTTGTAGAATTTTTTAAATTCATAAATTAAAACTTTTAGAAAATATTTTCAAATATCCAATTCGATATTAGGTGTGGATTTTCAAAAATCCACAAATATTTTTTTTTTTAAATTTCTAAAAATCAACAGCTTTACACAAAAAATCCAATTTTTTGGGAAAAAATTGCAAAAATTCACAGGTTTTCACAAAAAAAAATGAATTTTCAAATATTAAATTTTATAGTAAAAAAACTAATGATCCTTATTTTGGGATGGGTTTTATAATTTTATAACATAGAAAAACTATTAATAAGAATCGGAACTACAAATTAAATATTATTTTCTTGGTATAAAATCATGTTTATTATTGTTATTGAAAGTCGTAAAACACGAAAAAATTGTTCTTTAAAACTTTCAACAAAACCAAGTTTGGCCTTCATAGCCTTGAAAAAAAAATTGCTTTAATTTAGACCCATATTCAGCCGTGAAAGAACCATATAAACAAAAATCTTATCATGCCCGCTTTAATCCATTGAAATTGGAAAGACTATTCAGTAATGTGAGTAATACATATTTGCAAACCAGGAATAAATTGACTCTTGAGCACAGAGAAGAATGTACTTTTTTAAATTTACATTTCAAATTATTTACAACTAATTATAATCATAATTATGATTGATATATTTATGTCTTTTCTCGTCAAGCCCATATTAATAAAAAGTTAGATTAAATAAAGTAAATTATTGTGTTTTTTTTTAATGTAATTCCTTTATGCACAAGAAAGAATCGATATCGGGAATTGATGGCATCAGAATGGGCTTGAATTGTGGTATCGGTAGGTCCAAAATACTAATTAGAAATGACGTAGTGGAACAACGTCGCTCAATGGAGTATGCGCTGGCGAGACATAATTCTCTTGAGCTGAATATGCGTAGGTTTGCGTCCCGGTCGTTCCTAGAGAAGGAAATATACTTTATGCATATGAACTTCAAAGATCATTCTTCCGAATGGAGTCATTGTAATACTATAAGAAATATTTATGAATACCTAATCAGTGCAACTCCATTTCATGTAGGCACTTAAAGCTCCGGAAAAGGTTCTGGTAACAATTTTTTGGCCTTCAAAGGCCATGGCAATCTATAAAGAGCATTTTCTTTTAGAATTTTGCCTGTAAATCCTGAGGACTGGTGTTGTGGTTTGGATATTAAAGAGGTTATTTGATGCAAAGGTAAGTGGAAGTGGAAGAATTTAACCAGCCTCAGGGACCATCAGCCTACAACACGTGGGCGGAGGTGTATTCTATCAAATTGGAAGAGGTTCTTGGTATTATAAATGCTGCAGTGGTGCAATTTATACTGCTTTGAGCCCCAGTACTTCACCAATACAACCTGAGAGCCGGGGTGTATTTTGGGATATTAGGAGGGGTCCTTGATGTTCAGGGAAGCAGCAGCAGAGAAATTTAACTTGCTTAAGGCCCAGCAGCTCAACTGGACAACCCGCGGGCTGGGTGTATTATATCATATTAGAAGGTTTCCTTGGTGCCTAGAAACGTGGTGGTGGTAAAGCTTAAACTATATTTTGGCCCAGTATTTTACCTGTACAATCCGAGAGCCTGTATGTATATTGAGATAATAGGAGATTTACTTGATGCTCAGGGAAGAGGCTGCAAGACTCCTAGTTCGGCGTCTAGCCCAGAATAAAGCAACTACTAACTCATCTCTTGAAAAAGGAGTGCCTATATACGCATAAAACCATCATGAGAATAATTCGTGACATTTTATATATTAAGAAGAAGAGTTCTTAATTAATTTTATTTTCTTAATGTCCAGGCCAACGCCGGGCAGACCTACTCTAGTTAAGTCATTAGATTTGTTTCATTTTCGAGTTCTTTTGTTTCCACTTTACTAACTGAGTTATAAAAAGGGTGTTCACTAACAGTTTGTGAAATGATTAAACTATTGTCCATTTGATAGAAAATGAATATTCATTTTATTTTCATATATTTTTTCTATATTGACGTCATTGTCCAGATCATTACTAAGATTAACATTTCCTCCCAGCAACGAATAAAAAGATGATGTGAAAACAGTGGAAGGAGATTCCCCCTGATCCCCAAGGACTTTTATATCCTCAAAAGAGGATAATTAAGAAACTCTTTGGAGAGTTAACCGAATAATTAGATATGGAACGATTCCAAAAAGAATCCCAATGCCGATTACGATGTAATTTTGCTAAAAATTTGGAATCCTGATTCCTATTCTTAAATATTTTAAATAACAGTTAAAAAACTATTTAGCTATCAGTAGCGTCCACAGGATTTTTTTTTATTGGGGGCAAAAAAATCCGAAAATTTCAAAAATTAAATTTAAAATTAAATATTTAAATTTTTCCAAAAATTAATAACTATTTACAAAAATTATATTTATTGGAAAGAAATAATAATACTTCTATAATCAGAGGATAAATTGATTTTTTTTTCAGAATTACAACTCCAAGAACCATTGTACGTCACTCAGAACGTCAAAACATACAAATATAAATTCAAATGACATCAATATTGATTTTCTTTCTTGACTTATATTAGTGTATACTCGTATATATATATTTTAGGCTGTACCGTAATGACAAATGTTGGGAATTGTGTATCACCAGATGTTTTTTATTTTTCATTTTATTCCTTTAAAAAAGAAAATAATCATCAATTTAGTAATATTTGAAATCTGTAAAATGTCGAGAAAAGAAAGGAAATTTTGATGTTGTTTCTTTAAAATTATCGATTTGAGTCCAGTTACAGGATTTTTATTTTGTTAAGTATTATAGATGAAATATATATTTTGCAACAATATTTTTACAAAGTTTCTTTAATTTGTCTCGTGGTATGTGTACTTTAGTTTCAAACATGCTGCTAATAAATGAATATTATCTTTCAATACCGCGTATTACGCGCATAAATTTTAAAGTTTCTCGTCATTTTTATTATACAAATCTAATTTTTTGATAACAAGTGTCAAATATATTACTATCAAATGCATTTTTATTGTTCATTTATACCAAATAAGACAATTCGTTTTATCAATTTGTAATTTTGGAAAACAAAAACTGTCCATTAAACTCTTCAAAATACAGACTTTTATTTATTATTTCTTAATTTCTGGGGTTGATTTGTTTTTATGGAAGCATATTTTTATGTTTATATTCATTAAGTTTGATATTTTTCATTCTATGCTAGTATTTAAAATCTTCTTACCTGATTCAAATCGATAATTTTAAAGAAAATACATAAAAATGTCAGTTTTTTACATTTCACAGATTTTCAAATCAAAACGCGTACATGATTTTTTTTTGGACGTTTGATGGTTATTTTCTTGTTTAAAGGAATAAAATACAAACTATAAGATATCCAGAGATACCAAATTCTCAACTTTTGTCATTATGCTGCAGTCTAATATATGTAATCAATGACGATACAAAAACAAAAACAAAAAAACAACACCAATTCCAATTTATTAGTTTAAAATTTTCATTAAATGGATTCACAAAAATGTTAATAAAATACATATGATTAGATATTCTAATCATGCCAATGTTTATATATATATAAATGCTGTAAGGATAGAAAGCTCTTCTATATTTAGAATCATCATACGTGCATAAATTTATATACCGGGTGTTCACAAATATGCTATAATTATATTCAATATATTATAAATTAATATGCAACAACATACTCTACAGGGTTGCTGCGATGAATCCGGACAAAATTCTTAATTGTCTTTCTAAAATTGCAGACTAGATATAGATGTCAGCAATAAAACAACAATTATTTGTTTGACATTTTTGTAATATTATTTTATTAAATGTGACTTCCCTCAGTGGCAATCTCTTTCTGGATCATGGCCCTGAAGCTCTTGCAGGCTTTCTCTACATCTGCCACAGAGATCCTTGTCCACTCCTTCTTGATAGTTGCCTTCAAATTGCCCATGTTGTTGTGATGTTTGGAATAGACCTCTTTCCAAATTTCCCTATAAGAAGTTATCCAACGGATTCCAATCGGAAGTGTTGATTCCTGATGAACTCTTGGCTGATTTTGAACATGTGGCAGAAGGCAGAGTCCTGTTGTTACACTTATGTCTCCTTCTTTGGATCAAAAATTGATAGAACTAGAGTATTAATCAACAGCTGCCATTAAGGATCTGCTACTTTCCTAAATTTCGATAAAAAACTGGCTAGCTGATTTTCTAAACCAATAAATGATCTCAACTATGTTTTATTAGTAGGTGTAGGGAATTCACGGTTCCCTGTTAACTTCTTTCCATCACTCACCATATTTGCTAATCTTGTCACTGACGATATTGATATCCTCACACGCAAATTGGAACTTCTCTTGCTTACGGTAATACCACACTCTTGACATTTTAATAAAATATTTGAAACACTCTCCACATACTTCTAAAAACTTTCATCCTCCCCTGGACATCATCGACAACTTTATGAGCGTAACGAATTCCTTCTAAGGCTTGGTCGCACCTACAATTGTATGCATCACCAGTGGATATGAAACCCATGGTGCTCGTATTGAAATAAACAAAATGACACTGCAGGTGCGTCCGCAGGGGGTGGGCTGGCGAGGCTGTAGCCCCTCCAAAATAAAGGTGTTTTTGCTCCTTACTAGATTTTTTTTTGGTGAGGATGAAATTTTTTTATTCAAAGTTAGGGATAAAAATTAAATTTTTGTGAACAGCTATAGATTTTTGAAATTTTTATAAAAAATATTTAATAATTAAAATTTAATGTTTTTTCTTCAAAAATATTTTCTAAAAAATTTAATTTTCCAACTTTTTTTGTCAACAGCTGTAGTTTATTGGTTTTTTTATCTAAAAAAAAATTTTTTTTGTGAATAGCAGTGGTTTCTTTAAATTTTTTTTCTAAATTTTTATATATTTTGATTTTTTTTAATCCAAAAATTAAGCCCCCAAAAATATAATCTCGTGGACGCCCCTACACTAGTTTGGGGTAAATTAACTTTACTAAAAGTTCTTTCAGGTTAACGCTGCTATAAAAAGTTACCCGACCTCTGCTCTAGTTAGTTACGAGCCTCATCAATTTAAAAAAAAAATGTAATGTATGTTAGTGGACATACGGTATATTCATTCTCTTTTCCTAGTACATGCGTATACATATATATAAAAAGTGTAGAAATTGTATTAAATACATTGATCAGAGTCTATACGTAATTGTGTACGACCATAATCATGTTTACTCCCACTTGTTATTGAATAAATCAACTAGGCTCCATAAAGTTGGAGAGAGCCTTGTCTTTCTTTGTATCTAAGATACCATAATTGTTTTTTAAATGAGAAAGACTATACATAAAGTATGTAAATAACAGTATTACACATCATTATTAGGAGGAATTAAGCGCCAACGAATATACAAAATTTGCTTTTATAATATAGAGAATAACTCTAAAACAAGTCCTCAGGGTTATTCTCCATATTTCATGATCCTGATTACACTTTATTCTTACGAGGGTCGCTTGTAAAGTATTTAAAAAGGCCAAGAGATGACAGTACTGGCTCATATCAAAATAATTATTAATTAGTAATATCTCTTGGAAGAACAGACACCACACCAACTTTCAACCAGATCGCTCCATTTCTTTCTGTATGGCATTTGTTTGAATCTTGGAATCGCCTGGAAAGATTATGGCCATTGTCTTTTGGATTCCCAAGGAATAATCCTCATTGACTAAGCTGTAAGGGTACAACTATTACATGTGGATATTAGTCATCGTTATTGGACCTTTTCGAAAACCGAACAAGAAGATAAATACCTCCGATTGTCACACAAAAAAGTCAATTTCCATCACACACTTGTTGTCGCACAAATTAATGGAAACAGGGTTCAAACTCGAGATTCCCATACGCACCTTCAAACTTTTGTCATCCATCACCATATTATGGATTTTATCAATGATTTATGGAGTAGTAACCTTACCAGGACGTTCAGAACATTCAACTTCACTTGTGCCCATATGACCACACTGAAAGTTTTGAAACCACTTATAAACTGTTCTAATGAAAGGTGCAGAGACCCCATAATGTTTATCAAGCTTCTTATTAGTCTCCTTGGGTATTTTGCCTTTCCTAAAGTAATGCATAATCAACACACGTAATTATTTTTCGTCCATTTTTTGAGAAGCACTCCACTTCCTTGATTCAAACGAATGCAAAACAGAAAGCAATAGACTGACCTGGCTGAAGATTAGTGTGTGTTCTTCTGAGAGATATTACTAAGTAAACATAACTTTTATACGCGGCAGTAGTGCCATATCTTGGAATTTGCATGGACTTTTCAAGCGACTCTCGTACACCAATTGAAGTCTCTTCATTTTATTGATATCTCAACTACTATCACAAATTTGAATGCAAAGCCTATAATTAACTCAAATAATCTAAAATATTAAGTTTTTTTATATTTTGTGAAGTAAAAATATTTATCCTTTTCCGGATTTTTGTTGAGATTTTAGTTTATGTTAACGTAGTATTTATAGTAGGAAATTTAGAAAAATATACTCAATCTAATATTCCATATATATGCTAAAGTGTGGACAAATTATACTAATTTTTATTTTCAAATAATAGAATGATAAATTTTTATTTAAAAAGCCATATCGGCACCAGTATTTGTCTCTTAAATCCATTAAAGGTTCTAATCTATATTTCAAAGTAAGCTACATCTCCTCCAGCCTAACCCCTGCGGACGCTCCTGCATTGCATATTCAAATATACAACTTCTTTGAACCTATTACTAAAGCTATATATGTATAATATATATATATATACCTTTTTAACTTAAATAAACGACTTATAAACCTATTTCAAGTGTATTTATTTACAATATTTTAATATAATAAAAAAAAAAAAATATAGTCTGCTGGTGAATTATAAAATATCTACATAAATAATTTATCTTCTAGCTCTTTATTTGACATTAACTGGAGCTGCTTCTCAAAATTGTCGTCTCTCAGCCTCTGTCTAGTCCTCCTCAGGATCTGTTTGGTTTTGAGAACAACTGATCGCTGCTGACACTACTGGGAAGCATGTCATTGTATCTTTGAAATATCTTTTTGATCCTTCGGTAGGCCTAGATCATTTCCAGACCTTCAAAGTCATCAGCCAGGTATCTTACCATTTCCTACTTGGCTGTATCCATCTTTTTGGGACTTTGATGAAGAAATTTCTCTCTTTCTGCAGATCCTGAGACATTGGCTGGATGGCTGATCTTCAAATATGATGGTCTCATCAAGAAGGAACTATTTTGCTTTTTCTTGAGTCACCTCAGTAACGAGGCTAATTTGAATTGAGGGAGATAAGCTGATATGTAATTTTGAACAAATTGATCGGATTGCAATTTTATTTTGCTATTTCTGTTGCGACATAGTGATATAAAGATCAGGACCGATTGCAATACTGAGATCAAAGATATAATATCGCAATTGATCCTCGATCAGAAAAAACTTCGATCAACATGTCTGGTTATTTTTGGGAAGAATGTGAATTTAGAGTAGGAAATTAACACACAAAGAAATACTTAATCAAAGGTTCAATTTTTATAGGTTTTTAAAAGATGCTTTGACAAACAGGACTGATTTTAATTTTTAAAATTGTTAAAGATTTATTAAAAACCCAAAATGGGGCTCTCAAATTTTAATTAGTTCAGAAAAAAGAATTTCAGATTCCTAATACGCAAAAAAATATGTAAAAGACAAACTTTGGTTATGTTTTGAAAAGTTTATACAATTTTTAGTCTTATTTAAATTTTAATCAATTATAGCCCTCGAAATAGAGACATATAATTAAAGTGATAGAAAATATTACCTAAACGTTTATGAGATTGTTTTTATTAGACAATTTGAATAGTAAGACCCCCTAACTAAAAATTAAAAGCTTTTTATCACTTATTTGTTGTTACAATTATCTATTATTTTTTCGTCAAATTGTAAAAATAAGTTATTGCCTTTTATGAATTGTAAGTTATAACTGCTGAATTTGGAATGTGTCTTTAATAAAGAACTGTCTTTTTTGACAAATTTAATTCGACAATTTTCGACTAACTGGAACTTTTAAATCCCGTTATGTTATTGGAATTGGAATGTGTTTCTGAACAGAAGAATGTAGAAAAATCAAACTTGTTCAATTTTATGTATCCTTTCAATTATGTATGATTAAATTTTAAATTATGAAAACGGATCTAGAAAAGGTCGTATTTGGAAAATTTGCCGCAGGATTACTCACTCTGGGATAATTTGCCGTAGGCAAAACTTACTTATGCAATGAATAATTAGTTCAAACTGGCGGCAAAATTGGTAACAATAGTAAATAACTAGCGATAACACGCTATCTTTAATGTAGGCAGTGAAAAAATAAAAGATTTGATTTATTTTTAGTTTATTTACGTTAATATTCTAAACTAAAACGATCTACTATAAAAATATAATAGGAAAATTTCTATGGTAAAACCTCCTTGTATACAACATTTTTTGTTGTTTTCTGTCCATTTGATGTAAATATGATCAAACCTGCACTCCCCTTTGACACTCTTAAAGATGCAATTTAAAAAAACCATCAAAAACCCATGGCTATTCACAAAAAATAAATTTGTTGAAAAAAAAAAAAAAATTCAAAATCAAAATCCACAGCCAGTCACAAAAAAAATTAGTTTGTAGCAGAAAAATTCCGAAATGCACGACTGTTCACAAAAATAAAATTTATTTGAAAAAATTTTCATATATTACTTTTTTTTCCATAATCTCCAGTTGTTCACAAAAAAAATTTAAGAAATTAAATTTCTAATAAAAATTTTTGTGGAAAACAATTAGAAAAGTCAAATTCAATTTTAGCTAGATGCAAAATGATTTTTTTAGCACTCTGAAAAAAAAAAAAGCCAAAATTACTTTTTCACTCATGAATACGTATTATTCGAATATTTTTTCTTAGTAACAAGAAGAAACTTGCAAACGTCGTAATCATTAAAGCCTTGTAATGCTTAAAGCAATAGTTATATAACATTTTAAGTTTATAAAGTCTAGTTTTAAGGTCATAAAAAGGTCATTTTTTTCAAAAAATTTATTTCAGCATGTGTATTAGAGTGTCCAATTTTTAGGATATCATGCTCATTTGATCTTTTGTTGTATTTAAACGAAAAATTATGTTTCTAAAGTTTCAAACTTCAAAGGGCGTTTTTTTACTTATATGAAAAATGACTTTTTTTTAATGATGTTCTCTATTTGTAAAGGGATTCATAAATCTCAATTTTAAAGTTGTGTTGTTGAACTTCGGAAGTTTGAACTTTAAAGTTATGTTGTTGAATTTCAAATACTTCATTAAAGTTCCTTTTCTCAATCGATACATAAGAATGCAATCTTTTTTTTCTTCTTTTCGAAGAAACACATTGCAGCCCAACGAAATACTTAGGATACTCAAATGATAAAACTCTCTAGGTACTTTTCTCCGATTAGCAACATCCACAAATGTTTTATACAAAAAATTAGTAATTAAAATGGAGTAAATTTATCTTGATTTGAAAACAATAAATATCATAGATATTTCCCACCCAGCCAGCCAGTCTTTCAATTAATTCAAGCATAATTATATAAGTACTTGCTCTTCTCAAACTAACCAAATGATTCCATCGACAGAGAACATATGTCTTTGGATTTGAAGGTTTCGATATGATCAAAAATTGATCTATAATGAATTGACAACTTTTGTTAAGTATTATTATCTTTCTCCTGTATATTGAAAGATGAATACAAATCTACTGGAACCTATAAATCATTCTGAATCATGCCCCAAGTTTTATATTTTACGAAATTGTTAATATTGAGCGATTTACTTCCAATGGAAAATATGGTTTCTTTTAAAAGATAAGTATGGAGTAAATATGTCAGAATTAATTTGATTGGTCTATTAAATGCGGGGGTTGAGCCTATTCTACATGTACATTGTACATCTTCACTCATAATTAATTTAGTAGAAATTTGGAGAATGAATTTATATCAATCCCAAAATATACATTACGAATATTAAAAATACTCTTTATGATATTTGAAAGGAAGTTTGATACCCTTCAGCATATTGAATTATTTTTCTATGGTATTAATTTTTTATTTGTTCTCTTACGTCATAAACAGTTTCCTTTATCCGTTGTCAAACTATTTGTACATTTGTTTTTTTAACACTCCAATTAACAGTAATTTATATTACATTAGCCACTATTAATAAAATTTAGGAGTGAGCTCTGATACTTATTTGATTCGATTTGTAGGTCAGTAATGTGGTTTTGATTGTTTGAGTATCTGAAATATTTTCTTGGGCTACAATTTGTTTTTTTCAATATGAAAAATAAGGATTTTATTTTTATATATCCCTTCAGAAAATGAAAATTAATGAAACTTCTAAAATTTAGTGGCATGACTCTAAAATTGAAACTTCTGAAGCTCTTTACAAATGAAGGATGTCGTTAAAAATGTCATTTTTAAGTAGCTATAAAGGTCAAAAAACGTCCTTTGAATACTAAAACTAGATAATACTAGAGAAGATCTAATTAACGGATCACTTTAAAAATTGGCAACCCTTGTACATACGTTAAAATAGAAATTTAGAAGAAGTTGACCTTTTTATAACCTTTGACCTTTTTATGACCTTAAAAACTGTTCTTTATAAACTTAAAAAGGAATGAACTATTTTTTTAAGCTTAAAAAGACGAGAGAGCACGACATTTACGAGTTTCTTCATAATAAAGATTAGAAAAATACGCATTCATAGGTCAACAGTATTATTTTTTTCGGGGGGGTAGACGGAAATAATTATTATTTTTTTCCAAAGTGCGTAAAATATCATTAAATTTTATATTTGATATTGAATTTTTGAAATTTTTTGCTAAAAATTTAATTTTTGGTCACCAGCTGTAGATTTTTGAAATTTTTCTCCAAAAAATTAATATTTGAAATTTAAAAATATAAGTGAATATTTAATTTTTTTTTCTTCGCTTTATTCGAAAAAATTTAATGCTTAAACTTAATTTTTCAATATTTTTCAAGAAATTTTATTTTTTGGGAGTAACTATGGATTTATAATGTTTATTTAAAAAGTTTAATAATTATACTTGATATTTGAAATTGAGTTTTTGAAATTTTTGGATAAAAATTTAATTTTTTGTCCATAGATGTAGATTTTTGAAATTTTTCTCCAAAAAATTAATATTTGAAATTTAACAAATATAAACTTATATATGTATTATTTTTCTTTTCTTTATGGTAAAAAATTTAATTCTTGAAATTTTTTGTCAAAAATTTTGATATTTTAAATTTAATTTTACAAATTTTTTTTGTTTTTTTCCAAAAATTAAATTTTTAGTGAGAAAGTGTAATACTTAAATTTTATATGTGAAATTTAATTTTGGATATTATTGCCAAAAAATTTAATTTTTGTCAACAACTGACAATTATAAAATTTATCTCCAAAGAACTAATATTTGAAATTAAAAAAAATAATAGGAATATTTTTAAAAAAAATTTAATTTTTTAAATTTTTTTAAAATAATTTAATTTTTTCAAATTTTTATTATTTATTATATATGAATAGTTTTTGCTTTTAATTTTAACATGAAGAAACAAAGTATAAATAAAATTTTAGCTCTAGTAATTAACTATTTTTTTATTAAATATCCTTTCTGTTATTGGAATAACTTTTTCTCTTTAGCTGCAATCAAAATTCGAAAAGTTTAATAAAACACCGTCCTAAGATACAATTTTCCTTCACACAAAAATATAGAACATTAACATAATTATACACTTACTTTTAGACCTATTAAGTATTCATATTAGAATACCATGGTGAAGTAACCTAAATACATTCATGACAAAAAAGGCTTTAATAAGTACTGATTGATACTAAATGCATTGAGTGGACTATTAATTGTTACTTTTATTGTATCTCGCAAACCTTTCCATCGAAAAGAGAAAAAATGCTTAATATTGACAACAAATAACATCAAGTTCTTGGGCTTTATACAAGTGTAGTGGCTCTAGCGACTCCTATTCTTGAACTGCTATTAATGTAACCGAAAAAGTCGAAACAAGACCAGAACCAATACTGCAATATATTGTTAATCGGTCTCGGTTCTTGTTTTTATTTTTGTATACAGTATTTTTGAATATTTATAGCCATTTAAAATTCCATCTACATAAGGCAGCCTTCCCTCAAAAAAGAATTAGAAAAAAGGATGGAAATCATTTGTAGTTAGCCAAATAAGTCGACCATACTTACTGCTATTTTTCTTTTAAGTATTTCAAGACTATTATTATAATATTATTTTTTCACAATTTTTAAAATGAATTCAGAATGATACATATTCATAATGATTAAAATCATACATAGAGTATTTCTAGGCAATATTCCATTATAATATTCCCTAGAAATAGTTTATTAAAAGCGTAGAAACAATCCTTAATTCTCCATCTTCCTGTGGCTGGTTAATTTATGATTTTTACAAAAAACAACAAACGAAAAAAAACTATATTCTTCGGTGTATGGACAGTATTCAAGGAAATACTCTGTTTTTTTTCTTTAAAAATATAAATTTTCAAAACTTTAGGGCTTCTGATCTACCTTTAAATTATTTTCTAGACTGTTCAAACTTTTCTTAAATGTTTTTGTACTATTAAAAACCAATTTTAACGTAAGCCATTTACTTTTAAAAAAAAATTATAATAATTTTATTGCCACCTTAGTGTGTGTATAACAGCTGTTGATATTTGTTTGTTATTTATTGGTTTCTTTTGAATATTAATACAGTTCACGTGTTTTTCAGTTATTTGTTAAATATTTTAATTAAATATAAATGCTGGTATGTTAGAATGAATTTTGTTTATTTTTATTAGTAGGCGCTTTAAAGATTAAAGGTACTCATCAATAATCCAAACAGATTAATTAGTTTTTCTAAAACTATTATTATTATTATTGAGAAGAGAACACGTCATATGAATTGATATAAGTATTGAGTAGTCACGTGTGAACGTTTACATGAAAAAAAAGAGAGTAATACTGAGTATTTCTTCGGAAGTTATCTTATATATTATTACATCAAAATTGGTATTTTAGCCGACCCCTAATTACTCCAGGCAATTAACATAAATAAAAATTATAAAGTCCTTGGAAATTACATATTTTTACATTAAAAAAATATACTTGAAACTTAGTGCCCCGGAATAGAACTATATTAGGTGCGTAATTGAAAACCAAGACGTTTTAATCTGTAATTTTAACACGTTTAATTTCAAAAACTAGAGGATAACATAAAGAAGGAATTTTCTTTTCTTTAGCAGTTGTTTTTATTATTTAATCCCTGAGTAGTGAACATCCTTTCCTTAATAGATTCAATTAATTTCACAAACTGATTGAAGATTTGTGTGTGATCATAAAAGACGGAGCCCTGAAAATTAGTTGTGGAGTTATAATTGTATGCCCTTTTTGGACTTATAGTAGAATTGGGGATCGACATCGGAGTAATCCTATCAAATATCCTTGTTTATTTCCTTCCTCCTTATAACAGCTGATTGTAGCTGATCTAATGAGACGTCATGAACATTATTCTTTCTCCCTCCAAAACATTCTTCAAATTGTCAGGATTACCATGTTGATTTTCGACTTTTTTTTTTTTTAACATGCCCATTATAAACTGGATCTTCATCCTTATTTATCTGTTATAATATCTAATAATTCTAGCACGACCTACACAGGTAAAAATGATATAATTATTGTTTGAGAAACAAAAATGTTACTTAAACGTGTCTTCTCAAGTTAGACTCTTCCAAAAGCAGGCGAGGTAAAACTTTATCATATGCAATAAGTGCCCATCAACACAAAAGCAAGATGGAATGATTTTTCTCCAAATTGAGTGTAGATTGTTTTTTTTATTCTTCTGAAAATAAATTAATCGTGTTCACCATTTAGGGATCAATCCAATTCCAAATTGGTTGTCACAATAAAAGAAAGAACCATTGATAGATTTTAACTTAAATGGGGAACATAATTAGCTGAAATAATGGTAAAATTATTGGGTATCTTAAAGCATCTGATACAAAGCCCAAATATATCCTTTTCTATTTTGAACTGGTATTTTGTAGAACGACATTTTCTTATTAGAAATTTTTCAATTTTCTGTAAGGATCAGTTTTATTGGCATGCAAGCGTAGGGCCTACTGCGACCGTTAGAAATACTCTATTTTTAAATAAATAAATTCAGGATTTTGCACTCGGTTTTATTTCATAACATCTCGCACAAAAATGCACTAAAATGATTTTTTTATATTATATTATACAGTCCTAATGTAAGTTTTGTGTCTATAGCTATTTCGTGTCCAAGAAATAGCGGGTTTTGAAAGTGCCCTGGGTCTCCCTTACTACTAAAATGGGGTTGAAAAGATTTTTGAAAGAGTATAATTCTGAAGACTTCTACTAATTGCCTACTTAGCGTAATTGCTAATGTAAAATTAGACTAATATCTGTTCACACTTACGATTAGAGTTCTTTCAGATATAAAAAATGTTGCAATTTTACACATATTTGTTGAATAATAATAGATCAAGTAAAAATAAATCCATTATTTTTCCGATAGATCGCTTTAGTAATCTGGATCTCGCGTTATATAATTTTTATTGGGTTAAGCTAAATGGAATTAAAGAGATAAGATTTTGTTTTAAAAGTCATTATACATAATTTTATAATTGTTTGACTCAGTATTGTTTAATTGAGTATCAAAGATGTACGCACGCAAAGAGAAAATCCGCTATATTTTACAGTTTTTCTTTGATAAAGCCGAAAACGCAAGCCAGGTGGCTAAAAATGTAAATGATGTTTATGTTTTGTATACTGTAATAACCAATCATGTGCAATTTTGATTTCGTCAATTCCGTTCTGTAATTTTGATGTCAAAGATGCATCACACTCCAGAAGACCAATTATTTAAACCATCTATGAAATTATGGAAATAGTCGAAGCCAACCGTCAAGTAAGCACTATTTCAATTGCCCAAGAGCTAAAATTTGCACAAATAAATCGTAGATATCTATTTAAATAAGGCTGGATTCAAAATGAATCCCGATATACGGGTTCCACACGAGTTAAATCAAAAAACCTCATGGACCGAATTTCAATCTGTGAATCCTACTTAATCGTAACAAAATCGATCCATTTCTGAAGTGGATGGTTACTGGTAATGAAAAGTGGGTCACTTACGACACAAGGGATCCAGGGAAAAAGTTCGTTCCAATGGCAATGGTATGGTGCAAGCAGTGGCCAAGCCAGGATTTATATCCAGGCAGATTTTACTGGGTCTTTGGCGGGATTGACAGGGGAATCATCTACTATGAGGTGCTCTCCTATGGCCAAACTCTTAATTGGGAGTTGTACTGAACATAATTGGACCGTATGAAGAAAGCCATCGCCCAAAAGTGGGCATCTTTGCCCAATAGGAGAAGAGTTGTTTTCCACCAGGACAACGCCAGGCCACACATATCGACAAGCCGGAAGCTTGGTTGGAAGGTTCTTATGCATCCACTTTTATGGCGAATGATTCCGTTGGCGGAAAATTTGCCTCAAAAGAAGTTTGTGAAAATTGAATCTCCCAGTATTTTAGGGACAAGGGGTTCAAAGAAAGAGGCATTATGAAATTACTTTTGAAATGGCTACAAGTTGTAGAACAAAACGGTGTTTATTTTACTTAAATTGGATAATTCTTACCAAATAAAAAAATGAAATTAAAGAAATATATTGGATTTATTTTTCCCATACCTTAAAATGAGGTATATGGGCATGTTGGATGTGTGCATAAAAAAAAATGTACGGATAAAGATGCACCCATTGAAAAAAAAATCAGTAACCTCCATAAAAATAAGTATATTATTTTCAAATTTTGTTTTAACTTCAAATATGTGCGTTTATCATATGGGATGACCAATAAATCTCAGGACTGTTAATTCAACTTAATATTTTAATAGTTCTTTAGGCAGATGAATATTTTTGTATTCTTTTTTTTGCTTTTTTTTTTTTTTGCATATAACTCACCCAACCTCCATCTTTGTTTATTGGGAAACAATTTTTTTCTTGAGCATCCAACGACAAGATCATGAATCCCCCTAATGACCAAGATGGCTCATGAGGCTGGCGTGTCTCAAGAAACCATGCTTAGGGTGTTGAAGGAGAACCTAAACTGTACCGTCCACAGCTTCTTAGCTGGGCACAATGATCAAGAGGTTGATCTGGGGGATGGAGCTTATTAAATCTCAATTCTTGTACGCACGTTTCAATCACTTGGACTGACGACAAGATCTTCACAGTAAAGATCGCTTACATCAGCCACAACAACTGGATGCTGTCTCAGAGCATCGAGGACATTCCTCTGAGCGAGTGCAGTGTGTTTAGGGCTAAAGCATCGCTTTGGTAATGGTTTTCTTGTAAGACGAACAATCCCTTAATCTTCTTTCCTGAGTGTGTGAAGGTCAATCAACGTGTCTATCTGGACATGTTAGAGTATCAAGTACTCTCCTGGATCCAGGAACACTGGGAAGGGTGTTACTGCTTCCAGCAGAATGGAGCACCTTCATATGCTGCAAAGCCTGTGCAAGAGTGGTTCCAAACCACTTTTCGGGCACTTTAGGCGGAGAAAATTAACCCCCCTTCCTCCCCAGATCTCAACATATTGGACTTCTCCATATGGTCCATTCTGAAGAGGGAGGTCAGTTTGACTTACTACAGCAGCGTTGACGACTTGAAGGCCACAATAGTGTACGCATGGGACAATTTGTTGGAGGAGACCATCTGTACAGCGTGTAAAGCAGTTCCAAAGCGTCTAAGAGCTGTAGTGGCTCACATGTGTATGAAGTGGAACTCATTTAAAGAAAATTTTACGCTGATTGCAATAATTGTGTAAGAAGATTTTGCAAGATATAAATATTATTGTGATTTCTAGGGTGTGTAGGTTGCCCTATGACTTATGGCTCATTCTGTATATGCAATAATCCAATCTTGGGAAAATGCAATTTAATCGTTGTTTAACTACAAAATTGTATAGTTTTTTTTAAAGGAATAACACCTCTGTTTTTCAATTATTTTTTTATTCTTTTCCAAAGCTGCCTCTAATATATAAAAATAGTAAAAAAAAAACCTCAAAAAATAAATTAATAAATTCTGAAACCCATATTTGGCAAGAAATAATGAACTACAGATTCGTGATTATCACGTCATTTTCTGTCTATGTGTGAATATTGACCTTATAATATAATTTAAATTGTAATTTTTTGTTGACATATTTATTAGGCAACTTTTTTTCAAATTTCGATTACAGGTAGTGCGGAAAAGTTGTAATTTGGTATAAAAATTAGCTATGCAAAACTGTATTGTTTCTTGAGGTCATCTTTAGATCGCAAAATATCGTAAATATAGATATGAAAAAAAACCAAAACATTTTAGCTATTTTGCATTATATGTTTTGATACACACTTTCTTAACCAATAGTAAGTATTTCATTTTTGTATAAAATTCACCTATGGAACAAAAAAAGAAAAAAAACGTTAGGAAAATTTGATGATCTGCGTATAGCGCGCATCATTATTTACATTTTCAGAGAGGAAGGATGACAATTTTCTTATGTTTTTCTCTTTTTGCTCCATATGGCAGCTTTAGAAAAAAACTTCATAAATATTGTTTATAGGTTAGAATACTGCCTATCATAATTTATAAATAGAAAATAATGATTAATGCGTTAGATTAATCTTTATTGAGTAAATAAAGAACTTTTATCTCCTTTCAAACTTATAACGAGATGTGTTACCTAAAGATGACATTGTATGTGAATGAAATTTGCATATATTGTTTTCTTAACATACCACAATTTTTTGAACAAGGCTTAATTCGATAAAAGTTGAAAAACACACCGGCCTAAAGTGTAATAAATTTTAACATGGAATCTTGGATTCAATACTAAAATTGAATGTTTATAATAATGTGAATTGCTTTGATGGTAAGTGGAGCATATATTTTCTTTTTTATGTATATATTGATAAACTATAGAAAGGAAAGACTTTCTCTTCATCTCTCCTCCTTTAGAAATCCACATTCGAATTTATTTATTTTTTCAATTTCATTAACAAAAAATGATATTAATTTAAGAGAAAGTGAGGAATTGGGTGTCAAACCATTGATTTTATTCCTTTTTTTGTTACACAAAAATAATTTCCTCCAGTTATACAGTTTTTCATACTCATCACATGACTTTATCATATTTTAGAATCAATCAACTCTCAAAGCTTATAGTTAATTTGATATCTTTGTGTGAATAGTTAAAAAATGAAGTATGAAGGTAGTTTCATTTGTGTACAAAAATTACAGACTATCCTTTTTCTTCTGAAATGTTCCAATACCTATCGAGGACCATTGTAATAATTTTTGGTTTTTTGCTCAACTGCCTAGAGCTGGCGAGACTCAGAAACGCCGAAACAAACCTTTTCTCCACTCTACAGGGCGTGTGGACAAAATCTGCCGCATTTTAGAGACAACATTACTCCATCAGCTGATGTCTGATCCGTCTGTTTTTAATGTTAAAATTTATTCCTGGGTCATAGGCTTCAGTTATTGTTTACTATTTGTAGCGATAGTTTTAAGTGCCCAAGAAAAGTCATTATGTTGAATGAGAGAGATCGTAGGTGCGCTGCTATTTAGATTATGCTTAGTGATCACATGAAATTAAGCAATACTGACATCTCTGGCCGTCTGTCAATGCCAGTTAGAACAGTCAGAAGTCTCAGGAAGCAGCTTGAGGAGTCATCGGATCCGATGGACGTTGTTAACAGGAAGAAGAAGGAGGCGATTGTCCGGGACGTCGCCTTCATCAACAAGGTCAGGGACATCATCGACGAGGACCCCATGGTTCCATGAGAGCCATGGCGAGGGATCTAGGCGTAGCCAAGTGGACCGTGAGGGGTTGTGTGAAGGAGTACTTAAGGTGCAAGTCCTACAGGCGTCAGACAGCCCAACTTCTGACTGAAAAGACTCAAGGGTTGCGGCTGCTCAAAAGCTTCAGGCTGCTGAACATCTTGAAGAACTCAAAGTCGCCGAACATGCTCTGGTTCTTCTATGATGAGAAGAATTTTGTTTAGGATCATATCCACAACTCCCAAAACCATTGCTGGATTGGTGTGAACAACAGAGACGTCCCCAGGATAATGAAGACCAAGTTTCAGGCTACTGTCATGGTCTTTGGGGTCGTGTCAAGTGAGGGTAATGTCATACCGCCCCACATCTTCGAGACAGGCAAGTCTGTTGTCAGCGAAAGGCCGTGGATGTGGCAGCAGGACTCGGCTCCGGCCCACAAAGCTAAGCGGACGCAAGAATGGCTGGAAAGCAATACTTTTGCGTTCGTATCCTTCTCCTCTTGGCCTCCCTCATCACCGGATTTGAACCCGTTGGACTACTTTGTTTGGTCCTACGTGGAGAACATGACCAACCACTCCTCCCATAACACCAAGCAGTCTCTTATCACCTGCATCAAGGAGAAATTCAGTGAGATAGAAGCAGCGCAGATCCAAAATCCCTGTTCTCGGTTTCGTAGCCGCATTGAGCGGGGGTTGGTCGCAGACGGCGACTGCATTGAATAGATAGCTGCTCTATATCTGAATAAAGATATTTTATTTTATCAATAAATATTATAAAATAACCTTGTAGTTGTTGTTTTTTTGAAGCGGCAGATTTTGGCCACGCACCCTGTATTTTCTTTATCTAATATTTCTTTCCCACCCTTCTTGCAAATGACATAGTTCAAATGTCCCCTTTTATGGACATTTTATTGTTTCTTGCATACCCGTATCCTTAGTTATCTTAATGATCGTAATGGAAGGATTTTATACTATCAATTTTTCATGTGATTGATACAGTGTTGATCTTATCTAGTCGTATACGTTTTACTATTTTCAATCCGGAATGCCATTAGTGCAAAATTCCGGAGAAGGACAACAAGACATCTTATCACTGAAAAGAGCTAGCTGAGACGGTTGGAAAGAAGATTCTAAATTTTATACAAGCCAATACAAATTCGAGCAAAGTCTTCTCTTTTCTGATGAAAAAATTACACCGTTGATGCCACTGTGAATAAACAAAACAGCCGCAACATCACAACCGAACATCCACACAATGTCTCAGCTTCAGTGATGCATGTCTTTAGAACAAAAAGTACAGCCGACGCCATGGTCTCGGGCGTTGTGGAGTCTGCTCTACCATTTTTGTGAAGAGGAAGGAGCAGATCAATGCAGATACCTACATCGAAATTCTGCATAAGAAAGTGCTAACTTGGACCAGTGAAAAGTTCTGTTACAACTTGGCTCCGTGGCATCGCGACGCTAAGACCGAGGCCTTACTCAGACATAACTTTCCCGACATATGGGAACTCAAAATAGGGATACTGTCCTCTCCAGGCCCCAACCCCTTAAACTACTCTAAGGTTAATAGAAATACAATGTTAGGCTATTATGTAATCGGTCTCGCTATAATTTTCTATCTAATATATTGTACCGACTGCTGGGGAAGACAGGCAGATTTTGACAAAACACACAACCACTCTTAGTCTATGGTTTCACTATTTCTAGAATTTTCAATTTAATATATCGTATGTACGTGTACCGACTCCTGGGAAGAAAAACAGATTTTGACAAAAACACAACCACTCATCTACTATGACTTCAATATTACCAGCGCGGTGGAAGTCAAACGATAGCCGTAAACACGTTATGGTATAACCTTGTATTTCTATTAACCTAGGAATACTCTATCTAGGTGCATCCGGAGGAGATGGTGTGTGCTACTCCTCACAGGAGTGTCCAGTCTCTAGAGGACTCCATCAAGAAGATGTGAACCAAAATTGAGTCCGAGTACTTAGTTAAGGTCTGCAAGGAATTTAGACTTCGAATGGAGGCATTTATTAGAGACGAGGACTCATATATTGAATAAAAGTTGTGCCCAGCACTATTTTCTAATGATTTTGTAGAATTAATGTCCTCACAAAACCTCTCGTTTAAATTTTACACTTGAAAAATTAAAAATTAAAACATCGTAGAAGATCAACACTGTACTTGTGGGTAGGGATTTGTGTTGAAACTCGGTCCAAGACCTAATTTTGTTTCCGGCTGGCCTTAATCAATAGACCTATCACTTGGTTGGATATGATTTATATAACACATTACTGTGTCGATGTTTACAATTTTGAAAAACACTGAACTTTGTCAACAATTAATCTATAAAATCGATTTAAACCGAATTTAAAATGAGACCGATACATATTTTTAAAAGACCAATTCAGATCGATTTTTTCTTTGAGTCCGGTCCAGACCGAACATCTTCAAAGAACCGAATTAGATGGGTACACAAAAATATTAACGGTCTCAGACTGTTCTTGGATTGATAGCAGTCATACGCTGTGCCTCCTCCAAATTAAGGGATTTTTACTTTTAATAGAAAATGTATTATTTGATTATTTTTTGAAATTTTGTTCCAAAAAATTTATTTTTTTGTAAACTGTGAATTTAAAAAAAAATCCATAAAATTTGATTTTTGCAAATATCTCTGTACTTATGAAATTTTTTCCCCAAAAATTTAATTTTTGAGATTTTATTCCATGAAATTTAATGATTTTGATATGAAAAAGTTTGATACTCAAAATGATCATTTAGAACCCCTGTGTTGTAATTACATTTTTAAATATTTGTAAAACTGTTGATTCTTCTAATTTTCATCATGTGTTGGATTAGTCTGAGAAACTAAAAATATTGAAGTACTATCAGTCTGGTCCTGATTAATATTGTGAACCCTGGTTCAAAGGCTGTGCCTGATTCTCGTTCAGTGGTTCTATCGGTTCTGGTATTGGCCTCTGATCAACCTAATGGTCTCGGTTCCAGTCTCAGTTATTTTTATACAGGCTCAGTTTGGAACGGGAAGTTAAACCAAGGAACGTTGCTAGAAAATTCGACCCCAGGAAATGATATTCAATACAAAAGTGACTGCAGCTACCTTATAGGCAGAGTACGTAGTGCCTCAAGTACTAGCAGGCTATCCAAAAACAAAAATTACTTAAGACAATGGGGTTCAATGTGTGGCCGTGAGGAAAGAATAGGGGATGAGGGTACAGGAAGATGGATAATTGATGATTGCTTATAGTCTGCATATACATAGTAAACATGTTTTGTATAAAAGGGGCCTTAGCTAAATATGTATTATTGTAAAGTTTGGGAAACCTTGGCTTTAGAACTATTATCGAAAGTCGAACAAAATACAGTGTATGTTACCGGCAAAATGCACATTAGAGCGGACAATGTGCAAAATACCATACATTAACAAGGCTGACGTCACATGAACAGACTGTATAGGTGCATGTGTAATGGGGATTATTCTTTATCTTTTAGGGAGGAAGAGAAGTCCGTGAGTCTCTTGGATACACAGAGCCTACAGGATTTAATTTCTCTTCAATATCCCCCAGATATTTTTGCAGATTATATCGGTAATTAGAAATAAATTTACAAAAATTATATCTTAAGGAAAAAAATTACAAAAATGCAACTTCAAATGTTTAATTTTTGGAGCAAAAAAATTCAAAAATCGACAGCTGTAAAGGAAAAATTTAGATTTTTCTCTTAAAAAATTTCAAATATTAAATTTTTGAAAAAATACTTCAAAATTCCATAACTATTCAGAGATTATTACATTTGTGGAATTTTTTTGAAGCATAAAATTTTTTGGAAAATTAAAATTTAGGGGTTGGGGCTACAAACCCTCAAGCCCACCCCTGCAGACATCCCTCGCCATATATATTTTTAAATTTGTCCTTTCCCTTTTGACAGTCGAGGTTGACAGCGGATACAAATGTTAATCGTGTTTCTAGTAGGAATTGTGAATTTTTAATGTAAAAAATACAAACAATCAAATGTTATTATTTATAGCCCTTGTGTAAGCTGATACGTTTGCTCAGTCTAGCGTACATCTTCTTGCCTCTATGTATTTTTTTCTCTATGGTTTAGTTTAAAAAAATATTAATGGACTCAGACCGATCCAAACCCCAAAACTCAACTACCTATGTAAGTCATAGACGTACCGGAAGTGATGTCAGAGAACCCACGTTACACCTGATTTCCCTGGCGTCGGTCTCATTTTCAAAAGAGAAGAAAGAAAAAAAAAGAGAAGGAGAGAGACTTGCATTGAAGATCGTCTCACAGCAGTTACAATTTGAAACATTGAACACCGAAGCACTTTCTTTATTGAGGCTAATTAGATGGAAGAGATAATATTTGAATTTGCGAAACTCAATGGGCGCTTGCAAGGATTTGCTTCTTGATAATTCTTGATATCGGTTGGTTGCATAATTTAGTTTTTCATGCAAAATGTGTAGAAGATAATCACATTTTTGTTTTTATCAACAATGAAACTGATTCAATTTTAAGTGAGTTATTCTTTTTGTAATTTGAAAACATCATCTCACTTATATATACTGGGTGATAAAAAAATTGTTTTTTTTGTCACTCGGTATATGTATTCCCGGGATTCAATGGTTGTCGAGCTTACAATAGGCTGTGACGTTCCTAATACCAGAGATACAGTATGTCTAACATTGTAAGTGTACTGACATCCCTGCCTTATACAATTACAAAACTAATCAAAGTACCCAAGTGCACACTTTGTGCCCTTTCAACGAAGATGTCTCATAACGTAATTCAATTCCTAGGATATACATAGTTATATAAGATCAATTGAATAAATGAGAGACTCTCATCTTATATACATTTACGGGAGTAAATTATCTACAAATGTATGTCGGTATGAAGATCTCATATATATTAGTGTTTATAATAGATGTGCTTTAAAAGTATGTATTAGCTATCTCATAAAAAAGAAAAGAGAAGATGCAAATCCGTTTTGAGGCTGGGATTAGATTTAGGTACATAACTTGTATATTCACTAGTCATTTGTATATGTTAAACTTTGTATTTAGCTATTAGTTTGATGATTGTTTTGAGTTTTTAGGTCTTTTAGAAGGAAATGAATTTTTAACCATCATGCCAAATGATGTTTTCTATACAAACACAAATTTTCTTTTTCAGTTTATTTTTATTTTTGTACATGTAAATATTTATAAATATAGAGTCCCTGTGGTTGAGAAAAAAAATTAAAAACCTACAGTAAGTAGAACGGAATTTAGCACATTGTTAGATAATATTTCATTTAGCTAGAGGGTTCTTAATAAAGGAGCTCGTGAAATAATAAAAATAACCACAGTTCTGAATGGGGATAATTCACGGACGCCGCATTTTTCAGGGCGATCCAGATAAATTTGAAAAATCTTTAAAGGCTTACAACAAACAAACTACATTGGGTAAAACCATATTTTTTTTATTAATTGAAGGCAACATTGAATGACATTCAATCATTTATAATGATAATTGCTTTTTTATAATTCCGGGCAAACGGCGCCAGAAACTTTGGCGGGCCCGGGTAACATTGTGCAGATCCAGCATTACGGTTGTACTGGTTCTCGTTTTCACTTTTAATTTACATTCCCTGGATAGGGGGAGTGGTCCAAGGAAGAAATTCCACCTTCCAAGAAGACAGTGCACCGGACCACAAGGGCAAAAAAGTGCAGGATGTCTTGGTCACGAAATGTTCTCACTTTTGGGGCCCAGATTTTCCACTGATAACAACCTGGACCTGAACCCAAACGATTTCTATCTCTGGGGTGGGTCGAGCATGAGGCCTGTGCTATGTTTGATTCGTCTGTGGAGGCCTTGAAGAAGTACATTACCATTACAATGGAAAAGTGGGATCTGCAAGGAGATATAGGCGTAAGTCTTTGTTGAACTTGAAGTAGAATTAAAGATTGACTTTGGTGTAATTCCAGACTATTTGTCCTTACTATAACGTATACACGATAATGGCTTGTGAGTGAATTCAATTTTTAAAAATTTTTATCGAATTTTCAGCAAGGTTTTGTAGTGTATTTTTTTAATGTTACGTATTACTTTTAATTAAATAAGAAGTGCCATGTTTTTTGTTTGTTTCGTTTATAAATTGGTTAGATGGAGTTTAAGCATAATATTACTAACCTAAGAATTTTGTATAAAGGCCATATACATAAAGAATATTTATTTCTCTAGGAATTACCAGGCCGCAAACCTACACACATTGAGTTAAAGAGAATAATTTCTCCCGAGTGAATAACGTGGATTTTGTGCGGGAGACAGATTTGTTGACATAGCCAAGATCTTTGGAGTTTATTTGATCACTATTACCAACAATGAAAGTAAATTTAAAGCTACGGGAACCTTTAAAACAGACGTGAGCAGTGAAACATCCCGCGGAGGTCAATATCATGAAGATAAACCAAACATTCGTCAAACTGTCGGGATTATTACGTTCCATTTCAAAATTTGATTTTTTTTCTAGAAATTGAGGGATTTTTATTATTCAGAGTAACTTTTCCCTTTATGAATAGTTGTTCAACTGATGTTTTTTTGTTAGTTAAATATAGCTAACAAAAAAAAGAAGAACTCAACTTATAATCAATATGAAATTTTTGGTCTTTCTTGGAAGATTGGTCAAAAACAACGAATGTTTTTGATTTATCCTGATGTTGAGATTTTATTGCCATTGGTTGGAAGTTGATAATTATCTCCTTTACGAAGGTGAACGGAGATTATGTGCTTGTCTCCGGTTTTTTTTTTGTTGGCATCAGGACTATAGATGGGCCAAAAGTGTTAAAAAAGGTTCAAAAGAACTCAATAAAACTCATTCCAAAGAGTCTTGTAACTGAAGAAATGGGTTTATTTCATTGGTGATGTCAAAAGGTGCCTTCTCACCCTTACAAGACCCTTTCCATCCACTTTTTTGATAGCTCTCTGGACAGTCTGGTGTGAAATCCCAAGGTATCTTGCATGAGCCTTCATGTACTTGAGGGGGATTGGCGTGGACTGTTTTCTTTAATTCCTCAAGATCCAGTTTGGCCTTTTTGATAGAATACTCTAGAATTTTTGAAGGCAAGGGCTCTGGTCCTGGAGAGGCCCAACTGCTTGGAGTGGGGTTAATGAAAATTCGTCAATCACATTCAAGTGTTATTTTTTCACTTATACATGGGTGTAATTCCAGCCTATATCATGACTAGGCACGGAGTGTGATTAGTGTTTATATACTTGATCTCATAACTGCTCGCAGCTAATCTAATACAACGTCATGACAGTCTAGCTCCTCTACTCCAAAATCAATTAGTTGGGATTAACACTTTCATTTATCGGTTACGTTTACTTTTATACACCAGGATGGCATATTTTCTACAGCTCTAACATTTACCATTCTACTATTTCCAAGAAATAATCCCCATTAAATAATTATGTACAATAAATTATTTATGTTGGTATACATATTGTATTTGAATACGCTATGTGTTAGAAAGGTTCAAACGCCATCTCACGGATTTTAAAACTTATTATCATATTATGTACAAACGAGAAAAGGGGTAGGAAGAGAAAGGTAGGAAAGAGAAGAAATGAGAGAGAGAGAGAAAAAAAACACAAGACGAAGACGATCGATAGACTTCCATGGTATGTTAATATATATTGTATATATGTGCAATATATAAAAACTATTATATAGGAATTTTGATTATATATAATTTAAATGATATATGAACAATTAAAACCCCTCATATCTCCCAAGTTAATACAATTTTTTTTTTTCTAAGGGTGAATAGTATGGATACCAAAGTTTCAGCTGATTCCGGGTCCTACACCGATTTCATATACAAATAACAAAATCTTTTACTTTTTTCAAAGTTTTGCTATTTTATTAGTTACGAATAGCAAAAAAAAAAATACATAAATTTATCAACTTCATAATTAGTTGTGAATAAATTTTAATTTAAAAAAGTTAATTACTCTTCGTCCTCAGGAGTCAATTAATTTTCTGGTTGACTTGTTAGGGAGTTTGACACCCCCCTTCCTTTGTTATAGTCCACGGATCTGGATATCAGTCCTACTCAAATTTAAGACTTATGATGATGTCATTTCTAATGCATAAACTCCATAAATCCTTCATATCCATGTCTCATCCCTCATAAGTCATCAGTTTTCTTCAGTGCCGACTGCCCGGGCCTCCCTACATCGTTAAAAACTACCAACTCGTAGTATATGTATGTATAACTAGTTTTGACAGTATGACGGGGATAAATTTTACAGGGAATGAATTTACTGGGAATGAAAAGACAAGGAATTAATTTGGTGTTCTCTGACAGGAAGAGGATGAAGCCTCACTGGATCGAAAAGAAGACATGCTTGGCCTTCCGTTCCATGATCGAAGTCATAGTCTGTCTCTTAAACCCTGAGTCATCTTATCTAATTTCAATTTCCTCACTCCTAACATATAAATACTTGCTATAGTAACAAAAGGCTATTTTCTATTAAGTTACTGGTTCAGGCCACATGAGATCAAATTGTCTTGAACTGTCTCCAGTTCATAACTGAGTTTTATATACTTCCCCAAAATTGAAGATGTATAAACCAGTGCTTGAGTCTGGACTTGTGTCTTTTTTATGTACTGATGACTGGAACATGACTCAGAAAATATGGACTCGACTTTAGTTCTGTTATAAACAGTATTATTCAACAAACATACAAAAAGAGAAATATTTAGTGAAAAAAGTTAATTTATGGTTTCAGAGTAAACCCCTCAATCCAACTCTTAACGGCACAGACTTCTTGAATGCCTCATGATACAATTCAAATGTATGGGGAACTAAAAATGAGGTATATGTAAATTGTTACTTTCAAGTCAATTTCCTGTAGAAACCTGCAAATTTATATTATTTTTTTAAGTACTTTCAACCCCCTCCCCACCTTCATTTGAATTTGTTTGAACAACGTCATCTAGTGGAGCTATTTTATTGATTAGTAACCATGGTCTTGTATCAAAAAATGAGCTCAAATGAGTCCTATCATCCATATAAATGGTGCTAATTCATTTTATTCCAAGTAAATTCATTCGTTTTCTTTTCATTCCTACTAATTTCATTCCCAGTTAATTCATCCCCTGTAGAATTCATTCCCGGACATTTCATTCTCACTTTAAATAAGGATATATTACGGTTTCAGTCCAGAGAGGAACTTAAACTAGGTGAGTGGTACTCATATTGGATAAGAGTGCAAGGGGGCCAAGCTGTTTGGCTTATTTTTGACGTAGATCTGAGTTGTGAGAAGAGAAATTGGGATGATAAAATTGATGTGAGTGAGTATATAAAATTATAGACGATGGCAGTGAAGAGTAATGACGTCATTTATTTCTACTTCCCTAGGTCCGAATAATATCCACGGATCTGGATATCAGTTCTACTCGAATTTAAGACTTATGATGATGCCATTTCTAATGCATAAACTCCATAAATCCTTCATATCCATGTCTCATACCTCATAAGTCATCAGTTTTCTTCAGTGCCGACTGCCCGGACCTCCCTACATCGTTAAAAATTACCAACTCGTAGTATATGTATGTATAACTAGTTTTGAAAGTATGACGGGGATAAATTTTACAGGGAATGAAAAGACAAGGAATGAATTTGGTGTTCTCTGACAGGATGAAGCCTCACTGGTTCGAAAAGAAGACATGCTTGGCCTTCCGTTCCATGATCGAGGTTATGGTTGCAGCCAAGGGAGGCCATTTGAGATATGATATAGCTAATCATATCCCAATAAACCCTTAAAAATTTCAATTCTCTGCCTCATTTATTTTCGAACATCTGGGTTACATTGTACACAGGAATAAATTACTGCACGATTCGCTACCACATACTGTATGCCGCTCCTTCCATTCAAATTTGGATTCCCTCCGAGCTGCCACATGACAGCTTGGTATGACATGGACACGGCCTTCATCGTCAAGAGCTGCCAATCTGTTCACTGGTATGTTTAGGATGTTATTGTTTGTGAATGAAGAAGGTAAATTGAATAAAAATATATGGTATTTAAACATATCATGGATTGTTTTTTCTTGATTCCATAACAATCGTAATTTAGTTATGCAACAGCATGTCTTGAATCCCCATTTTGGAGCAAATTTAGCTTAAATTGGGAGAAACAAAGGTCTAAACCTTCTATGGAATGACGAAAATTTATATAATTTATAATAATTTTCTCTAATACTTCTATAATATTCTATAATAATATAATCCTTTTTTTCTAGGTTATCAGTTTATTCTTTAAATTATTAATTATATAATAATAAAACACAAAATGAAAAACAGGCCTCATTTTATTTATAACTCAGATTTTAACAAAAAACGACAACAATATTATAAATCCTTTATTTCATTATTTATTTATTTAAAAAAAAACAACAACCACATTTTTGTTCAACGAGGTTATACAATAATAACGCCTACTTATTGCCCAAAATATATTAATAAAGCAATTTTAAAGCAAGGAATACTTTATACATGGAAGTTGCACTCTTTTATTCCTTTTTTTTTTTGACCAACTTAAGGCTATTATTTCTCTATTTGTAGAATAGTTTATATTTAAACAATAAAAAACAATCCTGCCATGAATGTCGTATATTTATAAAAACCTCAAGATGATTGTGCGGTTGAAATAACTATTTTTATGTGGAAATTAGAATCCTAGTTTATTTCATAGAATTTTTTTTTTTTTTTTTTTTTTGAAAATGGGTGAAAACCAAAGATTTTTGATTTATTTATAAATTAACATTTAATAGCTTTTGCTTGGAAGTTGATAATTTTTTATATTTTCGAATGAAGTGATTGAGTGATGTTTATTAAAAAAATAATTATTATCTTCATATAACAGCTTTAAAAATGAATTGTATCACTTCTTCGATTAAGGCAGTTCGATGTTTTTAAGGCAAACAATTGTTAAATTGCTTGAATAAAAAATTCTCAATTTTCTAAAATTAATTATCATTCTGTTAATTTATAAAATTGAAGGATATTTAAAAAAAATTCTAAGGGTTATTTTAATTCATTGCAGCACTATTCTACTTGAAAAAAGGTAGAAAAATTAGTTGATCAAATTAAAGAATAGGAAAAAGTGTTCCACTCTATGAAAGAAAGGGATTTTTGTAAAGCACGAGGAGACGGTGGGTATTATGGGATTAAAACACTTGCTAACATCAGATGCCTGTTGTATAATTTCAGGGGAGAAAATGAATGACTACTGTAAAGAGGAGCATCGCCTAAATGGGAGAGGGGGTGAGGGATCTTGGTTTTTGGAAACTTTGTGACAAAAAAAATTTAAAAATTTCACACTTACTCACAAAAAAAAAAAACTTTTTGCAAAAAAATTCAAAAATCATTAGCTATTCTCCTAAAATTAATTTTTTTAAATCAAAAATTTCAAAAATCAACAGCTATTCACATAAAATTAAATTTTTTGGAAAAAAATTTCTAAAATCCATAGGTTTTCAAAAAATCTTAAAATTTTTGGATTTTTTATTTTGAAACTGGATTAAATTTTTTTAAAACATCTCATTTTCTAATGAAAAGCAAAAATTCCTTAATTTCTCGTGGGCTATAGCCTCTCCAGTCCAACCCTTGCGGATGCCCCTGTTAGAGCACACGCACCAACATTTTTTTCTCTCTAATTAGAAAAACTCTGTTTTTTCGGTACAAAAACCCCATCCCTATGTTAAGAGTAATCCTTGCCTAAACATTGCCCAACAAAACAAAAATTGTATGTATGTATGCTGTATAAATTTGTACTGAAAAACATTTCCGAGCAATGGTGGGAAAATGGTGCAGACATGCAACAAAGCACTTTTTGACAAATAAATTATTCAATCTACTCAAACGAATTGTCTTTTTCAAAAAATATATAAAAGGAGGAAGAGAGAGAATTAAAAGATGACGTCATTCAAAGATCATCCCATTTATTAGTATGTAACATAATTATCGAATCCTTCCAAGAGAAAGGTGATGGGGAAGGGAAGGTTTTATAAATAGAGTTGATTTATTTCCTTTTTTTGTATATATTTGATAAAAATTTACTATATATTATATTATATACTAAAAATTGTAGCAACTACAAGGTACATTTAAGAAAAATTGTTCTTTTGAAGTAGTTTTTTTAAGGCGGATTTATAAATGTTGAATATATATATATGACGACATAGATTTCCATGTTATTTACCTATGTGTAAGCAAGTAATGACCTTTCTTTTTGACCGACTTAAGTAAGAGCCAAGTTATTGTGTCTTAAGAGAGAGATGTGGCTCACTTCCAGTGCCGCAACTACAGAGGTATGTATAAAGGGGGTGGGCCCGTCTAAAACGATGCTTGAGCCCAGTGGTGATATAGCATAATTTTCAGAGGGACACCATTAGTAAATTTGAGCGTCCCCACGCCACAGATTTACAAAATAACATTTCTTAAAAATTTATCCTTTTGTATGGGCATTTCAAATTTTGTTTATACAAAAGAAAGGGTCCGTTTTTGTAGTTTTTTTTTTTTTAGTAACAGAAAAAAAGAATACAAAATACTTTTCTGTGTATTTTTTGACGCTCATAGACGACTGATTAATCGGAAAAAGTTTCAGGAAAAAATATCGGATCTTGTTTTGTTTTTTTAAAGAAAATAAGTTTTTCTTTAATAAATTATGCCACGCTAGAAAATATCCATCGCCGAGGGGTAGATCGACCCCTTGACTCCCTACCCTTCTCCTGCCCCCCTCACCAAACAAAATTTAAGCATAATTTTAATTTTATTCTACTACTCTGGTCATTTTTGACTATCCTATAAATTTGTCTGCCTAACCAATCGTTTATTTTTTAATCATTTGTATTTAAAAAAAGAAAGGCAATTATTAGAAAAAAAGTAAAGGTAGTCCACTATCACGGCCCCGGTCCTTCCTACAGTTGGGAGTGTCCGTATGTTTTGCCAGTCAACATAAAACAATCTTGAAAAAAATCAAGAAAAGGAGGAAGCCCAAATTGTTTTTTTTTTTTATAAATAGATACAGCTCAATATTTCATAGAAATTTGAGTCATTATTATGCGTATTATTCACATTTGTACATTTGTGGAATGAATTAAGATCACCAATGATTTTAACTATAGTTTAAATACCTTAATTTGAGTTAAGAGACGTATATTGTCCCGAATACGGTCCTTTTAAAATAAAGACATCAATCTCTCACTATTTAATTGTGACGATAATTTTCAACTATTACACTCTCCATGAGTTCATATGAACAATTTGCTATTATGTTGACTTGCTACATATGTAGATCTGGTTACAAAACAGCTCCTCCTTGTTATTTACTCATTACTAGTGAACTCACAAAAAATAAAAGACAGTTTCTCTTTAAATGGCTTTATGAATTTAAATTAAATTTTCTGTATACGTAAAAAGCTCTATCATAATTTTTTTCTTTTTTTTTTCTTTTCTTCGAAATGTGAATGTAATTTTCATTTATTTATGAAATATTCAAAGCAATTCTAAACTCTTAAAAATAAGAAAATATATCTAGGGACATAAAAATAAAGATAAAAAAAAAAATAATTTAAATCTTCCACAGAAAAAGCTTATTCTTACACCATTGTTTTATTTTGTTTTTTTCCTAATTAGTCTACAGATAATTTAAAAAAAAAACAAAAAAAAAAAACCTCTCTTTAATGATTAATTGGTCAGTTAGAGGATTGGGAAAGTAAGCTTTTGGCGTATAAATACACAGAGTAACATATCCTTTTGAGTGAGAAAAGGAAATACGTATGTGGGAGGGATGAGGGAGATTTTGGGTACTGGGGGATATCCTTAGAGCCCCTTTGTGATGATTAAAGTATATTTCAGAGATGAGCAAAAAAAGGGCGAGGAAGCTACAGGTCAAAAGCGGGAAAAGTTGACGGAACAAAAGGTTTTTTCCTTTATTTTTTAAAATCTTATAGTGTTATTTTGCTCTTTTTTTAAACATTAGAGTGTTCACTTATTTTGAAATGAAATAGATTGAATGTGTGATGGGTTACTAGTATAGTTTTGGCAGCAAAAACTCGGTTTAAAGTTAATCCGAGTTTAAATATGGTAACTTTATAAGTTTAAAGTTATGTTGGGTGGGTCTATCTGTACCTATGTCTTTTCAAAACTCGTCAAAGCTATTTTTAAGTACGTGCAGAGGATAGATGGTAGAAAAATGGCTCTACAGAACATTGCCTGCTGACAAAAATTGCCTGCAATTACACTACATTTATAATGACTCATCTATCTATCAACAGGCGGGTTCCAACCATTTAAGGATCTCATGTTAGTTTTTCAATCTGCAAATGGGGAACAGTAAAATAATATTTGTTGGATAACCGTGGGATCTCAATACAGCTAAAAACCACTATAATAATTAATTTGGTATTTCGACGCAGATTCAAAAACATCACTGCTGCTTCAAGAACCATAAAGAATATTTTCTAACGTCCCAATACCTATTTTAGATGACAACTTCTATTTTTTTTTTTTTTTTTTTTTTTGCAGGTGCGAAAATTATGTACGGATATTTATATTAGGACAGATAGGTAGTATAACTGCGGGCTATTTTCTGCAGAAGATAATTTCCCAATAACAATCCCCAGAGTGCAATATTCCTAGAAATATTTTAAAGATAAAGTCTTATTTGAGCCTGAAGTTACGGGAACATATTGTTTTGAGGTATATCCCTTACAATATTTCACTATGTTGACGTGATAAATAAAGTTTTGGTATCTCCCTCATCTTATTTGAATTTGATTTGAACTATGATATATGTTTCTATTTTTTTGAAGATTTTCAACGTTTATGATTGGGTTTTTTTGATAATATTTGAATTATTGATTTATATTATTGACAGTTACCCTTTGTTCTGCAAAGTGAATTTGCTCTGGTGGGCCTTGAAAAGACTTTGAGTGAAACCAAAACTATCTTTGGACATTTTAAATGGGCATGATCATACTATTTCATATCAAAAAACCCGGTGACTCTCTTAGACATACAACAAATTATATTAATAACAAATGGTTGATCACAATCAACTATGATCATGATTAAAATTAATAATAGATATAAATGTTTGAAAACCAAGGAATGAAATGAATCAAACACATGAACAAAACAAGAAAGTATCCTGCTCTTCGGGTTTGCCGGAGCAAACACACCCAACCAACTATGTTGTTGCAGTCGAATTGCAAGAGGAAACAAGATTAAGTTTGGCACTCGAGAGTTTTGGCAATTGAAACGTTCTTGAGTTTTTCTTTTTAGTATTGTCCAAAAAGTCTTTGTAGTGTGAGGATCGTAAATAGCGAGAATAGGAGTCGCTTGTCATTAAGTAATAGAGATGAGCAGCAGCTACATCAAAAGTCCAACGATCCGGGGATTCCATGTTGAGCTCTGTTATTTTCCGTGATTTTGAATCCACATTGACTAGGAGTTCAGCACCATTCTCCAGAAAACGATGCCAAATCCGTCGGCATTCATCTGCTATATCCTTTTGAGATAACTTCTTCATTTTCCACACAGCCTCTACAAAGAGCAGATTCTCCGTAGCGTACTCCTTTTCCAAGAAAGCCTGGAAAAAAGGAGAAAAGAAAAGATATAAACATTAATCCAAATTGGTCTTTGCTTCTAGTGTATAATCTACATTAGACCTTATTTTTTTGGATATTATATGGCCAGAAAAATATACAATTTTCACTTTGAAAAGTGATTTTTGAAAAAAAGTTTATAACATAATCCTACTTTATTTATCACTTTTATAGAAAATAACCATTTTGGGGGACACTCTTTAATAAACTTTTTAAAGATTATTTATTCATCTAAAATACCTATTGATTACAATTTGTTTCATTTTGACTTGTTTTATGACTATTTGTTGGAACAATGTGATGCACAACCTCTAAAAGTTAATCTGTTTGCCTCAAAAGCAGAGTTTTATAAAAATTGTACTAGAAAGTGGAAACCGATTTTAAGGTTAGCAATTGGAAGATGATTTTTTTCTTTTCTAAGCCTGTTAGCATTATTATCATAGACGTTCCGGAAGGGACGTCAGAGACCTCACGTGACGTCCTGCCATCTGTCTTAAAATGGAGTAGGTCTCACTTTGAAAAGGGAAACACAAAAAAAAGAACAGAGAGATTTGCATAGACAGATCAGATGATGTGTTTTCTCATAAGAAATAAACCCACGCTAACAACTTTCAATTAGGCCTGACATTGTTTAGCATCCATTGTCTACTGGCTCGAGGGTTTGTGAAATGAGTTTGCATCGAAAGTAACCAAAGTTTCCGTTGCAAGACTATTTTTTGACACTTTTGGCCCCCTACATCCCTGATGCCTAACAACTCTACTACACCTTATGGGGGCATATCGAGAAAAAGGCCAGTAGTGTTTTTCATCCATACACAGAAGCCCCCAAAAGCCACTGTCAACCAGTACTGGAACGCCATAACAAAGTACCCTATCTGCAGTTGATGCAATGCCTTTTGCCACCGCCGAAAGCTATCATTGGCACTAAGGGCGTCTAAATTAATGATTAAAAGAGCTCAGATCTATTTATAGTATTAATTTTGTTGAAATGCTATAGTTAATTAATAAGTCATATCTTGCTCAAGTTTAAAGTTCAAAGTGTTTATATTTTTATGGACCACTCAGTATTTGAGAATTGACATTGGAGTAAATATGTGTTTATTTTCTTTCTCTTCCGCCTAATTGCAGCTGATCTAATACAACGTCATGAGAGTTTAGCTGCTCTTCTCTCAAACATTATTCAAATTGTCAGGATTACGACGTTCATTCCAGGTTTTTTTATTTTTACATGCATATTTTATGCATCAAGAAACAGTCTAATACATGTACAATAGGTTAGTGTCAATGGTATCATTAAGCCTTTACAAGGCTCTATTCATTTGCTTAATTATATATGAATGCATGAATATACTGTGTATATGCATTGAATGCCTACTTGAGTCAGCAAATCCTCTCAAATAATTAGATACAAATGTACTGCTAAAGTACTTCTTTAAAAAGATCATGATTATGTAATAAATAAAAGAATTAAATAGGAATTAATCTAACATATATCTTTTTATTAAATCTGAATGTCATTCAATCACGGCCTAACCAATGAATGAAAGTTGATTAAATTTTTTAAGTAGCTTCTTAAGGATACAGAAACGGTTCTGGTAACATTTTTTTGGCCTTTAATACAATGGCAGCCTTTAAATTACATTTTTTAGCACTTTATTTGTACAACCTGAGGACGGGGGTGTATTTTGGATGTTAAAATGGTTCTTTGATGCTCAGTGAAGCGGCGTTAGAAGAATTTAACCATTCTCAGAGACAAGCAGCTCATATACCCAACCCGAGGTTTATTCAAAGGTGTTCTTGGTGCTTACAAATGCAGTGGCGATGCAGTTTAAACTTCCTTGAACCTCAGTACTTAACCTGCAACATCTAAGAGCTGTGGTGTATTTTGGGATATTAGGAGGGTTCCTTAATGCTCAAGAAGGGGAGGCAGATAAATTTAACTTGCTTCGGATCCAGCAGTTCACATGCACAACCCGTGGTCCGGGGTGTATTATAGAATATTTATTGCCTGTAAACACGGCGTTGGTAGAGATTAAACTATCAATTAGCCAATTATAATGATACTCAAAAACCCTTCATAAGAATTATTCTTAAAATTCAACGGTCCATTATTTTTTTGTTTTATATTAAGCAGAAGAGTTCTTAATTACTTTTAATTTCTTAATGTCCCGGGAAAGTCCTGTAAAGTCTGGATAAACCTAGTCTAGTATATTATGAAAGCTAAAAATATACTGATCGAATAGCATTTCATTTTGTATCATGTGTAATATTTCGCAATTAGATCTAGCAATATCTAAATATTAATTAATTATGCAAAGATATATACATGGCCAGGGAACATAGCCTCCTTTGTATATAGTGATTGACACTCAGGCTGTAAAAGTAGAAGTGGGGTGGGTGTGGTTTCATTCTAGAGGCAAGATTGTAAAGTTTTCTTTTAATATACAATCCGTTGCTATCATGTGTTGGAGTATTACGGAACGTGTGTTTGCCTAAGAAAATAAATATTGCAGTTACGTTTTTGTGCAACGTTAAAAAAACGGATTTCCAATAGAGTCTTGAATTCGTAGCTTAAATAAAGTTCGAAATAAATTTGTCAGGAGATTTGCTTGCAAATAGTGTTTAAAAGTAGTCGAAAAGTAAATGAAGTAGTCGTTTGTTAGTTGTTTTTTTTAAATAGAAAAATGCTATTTTAAGGCATAGAAGGCCAAACAAATGGTTACTAGAACACTCTCTGGAGCCTTAAAAAGATATATGAAAAATTTAAGAAAAATCCAATCATTAGTTTGGCCGTGATTCGAGGACTCTCTCTTAAACACACAAATATATAAATTGGGAAAAATTTCAAAGGCTTTTAACAAACGAACCAGAAAAGGGTGGAACTTTTGTATTATTTGAAAACTACCTTTAATGATATTCAATTATTTATAATAAAATCGCCTTTCTTCATAACATCAGCCACACTGCTCCAGAAACTTAGCAAGGCCCGGGTAACCTTGTGCAGATTCAGCTTCACCATTGTACGGTGCTTTGACTTCTTCCACAGACAAATGATAGTTGACATAGACCTCATGCTTGACACTCTCCCAGAGATAGAAATCTCATGGCCTGAGGTGGCAGCTGTTTCAAGCCAAAAATTCGGGCTTCTAAAGTGAGTAACTTTTATGGTTAAGGCATCATTAACTTTTTGGCCTTGTGGACCGTTGCACAGTCTTGTTATAAGCTGTAATTTCTTCCTTGGTCTACTCCATCCAGAACCAGAACAATAGTGATGCTGGATCTGCGCGAGGTCGTCCAGACCTTCCAAAGCTTCCAGTGCCATGTGGCCGAGGTTAACAAGAAAGGTGAATGCCATTATAAATAATAGAATGTTATTAAATTTTGTTCTCAAATAATAGAACGATTATGGCTCTACCCCAACCTAGTTCGTTCGTTATAAGCTTTTAAATATTTTCCCGATTTTTTTAGAAACCCCTGTATTTATTTTTTGTATTGCCCATGTCTCATTGATGGATAAAAATACATAAAATGCAGTATAATTCATATAACTCACAAGGAAATGATCGTGTCCTTGAGGATCCTTCAGAAGGTCCCAACAAGAGAAGCTCCAGGATCGAACACGTTTTTCCGTAATCACAACAGAGTCCCAGAAATCCGTAGTATCAGAGATCCATGGATTTGAATGTTCCGGGATGACAAGGAAGTAATCATAGTCATGAAAGAGATTAAAATGCTCTGCGTAGGTTTCAGCACATTTTGTAATTCGAATTGTACATTTTTCCACTCGAGATCGGAGATGGGACGCCTCAACACGTAGTCGTTTCTCTACGGCTTTTAGGTCTCTGTAATAGAAATGATATATAATGACATCATTGAAGAAATTTTAATTACAATAGGTTTTTAATTTTACATACGTGGTGTGTCAACATAAAATAAGTAATTTCATTGCAATTTTGAATAATTATTTGAATTTTCTTTAAAATAATTATAACTCTTAAATAATCGTTTGGGGAAAAAAGTAACTTCATATAATTTTTAACTTTATTTCAATGTTTTAGAAGAAGGGTTACAATCATCAAATTTAAGGCAAACATGTCCCGTTCTGTTTGATAACTTGTTTCCAACGATAATCCAACTTCACAAGGCCATTCTCTTAGAAGCCCTTTTCCCTATAGACAAAAAACTGGGAAACCTAATTTTCCCAGGTCTCTATTAAAGCCAAATTAGTAACACTAAACCCGTTGGCCATTGATAGGAACAGGTGTCCCTTTGTGTGGTCTGGACTGTAGGATGGATTGTTAAGAACTTCCCATCCGAGCTCCAGGAGTTTTCGGTGCGTCATCAAAGATATGCTGTCTTGATGACGTCTTGTTGTCTCCTATTCAACAAACCTAGTAGCTTCTGTTCGATAGCCAGCTTCAAACGGTCGAGTTGTTCACAGCAGATGGCAGAATTATCGGCATATCGGTTATATATCTCCTATTTTCTTGGTCGCTTTCGGCACTTTTTTCACTTGCAGCTAGTAAAAATGTAAAATATGGGGAATTTCTACTTTTAAGACCACCATACTCGACGCACAATAACTCACAACTGAACCGTCCAAGCACAATACTGTACAAAAAGCGTTTGAAGTATATACTCATAACTTTACAACACTTATGATCCCATGTGACTAATATTGAAACAGATACATACTCTTTAAGTAGCTTAAATTGATTGGCAGAATAAAAAAATGACAAGTGAGTAGATTTTTAAACAAAGGGCCATATTGGGGTTATATAGGTCCATTAAATCAAAGAAAGGTTGTCAATTATAATTACAGTTCTGGGATAACTTCACCCATCCCACTATTTTGAATGCAAAGCCTATCATTGACTACAATATGTATGCCGTTATTGAGTTGCATATTGTGTTGGATCGGTCCATGGACTAACTTCCTAATCCGTCATCCCCCCTCCTTTCTTTTTAATATGACCAATCTTTTTTAATCCTATGGACTGATACGTCAGTCCTACGGTCTTAGCTATCTTGGTAGCTATTATTTACTCATAGCTAGTACCGAATTACATAAAAATGAAGAAAATAATAAATTATAGCTAGAACACAAAATAATAGATACCAGCCACCCACTTTCAACTTCAGAGGCATTATGTCTCTTTTAAGAAGTTATTTGAGGTGCAGGAAAGAACAGGGTTTAATACTTTGTCATTGCAGGTGTAGTATTTACCATCAAAGAACGATAAGGATCGGTACAACGATTTACACATTTTATTATTTCCAGACTGATAAGGACTTACTTTTTTTTCTAGACCACACTCTTACATTAATTAATAACAACAATATTTCTATAATAACTATAAAATCAAATTAAAATATGTTCACCAAATTTCCTAAAACAAAACTTATACTAAAAGAAGTCATAAAGAAATGCAATGAGGTGAGACAAATCATTATATATTCCTTCCCTTCGGAACAATTTGATGAATATAGCTCACCCAACCTGTGTAAATATGATTGTTTTTGTATGTCTATATAAACATATAAAATTAATCTTCTACAGCCCCCGAAGAAGGTCAATGTCCCTCCTGATGACATCGACCATAATTGTGGAGATGAGTCGACCTTTGCACCTTTAAGAGATGGCAATGGCGAGAATGGAGTCCGCCTATAAGGAGAGTAGACCTCCAGTTGATATAGCAAACATTCAGTCTGCCTTCGTTAGACCAAACTCCTTGTAAGAGAATTTCCTCGACTTTGTTTCTCAATGGAGTTGTCTTATCAACCTCATAAAATATATGTAGGGAGCTCTTTTTCGTTTTTTTGGACTTGTTTTGTAGATTGATAGAACTTCACTTTTTTTTTTTTTTTAGACTGATCCGTCACTAGTTGTCAAAAAATAAGGATTTTTAGGATTTACACTACTTTTTCTGGGTAACTATACTTTAATGAAAGATAAAACAATCTAAGAAATAGTATTAAATCCCAGGTTGATTTCATAAGTTTACTCATAGATGAAGAATTAGTACGGTTTGGAGACTAACGAGGCTGTTAAGTCAGCTTAGGTTGGAGGAAAGGTTTGGGATGTAATCAGAAGACTGCTATGCTATGAAAGTATATCCTGGGTGATCCATGGATATATGAATACTTACTAACTCAATAATTAATGAAGGTTGAGTGTTTGAAATTAATTCATATTTCTATATATTAAAGCACAAACAATTAGTTACAAACTAAAAAGAAAAGAAAACAAAAACAGAGGTTTCTAGCTTACGTACAAGACGAGAAAAGGACACTTGAACATTATCAACGAATTTCCATTCTGTTGGGCATCTCCAGGACCACCGTAAGCAAGTCCAAAACGTTTGAGAGGAAGAAGGGCTCTGTCAAAGGGCCAAACTGTACCCGAAGGAATTTAAAAAAATAGCCCAGGCCAATCACCTCAAGTCCATGAGGGCAAATGTGACAGATCTGGGGTTCAAACTAGAATGAGCTATCAAAAAGGTATGGAAAAAACCTTTCGAAGGTGAAGAGGCCACTTTTAACACCAGCAATGAAAGGAATCCATTTTCGCCGTTGCAAGACTTTTTTAAATGAGTCTTTTGAACTCTTTTGCCCCCAGTCCCTAGAGCCCTGATGCCAACTCCTTCGACTACACCTTTTGGTTTATGTCGATGGAAAGACCCGAAGTGGCCATCATCAAATAACCAAGGCCCTCGAAGCCGCTGTCTGCCAGCACTGAGACACCATGACACAGATGCAAGGCCTACTACTGCCGCCTGGAAACCATTATCAGACACATATCTATTGATAGTATTAATTTTGTTGAAATTCTACTGTTAATTAATAACTGTAGATGTTTAAAAATCAAATTGTTTAGATTTTAATGGACCACTCACTATGTATGTTGAACGGAAGAATTTCAATTATTTTAATGACCATTTTTTACTTTGTAGTTACTATCAAAGTCAATCATAATGATCCTTTTCATTGCTTATTAAATTACATTTTCTAATATCGCAATTTCATTTATTTAACATTAACAAATTAATTATACTGTCTGGTTACATTCATTTCCGTACTTCATATATTACTTAATATTTGACCTGTCAAGACGAAAAAAAAGCTGGAATTATTTTTTCTTTAAATTGAGTCTGGAGTACATTCCTGGTGCGTCAGCATAAAAACAATCTTGAAAAGAATAGGAGGAAATCTAAAAAAAATAATTACTTGACTTATGTACTGGGCGTGGAAAAAGTACTGAGACCTGCTTCTAAGTAGTCATTAAAATACTCCTAACTAATTAGGATGATGTTTGACATAGAAAATTTTATTTTTTAATATAACAATGCACACTAATTATGAATCTGGCCACCACCAGCCTCATTTACAGCCTCCAACCGCCTCTGGAACCCCTTGCACACATTGACAACGTAGTCCATTTTCATGATCCTCCACTGCTGGTTAACAAAGGTCTTTAGGGCATCAATATTCCGGATGGAGACATTGCAGGGCTTCTTCTCAATTTGCCACCAAATGGAGTGGTCCAGTGGATTCAGAATTGGGCTCTGAGGGGGCCAAAGTTCTAAGACCAGAAGTTCATTTTGCTACCTTTATTTGACCTTTGGGTATACACTTTTGTCGTCCACATCACTTGTACTGTTGTATTTTTGTTCAGTATACCGGACTATTATAGTGTTATCCATGTATTGCCTCGTTTAAAACGGTAAGAAAAAGTATATGTAATCAGACATTATATATGAAAAACTTTATGAAAAAACTTGGTTAGATTTTCATACAGAGACTCTTTAAACGTCTAAAAACATTTTCTGTGTGGTTGCATCAAACGGGAAAGGATGCCTCCCTATTGGTTGCCATACTGTTTGAGGATTGGGACTAAGGAGTACCTGGGATAATAAGAAACATAGTGAAGCCCTGCATTAATGCCAATTATACTGGGATCTCCTATGTGTGGCAACAGGGTTGTGCTCAACAAAAGCAGCGAGACTCAAAAATAGCTAGCACATAATTTCCAATATTTCTAGACAACCTCTATCCTCATCAGATTGTTCACTATTGTACTATAGAATATGGGGTTTTGTGGAGGACAAGACCTATGCTTCTCCACACAGGAATGTGGATGACCTCAAAGCTACCTCGGACCAACATGCCAGTGGACTATATAGTCCGTGTCTGCAAGACCTTCAAGACTCGTGTGGAGGGTATGGTTGCTGCTGGAGGATCATATTTTGGATAGACAATAGAGTTGATAGTGTGGTAAATAAATTTAAACAAAATATTAGAATATTATTTGTCTCAAATAACGTGTTTTTCAAGGTTTTTGGCTCAAGTGATACAATTTTGCAGGGGCACAATGTAGAAATGTCACTACGTCATTAAAAAAGTAGGTGTAAAAAATAGAAATATTCCTGAGATCCCTTGATTAATTTCCTGTTTGGCAACATTATTTTTTAATAAAAACATGTTTTTTTTTTAGAAAATACAGGATTATTAATAAAAAAATTGGTAACCATTTTTGTTTTTCTTTTTCTACACAAGCTTCACACTTTGATAAACCTATCTGAGTGATATTTAATAAATAATATGAAATATTAGAGATTGACAAGCTATTCAACCGTAAAGATGTATTCCATGTTTTTACGTTGTTATAAGTAATGGAAAAGAGGGAGGCACCCTATTATTTAGCATGTATTTTTGTATTAGTGTTGGGTCCAGTCTGAGATCGTTAGGATTTTTATTGGACCAAACTAATTTGCTCCTATAAAAAAGATCGGTAGGGACTGGTTTCAAAGAAAAGTTAGCTCTAAATTGGTAGTAAAGAAAAGCGTTAGCTCGCTAAAACAAATATTGTCAATATATTTTGCTCTCAGCTGTCGATGTTTCTGCTTCTTTTCTACTAATTAGTGTTCTGAACGTTGCTTCGTTGAATTAGTAATTGGTAAGTAGATAAAATTCAAAACAACTGTTCCATAGTTTGGATGAATCGACAAACTAAAAACTTATTTTGTGCCCCTTTTTATTTATTTTCAGATGAAAGGCTGAGAAATACGATAAAAGTAACGATGTGTTGACTGATTCTTTAGATGAAATGTAGATGACTACGTTCCAAATTATAAAAAATAACGTCATACGTAGTTAAATATGTTGAATTCATATTAGTAAAAGTTTGTCTGTATGAATGTTCATTTGAATGAAAATAGTCTTTTTTAATCTAAAAATAACAATGTAGTCATATTAATGAAATCTCACAGGCAATTCGTATGTAGCACAGAGCGTGTATACAGTGTGTGTGGTGTATAAAGTGCTCCCTGTTGTATATTATCTAAGATCTAAAAAATAACATGATAGTCATATTAATTTAATCCTGCCGCCATTTTGTTTGTAGTATTGAGTGTTTATATAGAGTGTACCGTGCGGAGTACTCCAATATCTATTAGGTCGGGGGGAAAAAGTAATTTTGTGAATCCCGCCCCTTTTTTTAAACTAAGTATATCTTGTTCATTATTGGTCACATTGGATCATACGACTAAGTATTATAAAGATGTGAGTGTATACTACAAAGCTTTTAGAACGGTATTGCGCATTGCATGTAGCGGGTTTAGCTCAGCTAAATATCGCTACTATGCAAAGTTTGTCTGTTCCAAGCCGCTTAATAACTCATGGCCATACTGGGTACTACAGCTAGTTAATCATATTCGTAGAACTTATAAATAAGAAATTTGTAGAAAATCGGTCTAGTATAAAGATAAAAATAATACACGATTTTTTTAAAAAAGATCGAAATTCGGTCTGCAGTCAGAGATCGTGGTCTGGACTAAAATATATGTCCGAATTCAGGGACGTCCACAGGGTTATATATATTTTAGTTGGTTTTTTTTTTTTGGGGGGGATGCTTGTTGTTTTTTTTGGAAAAAAGTTGAGAAATAATTTTTTTCCCAAAAAAAATTTCAAAAATTCAGAATTGTTAACAAAATATTTATTTTTTTTGGAAAAAAATTTCAAAAATTCCCAGCTTTTCACAATAAAATTCCAAAACTCCACAACTGTTCTCAAAAAATAATTTTTTGAGAAAAATTTCAAAAATTGAATTTCAAATTTTAAGTTTTTTGTAAAAAAAATTTCAGATATTATATTTTCTTTTTATAAACAAAAATTCCATAATTTTTGGGTGGGCTACAACCCTTCCAGCCCACCCCCTGAGTACGCCCCTGGAATTGGTCTATAAAAATTATTTAAGACTAAACCGAACATTAAATTCGATCTTTAAAAGTTTTCCAACACTTTTTGTATATGGTACACAATAGGTACTACTTTTTTCTTTCATTCATAACAACATGCCAAGAAATAGGACATGCTATTTCTATATTTCATATCCTGAAAATACTCTAATTATCTCTTTTTTTTCTTCCCTCCATGTGTACAATGTACTAATTTACTCTATATATATACTTTATTAATCATTCACTTAGATAGATTGATTCAAGGATTCTACTCCGTGTTGGTGCTAGTAAATTTCTTAGCCAGGTGGTGTGAATATTTTTCCCCAATTTTCAGACTGATATCTCATTTTTTCTGGCTGAGTTTACTTTTAATTTTTTTGTAAATAAGTTATGTGCCTCATCCGTACAGGTGTATCAAAAAAAATTATTATTTTTAATCACTTAAAAAAAACAATCATTAATTGACGATTTCTATTATATTATCTAGATTTTCGACAATTGGCCTTCCATAGCATGGTGCATCGTTGACATTTAAAATTACCACAACGGAATCCAAACCAAGATATTGCATGATTGTCTTTTTCACTTTCAGGCCCATAAACACTATTTACATTTTCAGCCCCTGGCTTGCGTTTGGCATTGTTAAAAAAAACAACCTATAAACCATGTACTATTTTCTCTTTTCTGATTTTAAAGGATTTCCAGAAAAAAAAATAACATTTAGGTAATCGAAACAGTATTTACATGACGATTGAACTCGAGGATTTTATATTTGTCAGAATTTCGTTGACATTTAAAATTACCACAATAGAATCGAAAACAAAATACTGCCTGTTACAATATTAGGACAATGAACACTATTGCCATTTTCAGCCGCTGAGCTTGCGTTTTCGCACAAAGTTTCTCATATTTTTATGATTCTCTAAGGAAAATATTAGAATAAATTATATAACTGAGTTAAAATATAATTTCTTTTGATTATATTTTGATGAAATCAAAAAATATTGCATAATTCTTGCTAAATATTTAATATATTTTACTTGGCTTAATAAAGATCGACATTTTTATGAGAAAATTCCAAGAACAAACCGCCATAAGGTACGGTTCTAGGACTGGTCCAGACCAAATAAGTAGGGACTGACACAATGCTATTGTTATTTAGGCCCAAGGACAGTCTCAGGACCGATCATCGTAATGCTATGTAATACAAACTTTTTATTTTGTTATATAAATTATTCTAAATATAATGAACTGAACTGGATGGGACCGGACTGGACCGAATAAATAAGGACCAACACAACACTAATTATATTGCATCGATATACTAAATGTGAATGTCTGTATGTACTTTAGTCACGGCCCAACCAAAATATGGATTTGTCTGAATTTTTTTTCAAAAATCCACACAGAAAAATAAAAGATTCAAAAAACAAAAATTAATTTTTTGGGTTTTTTTTTTTGTGGATGAGAGTGATGTGAAACTAATGATGATCATGCGCTTCGAATCATAATTGAGCCAGAGCAGAAAATTTGCTTGTAAAAATGATGAGTATCACAGGAATAAATTTGGCAGTTTCAAGAAAGCCACATTAAGATGAAAAAACCAAAAAATAAAACCAGTTTTGATTTTATCTCATTTCTCTCAATGGAAAAATGTTGGAGCATCTATACAAATATCAATGCATTTTCTATCTCTTCCGAACCGTAGCCATTGCCATAGATTATGACCGATCCCAAAGACTGACGGTACTTAGAACTGATTTTAAGGAGCGAAAGTCCTATGACTGGAATTGAATGAATAAACAACCAACAACACAACGGAAATAATATTTCATTTTAATGAAAATGGGAATATTTTTTTCAAGAGTTATGCAATGATTCTTGATAGATATTTATTAAATCTTATTTGCCATATTAAACCATCGACCTTCTTAGGAAAGTTCCAATAAATTTGGCATAGCACAACAGTAGTAAACGGGCGTGTTATAAAATAGATACTACAAGTGCCCTTGAGAAAAATAGAGTTATTTTTATGAAATTTTGCACATATATATTTTCTCTATTACTGTTAAAATGGTGGACTTTATCATCCGTGAAAAGAAAGGCCAAGAACCCAGCGCTTTAGATTGGCTCGTAGTAACGTCTTCGAAGTACAAAAAGGGCCTGAAGATTGAGTATAACGGGTGATTCAAAACGAGCACTTTTTTCCAGTATGGATTTTTTGACAGGGGCACCCAAGTAGTTCTGTCAAATTCATACGTCATTTTTACTCAGCATTGTTTTACAATTCTTCATGGAAAGATATACGCCACAACAACGTGTACAAATTGTACTATGAAAATCCGCGTTCTATGAAAGAAGTTTTTCGTAAATTACACCCAACTTATGGTCCACATACTCGACCTTCAGAATCCACAATTCGCAGAATAATCGAAAAATTTGAAGGGGCGGCAACTTGCTGGGATGTCCCGTCGTATGGTAGACCACGTACAGCTTGCAGCATAGAAAATATTGCGGCCGTAGCCGAGAGTGTAGCCGAAGATCGTGAAGAATAGATTCGCCATGGTAACAGGCTTTTTGTACCTCAAATTGAAGTGCAAGGTCTCCACGATATTTGGTTCCACCAAAACAGTGCCACTTGCCACACAGCACGCCTAACAATGGATTTAGTGGGACATCATTTTGGTGAGCAAATAATTTCACGTTTTGGCCCGTTGAATTGGCCACCGAGATCGTGCGATATCACACCTTTGGACGTTTTTCTTTGGGGCTACGTAAAAGCAAAAGTCTATGTGGATAAACCAGCGACGATTGAAGCATCGGAAGCAATTATGGAGCGAATTATTCGTGAGATTCCGGTCACAATGCTCGAACGTGTCAGCGAAAATTGGTGCGAAAGAATGGACCATTTAAAGGCCAGTTGCGGCCAACATATGAAGGGGATTATTTTCTAGAAATAATTGTAAAGGATTATTTTTTCGATTCATAATAAAGTTTTGACCATAATATAATATTTTATGTGTTTTATTTCTACAATCCAAAAACTGCTCGTTTTGAATCACCCCTATCTCTAAATTCCAGGGGATAATAGACGGAGTTAAAAATAAAATATTTCCTATTCCAACAAGGCTGGAAGAGTATGTACTCCACTCAATGGAGACCCTAAAAGCCATCTCTGCCCAGTCGGAGATTACAGGAAAATGATGAACGGTGTATAAAGCTTACCGACGGACCTGGGAATCCTCTATACCAGAGGGACTCGGGATGCCTACTTCCTCGGTTATTAATTATCATAAAAGAACAAGATTCCCGCGCTGTGACGTCAGAAAAGAGAAGGGAAAGTGATGGAAAGAAAAAGAAGAGAGGAAATAGAATTACTGCAGTACACTGAAGAGCAAAGGAGGAAAAATAATTATTAACTCATTTGTTTCTTTTTGTATTTGTGAAATTTTTTGTAATAATATCAGAATTTCGATAAAATATGTGGCTATTACTATTGAATTTACATAAACTATAACATAAAAAGTCTTAATATGATATTGAAATAACCAATGTAAAATGCATTGTCCTGCATAGTAATTTTTAGGTCGCACATCTCGATTAAATTATGGAAAAAGATAAACACTCTTTACTTAGTTAATATAGATACTAAGAGGAAATTTTTTAGTCATTTTGATAGACATTTTTCAACCTAAAAAAAGTGTTTAAAAAGGTTTTTTTTTAATTTTCCTATGGATCAAAAAAGAAAAAAATAAGTTTGTAAAATTTCTTGATCCACGTATAGTGCGCACCCTTTTCCTTATATTTAAAAAAAGGAAAGATTAACAATTTTTTATGGTATTTTCTCTTTTTACTCAATAGTGTTGGTTCAGAAAAATACTTTATTTACATTTTTATAGGCTAGAATAATGTCTTTCATCACTAATAAATAGATAATAATGATGAATGCTGTATTATAGCCCCTACTGGGGAAATAAAGAACTATTGTCTTCTTTCAAACTTTGCACAATATTTGCTACCTTAAAATGACATCGTAGAAAAATGAAATTTTGCATATATAATTGTCATACAATATGCCAACTTTTCCATACTCCCTGTTATCGATATTTGGAAAATGTTGAAAATCGAACCAGTTTTCTAGAACATAAAATATAATGTATTGGATATTTTTTTTAATACATGAATATGTTTATATAAACAGTCATATTTTGGATTACGATAAATATGATGTGAAAGTGTTTTTAATTTGCTGTATGTACTGTCGATTTGGTTAATAAGTTATAATTGATGGATTTGTAGTTACTAAACGGGAGGGGGGGGATATATGGGATCGAAATCGAAAAAACGATATATTGGGCAAAAAATCTAATATATGCATTGTATCGATACTGAGAAAGTTATTAGAAATTTCGATATTTGCTCCAATATTCTATATGATGCAATCACTCAATTAATTGTTGTTCAATTTTTGTAGCCAGGGAATGTTTTATACACCTAGTACTCAAACTTACGGAGTGGAAACTTGAAACTTTACACAGTTGTATTACATTGATTTAAGAGGTTCTCTATCATGAAATTAGAAACGTCTGTAACTGAATAAGTAGCCATGTACTTCAAATACCTGCTGCTTGATTTTTTAAAAATCGGATGAGAAATGACGTCGCAGTGACATTCAAGGGTTAAGGTATCAATTCTTCTTCGTCCGGGTAACACTCCAACAAAGGTGGCCAGGCTGACAGGAATGGCTCAAAAGACCATCTAAAATGTTAAGAAGAGGCTAGACCAAAACAAAACCATAGAAAGGTAGGAGAGCTCTGGAAAAAAACTAATCATTTTGCTCTCAATGAAGCCCCTGATCTGGTTTCCGGAGAGTTACAGGCTCATAGCAAACTGCTCCCCTGGGTACAAGAAAATTTCCCCCACTACAACGTCGTCTTTAGCAGGATGGGCTCCTGCTCAGACCACGAAAATTACTCAGAACTTTTTAGCTAACAACATTGCTTTCTGAGACAAGACAATGTAACCTCCAATCCGTCCGGATTTCAATCCTCTCGACTTTTTATTCTGGCAACGCATCAAGAGAAGAGACTATAACATCTGTCACCACATGTTGAAGCCATAAAGGTCTCCATTGATGAGGAGGGTGCTGTTATGGATTAGAACTTCATTCGAAATACTTGTAACTCTTTTCGCAAGAGACTTGTCTCCATCTGTGAGGCCACTAAATAGATTAAATCAATTTGATATTGGCTTTGTATCAGAAAAAGATACCTCTTTGTTAGATGTATAATTAAAGATGAACAGACTATTTTCTTTTTTCTTTCCAGGAGTGTACGTCTCAAGTTTCCACCCGGTAGATTAATAAATGAATGCATCTGTTATGTTTTATGAGCATAGATAAAAATAATGTTATAATAAAATATTTGTTTTTTTCTATTTTCGAAAGCTTTTATCATTATTGTTTAATTCTTGAGGAGAGAACTTATATGAATGACGGCAAGTAACGCTGATGAATTATAAGTGTAAGGCCTTGTTGGACTATAATTAAAGTATAACTGAAGATATATAAAGAGTTATACAAAATATTAGGTTGAGTAAAAATATAATTTTGTATTTCCCGTCCTTTTTTTCAACTAAGTATTATCTTGTACCTTACTGGTCACATCGGATCATACGATATACTTCAAAACTCTTTTTGGACGGCACTGATATATTTTATTGAAATGAAACATTTTTGAGGCAATATGCATAGAATATGTATAAAATAAATATGAAATGAAATCGCTTAAATTGTCGGCTATTTTAACTTATCACACAAATGTGAAATCAAAGAGTATAACTGACTCAAGTATCTTGAGTAATTATGGGCCTTTAAGTGTATTTTATGAAGTATAAAAATAGGAAAGGAGAAGAGTTAGCAACAAAAGTCAACCAGCATCGATTTCTAATAAATTTTATGGTGGAAAACATTGCATAGATATTCAGAGACTCAATAGCTAATGTTTACATACCACAATTGCACATGTTTCTCCATTCGTTATTCAACATGGAGACTCACAATTTTCATTCTTACTTTTTGATAGACTAAATTCTGTACTAAATTGTGTCTGAGATCCACACCAACCTCACTATCGTGTACCCAGATGCCTGCCGTATTTGTGCAACCATCCTTTGGTGGGCTAGTGAGACCTGGGATAGCACTTTTAAGCTAAAAAAAGGTGTTTCATCAGGACATCCCTAGGAGACAAGGAACCCCATCAACATCGCCCAAGTGAAGGACCTGGTAAAGAACAAACCCAGATTGAGCGTTTAAGAGGTCTCACCGGAGCTTATCCTACTACCCTCAGAGATTTTTGGAATCCCCACTGATGATCTCCCCTTAAAATACCTCCTCAGCATGTGAGTACCCCATTCTTTCTCTCAGACCAACAAGGATGAGTAAGTAAAGTGCTGTTGTTAACACGGAGAAAGGTGGAAACGATCTTCCCTACAGCCTGGATCTCAATCTCTGTGACCGATTTGTCTTCCGTAAGCTGAAGCACTTGCTCTTGAAATACGATTTTGATAGCCATGAAGACCTCGTACGTGGCGTTCAGCGGGTAATGCAGTTATTGAACAAAGAGGAGCTCTCCAATCAGTTGTGGGAGTTGTAGAACAATAGTCATGACGTTATCCAAGCCGGAGGAGACTATGTGACATGATTGAGTACTTCTTCTAATCTTTTGAATGTAATTTCTTGTCTTACTGGGGCAGTCTCAATAATTTCGGACCAAACTAATAAGTTAAATATATACAACTGTAGGTATTTTTCTATGTATATTGTACTGGATAGTCCATTGAAATCTGAACACTTACTAATTGAATAATTAATTAAGGTTGAGCAATTAAAAGTAATTCATATTTTGATATATTTAAGCATTAACTATTAGTTACAAAACAAAACAAATATGAGCTCTCTAACTTACATACAAGTCGAGAAAATGACGAATGAATTTCTATTCGCAAACTCCAAGCGGTTGACCGTCTAACTGTCAGAATGTCAGTAACATTGGAGAGGAAGAAGGCCTCTGTCAAAAAGGCCTTCACTAGAATCTGAGGAGGGAAAGACAACAACCCAGGCCATTCCCGTCAAGTCCATGAGGAAAAATGCAAGAGACCTCGAGGTTTCATATCAGAATGTCTTGAAAGCCATTAAAAAAAGTGGGTCGAAAGAGCCTTGTGGGGGTGGAGAAGCCCCTTTTGACACCAGCAATAAAAAAACAATTTTTCCGTTCCAATAGTCTTTTAAACTTCTTTTTTTGACAATTTTGGCCCCTACAACTCTGATGCAAACCTCCTCGACTACATATTCTAGGTGCATTTCGAGGGGAAGACCTGCAGTGTCCGTCATACAAAGGCCTCAAAGCCACTCTGAACCAGTACTGGAATGCTATAACAAAGGATTATATCCACAGAGGGTGCTATGCCTTCTGTCGCCCCTGGAAGCCATCATTGCCTCTAAGGGTGGCTATATTAATTATTAAGAGAGCTCAGACACACATCTATTTATAGTATTAATTTTGTTGAAATTCTATTGTTAATGAATAAATTATATCTTGTTGAAGTTGAAAACTAAAAGTATTTAGATTTTTAAGGACTACTTTATGGTATACCTAGTCTTTTAAAACAATTATTTAGTTACATATGCTCAAACAAAAACAACACCCTTCATATGTGCAACTTTTAATGGGGTTTATTTCGAAAAGAGAATGAAGAATCATTTCTCAGCCATTTTCCTTGGAGGAGTAAAAACCATTGCTATGTATTAATGTACTTTTTTAAATCCTATTACATCTTATATTAAATTTGTTTGGGAATATGTGTACCAAATTTGAGACTTTTAGATCAACCAGTGGTAGTAACTAGAATTGCCCGTAGTTATTTAGAGTCAAACAACAGACAAACTTTGTTTTTTTAAATATAGAAGATAACTCCCCTTGAATTCATTAATATTACTTTCTGTTATTCTTGAGCAAACTCACAAGTAGTTACTCTATGCTTATATGTTCTCTCCTCGAAAATGAAAGAATAATATTCAGAACTTGGAACAAAAAATATGATATGATGAGATAATTAGTACTTTAGTCTCTGGAAGGTTAACTCGCTAAGCCTAAACTACATACGATTGATGCTACATGCGATATATTCTTAATATGATCGCATTGTTATTTCTTCGTTTGTACTTCTTTCTTTATTTCAATTCTTAATTAGAAGTATTACAGTCATCCAGTTTAAGCCAAGTAGGCTCCGTTCTGATTGATAGCTTGTTGCCAACGAGAATCCAAATTCATAATGCTCTTTTAGTAGAAGTCCTTGTCCCCATTGGCAAGAAACTGGAACAAGCAATTTTCACATGCCTCCAATGAGGCCAAATATGTAGCCAGAAGCGCGTAGGTCATAGACAGAAACAGGTGGTAATCAATTGGTGCCAGGTATGATCTGTAGGTTGGATGCATAAGAAATTCCTATATGAGGTCTTTGAGCTTCTGGCGCGTCATCAAAGATGTATGCGACCAGGCCTTATCGTCTTGATGATATCTTGTTGTCTTCTATTCCCCAAACGGTTGAGTTATTCATAGTAGAGGGCAGAATTAAGTTGAAAATAAATTGCTCGTATATCTTTTGTGCAACACAAACTAAAAGAGTATTGACCTCTTAAACATTCCAATTTTTCTAGATTGCTTTACTTTAAACCTATAAGATATTAATCTTTACAATAATTAATGGTACCATATGATCCGATGAGACTAATCCTGAACAATGTATACGTAGTTAAAAAAATGGACGAGAAATACAAAATTACTTTTTACCAACCCTATACATATTGCAGCATTATACACGGGCCCCCTATATATATTGACTCAATACTTCAAGCAAAACACTATTTACAGTGCGCCTGGTATACACGCTCAACGCTTTCAGCAAAACCCCTACGAGATTTCATTAATATGAAATTGATATTTCTTAACTTAAAAATGACTGTTTTTCCTTCCAACATTCGTACAGATAAACTTTGCTGTATTAATATACCTAGAAGATATTTGCTTTACAATATAGAAGATAGCTCCGAAACAATTCCTCAGTGTGACTCTTCATTTATCATGAGCTCACTCACAAATAATTACTTAATCCTTAGATACGTGACATTCACTTAAATATTTATGTATTTCCAATCATGGGATTGGATCCAACTGAAGAAACCTAGCATGAAATATAAGTTAGAAAAGTCAACACATCTGACACTTTTCAGGTCAATACTTTATCGACCACTCAAGCATGTCATCATCAAATCAAGTAAATGCCAATAAATTGCTAGATTTTTTGTTGGTATTAACTGATTACCCTTCTATTTTCAATGAATGACAAGTTATGGATGGTGACTCATCATAAAAAAAATCTTGAACAAAAATCAATAAAAGAAGAAAAAGCCAATTCTTATTTTGGGTTCATATATACATACAGCCCAATTCTTCATTGACATATTTGAGTCAATCATAGGCGACTAATTCAAATTTGTAATATGAAAAAATATACGCAAGAATTTTATATAGAGGTTAAAACCTTTATTTTATTTTAAAAAATAATAGAGGCCCTGCTAGAAGCTTTCAACTATAATCTATCATTGTGTTTTTTTTCTTTCTGACGATCAATTTTGACTATTTCCTTTGTATTTGACATTTGTGGTACGTCAACATAAAAACAATATTGAATATAAATCAAGGAAAGGACAAAATCTCAATATATTTACATATATTTTTTATATCACATACAAATAGCCAAATACTTTATAGACATACTTAGATCAATTATGGGCATTGTATTCAAATTTATGGGATGAATTAAGATGTTCAAGAACTTAAGTTATTGTTTAAAACATTAATTGATTTAAGGTACATAAATATTTACCCAAGATATGATCCCTTACTAATAAAATATGTCTATTTATCATTGTTTTATTGTGATGGTAAATTTTGGTTACTTTAAGAATGTAATTTGCGACACACCCAAAGGTTTAATAAGAAAATTTGTTGATAGAAATTGAGGATAATTCATCAAATAATAAAAATATAGTCCATGCATAATTTTGAGAAAAAATATACTAATATGCTAATGTGTTGACGGACCAAATATTTGATTGTAAATTAGGGGGCTTTGAAATGTTTCCGACCCACCGTTGGGAGTATTTGTAAATATTAGCTATTTACTAGCTTATATCTAGCATTTAATGACAGTTACTTAGTAATTCAGCCATTTTGGATTCACCGGGTTTATGTAACAATTGTTTGAGGTATTTGATGCGAGTGTTTTTGTGAAAATAGACAAAATCGAGTATCAAGGAGTCATTAAATATTTGTCTTTGAAGGTGTAACCTTTAAATAGATTCATGTAATAGCTCACATATAAAGGCTTGTTACTCTAACATTTGATGTGACTAAGTCTATCCAACTCGGAGACATTGAGCGAAAAACGAAAAGTATCTCATGAACAATTATTTTGGAGAGAAAAAGGTCGAGTACTAGGGGTGTCCACAGGGGGTGGGCTGGAGGGACTGGAGCCTACTCCTAATTATGGAATTTTTGATTTTTACAAAAAAGTTCAATACTTGAATTTTTTTTCTTTTTTTATAGAAAAATCTAATTTTTCTATTTTATCTCAAAAAATTTCCTTTTTCGTATTTTTTTAACTTTCTGTGGGTAACTATGGAATTTAGAAATTTTCCTCCAGAAAATTTTCTTATTTGAAATGTTTTTCAAAAATTTTATAGTTAAACTTTAATTTTTGAAATTTTTTGTGAACAACTGTATATTTTGGAATTTTTTTTTCAAATGTTTTTTCAAAAAATTTAAATTTGAACTTTTTTTTCATATAAAAAATTTAATGTTTTTATTTTTGTCTCAAAAAATTTCAATTTTTCATATTTTTTAACTTTCTGTAAATAACTATAGAACTTTGAAATTTTTCTACAAAAAATTTAATATTTGAAATGTTTAAAAAAAAAATTTTATAGTTAAACTTAATTTTTGAAATCTTTTTCCAAAAAAATAAATTTTTTGTACACAATTGTAGATTTTTGAAAAATTTTTATATCTGAAATGTATTTAAAAAAATTTTTATAGCTAAACTTTTTTTTGAAATTTTTTTCGAAAAAAAATCTTCTATTGTACAAAACTGTAGATATTTGAAAATTTTTATATTGAAAATGTTTTTTCTCAAATTTTATATGGAAATTTTAAAATTCAAAAAATTTTATATTTCAACTTATATTTTTGAAATTTTTTCTCCGAAAAATTAGGATCGTTAATAGCTGTCGATTTTTGAAATTTGTATCTAAAAAATTAATTTTTTCTATTAAAAAAAAAAAAAAAGAGTATATTATATAATCGAGCAGACGCCCCTGAGCGCTATAAGGACGGGTTACAGAGATGGGAGCCATCGCTATGAGAACTGTATAGAGTTATAAATAGACTCTTTTGAGAAATAAAATCAGACAAAAAGTCAAGTGTCTTTGTAAGGTTGGGAAATTTTCAGACCACCACTCTACCACTTCTACTTATATCCTAAATATCAGTATTAATGTTACCAAATAATATAATAACTAAAAACACATGATAGGGGCCCGGCTCAAAGGATACTACTCTGTAATTGAAAAGAATAAAGAATTCCTTTTTCACTTTCCTCTTATATGTAGATATAATTTTTTAATCCATAGACTACCTACGTAGGTGTATATCTTTCATTTTCTTCTTCAATGAAAGCAACCAAGTAGAAAAATAATAATAACAACAAAAAAAAAACTGCCTTTTCTTTCTCTCATATGACGTCATTAGAGCCATTTTTGACTGGATATTTAGATGCATAATATTTGTATACTCAATAAATATTATGCATCTAAATATTCAGTCAAAAATGACTCTAATTATGTCATATGAGAGAAATAAAAGGCAGTTTTTTTCTTGTTATTATTCTTTTTCTTCTTGGTTTGAAGGGAAGGGAGAAGAATTAGCTCCAAAACTCCGCCAACATCAATTTTCTCATGAATTTTATGATGGAAAAACATTCCTAAGTTATTTAGAGACTCAACAGCTAATACCTACATACCACATTTGCACATGTTTCTCCATTCTTTGCTGTACATGGAGACTCACAATTTTCGCTCGTCCTTTTTGACAACCTACAAACTGGGAGAAATAGTGTTTAAGATCCACACCGACCTCATTATCGTTTACCCTTATGCATGCCCTAGTCGTGCAACCATCTTTCGGTGGGCTAGTGAGATCTGGGATGGGACTTTTAAGCTCAAAAAAGATGTTTCAACAGGACATCCCCAGGAGACAAGGAACCCCAACAACATCACCCAAGTCAAGGACCTGGTAAAGAACAAACTCCGATTGAGCGTTCGAGAGGTCTTAGCAGAGCTTTCCCCTCAGCCCACTGCAATTTCTGGAATTCTGACTGAAGATCTACGTTTCAAAATCCTCCTCAGATTGTGAGTACCTCATTCTTTATCTCAGGCCAACAAGGGTTACCTGCTGTAGAGCCATGATTAAGCTATTTCAGGACCACAGGAAGCAGTTTTTGGAGTTCCACCTATTTGACAGGACGAGACCTGTTTATTCTGGGACAGAGGGGATATCAGGGTGAGCCATGAAGAGCTCACACACAGCTTTCAGTATACACTCACACCTTTACAACGCTTTATCCAATGTGACCAATAATGAATAAGATAAACTTAGTTTTAAAAAAAGGGGAGGGAAATACAAAATTACTTTTTAAGTTGAGAAATATCTGGATATAAATTTCAGCTGTTAAGAAATATGTATGTAGTCGAGAAGATACGTTGAAAATGAAGAGTTGGAAAAGATATGAAAGTCACAATTTTAACTAATATTTTTATCGTCCTTTTGGGATATTGTTTTGAGCATTCATTTAATCAATTCAATTGATTCAGCTGATGAAGAAGAAAAACAAAAAAAAACAATGAGAATGGCTAACGTCTTCATGTTTACACCATATAAATGTAGGGCGAGCATAGGGCAAGTTGCTACAGGGGAAAGTTGACAGTAGTCAAAGAATGCACCCTGTACATGGAACAACCACCTCTTTTTTTTGTAATAGTTGAGTTGTAATTAATTGGAGAAGGTAATGGATCAATGTGCTCAGGATAAATTATTCTTTTGAACTCAATCACGCGTCTCGGTCGTTCCTAGAGAAGGAAACATACACGAAGTATAGGGACTTTTAAAAGACAACTCTTAGGTCAGATGGAGGAAATATAATACCAAAATGTTTACGTATACTTAATCAGTGCTACTCAATCGGGCACAAAATATATAGGAAAATTAAATTCGAACAATCTTGTAAATTATGAATGTCTGAAGGGTTGAAAATAACTTTTTTCATTAATTATTATTAGAATGATATAAAATAAATAGATCAACCAAAAAAAAAATATCTTTTTGTATCCATTTCCTTTTTCATTTAATTACATAGGTGGGAACAAATGGGGTTATTTTTGCCTTTGGAAACTTGATACACCAAATGAAGTCAAGTTTTCTATTCTAATGTTTCATAGGTAGCATTAGTTTTGAAAACAAAAAATGAATTCCTATAATTATCAAATTATGAGAAAGTACGACAAATCAATTTGGGTGTACAATGTTTTTCCCTTAAAACCATTTTGCCTGAATAAAGAGAAATGAGATTTATACGTCGGTATTATTTATTTTGGGTTGAAATTGTTGCTCCCTTTAAATTTTTTAATCAAAATATGTAATGTTTAGACTTTAAAACACATTAAATAGTTGTTTGCTATTGGAATAAGGATGAAATTATGCTCATGTGTTATATAAATTATCTGGGTTTGTCAATCCATGAGTCTTTTTTAGTTAATTAATTTTTACGTACAAACGTATATAATTTTATTTAAATCTGAACATATACTGTCAATGCTTTTTAATTATTATAAACAAAAGAGAGAAAATTGTGCATATTCGATAGTAAATGCACATGCCTGCAATATTTCATTAAAACGACTACATTGATATTTCTAATACAGAGGTATCTGCAGAATTATATATATATATATATATTTTTTTTTTTTTTTTTGGGGGGCCTTTTCTTTAGAATTAATTAGAAAAAAAATTTCAAAAATCCACAATTGTTCACAAAAATTAATTTTTTTGGGAAAGTATTACACAAATCTACAGCTACTCACAAAAAATTTAAAATATTAAAGTTCTTGGAAAAAAAATTCAAAAATCCATAGTTATTCTCGAAGAATTAAATTTTTTTTTAAGTTTCAGAAGTCCACAGCTGTTTACAAAATTTATTTTTTTGGAAAAACATTTTACAAACCCACAGCTACACACGAAAAGTTTAAAATATTAAAGTTAATGGAAAAAAAACTCAAAAATCCATCGCTATTCTCGGAATTTTTTTTTTTTTTTGAAATTTCAAAAGTCTACAACAACTGTTTACAAAAATTAAATTTCTTGAATTTTTTTTTTAATTTAAAATATTTTGAAACAAAAAATTCAATGAATAAATTTTCTAGTAAACAACCAAAATTCCTTAGTTTGGGGGAGGGCTACAGCCCGTCCAGCCATCCCCTATGGATACCCCTATAATATCAAAATATGTTTACAATATATATCATATAAAGTGCACCCCGTGACTGTTTTTCATACATTCATACAGACAGATAAAGATATATGAATAAATAAGATTTTACTTGAAATATTTGTTGCTTAAAAAATGAAACATTGTGGGGATATAACATGCTGGGACATATAAACAAATTAAAGTATTGAATTTTAGAAAGCTTCCCGCATTGGGATATATTTATAAAAAAAATGTCAATATTCATACGTAAGGTTTTTCCCTCAAGCTTACGTCTTTTTAAAGTATCTTGTAGGGATTTATAGTTGCAAAGAAAGGAAATTGGGTTCTTTAATTTATTTTACTTTTCTCGTCAAAGGGCAAAGTAAAAGAAATGTTTTTGAAGTTGAGTAACTATAAATTAAAATGAGACGTATGATCATCGTACATTTATGAGCAATACACACTTGATTAATATCATTTGGATATGTTTTCACAAATTTCAAATTCATTTTTATTTCTTTTCATATCGCTTCTATCTAATAGATAATGACAAATACATTTTGATACCAAAATCATGTCTCTAGCTAAAATATTAAAGAACTTATCATCGACATTTCATGTCTTTTTTCCAATCTGTTTATGTTATAAACTACACCGAAATCTGCGATGAAATAATATAAGATATTTCAATATAACAACACAAATTACTTAAACATAAAGATAATTGAATGATATTTTTTAGGAATTACAGAAAATAGTATTGTGCAGTAGATGATTTGAAATATTCTCAATTGAAGTATATAATTTGAAATTCAAGTATATAAATATCTTCCCATGATTTCTAGACACTAAATGATAATTATTGAAAAATAAGAGAGAGCGGTTAAAATTAAGACAAAGAACTTTCAAATTACGTAGTAATATAGATTGAAGGTGCTAATGTCGGACTAAAATTTATGTATTTTGAACAAAAAGATTGGTTATAAAATTTACAAAATACTAAATGAATATATAATTTGACGTCCATTAAACCTTTTTTTTCATATCCAATACAATTTTTTTTGTGATTTTACAGGATATTTTGAGATGATTTATTTTCGAGACAAAGGTACGATTAAACGAAGCAATGGATTGGAAATTTGTTTAAACTGGGTGAAAGATTAAGAATGTATCTATATTAAATATAAATTACGTGAAATTGATTTCTCCTATTTAATTAATGAAAATCCAGCAATTCTATGGGACACTTCTAAAATTTCACAAACGCCTCCTGTAAGTTTTTTTTTCTCTGTAAATTGGCATTTTGTAACATACATGTATCATTTTTTGGTTGCAACTTGTACGATATCGTAATTTGTACACATCATACGGGGATAGTGTGTAGAAATATGGAACATCTCCTTGACAATCAAAACAGTACTTAAATGGACGTTTGGACTCCAATATTTTTCCCAAATTTTCGACAATTCATTTTCTAGAGCCTAGTGCATCATCATTTAACATCAAAATTACAAAACGAAATTGACAAGACCAAAGTAACACATGACTGGTTGTTACAGCATCAGGAATATAAACCCTATTCACATTTTCACACTTTGCCGAATGCCATTTTGCCAAACGGACACTTTGACAAAAAATTTAATATATATATATATATATTTCATTAATGTTTATTTCTTTGACAATCGAGGATTTTTATTATTTTATCCACATTTTCGAAAAAAGACCTTCATTCTTTGACATCGAAATTATACAAACGGAATCGACGAAAGCAAAATTGCGCGTAATTGGTTGTTAAAATATCACAAACATAAACACTACTCTCATTTTTAGCTGTCTGAGTTGCTTTTTCACCTTAATCGAAGAAAAACTGTAAAATATGGCGTATATTCTTTTTTGCCGGTGTCCATCTTTGACAACCACTCAAAAAATAATAAGTAAAACTCTCACGAAACTCTCTGAAATATTATTTTAGAAGGGAATCTTATCTTTCGAACGCCATATCGTGGAAACCGATAGCACATATATAACACTAGAAAAACATTATTAAAGCCATGTATTAGAAAAATAATGGATTTCTTTTTGTTATATAAATAGTAGTAATGTGTTGCAAACTGAATTTTGCTTTCAGAGTATTTTCAAGTTCCATAAAAAAAAAAAAAAAAAAAAAAAAGAAAAAAAAACTCGACGAGTTACGAGTTATTCCTCAAATTACATTAAAAAATTGGCTCAACTTATTTGAATATTGATCATAAGCATAATTTCAAAATTTATATAAACTACAAAGTAATATTTTACTATATTCGGATTATAAACAATATATTTTTATGGCCCTGATGCATATTAATTGTAAAAATAATAATTATTATAATAATAAGTAATAATCAGAGATTATTAAAGTATGAAGTTTGAAAATCGTGCTCTTATTGTATTTGCTACACTCACATAAATTTTGATTTACCAAAACTGTCATAATTATTCTTTTATTCTTAAGGAGAGAACATATAATTGTCAAGTAATCACGAGTGCGTCAAAGAAAAAGAGTAACTTTCCTCATCTAATCAATCGTCATTACATCTAAGTTGCTCTCCTTTGAAATATTTTTCAAATTTTCATGTTGATTTTTGATTTTTTTTTTTTTTTTTACATACCCAAAATAAACACAATTTTCTTCACTAACCGTCAACATACTTCTACAAAGTGTTGCTTGTGCTAAAACATAAGCTCTAAATTTCACTGAGAAAGAAAGTCAGTCAAAGAGGAAATTCCAAGATACAGTTATTTAACGAGTTCTGAGTAAATACTTGCACTTTTGGTTTATGAACCAGGTTTTTGTGCCTCATAAAACTTATATACCAATTGATGAGCTTTGCTTATAGCACATCCCTTGTAAATAGTAATCAACAACTGTATAGCTTTTTAGATATAATGTTGCTTAATTTAGTCAATAACTCAATGGAATATATTTGTATTATTAGCAGAACCTTTTCTTATTTAAAAAATGAATGTAAACAATTGGTTCTATCCGTCCATAGTTTTAATATGGGAATAAAAATCAGTCCATGGTATTCGTTGATTAAAAATGTCCAAAACTTGTTCAACATCTTATAGAATTTACACATATATTGTACTAGCGGAAGAATCCTGCACCGGAGTAGTTAGGCACCGGATAAAGAACATATTTTTCTTAATAGAAGATAACTCTCTAAGAAATCCTTTGAGTTTTTCATGAGCACATTCACACGTAACTAATATTGTGTCTGTCCTTAACAATTTGGTCCAGTCATGTTTTAGGATCGACCCTTAAGACAGTTGGTCTTTCAGACTGTCAGTACTATAGCTCATTTAAAAATAATTGAATGACATGATGTAGGACCGATTATAAGTTTTTAGTACTGAACTGGAACAGACCAAGGCTGAACTGGACTGGACTGTAGACTTAAGTCCAAAATAAGAACTACCACAATCCTACACATAACTACTCGAAACAATATTTATATATACTCAATGATCTAAATCAGGGGTATTTTTTAGCTCGACCGTTAATTTGTGATCGGTAGTATAAAGAAGGAATTTTATTTTCCATAGAAGTTGTCATTATTATTTAATTCCTGAGTAGTGCACATCCTTTCCTAAATAGATTCAAATATATTCATGTTTGAACGGTCGAGTGTGCTCATAAAAGATAGAGATATAATTGTAAGTCCTTGTGGGACTCAGAGTAGAATTGGGGATCAAATTCGGAGTAATTCTAGCAAATGTCCTTGTTAATTTCTTTTTTTCCTTCCTCTTTTGTCTCAGCTGATTGTAACTGATACAATTAAACGTCATGAGCATGATTCTTCCTCTCCTCCAAAATATTCTTCAAATTGTTATGGTTACCATGTTGATTTTCTGCTGATTTATTTTAACATGCCCATTCATGACTGGATTTTTACCCCTGCATATATATTAGTATCAACTCATATGACGTGTTCCCGTCTCAAGAAAGAAATAATAATTTTAAGAGTTTGAGGAAAACAATTTAATATGTTGGGATGTCAGATGAGTACTTACATTTAAAGGAGTGCTCACTTTTAACAAAATTTATTTAAACAAATTCGCGTTTATACTTTATCAAATCTTAACATATTCACAAATAAATTATTAATTTATACATAAGATACCAAAAAAATACCAGAAGCTGAACTTTTGATATACTCACACGCCTGCAATATTTCATTAATATGACTACATTTTTATTTCTGATATAAAAAATATTTTTATTATATATATCAGGGAGCATTATTTCCAGTGCTACCCTGTGACTTGTTTTCCTACATACATACATTCAGACCGTCAGACAAACTTTCATTTATACCGATTGCGTTATTGTATAAACACTTTAAGTATCTTTTATCCATGATAATAGTTTATTATTATTATTATAAAAGTCGGTGAAGATTGATTGATGTTGATATCACTGGCTGATATTATATTACGATCTAATATTACGCCATTTGATCAATAGTGTTCTTTGAAACAAGTTTTGCTCCTGTTTTGAACGTGTCCTTAGGATTTATGAATATTTCATACACGATAATAGCTTGTTTCTATTATTAATTAAAACTGACTTAAGTAAGAATATTTCTTATAAGTGGTGGCTGTTAATTTGGCGTAAGCTATTTTGCCTCAGGACATTTTGCCTTAAACTATTTTACCGAAAGCCAGTTTGTCTCAAGGATATTTTTCCTTAAAATATAAATAAATGACGATTATATATCGTTATTGTTTATTATTGGTGAAAATGTATGTTTTCTTTGAATATTGTATTCAAAATATGTCATGTGTATATATTTATCAAGTGCGTTCAATGGTTGTTTTCATTTACTTGAAAAAAACCCTTGAAAAATGACCCAAAATCGTTCCTAACCATCGAATCCAATTATTGTTGAAAATGGGGCGTAGCTTAATAAGAGCACATAGGATTTCAACCCATTGACATACAGAACACGGATAATAGGAATACAAACAGATTATTCGACAGATGTTAACAAAAATAAAATCTATATTTGTATGCTACTAAAATAACACCTTGAGATATAACAAAAGAAAGGCCACAAGATCTTATATTCCATAACTTTTTTTTATCCTCTAATGAATCCTTATTTATGTTGATCTTTAAAGCCTCTACACACACAAAACTTTGCCTCGACTTAGAAAAGGTTTTAATGATAAAATATTAGGGATCTTTGGATATCATATATATATATATATCTTCCATTTGTTTAACTGAAATCCTTAAGGAGCCCTTTTTTAATACTTACTTACCTATTAAAGGTATAAGCTAGGATTTATACAGATCTTTCAAAAAGAAGATTATTGGGTCTCAATTCTCTGTGTACATTGTACAGGGTCATAAACTACAATTTGAATAAACGTTGACCTAATCCGCATTATGAATAAATGTATTGTGACGATTTTTTGTTTTTATTTAACAAAATAGATGGTAATAGCATATTGATTTTCAATATGACCTCTCTTGACCTTAATTCAAGCCTCACTTTAACTGTCGCTGAGTTGATAATATTAATTTTACTGTTAATCAGGGGAGGGGGCTTATCCACAAAAATTATTATTAATAACGTAATGCGTATATTAACAGATTTGTATTATATTAATAATAAACATTTTCAGAAACTTTTGGGGGACTTAAGCCCCTCCCTCTGAAAAAAAGGAGCTGAGTAAATATACATAGTTTTGAATAAAAAAAGGTTTGCATTCTTTGATTTGGCCTAACTTTCTATCTTTTCTATAACTTCACTATCTTGCACTTTTTTAAGGAATATAAGTTTAACCCTTTACTTCCGATTGTGAAATAATTCGTCATACTATAAAAAAACATATATCAACAATAAATAAAGAAGTAGAATTTGGAAACAGAATAAAACCGGTAGAAGAAAAGTTCTGTTTACGTCTTCATTCAGTGTTGCATCAGAAAAGTGCACCACTTTTCAGTTAAAGCAAAAGCTTTGGTGGTACAGTGACGTGAATTTCAGTTCTCCTTGACATCTGCTTCATTTAACTCGATGAACAAAATTTCTGGTAGGCTAAATAGTTGTAAACAATCAGGTATGTTTATAAAAAATATCAGCTAAAGGCACTAAAACACATTCTAAGTTTAGATTTAAGACACATTCAACAGTTTTTATCGGTGGGACATTTAAGTCAAATTTGCGCTACGAACTGAGAATTTTTACTTTGATATATGTAAATTTTTCCAGACTGTCAAAAAAAAAAATATATATTTATAATAAATGTGTTTTTACATATATCCAGGTTTGAATAATTAAAAAAAAAAAAAAATCATTTAAAATTTAATTCAGGGTATAAATGGTTAATAAAAAAATAAAAACGGTATTAGGATGTGGAGTACCATTTGAAACGGTGGTATTTCTGATATTATAGCCCTATTTCAACTCTTAAATGTGAATATTTGCATTTATATGAATTTATGAAGTCAAAACGATCATAAACATTTTTTTCATAAAAAAAAAAGTCTTAGGACCGGTTTTATATGTCCTTGAAGAATGAAGAATAAAAAAAAAAGAAACAAAAGAGAAAGCAATAAAAAGTAGAAGGAAAAAGTTGGTGAAAAATTCAACTTATACTTTTTCTTAGACAAAAAAAAATATTTTACGATTTTTTTTTTGGAATACAAATATTAAATGATGATTATGCAATTAATTATGTGAACACAAAATGAGGACGAGAAAAAAAGTAGTGTCCTCTGAGTCTTTGCTTATTCGATTCAGTCTAGACGTAGAAGCGGCCCTATCAGTTCTTGGGACTGATCCTTAGACTATTGTTCCTTGGAACTGTCAGTATACTTAAACTACTTAAAAAAGGTCAAGTGAAAGAAAGTTGAGTGACGTCATCAAGGACCGAACTTTATAAGGTTTTTTTTATTGATATACAGGATGGACTTGCAATATTCAGTTCTAAACAACGACGGACACACCTCCAGAAAAAGGCACCGGAAGAGTTTTAAATATCATACAACTCAAGGTTAATAAAAATAAAAGGTTATACCATAACGCATGTACGACTTATGTTTAACTTTCACCACGCTTTTTATTGACGTCATAGTGTATGTGTGATTGCTTGTTATCTCAAAATTGGTATGCCTTGCCCAGCAGTAGGTACGGTACTTCAAATTGAAAAACCGAGCGAGCCAGATTACATGATGGTCTATCATTGTATTTCTACTAACCTTGATAATGCTGTACGCCAGTGATTTGAAGTATTATTAAGAATTGTACCTTTTTATATTATATTCATTATATCAGAGTGGATAATGATTTGTTTGTTATTGCCAGGGGTGTGCGCAGGGGAGGTTTTTTTGTCTATAACTATGGATTTCAGAAATCTTTTGAGAAAAGTTCTAAATTTTTGACATTCATACGAAAAAAAAAATAGATTTGAAACATAATTTTTGCAAAAAAATTATTTTGTATCTTTTATATTCCCCGCCCCCCTAAAAAAATAAATATATATATATATATATAATCCTGCGGACGTCCCTGAATACTTATATATGTTTTTCCCCTGACATATCGAGCAAAAACACTCCCAAATCAAGGATCACTAGCACTTTTTTGATTGTATTTAAATTTTTGCTATTAATAAAATATGTATGATTTTAATCTTACATGTTTCATCAATCATCCTCTCAACTGAGAACGAGTGAAAGAGAGGCAAACATTAAATGATGTAGTAACGAAATACTCTAAAAGTTGTATTAATCAAATTACGATCCATACATATAAGATTATATTATATAAAGCTTCTTACTAATTTCTTTATAAAAACTTATTTGGGAGTAAAGAGGCATTCATGCAAATAACGAATAAATGTAGTTTCTTATGTGAATATTTTGGCAAGTAACCATAAAAATGTATGAACGTACATGTTTATATACTTTCAAGAAAAATCCAAGTATATGATTTATGTTCCCACACAATTACGAGGGAATCATTCAGCAGTATACACATTGGTCTGTGAAAAGTAGAGGAGACCGCAAAGGGTTGTTTGTCGTTAATGAAGGGACGATTAATCAGAATTGGGAATTGGAGAATAAGGTGTTTTTTTCTGGAATTGGAATATTGAATTGAAGAATCGGTTGTTCTTTCTGGAATTGGAATTGGATTCCAGAAAATAATATTTAATTTGCGATTCTTATTTGTTATTTTTTATTTGTCTATTAATTACTTTTCTATGTTAGGAAAAAACTAGCATCACCTTGTCTTCCACGGATTGCATCAAGGACATTCTGCCTTTTATACGAGTGTTGAAGAAACACTTTGTTGATTGATACCATTTTTTTAAACTTACCCAAACACTTCTGGCTAGCAATCAAAAAAGCAAAAGAACACATCCTAACGTGCATGCACTCAAAATTATTTGTTAAAGAATGGGTGCACGCTGTTCATACAACCCAATATTTCATAAACATATTTACATCAATTATTGGCCTCGTATTCAAAATTGTTACATGAGTTGAAATACCCATAAATTATAGTTGAAAGCCTTTATTTGATTTATGTGGCTTACATTGGCCCCAATTTGTTCTGTTTCAAATATAATTTATACATGTATCGTTCTTTTGTTGAAACGATCAATTATTTTGGTTTCTTTAATTGCAATCTGCAATAAACCCAAGGATTCACCAGAATAATTTTCTTTTAGTAGTAGAAGAATACAAATGTAATCCACACTCCATTTTGACTTTTTGGATTGCAACTACAAAAAAATTCTTCTATTATCATAGAATGTACCGGATATCGAACCTACTTACAGGACTTTATGGGTTTCTAAGTCATACCAACTCTGAGCAATATAACCAAAATCAAAAAAGTATTACAGACTATATGTAATACAATATTGGGTTATGATTAGAGATATGATAAATCTTCATTTTCTCAGATCCAGTTGGTTCCGATGTTTATATAAATTTCGAGTACCCAAACTTTCGAATCCAGATCTGAAACCAAAATTAGGCGGGTACTGGTCTCAAATTTCATGAGTTACTTTAGCCCAAGTTAGGATATAAATAAAATAGGATCCTGTTCAAGGTTGAATTTAAACTGTTTACTGTAGGCAAAAAATGGGGTCCCAGTGCTGGTTGATAGTGAGGGCCTTGGTGCTTGGATGAGAGACACTGCAGGCCTTCCCCTCGACATACATGCAAAATGTATAGTTGAGTTGATTGGCATCAGTGCTGTAGGGGGGCATGAGGTTTAAAAAAAGAGTTCCACAGAGCTCAAAAGACTCATTCAAAAGAATATTGCAATGGAGGAGATAGGAACTGCTGATGTCAAAAGTGGCCTTCCAAACCTCACAAGGCACTTTTCACCCACTTTTCACATGGCTCTCTGGAAAATCGAGCTTGAAACCACAAGATCTCATGTATGGGCCATCATGGACTTGAGGAGATTGACCTGGGATGTGTTTCTTTATCTCCTCCTGGTTCAGTTTGGCCTTATTGACAGGGCCTTTCTTCCTTTCAAACGTATTGGACTTTCTGACGGCGTAGACAGTGGTCCTGGAAAAACTCAACTGCTTGGAGTGCGCGAACAGAAATTCGACATTCACGTTCAGGTGTCATTTTCTCAAATTTATATAAGCTAGAGAGCTCAGGTTTGTTTTGAAACTAATTCTTTATGCTTGAATAAATCGAAATATGAAATAATTTTAATCCCTCAACCTTAATTAATTATTGAATTATTAGGTGTACATATTTAAATGTACCACCCGGTACTATGCCCGGCTACTTCAGAACTAGGTCAACCACCCATCCTATAGTATACCTATATCTGACAACTATTTTATCTATGAGAACCATTAAGCAAGTACTTCCTTCTTAATGCATCGAAAATATATCCAAATTGAATTAACTTGGAATTAAAGGTCCATGATGGATAAAGCTTTTCTTTTCATTGATATAAGGAAAAATACATCTGTCAGAAACAAGGGGGACATTATTTATGATTAAAAGACTTTTATTTCAAGTACGTTGAGAGTATAAAAGTTCTTATCTAAGAAATTATCAAAATAAAAGTTACGTTCATATACGTATAAGAAGATTAAATACAGGGACGTCTGGGGTGTTGGGCTGGAGGGTCCCCTCTTAAATTCAGGAATTTTGGTTTTTTTGGTTGTAAATTTTTTTGGTCAGCAAAAAAAGGCATTCAAAAAATATTTTTTCATAAACTTACGAATTTTTTTCGAAAATTATTAATTTTTTAGATTTTTTTTTTCCAAAGAAAATATCCGCGATTCCTCTTAAACAAGTTACAATTTGCATGCCTAACAGTATCATGTTTGAATACATCATGCATCATTTTAATAAAACAACTATTGATGAATGCAATATTTGCATTTTGAGCAATGATACATTTATTACGTATTTATAACTGTAGGCATTTCACTTAAAAATGTACCACCGAATGTATAAAATAATCTTATAACAAAAAACGTCAAAATTAAATTAATCAATCATAATGAAATATTCAATCAAGGCATTATTCCAATCACAAGTTTAATATATATTATTTATATAAACAATGCATTTCATTTTTTAGCTGCAACTTCAACAGCAGCGTAATTTGTACATGACATATCTCAACAAAAAAACAAGCTAGAATGATGGTTCTCAAAAATAGAGTTTGATTACTTTTGTATTCTTCGACGAATTATCGTTCATTTATATCAAGAAATTATTATTATGAACCCTATGGATTTATCACAAGTTGAACCTATAAATTAACCAAAATTGATCTTGACAATAAAAAAATAATAAATTTATTGAATTTATTTGCCATATCAAGGCCATTATTTGTCTCTTAAATCAAATTAAGATTCTAGAGTATAGCTAGAATTATTGATTATCTTAATTCCTCCCACAAATTTGAATACAAACATAGTAATTGACTCAAATATGTCTATGAATCATTGCTGTATGAAACTTATGTATTATATTGATTGGAGAGGTTCGATGTGAGGAAATTAGAACTGTATGTAATTATACAGGTTGCTTAACTTCTTTTTGAATTTTTAAATCGGTTAAGAAATGTTATCGCAGCGAGATTGAAGGCTTCTTCGTGCAGGTCACAGTCCAACAAAGGTGGTCAGGCTGACGGAACGGCTCGTAATACTATCTACAATGTTAGGAAGAGGCTCGACCATAACAAGACCATTGGATCGCCTGGATCTGGTTCCTGGAGGGTTACAAGCTCAATGTAGGCATGCACATCAACGTTTTCAAGGACAACCTCCTCCCCTTGGTCCAGGCAAATTTCCCAACGGCAACGTAGTTTTTCAGCAAGATGAGCCCCACTCATATTGCTAAAATTACTAAGACATAATTGCATCGCTTCTGGGACCAGAGAATGTGGCCACCATATAGTCCAGATGTCAATCCCTCGACTTTTATTTTTGGCGGCACATCACAAAGAGGGCCTGTCATCCGAACGTTCAAGCCATGAAGGCCTCTGTCGACCAAGAGTGGGCTTAATGGGCACGAACTTTATTTGCAATACTTGCAACTCTTATTGCAAGAGGCGTGTCGCCATCTGTGAGGCCAATGGCGTACGAATAGAAAAAATAAATTTGACATTGGCTATTTATCAGAACAACATAAATATAGATTTTTGTCAAATGTATAATTAAAGCTAGGCTAAATAAAATTTGAATTTTTGTGTTTTTTTATTTTTGTTGTTGACGTACAATGTACAAAACATCATTTTAAAATACAAACAGTTCAGAAACTAAACATTGAATCATTTTACATTTAATTAAAGTCCTCTAAGGATTTACTTTATGAAATAAAAAATGAAATTTCAGAGTGATTTTTCTAAAAAACTTTTGGACCATTTGATTTTACATTTTGATGTTGTCATAACATTTTGACAAGTTAAAATTAACAGAAGAACAACAATGCTATAATTTTTAATAGTATTTTGATTCTGTCGTGAAATATTATCTAATGATTTAACTCTAGGCTTAAAATAATAAATATATATTAAGGATGCGAACACAAAGTTTATACAAAGTTTTCGTATCCAAAGTCTTTTTAATTGTTTTGACTATCGAGCTATCAAAAAAGTGTTTAGAAAGGGCCTTGTGAGGGTGGATAGGCCACTTTTGACACCAGCAATGAAAAAAACACATCTCCTCCGTTATAAGACACTTTTTAAGACTTCTTTTCTTTTTGAAACTTTTGGTCCCTCTAGAGCCCTGATGCCAACTCCATCGACCATACATTCTGGGTGTATTTCGAGGGGTAGGGCTGCAGTGTACGTCATTCAAATACTGAGACCCTCAAAGGCGCTGTTAGACAGCACTACATCTACTACATCTGCAGAGGGTACGAGGCCTTTAAGTTTAATTTTTAAGTTCAATTGAATAACCCATAGTATTTTATAATATTACATTATTCCATGCTTCCCTCGTCTTAGAAAAAAAAACACACGGACTTTGCATTGAAAGCAAATTAATTAAATATTCATGCATAAAACTTGTATATATATATATATATATATTTGTCACGAATATTGTACAAAAATGTTTGATATAAGAGGAAGATAAAATAAAAATCATATTAAATACAACGATGATGATATGTGAACTAAGTTTTGTAGATATAGAAGAAAAAATAAAAGTTGATAACTATGAAGCTTAAATAAAATAGTATCATTGACGTATTTGATTTTCTTTATAATATAAATGTAAACAATGGGCTACTTCTATAAAGTATCTATTTGCTGGGTTGGGCAGAAAAACGTGGATTCGAGAGTAATTTGTTCGAATTTGTGGATTTATTCCAGAAAACAACATTTCTATAACGTTTGCAAAATAACCCATTTTTACATATTTATCAATCTTATCAACCATAGTTATGCAATAAAGTATGTTTGTAACTAAATTATGCAATCTTTTGTATAGAAAAACTATCCTGCTAAAACCTCTTATTGAAAAGTAATTTCAAGAGAAACAATAAAACAAAAAAAAACAACAACGGATATTAAAATACAATAAAAGTTTATTTTAATGAGTATATGGGCGGACAATGGGGACATCACCTATTCAAGCCTTTACCTACTTTAAATCTATACCATCATTATGAAACAGAAATAAAGCTTGTTGTATTGCTTTTATGAAAAAGGAAGTTATATGGCATGCCCTATGTGAAAGTTCTATTATCAAATTGTACAAATTACAATTAATTTGCCTCATAACGCTTTATTTAATTACATCATCAGTCATATTAATCCCCCACTATATACATATTAATTAAATCATTCATTTAATGTATTAATATAACTTATTTAGTATGCAGTTACAAGTACTATAAATGTGGGCATTTGAACTTAAAAATGTGCCACAGAATGAACAAAATAATCAATGATGAATAGTTTTTCATTCACAAACTCAAAAATTAGACGATTAATTTCGTCTACATAAAAACAATCTCGACAATCACTCAAGAAAAGAAGAAAATTAAATGTAATTTCTTTACCAAATATTCATTTGGGGAAAAAGTAATTTCATATTTCCCACCTCTATTTTTTTTAAACTGAATATATCTTGTTTATTATTGGTCAAATAGCATTATACGATAAAGCGTTGTAAAGGTGTAAGTGAATACTACAAACGACTTTCTGAGAGTATTGCCATAGAATAGTTCAGTCTTGAATTATTGTGCATTGACTATTGTGATCTCGAAGGAAGAAATTCGCCAAATTTTACATTTTTACTATTTGAAAAGGGAAAACGCGTCAAAAGCGATTTATGGTTTTCTTGTTCAATTCTGCCCTCTACTGTGAGCAGCACAACCGATTGAAGCGGCCAGATTTGGTGAATAGAAGACAACAAGACATCATTAAAACAACACCAGGCCGCACACTTCTTTTTACAAATTTGGCCTCAATAGGGGTCTTCTTTCTTCTTTTTTTTTAGCTAATAGGGTCAAATACTTCTACAAGAAGGCATTATGAAGTTGAACTCTAATAGGCAATATATTCTCGGACAGAACGGCGCACACTTGGGTTTAATTAGATAATTGTTACACTTCTTATGAAGTATTGATATAAAGCAAAAAATAGCAAATTAATTTTTCTGAAAAAAAAAATACATCAAAATTTATTCATTATTTTATTAAAAAATCTTGAAACGTAGCTCTCAAATGAGGCCTCCCTGACACTTTCAATGTGGAAGTTGCCATTGATATCGTACAATGTATACGGAACTGAAATAATGGTTAACGACGAACGAAGAAAAAAAATTTACCTAAACGCTTAGAAGCCTGGATATATGTGAAAGAAATATAATATTCAACGTATAATAAACAGAGTTCTTGAGATATATGTCGTAATTCTATGTTCAAATACATAAAGTCCTCTACTTCAAAGTTGCCTCAATGTTAAAAAACATACGCCCATACGTTGTTAGATATATTAAGCAATATGTTTAATCGTTAAACATTCTTACGTATATTTGAATCCATTGAAGAAAATCATAAATAAAATATTGACAACAAAAGAACTTTTGAAAAAGTTTTTCCTCTCCCTTTTTCTTCATACAAAAGAAAGTCGTTTTGTTATTTTGAGAAACAAATAACCAAAAAGTTTTTGAAAGAAACAATGTATATCGTGATTCATTTTAATTCTCTCAAATGATGAATTATGGTTATTAATTTATTTTTACACACAGATGTTTTAACAGACTGATTTTTCTAATGTTTACAAAATAATGTAATTGACCCAATAGAAAATACCTCCATGTCAGGTGATAAATCAAGGAGTTCTTTAGAACATTACCTGACCGAACTTTTAGCTACACATGCTCGTTGCTACACCTCATTCAATGTCACACTCATAACGATATATTTATAGAATGATCTTTTTTTGAATTTTTTCACACTTAAATTTTTTTTACACAAGAGAATAATATCTTTAATCCTTTCGACACAAACAAAATTTTTAAACACACAATTTAGAGTACAGAAAAATTATTACAAGATTGTGACTCTCATTTTTTAATAAGTACGCATAGTTACTCAATACTTAGATGTTCTCTCCCCAAGAATTTGATGACGAATAATAACAAGTTGATATTGTTTTTAATGTGACGTATTGAGAAAGGAAGTACTTTAGTCTCTAGAACACTACATGGCTGAGCTTTAACTTGTATCCAATTTCAAGTTACATCGTTATTTTATACTAATATGAAGCAGATTTTATTTTTATAATGACCAATTATTTTTTTCCTATTTTTAGAGTTAATATTTTTTGAAAAAGACAAAATTTGACCAATAAGAAGAACGTAATAGAATTATTTTGTCAGTTAATCTTTTTTTTTTTTTAGAGAGAGAAGACGATAACTTATTTTAATCATTTCGACAAGTATTAAATTTAAAAGAAAGGCACGGCTTTGAAAACAGAAATATATATGTTTCAAATTTTATCAAGAAATTAGCCTGCCTAGAATTTCCTTACATGCCGGGATTCCCTCTTTTTCTGTAACTCTAATTATATGTAATAAGTATTTAAATAATAATTATAAAACTTACTCGGGTTTATTTTGCACTTTCTTTGTTTCCGGGTTATGGTTGTATTTATTCATTCTCCAGACTTTCTTGATGTCCAACTCTGTCGTGTTCACAGAACCGGGAGGTGGACGATACACGTCCCAAAATGCTCTTTCTTGTGTGTCTAAAATCTTCCGCTCCTGCTTATCCCGTTTTTTGTCTACTTTACTTTGAGCCTCTGCTTGCATAAATATGTATTCCCATTTGCGACTGAACATTTTCTGCAATCGGGTCAAGTTTTCAGCTTCATAATCCGCCAGTTCAAGGCGTGTCTTGTTCTGCATTGTTCTCTTACAAAGATAAACTGCATAGTCTGTATTTTCGGGACTCCAACTTTTTGAAGGCCAATAATAAGGTGTCTGAAAAGAGGGGGATTTGACAGTTCATTAATTATCCAGAGGTTTTTTGTTTGTGTATATAATAAAGGAAAAATATTGGGAAAGAGTCCAAAAGGCTCAAATTAATCAAAAAAATACTTCAGAAAAAAAAAAACCCTAAACGAATCAAAAATTAATTATGAAACTCACTTCCTTCACTTGCAATGTGAAGTAAGGGAAGGGAAGTTTAACATAGTTAGAGTGTGACTAAAATGTATGGCTATCATTTATGTTTTTCTTCCATTTTATTTTTTTCCATTCTAGCTAAGAGTGAAGAAGATAAAAAAATTGCGTAAAACGTCAGACCGACTGATCAGTCCTAAGGAAATGTGTTAGTGTTGTATCGGTTCTTATTTGGGACGGAGCACAGCATTCCAGTCTGGTCTGGGACCACTCAAACCCACTTGTCGGTAATTCAAGAAGGTCAAATCGATCCCTTGGAAGTAATTGATGTTTTTTTTTCTTCATTATTCTGTTATATAATAGTATAAATTATTTAACTCTATAAAAATTTAATGTGTTCGTATTATATTAGATTACAATGAAACCAGGATACTTTTTGGAAGTTATGTAGAATGCTCATATATCCTAGTTAGGTTAATAAACCATGGATATTTTTGTAAAAAATTCAAGGACCGATACAATACTAACTGATGAATGGTGAAAAAGACCGGATCGAGTAGAAAAAGACTGAAATGGGGGAGAAAAAAACAAGACTGATTAGGGATACAGTCTCAGGACCGATCCAACTGGGACGTACATACATCTTGCATTCTTCTGATGAACTTTCTTTCTACTGATGACCGACACTCTGAAATGTTTTTTTTTTAATATCTCGGATTGTCTTCAATGACACTTGAGTAAAATTATGTACCACAAAATTATAAGTTTATGTGTTGTGATGTATGGAAATGATTACAGAGGCACATAAGCGTTCTTCCTCTCTGACAGAAAATGGCTACAGTTCCATATTATTATAAGTAAATGAAAATACATATTATTTATTGGATTCTAGAAAATTCACGTTCATTCCAACTTATTTTCCTTCTTAAATCACAAGCTGATTTGACTTGACCAACTAATATATTATGTAAAAATTAATAAATTAGGAATTTCCTTTTTCTTCTAATTTTTCTTGAAGATTGTGTTTGTGCTAATTTGAGTATTTTGTTACCAATACATAACATAAGGGGCTATGAAATTTCAAAGAAATAAAGAAAATTAATTTCAACTCACTTGAAAACGATAATAAGTACTAGAATCATTCCGCACTGTTAGAATATGATCATCAATAGGAAAGAAATATCCATGGGAGGCGATTCTATTAGCTAGTAAAAGAGCTTCATTTGAATCACTTAGTCTAAAATGTGTGGTAATCCAAGCAATTATATCCTGCCCAGTGAAGACAGAGGGTATCTTTGACATGAAGCTTTTCACCGTTCGAATGGGGATTCCATCCGTTTCGCACTGCATTTGAGAGACAATTTTTTCCATTTTTTCATAGACGAGAATATTTGGATTTTGATTCCTTCGCCAACCAGCATCTTCTTCACTTTCATTCTTCTCCTGAGGTCGACGTAGAGCATCTCCATTCCGTGATGATGGAGCAGAAGAAATAATGGGAGAGGTGGGTCCCGCGGCTGCTGCTCGTGTATTGAGCACTGTACTCGCTATTTGAGCGGATACACTCATAGCCGTGGACTCCCGACGACGGCGCCTTGCCCAATTCAGGTTTAGGCTTTTCTTTATTTTACTAAGAGCCGAAGAAGGTGCTCGGTCATTATTGTTCATTCTACGACAGGAGTTGAACTCAGGAACAGACTCATCAAAGATCTCTGTGTCTCAGGCTGTCTTTTTTTAAATAATTAATAATTATGATATATACAAATGAGTATTTATGATAAGAAAACATTGACGGGAAACGAATATCTATTTGGAAAATTCCTCATCACCAAAGTCACTCTCTTATTCTTAGGGAATCATTATAATTATAGATATGAATATTTACCTTTGAAAGGAGAAAGAAAATACACACAGAAACACAATTTGTGTAAAAATAAGAGGAAAAGACTGCCTATTACATGATTTCACAGGGGAAAATGAAACATTGTTACATTTCAAATAGCATCAGTGTAGATAAAATATCTTAATTATATTACAATTCATTTATATAATGTATTTTTAAAACAATTTGCACCAAAGATAGGCAATAATGCTTACTTCAGATGGAGAAATTAACACCACGACGATCTATTATATAAGAGACCAAAAAAAAGAGAATACGTAACAAAACGTTTTTTCTTTCCTAATTTATAAATTTAGTTTTTTTCTTTATACATATTCCTTCTTTACACATACATAATATTTGGGTAGATAACAGTTGTGGTAAGGAGTTATGCGAATGGGCTGTGATCCTCCTCAGGATTGGGTTGCCGTGAGCAAGATAAAAACAAAGATAAATATACAACTGTAGCCTCCTCTCAAAAATTAAATATTTTTACTTTTTACTAGAATATTTAATTTTTGAAATTTTCAAAAAACTTAATTTAAATTTTTGAAATTTTTAAAAAACTTAATTTAAATTTTGTTTCCAAAAACATTTTAAATTTTGTTTCCAAAACATTTTACTTTCTGTAAAAAGCTATGGATTTTATCAATTTTTCTCCAAAAATTTAATGTTTGAACTTTTTTTCGAAAAAAGTTTATGTTTGAAAGTTAATTTTTGAAATGATATAAAAAAAAAATAATAATTAAATTTTTGTAAATAGCTATAGATTTTTAATATTTTTCTATTACAAATTTAATATTAAAACTGAAACTTTTGGATTTTTTTCAAAGATTTATGTATGAAAGTTAATTTTTGAAATTATTTCTAGAAAAATTAAGTTAAATTTTCAATTTCTTTTCACTGTACAATTAAATTTTTGTAAATAACTATAGATTTTTCATATTTTTCTCCAAAAACTTAATATTTGACATTTAATATATGGAATTTATTTCAAAAAAATTTAACTTTTTGAAATTTTCAAAAAAATTTAAATCAAATTTTCAATTTTTTCTCCCAAAACAATTAATTTTTGTAAAAAATTTATATTTGTTTTTTTTTTTTTTTTAAGATATTTAATAAATGGGAATTTTCCAATTTGAAATTTAATTTTTTTTTCCAATTTTTTTCTTTTTTTTCAAAAAAATAAATTTTTCAATTTTTGTATTTTTGAAAATGTAATAAATGGGAATTTATCATCTAACTTTTTATTACTTTGTATAAGTTATTAAATTCTTTCCAACTATGAAATAATTGTTGGGAAGTGCTCCGTGATTACAAGAGCTAATTCTAATTTGACCAATCACCCTTCAAAATACTCATTCAGAGAGAGGATGCGGAGAATTTCACAGCTAACAACAAAGCACCCTATATGTTTTCGTATTAGCGAGGTAACGACGTGCTAAATCCCTACGTGCCATGTATTGTTTCACCCAACCTTTCTTCCGATAAGAATTAGGAAAAAAGTCCCAAAATCAATTTAGAAGTTAGTCAATTCATCGCAACTATGAAATGAATATTCCATTTCTTTTTCATTTTTGCCCCACAATAATATCCCACCTACAGATTAACTTTTAACTGAACTAGTTATTTTTTTAAACTGCAATATATTAACTTTAACTTAACTTTATTAAGTTCAAGTGAAAATCCGCAAAGACGTCGTTAAACGTGTTTCATTCAACATTAGCCTCCTCCAGTAATCATTATACGAAGCAAGCATCCCTTCCAATGCTTTTTCGACTCAAAGCAGAAGTTGGTGGGATTTTTAGTCTGTATTTACTTCTTGATAGTTCAATTTGAAGTGGAGAAAATCCCAGAGAGACAAACCTACTGAATAATTTTTATTATGTAGCCTTGATAAATCTCTCAATTGACTGGAACTTTAATAGTTATTTTCCAACATCAAAATAAACATTAAATTTACCAATGGTCAGTATGTTACTTCAATTACTCTAATGTTAATTAACTTTATCTTAATCACTATTAAATTTTAAAAAAAATCGAAATTAACTAGTCATTAAAGGATAAAATACTAATTAACTTTAACTTAACTAGCAAAAAAGATAAGTTAACTTGCCCATAACTGGTTCTGATGCTTTCCATGAACGTTGGGTCAGAATTGGCATGATCAAGCATGTCCAAAGAGGCAAAATATTCAGCTCTTTTGTAAAAAGCCTTGCAGCGACGATTCTCACGCCCAATTTTTTTGTAAGAATGGTACGAACTGAATAGAGAGAGATGCTAAGACAATATGATAACTCTATAAAGCTAGTATGACAATTTTTTTGTTCAATAAATTCGTTCATAGTAAAAATCGTGGAGCACTAGGGAGTTAGACTTACTTATCCAACTGTTGCAAGCAAACTGGTTCACAGATTGCCCTCAAACTTGGAATCATAATGAAAAACAGTGCTGTCGACTTACAAAAAAAAAGTGTTTAAATCAGTGTGGGCAATTTAAAATAACAATTCCCGGTACTTTTTTGAGAGAATACGTAATGTATATTTATTATGAATTTTAAAAAAATGCGCTCTAAACTTCAAATAACATACCAACATATATGCATTAAAAAATATGTTTAGATGATAAATCCATCCGTTATTTATGTCAAAAAATTGACCAATCAAAATAATATCTAGTTCAGAATTATATACACAATCATTTAACATATTTTTTAATCATAAAAAACTTTAACATAAGTATTATTAATCCTACATTGAATTTGGTGATTTTGTTTTAAGGGTAAAAAATGACTCTGAGCAATAATAGTCCCAAATTACTATAATCCCAGATATTTCAAGATTCAGATGACTGAGAGAAAAACGGAGATCCGTTTTGGATTTTACACTCATACATAAGTTCATTATTTTCTTCAATTCATTTGTACAAAACCCCCCTTTTTGATTGTTCCCATGTGTAATATAATTCAAGGAGTTGTACTATTCTGCCTCAACACAGCAGCACCACTCTCTGTTGCCTTATTTACAGACTAATATATGTAAACAAGGTTCATTACAGTTTTGGCAATGACAGAACCTCTGTTTGCATAGGATGATTTATTACAATGTTGTTTTTTTGTACCATAAGTCTCAAAGTATCAAAACCTTTTTTTCCCCCTTTTTGAAGAAATAATGTGTATACATTAGTATTGTCTCGATACTCATGTTTTTATAGCATTTTGATATGGGTATTTCTATACATTTTCAAATATATAGAGTAAAGAAAATAAGTATTTGATTCCTTGCCAATTTTGTAGGTTTGCCCACTGACACAGCCGTATGATAACAATAAAAGACATTATATGAACAAAAAAAAGGGATTTGGATGAAGACAAATACCGAGTTTACAACCCCTAGAATACGATTTCCACCGTTCATGGAGCTCGTAACTAGTGATGTGCTCCGAGCTGAAGTCTGCTGCTCGAGTATTTTCGAGTTTATAAAGGGGGAAAAATATTAAAAAAATTACGAGTTATACTCGGTTCTCGCTGGGGTGCCTGGTAATTTTGCTGTAAACTATTTCGCCTTGGGACATTTTCCTTCAGAAGATTTTGCCATAGGACATTTGGCCTTAAATCCATTTTGCCTCAAGGGTATTTCACCTTAATATATATAAATGATGTTTATACTTCGTAATTGCTTATTTTTGGTTAAAACTGATGGTCCCTTTGAATTTTCTAAATAAAAATATATAATATTTATTACTATAAAATGGATTAAATCTTTGTTTTCTGTTGGATTGCCTTGTTTCTCAAACCATGATTATTTTCTAGTATGAATAATCAATCATGTCTAATGATAATTACTAACGGAGAAGTGGTTAGAAATTCTTTACTTCGAATAGTTCCCGTGTTTATACTAAGTTTATTAGCTATTTTATCTCTGGTTCGAATTCATTACATTGTGTAATTTTCCAACAGAAAACAACCAGTTAAATGATTATTAATGAAAAAAAAAAACTTGATAAATATTAATTAAATATGACAAACTCAAAAAAGGAATATATGAAGTAAATTTTATTTATATTTTAATAAAGGGATCACTAAAGAAAAAGAAATAAAAACCTAAAGAGAGAAGAAAGTCGCTAATAAAAAGCTATTTTAAGAGAAAAATATATATTTGTGTAAAAATGAGCTTTTACATTATATATTTTTTTTCTTCCAACAGAGTTTACATACGTTGGTATATATATAATCAATTTCATCAGAAATGTAAATACTGCATTGGTAGGAAGGCCCAATAGGCCCACTTCTTAATGTTCCTTAATGCATTTGTATTAAACATGGGAAGAAAAGCCTCGGCTTAACCCTTCAATGCATGAATTTTAATATGTGGTTGACAAATTATAAATTTTTCAATTCTAATTAACTTCATAATTGATCCAATATGTTAATGAGAAAAATTTCAAGGAAAACACTCTTTTTTACATTCAAAATTCCTTCAAATATTAAATTTTATTGTAAGAAGTATAAAAAGATTTATAAAGTAAAATATTGTAAAGAAGGAATAGTTTATGATACCCCGGAAGTTTAGCTATAGCTTAAAGTCCATAACCAAAAAAAAAATGGGAACTTCTCTCTTTTTAAGACTGTTTTTATATTGATGTACTAGAATAATTATTTTTTACTCATCGAAAAAAGAGAAAACAAAAATTATTTTAAAGAGCTCACAACTGACGTATATATATATATTGAAAAGAAAAATTGTTAATTCATATAAAGTTTATAGAACTTTTGAAAAGCAAATCCATTCAAAATGTCTTGTAAAAAAAACCTTTGGCTAAGTTTCATTTAGAGATAGATAATAAAAGTATATATGACCCCATTTCTTTAAATGATTAGATATGAAAAGTTATCTTTGTATTTTTGAAAATCCAATTAAGTTACCTGAATACCCAAAAATAATTTAGAAAATATCTCCCACTGTTTTAACATTTGAGCAATATGGACTTTGACTTAATCCAAATCTTGTCTGTTCCATAAAAAATTATATATCTCAAATGTGGTATGAAGGTTTCTTGTGAAATTTCACATCCGTTACTATTTTTAAAATCTAGTAACACCCTTGTATATAATCTATAAAGTATCTAAACTTTGAAGGATCTTCATTAAATGTAAATTAATTAATTAGTTATTGGGCGTTCTATTTTTTAATGTTCATTTAATTTGTATGATTGATAATTTGCACTAATTAAATCAAGTAAACATTATAGTATATTATAATCACTCCATCTGACCTAAAAATTCTCTTCAAAATTCATATATATGATTTATGTTGTATTGGTCCATAATTCAGTCCTACATATCCCTTCTAAAACATGCAAAATAACCAACTAAAAAAAAATGGTAGTTTAATTTTTTTTAAATTCAATTTTGAAGAAATTTTTCTCTCTCCAATTGAGAAAAATATCTCTTATGGGAGATAACATTCTAAATACAGAAAATTCTAAAAACGTTTTCTTTTCAAAAACACTGTCTGATTATATGTTGTGGTATTTTTTGTAGAAGTATAGTTCGAATCAAGGTCAAAATGGTGGATATAATAATTATGTAATCCTTCATCCCCATTCATCCTATAAATTAATTGATATTAGTGTAGGTTTTCTTAGTGTTGCCCGAAACAATAAGAAATTAAAATTAATTAAGAGCTCTTCTGTTTTATATAAAACAAAAATCAAAAATTTTAAAAATTATTGAAAGTTTGATGAGTATTAGTATTCTAATATGTAGAGACTCTTTTTTCATGCGATGAGTAAGTTTTTTTTCTGGGTTAGACACCGAGCTTGCAGTCTCCCAGGCACTTCCCTGAACATAAAAGAAACCTCCTAATATCCCAAAATACACCCTGGCTCTCAGGTTGAACAAGTAAAGTACTGGCCCAAAATAAATTTTAAACTCTACCGCGGCTACGTTTCTAGGCACCAAGAAGCCCTTCTAATATTCTGTAATACACCCCAGTCCATGGGTTGTGCAGGGGAACTGCTAGGAACAAGTTCAGTTCAATTTCTTTGCCACCACTTCCCTGAGCATCAACAAATCCTCCTAATATCCAAAAATAAACCCCAACTCTCAGGTTGTACATGTGAAGTTCTGGCCCTAAATACAGTTTAAACTCTACCATTACCGTGTTTCTAGGCACCAAGGAATCCTTCTGATATGCTATAATACACTCCAGCTCATGGGATGTGCAGGATCATTAAGGAACCTCTTAATACCCCAAAACACATCCCCGTTTTCAAACTGTAGAGGTGAAGTACTAGGCCTCAAGTAAGTTTAAACTGAATCGCTGCCGTATTTCTAAGCACCTAATATGCAAGAATACCCCCCCCCCCTAATGGTTGTTATATGAGCTGCTGGTCCCTGAGGCAGGGTAAATTATTCTACCGCTGCTTCGCTAGGCATCGAAGAACCCTTCTAATATCCAAAATACAGCCTGGCCCTCAGGTTGTACACGTGAAGTGCTATTTTGCTATTGTAAGGCCACCATGGGCTTGAATGCAAAGATAAATGTCATTAAAATCGTTTCTGGAGCTTTAAGAAACTACATAAAAAATTTCAAGAAAAATAATTCATTGGTTTGGCTTGAATTACAAAAAAACAAACACACATTGACATTTGATATATAGAGAATGTACATTTTACGTACTTTGGCGTGATTTTTTTTTTTTTTTTGCTTCATTGTTTATTCTTTTTCTTAATTTGTGTAATGGTACTATGGTTCTAAATCCATGCTATAAGTCTAGTTTGTATCTTCAGATATAAGAAGAACCTTATTAGAAATTGTGATTAATTATAATATAATTTAGGGATAGCAGCTCCCACGAAACTCAAACTAACATTTGATGAGGTGTAGTAAAAATTAATGGTGTTTCAGTCCTTATTTATTTGGTCTAGTCCCGTCCAGTCTTAGAAGTGGTCCTTAAGAGTGTAGATCTTTTGTACTATCAATATATAACTAATTGCAAAATTAAAGTTAATTTAGTGACATCATAAAGGACCGAATTTAGTACTAAGACGAAGAGCTGAACTGGACTGGACCGACACTAAACTGTACTGCAGTCTTCAGTCCTTAATAAGGACCGATACAACACTAGTGATATATATCAAAATATGAATTCAACTTGGGCATTTTTACAATCTGAAAATTCATATGAGACAAGAGTTAATTTAATTTTTAAAGTTGACACAACATTTGAATATTACTAATTGAAAAAACGTTCACATTTCCTTGAGCTTTCTCTTTTGATAGTAATAATAACGAATCAATTTGTATAAGTATAAAAACATCATTGTCTTTAATTCTAATTAATAATGATAAAGTAATCAGCTCATAAGGCCAAAGAAAAAAAAGCAAACAAATTGAAAGCTAATGGATCATAATTGAACCCTTTTACCTTTAGTAAATAACTTTTTTTCTACCTTTTGTTTGTAGTACAACTTTTTTTTTTTTGATTAAAATAGAGCACAAAGCAAGGATTCAATTGATTTGATCAGTTCAAACAACTGCACATAAGATTGTATTTAGGCAGCAGTCATATCTTTCATGTGTGTAAATGATATTTATTTCTAAAAACTTTGCAAATTATTATCTTCAAACCTCAAGTGATATCAAATGTTTCTTGTGTGGGGAAGAGAAAATGCAGAGTTTGTAATTTACATGCTTCCTTTATATAATTTATTTAGTCAATTTCACTCCTTTAAACTAAAAGTATAATGAAGGAAAGAGGTTTCATATATATCAATCAAGAAATTTTTTCTTATCTCTAATTCGTCCAAAATTATGTATATGCGCTATTTTCCTCTTTTGCGCAGTTCATTTTTATCACGTCTTTGACTAAGATTCATCTAATGTAATTTAAGACAAGTCAACGTTTTGGACAGGGCTATGTATTTTTCTTTAAAGTAAACCAGAAGAATAAACTATTAATTAAAACCATAGTTAATGGTATCTTAATCATGATGATGCGTTTTAAAATTTAGAAAAGTTGCTTTAAAACAAAAAATACAAACCTAATCATCTACAACGGGTATTTATATTCTATATATTTTGATCGAGGTTACTTGAATCCTGAACTTAATTCATATACGTAGTTTTTGTTTACTTTTTATTTCAAACATCTTGTCTCCTCTTTCCTTCTTAATCTCTACAATGTAAACAAGGCACATTTACACACTGAGTTATTCATAGTGTTCTGGCATTCCTTACTTATTCGGTCCGTTCCTGTCTTAGGATCGCTCCTATCAGTACTTGGGACCGGTTCTTAAAACTGTCGGTCCTTTGGACTATCAGTACTAGAAATGATTCTAAAAAAAAGACGAAATATTGAGGGACGTCATCTAGAACCGAACTTTATAGTTTTATAAAACTGATGTAATATTATATTATAACTAGAGCGTACCTGTGTTATTTTATATTGTATTTCGAGTAATTTTATCATTGCTTTAAATTACTTCAGAATTTTGTAAGACTTGTGGATAGAAAACATTTGAAGTTCCCTTGGGCTATTACATATAATTAGAAAAATTTAGAAATATGTTCCTCTTTCAAACATAATGAAGATCCATACTAAGACAAACTCATCAATCCACTTCCTAATTCTCTTTTTTAATTCGTATTCAAAATAAATGTTCTTTCTTTTCTCGGTTAAAACAACAATTGGCTTTTTGGTGCATTTTCCAAATTATAATCTATACCTTAAAAAAACTTTGAGACACGTGGAATCGATCTTGTTTTATGAAGAAAATTTATTTTTGCCAAAATAACATACTTGCTCTCCAAAGCTCTTGAATTTGACCTGATCAGAATAAAGCATTGCCTTAGGTATGTGACTCAGAATTCTGAACAACTCCGTTTTTGAAATAAATAAAATATACGTTTATATTAGGGGACATGTTATATTATAGTTCTATGTCCGCTGATAGAAAGTATAGGGTATTTATTTCAAAAACATAGAGAGATATTCTGAGTGATGTACCTAAAGCGCCACGTTTCATTCTGATCTGACGAGATTCCTGAGCTCTGGAGGGCAAGTTTGTTTTTTCATTAATGAATTGATTTTTTTTCATTCCCCATGTCTCGAAGTAATTTTTTTTCTATGGGTTGTCCATGGAAAATACACTGAAATAACTAAAAATCCAAAAAAGCGAATTATTGTACATACAGAAAAGGGGAGACCGTATATTTAATATGAATTACAAAAGGGATTAGGAAATGGATTAGCGAGATAATCTTAGTAAGTATCTTCGTTATGGTTCAAGGAGGAACTTATTTTTAATTATTATGTTGTCAATCGACAATTTTACTAAATTATGGAGTTATTTAAAATATTAATAAAATAATAATTAAAAATATATATATATAATACGATTAAGTCCTAGTGAATTATAATATTACGTTAGAGTAGATAAATCAGAGATATATATAATATTAGACTGATGTACATGACTGAATAAGAACTGACACAACACTAGTTATTGAGGGTAGAGTATTATAATATTGAAAGAGGGTAGCTGAGCTATCTTGACGGTTCATTAGATTACTTATGTACATGCAGCCTCGTCAAGAATGAATTAAAGATACATTTCACTCAGTGCTTAACACAGATATATACAGGAATTACTTTGATATCGATCCTCAATTTTACTCCGAGTCCAACAAGAACTTTCACTTATATAAACTTATGTATAATTTGTGTCTTATGTCTAAAATTGCGGTCTGTACCAAAGTATCAGTCCCATTCGGTCTAGAAAAAAATCACTTAAGACCGAACCGAAGTTATAATTCGGTCTTGGATCGAGTTTCAAAAAGAATTATCCATACTTAAGAATGTAATAAAAGATGTGAATCACTCAGGAACTTGAGATAAATATGTTCATTTCTATTCATATCTTTTAATCTACGTAATGCCAAGATGGGTAATGATGTATTTCCTATCTAAGAACAAATAACAATTTTTATGCCTTTGGCATCACTCCAAAATACAATACTTTTGAGAGTCCTTACAACAATTAATCTATTTTTAGACTAAATTTCAACACTCTGTTATAAAGACGCAGGGAGAAGTTAAAAAATAATAATTTGCACTTGAATCCGCGAGAGTTTTTAAATTGGCAATTTAATCTGCGCCGGGAGGACCAACTCGGACATCATAAAGGCCTTAAGCAAGGTCCCAGTCTGTCGGATCAGCAGATTGGGACAACCTTAAGGACAACCCCAAGAGTGACCTCTGCTGTAAGAGATCACTATAAACAATTGTGCACTTTGTTGGCTCATACGTTTGACCTTTTAAAATATTATACGAAGAAATAGTTAAAAATTTAATTTATGCTCAAGGAATATCGCCCATTTTACAGATCTATTTATAGATATCTACTTACAAGTGTTTAAATTTAGCGAAATGTCGAACATATAAAAAATCATAGCCAAAATACTAATCCACTTTTGGATAAATAATACTTGTATATAGCTTTAAATATGATATTGTTTTGCTCGTTTTTTGTTTGCTTTTTAAAGCATAATAGTGGCCCCTCAACACAAAAAGCAGGCCAGAATGAATTTGGTTAAATTTCTATAATAAACAATGTAAACGTGCATTGTTATAATGAAAGAATCAGAAATTGATATATTTTATTTCAAATAAAAACTTGGGAACAAATTTCCCCTGTACGACCAATTTAAAAATAATAAATGTTTAAATTTTTTAGAAAAAAAATTCAAAAAACCCGAGCTATTTACTAAAAAAAAATATAATTAAAATTTTTTGTAAACTCACAGGTACTTTTGAAAAAAAATTTACATAAAATTTTTAGGGAAAAAATTCAAAACTCTCCAGCTTTTCTCCAAAAAAGTAATTTTTTTTACAACAAAATTTCAGAATTTCATATGTAGTATACAAATTACAAAAAAAAATTAAAATATTAAATTGTTGGGAGACAAATTCCAAAAATATATAGTTATTCAGAGAAAATTAAATTTTTTGGAAAAAAACTTGAAAAAATAAAGTAATTTTACAATTTTTTCACTTTTTGAATAAATTATATTCAAATTTTAAACTTTTTAGTTAAATCAAAAATTTCTTAATTGGGGGGGGGTGTTTTTTTTTTCATTATTTAGAAAAGTAAAAATAGTCAAGTATCAGAACTAAATAAGAATTGGAATCGCAAATTAAACATCATTTTCCCGATGCATTTAAAAACACTAAATTCTCTGATTCCAATTAATCTTCCAATCATTAATAATTTATAGTTATCGAAAATTCACGAAAGCGGAATATTTTTTTAAAAACTTTAAGAGCTACAAGGCCTATTTGACTACATTTATAAGAGGTTGAATAACCACATTATGCAACATTTCTGGTTGATTTCTGGTATTTCTGGTTGATCATTGAAATCAACCAGAAAGTTTATTATGTATTCTCTAAGACTTCAAAGTCAATTGATACCTAATTTCAAAGAGCTAAAATAGCACATGATGCCAATTCGTTAGGATCATATTTCTGGCCGACCCTTGATCCGCGTATCATTAACGAATTCAAAATTTAACAAAAAGCTGTGGGCATATAGTGGGATATATCTGGCTGACACGTTAGTCAAAAGAAAAAGCTTTCACATCCTACTAATTGCACAGTTATAGGGCAGTTGAAATCTTACTCTGATAACACTAGGAGTCAAAAAATAAGTTTCCTTCATAGGTTTAAAACACAATTTCGGAAACTTTGCATATGATAAAGGGTTGATCTTATCTAATGGTACGCATTTTATTATGTTAAATCCGGAATGATTTTGGTGTGAAATCACGGAGAAGGACAACAAGACATTTTATCTCTGAGCAGCGAAAGCTGAGACGGGTGGAAAGAATAAAGAAGATTCTAAATTTTATCAAGCCCAACAAAAATTGGGGCAAAGTTAGGCTTTGTATCGTTGAAAAAAATTTCACCGTTCATGCCACTGTGAATAAGCAGAAACGCCGGTATCTCAGAACCAAACATCTCAGCTTCAGTGAGACATGGCTTTAGAACAAAAAATACGGTGGCCAGTAGAGGCAAAGTACGTGGCTTTCCATTTTTATGGAGAGGAATTCTCAGACCTTCCTGATATACAACTTTCTGGACTTTGAGGACCTCAACATGTGGCCGTCTTCATGTTTATTCAAGATCTGCAAAGGATCTGGGCCTAGTATTGAGGCAATTATTATAGCACAGGGCCCACATAATGAATAAAAGTTATGAGGAGCATTATTTTAAGATAATTTTGTTAAATAAATGTCATTACAAAATCTCTTGTTTAAATTTTACTCTAGATAAATTCAAAAAATTGGAATGTGTACCACAAAATAAGATTGACCCTGTATAATTGTCAAGTCCTACTTGATCAAAAACAATAATCACAAGGCATATCTATTGTGAGTAGGTAATTTTTCACCTTTTTTTATAACGCACTGTAGACTTAAATCAACAAGTTATTTAAGGTAGAAAAGAAATGGTAGAAGGTTTTATATAAAAAGTTGACTCTTTTTTTTTTCATAGAAAGTGTTTAACATATTAATTTTAAAATGAATTAGAAAAGGACTTTCCAAAATGAAGAATTAAAGGTTATATGTAACGTTAATTTAAAAGGCACATCAACCAACCAAATATAACCATTATACATACTAAATAAGTAAAGAACAGCAAAAAAAGAAAGTGGGTAGGAGGGAATGAGAAGGATAAAATGTATTTGAGTTTAACACCTGTTTCAATTGTATGATGCAATAACTCTATTCAAGGATAAAATAAAGGAAATTTTTATACAAACACTACATCTGAGTCTAAGTATATAAAAAAAGTCAGGGGAGGGGGGATGAGAGAAGAAAAAGTAACTAAGTTAATACGTAAATAATATAAACATAAATATAAATATTCCCGCCTTTTTCTTTTGTCATAAATACTCTTGTCTATAATACATATTAATATATATATATGTATGTGAATACTATGTCAACCGTTAAAATATGTTAATAAAGATATATTCGCCACTTTCTTCGACTCGTTAATTGTGGTGGAGAGGATAATGGTGATGATTTTGGACGTTGTAGATGAACCACCGAAAGTAAGGTAAGAAAATGATATTCCACTGGATATACTTGGATATGTATATTCAAATAACTTTTATATGTAATATAAATCAATCGGAACACTTAATATGGTGAAGGAACGGTTTAAAAGTTAGAGATGCAACTGGTTATAATTTTATTCACTTTTTCTCAAAAACAAAAAAACAAAAAAAAATGTTATATTCTTTTAATATTCCTTTCTCTTCTTCTTCTATCCAAAAAAAAAATAAATACTCTTCTCTTTTTGCCTTTTTTTCTCTTCTCCTTACATCCTTTGACTTTGCTGCTAACTAAAAATATATCTTACATAAAACAAGTCTGGGTATGTTGGGGAGAAAAGGAGTAGAGAAGGCAAAATAAATAGGAAAAAAGGAGCGGAAAACATCTTCTTCTGCTCTTCTGGCGTTGTGAAGAGAAACTTTGCCTGCACTACTTGTGAGAGAGAAAATAAAGAAAGCAAGGAGAGATGGAAAGTTATGAGCAATTTTGACGTAATCTTCGTTGAAAGAATCAATGAATACTACTTGTATTTCACGTCGTACAAGAGTACTTGTTGAGTCCTTGTTGATTACTATACATAATAGATTTAAAAAAAAAAAATAAATAAATAAAATATACATTTATATTTTTGAAAAGCCTCAAAATAGACTGTCATTGCGCATGTTCCAACAAATTGCGCTCAACTCATATCTTTCCTGCCCAAATGTACCTTAACATGATGCACATTTATGAAAGCAGATTTAATATCATATAAATACTACCAAAATGAGTATGATTCTATAAAGTTTGAGCTTCTAAACTTTAGAATTTAAATATTTTTACGGATTCTGTAAAAACTATAGATTTTAGGAAGCTTGGAACAAAGATTTTAGTGAGTTTAAATTTGGAGGAAAAGTCAAGGATTTTTATTTGTGGACCCACCGAAGGTGGGAGAAGGGAGGTTATCAGAAGAAATATATTTGAGCCAAATTAAAAAAAAAAATTATGATCTCTAAAAGTGATGGACGAATAAAGGCCTTAGATATACTAAAATACCGTCTTTTATTTTGCTAGTTACACTATGCAACAAAATAAAGGTCTTGGAATGCCTTCAGGATAAAACCCACAATTATTATTGTTATTTTAGGTATAGAATACAAAAATGACGATTAAAATCTTTCAACCCCTAAAGGTTTGACCTTGCAATCCTGTTTGAAAAACATCAAGTTTTAAGGGTATAGCTCTGATTCAGTGCCATATTTAGACATGAAAGAACTATATCGATGAAAATCAAAGTAAATAACAAACTGATTTAAACTTTGAGCGATTGAAAAAGGAAGGATTTATTACTTTATATTCATAAAAATTAATAATAAATATGTATATCCAGAGTTAAGATATGTTCTAGTCAAGAAGAAGCCGGTCACTCTAAGAGTAATACGTTGCCGAAGGAAAAATATAATGTAACGACACAGGTATGATTTAATCAGTAAGTTGTAGCCCAAAAGTCAACCAATACGAGCGAAGAAAACGTATGAACAAAACGCTATAACTGTGTTAAATATAACATTAAACACTCTGTATTAAAGACACGTCTTCTTTAATACATAAATAATGGTCCTCCTCTTTAAAAAAACTTGATTTTGAAAAGGCTTTAAAAGCCAGAACTTTAAAGATTGAATGTTTTAATGTTCATTTGCGTGTTCTTCGGCTGTAATAACAATAATAAATGCGGGGTTAAGTCCCTTGCATGGTGTTATCAATCAACTACATTAAAGAAGAACTTTGCATTTAATGGACACAACCATATTACTCAGAATTTAAAACCCCAAATACCTTGCATAAATAGCTCAAAACAAGAAAATCATTCCAACAAGGAAGTGTGAACACCAATAAATATTGCTATTTTCCATATTTGCAGGTACATTGTGTTGAAATATATATATTTTTATAAAAAGGGGTATTATTTTATATAGCAACAGAAACGTCTGAGTTCCTAAATCTCAGAATTCATACTATGATGCCAATCAACCCCAAATTTTAAAATTAATAATTTTATCTACGCGGTAAAGTGACGTAACTCGGTGGAAATCGTCCAAGGCTCTTCAGCTTTGTGTGTTTAGATTCGATTCACGTCTGCTCCAAGAAAAAAAATATACATCAAACGCAAGAGTACTCGGCATTGCCTAAAGTTTTTAGTGGTTGACTCGTAGACAAACTCCACAACAAATCCTCACTGTTACTCTCTGTTTTTATGAGCACACTCACACATAGTTACTCAATCAATAGATGATCTTTTCCTCAAGAATATCAAAATAATAATAAATACTGGAGAAAAATATATAATTTCATTAGCTGAAGACTACGGTAGCTCGTTTCTAAACTTTATCTATATCTCGTTCAATTTTTTTATTAATTGTATATAAAGTACTTCCGTTTTCTTTTCTTTTGTAATATGATTTGACCTAAACGCCTCCTAAGGTTTATTCATTTTGACATAAAAAAACAAAGAGATTTTCTTTATTGTTTTTTAGATTAATACCAGAAACCTGATAGTGAGCTCATGTGCATCTACTTCATAAGGAGTAGAAGATTTGAAAAAATACTAGAATGACATAACTTAAGTTCAAAAGGCCATTTTCATATTTTTATGGGAGGAAAACACCATTCATTAGTTGCAAATAGTCCAAAGGGGTACCCTACAATAAGAGGCCGTTGATAGGCTTGATATTGGAATTGAATAATTTAATAAAATCTGTGATTTATGAATTTTAAAGCTCAGATTATTTATAAAGTTGTATCATGCTAATTTCAATATAATAAATACGGGGTTTTTTTTCCATAGAAATATGACAAATGGCTTTTAGAACGTATGTTATGCCAGTTGGTTTTTTTATCCCATATTTACGGGTGCGCTTTATCAAGTATATACACAGATTAATTAATAACTTTAGACATTACCTCTCAACCTGTATGTGAAAAAATAATTACCAACTCAAAGTTAGTATGGATTGTCCCTGATAGACAGGAGTCATATAGAGGATAAGGTAGTTTATTGTCAATTGCAAAAACGGGAGTCTCATCCTCAATTCTTGGAAAATATCAATAACTTTTTGTGTGATATAATCTATTTTACTTGTCAATGTGGTTTGCCCACTTATAGGGGCTGAGGGGTGATTGAAAGCCTTTGCTCTTTTCTAGATGTAAATTATATGTCTAAATCCTCTTCAACTTATCCTTAAATATATATAATTCACATTTGATTATGTAATGGATTATTTTTTTTACGTCCTATCATTTGGCATAATTCATTATGAAATATATATATCTCACAATTTTTTGGGTAAAAAAAAAAAAAATCAAGTATCTACACTAAAAAATGACTTACTTTCACTATTGATAAATGCAGAACTTTGCTTCATTAATATAAAATACTTCAAAGGCAATTCCTGGGTCAACCCGAGTAATTAATAATCATAGAATAATGTTTACTTATCCTTAATCGGTCATCTCCCTCTGACTAATGATGAAACATTAACAAAAAGTGTGTCAGTCATCAAGTGAGCTTAATAAATATATTTTTTCAGTACAAGTTGCGCTGTCTGTACAAGTTGTAGCTTCTATAAATTGCCGCAAAATGTATAAATAACAATTTGGACGTTTTATAATTTTTCATCTAACTTTAACATGGGTCATTTTAATGAATAATAATAGTGATCTACTGCGAGCTGAATTTTAATGCATGAGTATTTTCGAGTTTCTAAAACAACACTTCACCCCACATTTATTATTGTTATTTAAGTCATAGAACAAGCAAATGGCTATTAAGATTTTCCTCCTTGGTTTGGTCTATAAAGCCTTTTTTTTAAATCAAGTTTTTATTGATTAACTACAACTCAGTACCATATTTCAACATGAAAGAACTATACAAATGAAAAAAAAAGTGAATAACAAATGGATGCAAACATTTTAGTATATAAAAATGAATTATATATTACTTTATCCAGATTACAATTAATCAAAAATGTATAACACCACTTAAAAATAGACTAAAATGAAGGATTTACTTAGCAGCTAATATCTTTTTTTTCTACAGGTGCTTTATATCATAGCTGAAGATATAAAATAGACCTTATGTTTCAATTTTTTTTAAATGCCTATAAAAGAGGTTAATTTTTGGTCAATTTAGTTTTTAATATTTATAAAGAAATTTAATAAAATAAGCTCGGTAGATTACAATAATATTCCGGGGGAAAAAATTGAAATGCTCATGATTTTGATTGATTGTAATCAAGATAAAGTAATAAATAATTAATTTTTCAACTGCTGAAATGTTTTCACCAATTTGTTATTTACTTTGATTTTCATCTTTATACTTCTTTTATGTTGAAATATGGCACTGAATCATGGTTATTCCCTAAAATATGATTTTTTTTATAGGCTTTAAAGGGCAAGATTGTCCGGGTTGAAAGTTTTAATGGTCATTTTCGTGTTCTACGGCTTAAATAACGATAATATATCTGGGTTTCAGCTTTGGGCGAAAATGCTGTTACATGGTGTAATTGATTCTATCATTATTACACATTTGTAATATACAAGACGTTGTACTCGTCATTGCTAAAAGTTAATATGCGTCGACAAACAGGAAAACTCTCCAAGAAATCCTGGGTCTAACACTCCGTTTCTCATCAACACACTTAACATAGGTACTTACCTATATCCATTGATGCATATAGTGTAATCCCCCGCTTCTGTAAAAGAAAATAAATATAAAATTAAAAATGGTCAACCAGATCATTCAAAAAATATTTAGGAGAAACGCAGCATAGCTGCAATGACGTTTCATTCTATTAGCTGCTAACAGCTGTGGCATGAAGGAAATAAACATAAGCCTCACTGCGTATCTAGTCCGGAAATACTCCAATGTCGGTCCCCAATTCCACTCGGAGACCAACAAATACTTACACTTGTAACTCCAAAACAAATACTCATTGTTACTTAATGAATCCTAATGATGAGACCAAATTCTGGCTACATCAGTATTAAATTTGTCTTTTTTTTTTGTAGTTTTATTAATACATTATTGATGAACTTGTGTTACGTCAATGTCTTAATAATGTATAAAATTTAAAAACTTCCTTTTGGTGTTAATTTAAGTAAAACATCCCCTAAGAAAACTCTAGTAACCACATATTTTCACTATTTAAATTTATTTAGTATTAATAACCAAGACTCGTCTCAATGACGTCACCCGACATACAAGGAGAGAGTTTTATTTTATAAATCTGCTCTACTTGCCAAGCCATTTTCTTGTTGCCTCACCTTGTTTTAGAATCATTGCATTCAACTCCCTCACGCATCACATCAATCATATTTATAATTAATAAAAGAGATCACGTTTATATCCACGAATCCAACTCCGTCACGAGAAGGAGTATAACGGGTCCATTTCAGCAAGATAATGTCCTATATCCCATGGATACCTCGAATACATGTTTGATTCACGGTTAAATCTATGTCCAAATTAGAACTACCCAATTATCGGACTGAGTCTCTCAGAGTTCCAGTCCCTTCTCTCCAAATCATCAACTTGGGAAATTATCAACATTTCATTTGCAAGCATACATAATTGTTATGGATCCCCTAACAGGTGTTCATAGCAACATTAAGCTTAACTGGATTAATGCTATTATTTTCTTGAAGCATTGTCAATGTGGGGAGCTGAATATTAAACTAATTTGTATTAATACCTTTTATTGAGGGAAAAGTATGAGAAGACGGTAGAAGAAACTTTAGCCAATATTATGATTCCCCTCTTCCAATGGTGTATTACCCAATCAAGGGGATACATTCGAACTAATTAATCAATTAAGAACTCAAATTAATTCATTTATGAACTTTATATTATAATATTAAATTAATTTATTAGTAAAACTATAAATTAGACAATGTGAAAACAATCTTTAAGCAGTGAATCAATGAGAAACGGAATAATGCAATAAATGAGTGGCAAATTATAATTTATTAGTTCCTTCCTCCTTTAGGAGCTCAGTGCCGTTTTGTATGCTTGAAAACATTAGAGTTATTGAGGCGCAAGGTAGTCCATTGACTTCCTTGCTTATTAATAAGTTGAACCATATCAAACCTATCGAATCTTCCAAGTTAGTGAATGAAGCATTTTTTAACAAGGAGGATAACTGGAATTCTGTAGAACGTTAATGCAAAGATGTCTGGAGGAGACGAGGGTGTATTAAATAATAATTATTATTGACAAATGAAACCAAAGAATTTAACAAAAGTAAAACATCAACACATCATATTTCGGAATACAAATGATAAATCTTGATTATTGAAGTAAATGAAGGATTTAGAGTTAGAGACCATTCCTCTTCATAATTGATCCGACATACTATAAAGATAATATAAATTTTTACATGGAAGAGTCTCAATGAAATATAGAATCGTATTGGAAATGAGGATTTAACATTCTGGAGTTGACGATAGGAGCAAACAAGGCGCGAGAATTATAGCACATCTTTGCAAAGTTGATTTTTTCTGAAGGTTCCATGAGTTGAAGTGAAGTGGCTTGGACTCCGAAAGACTCTATAGATACTTGTCTGGAGTTAGAATCTGAGTAAAGATTTAAAAGTGAATCGGATATTGGAGGTATCTATGGAATAAATTGTATCATATCGCCGAACTGGCCCATTTTATTCCTTCCCGAGACGGAGTTGAAAACACAGTTTTTCTCCTTTTTCTAATTTCTTTTTCTAATTGATGTACCGTATGTCATGTTCCTCGTTACATTCGTTTTCATAAAATAATATGAGATCCTTCATCTCAAGGATTACCAAATAATCAGGGATTTCCCTGCGTACAAGAGTAGGGACGTTGTATTTTAAATTTTATTCACCCAAGATATAAATATTCAAACAGCATTTGCACTCTTATGTATATTTTTCTCCTATATTTTTGCTATTTCATGGTGGCTGAAATTAAGAAACAATTTTTGATTTTAAACTTGTCCGAATTTTATGAATTTTGAGCATTTTTTGAACGTCTTTTTAAATCTTTAATAACCTCTTTATTCGATGCTTTATTGAAAATATTTGTATACAAAACATATAACTAACATATTTATCAATGAGTTTATTTAAAAAAATCTCCAATATGACGCGCGATGTCTATATAAAATATATGAACATAAACACCTTTTCGATGTGTCTGACGATGCGTAACTTACCCAATATGCATTTCCTTGCCCTTCATTGATTTTAAATTGTCTTTTATATTAAATAATAGTGAATACTTCTCTTTTATCTCTAGGATATGATTTTCTAAATTGCTTTTATTTATTGATTCTATTGAAAAAACACGATTATAAATTTGTTTAATGATATTGGGAAAATCCTCTGGTATCACGAATAAGTCCCTCTATAAATACCGTTAAAGTAACAATTTGTCGATATTAGAGGACACAAAATCTTTTATTGTTTACCGTGTGACCTTGAAAATCGACTATCATACTCACAGCCCCTTGTTATTTAAGGCTTTCATCTCCTGCTGATATTATATTGACCATTTGTCTTCGATCTATCTTCTTTTGGGTTCATGTTGAGGGGAGGGCTTGCAGTGTCTGTCATCCAAATCTTCATACCCTCAAAGCCACTGTCATCCAGCACTGGGACACCATGAAAGAGGACTACAACAGCAGATGCCGCCTAGTAGCATTCTTTGCCACTAAGGACGACTACATTAATTATTAAGAGAGATCAGACACACATATATTTATGGTATTTATTTGTTAGAATTTGATTGTTAATTAATTAATTATGTCATGTTAAAGTTTTTCATTTATGTTCAAGTGTTTTCACTTTTTCATCTCTAAGATTTTAGAGGATTTATTTTTGTGTTTGATTTTAAAAGCAAATTTGTTTTTATTCATCCTTTGAGGGGGAAAAAAAATAGTTTTAGTATAGTGTCGAAAAGTTTATTATCTTGGTTTATGTTTTATAGTCTATATTTTGCCCATTTTGTGAGCCTATTATGTAAAAATACGAGAAAGGCTAATTAATTATTTTCACTTTGGTTCTTAGAAAGATATATTTTTTTGTTTTATTAATATTCCCTTGTTCATTTGCTCCTTTATTAACAATAGCTCACAATGCTGCATAGAACTGAAAGCCATTCAAGATATATATATTTGCATAAATTATCAATAAAATTCAAAACCCATTTATATTTATATGATATGAAAATTATGCAACGGAAATATTATTAAAACATCCAAATTGTGATACATTTGTAGGACGACAACTCACATCCATAAAAAACTATGAGCTACTTAAGATTTAGATATTATTTTAAAGTACCAATACCAGGTCGTATAAAAAAATTGTGAGACTTAAATTAACGAATTAAATAATAAGGTATAATTTTCTAATAAATTAATATTCAAAATATTTGTATTAGTTTAACTTATCATAATTGCATTAAAGATCATTAAACTTGATTATGATCAACGTAAGGAGTCAAATATCCACTTACAGGTGGGTGTAAAATTTGGTGTAGGTGCTTTTAATGTAGGCACCTAGGATATGGCAGCCCACTTTTCATAGACAGATTCCTTTAAGGCTTCAACATTGAAGATTCTAAAGGCCTGGGACTCTACTTGCCACCAGATTTTATTATCCAGGGGATTCAGATAGGGAGATTGGTGAGGTCAAGAGTTAAAAAAAAAATGAAACCAAACTAATGGATTATGAGAACGAAATTCAGGAATCCGACTCCAATGATTAAAATTAAAAATTCATCCAACGCAAAATACTATGAGTGAAGAATTTGAAGTAAATTCAATAGCTGATACTAGAGCAACGGAGATGTTAGTTCCATGAAGTATTGTAAAAACAGAAAACTTTTTCCTATCATTAATATCCCTCAAAAAGACCCTAATTAATTCATCCCTACATGCAATTACAAATTCTAAATCAATTGAAAATGTGTACTACCATACCTCTAACTTAAAAGCCTTAGGAAGTTTAGGATCAACCTCTACTATCTAGTCTATTTTTGAGGTCCTGACTTGTAGATTGTCTTTCATTTACAAATATACCACTATGCACTCGATTGGGTACCTGAAAATGGCACAGACGTTTCTGGCGTGAGCTGGAATTCACACACAATGCTGCCTTTTTGGAGGGTGGAATTTAGCACATTCCTTGCTCTCTAACATACCCTATATGTAGAAGTCCAGAGGATTCATGTTGAGGTAGCTCAGCACCAGGTTGGAGTTCCCAAAAGTTCATTCTGTAAGTCTCTTTAGAGAAGCAAAAGATCTAAATGACGAACACAAGGTATAGTTTTATCCGTATTGAATTTGTCTTTTCTTTGAAGTGCCGAAATCCAAGCCTTCCTTGTTGTAAGGTCTTTGGGAATCAGTGGTATAAACGAAGTAGAGAAAGAGTTATCACAAAGTGAAAATGAGATGGTAAAATCCCAAAATAGACAATCAAGGACTAACATAGAAAGTGAGGAGTCACATCCAAAATAAAAAAAAGAAAATTCAGAGTATTGGATGCGAATATAAATAGACTGTGTTGCAATCAAAAGAGGATTTCTTTGATGAAATTCTTGAACTCATTAAAGTTTTTTGAGATTGTCTGCCTTTTGGACACTAGAATACGAGGAACTGAAGGATGGCATTTTATAAATTGAGTTTATATACAGACCATGATAGGTCTGTAAAAACGCAGTGGAATTAGACAAACATATTTACACCATCGGAAATCTGGGAATATATATCGAAAGAACTTAAGGTAAAACAATTACCGAGTATAACCGGATTCACAACTGAATTTTACAAGCATTTTCCACAATTAACTGCATACCTTGCAAAACTCTTCACCAATGCTTTATTTGGCCATGGTCACTTAAACGATGGAAAAAGTGGCTCATCATTTTAATACCAAAAATAGGAAAGACAAGACTAATATTAAAAATTGTAGACCAATAACATTGCTCGAAATTGAGTATAAAACTTATTCTGGTTGAATAACAGAAAGATTAAACCCGATTTTAATAACAAGCATCCAAAAACTCAATTCCGGTTCCGTCCTAGTCATCAAATGGAAGATGTAACAATGTCAATAAAAACCATTGTTGATGTCTAGATTAGAGGTGCAAATATTAGAGGGACAAGTGATGAACCTATTTTTTTGCAGATGATGTAACCCTCATTCTTAGTGGTTACATCATTGACTCCCAAGCGTCTAGGCTAGGAGAAGTGATGGAAATAGTAGGAAAAAGATCTGACTTGAGGATCAATGCATCTAAAACTCAGATGCTTACGAATATGAGAACCATTCCTCAAAATCTACGTTCCTTTCATCTAGTAGAAGAAACAACAATCCTAGAAATACCCTCTCCATCAAAAAGGATCATTTAAAAACCGAAGGAAGACACACTATTTGCAAATCCATGGATGAAATTTTAAAACATAGACTCACTCTTCTGAAGACTATTGAACTTTGGAATCAATTGGTAATTCCAAGAGTGAATCAGACCATATGATGAGTATTGGAGGAGGAAAGGAATTAATTTCGAACATATCACAAAAAAGGGCTGGGACAAGCCGTTTGTTCACTCCTAAGATCTGCAGAGGCTTGAGAATTATTGAATTAAAATTACAGTGGCATTTAATTTTAATATCTTGAAGGAGGTGGGCCCCACATGTAGGGTTCCCCTGGAATAGGGCAATTCTAGAAACTGAAGGTGAAAGAAATCCTGCTCGTTTACAGTGGCTGTCGAAGAGAGAAATGAATAGCATTCCGATTCAACCGTAAGAGCATACTAGCTGGATATAGGCTTAGGGGACCCAATCGAGTGAAATGGCATGATGACCATATATCTACCTGAAAAAGTGAAAGAAAAAAATTGGGCTTCGTTACAGTGGAAGATGTATTAAATGCAAGAAGGGTTTATCTTCTATTGGCGATGCTGGAGCATCCCCTCCAGCAATACTCATTCAATTCAAAAAGGAACAGAGACGGAGACTTCTTTAAAGTAGCCACATCGACCATCAGGACAAGACCACACATAAAAATTTAAGGAGGCTGCATTATGTACAGAAACAGAAAGAGTACAGGACTTCATCAAGCGTGTTTGGGATCCTATCATCACACTAAAGCAGATGTAGTTGAAATGTCGTATCTTGTCTCGGGTCTTTTTTAAGAAGGGTTCTTTAAAGACGAGCTGGCATTCTGCAAAGAATATAATGAAAGAAAAAACAATACCGCATAATTTCAGGGACTTCATCTCCCTGAAGTTTATACTACAAGACATTAGCCAGGTTCTTGAGTCCAAATTGGGTAGGTAGCCATCAAACCATGAACTCTTGTATGGTTTTGGGGGAGCTAGCGATCTCGAGAGTATATTGTCCAGAGCCCAATATAATCATGTTTACCCCACGAGGAGTTTGGCTCTTGCTGTTTTAAACGAGTTTCTGTGAACAAAGTTGGCGGAGAGAAACTGGTGCGAAGGTTAGAGTTCAGGGATTTATTTACCAAGTGTAAGATTAAAAAATGAATCATCCTTCGTTCTCTTCTCTTGTAAGAACAAAGTTACTGAGACAAATATTGCACCGAAATTAAGTTTATTCACGTTTTTACTTCAATAGTAAAGGGATCTATTTAAAAATATTAATCTCCAAGGATTTTTGTTCCAATTTGTATTTTTAAGTGATCCCATTTTGAAATATTAAAATTATCTATCCATCGTGGTATGTCATCCCTAATGAAGGAGGCCACTCTACTCGCTAATTGGTATTTTTCCTCGGATGAATTTTCAACCAGTTGTCCCTCGTGGAATTCGGAATCTGATTCTACCTCATGGATGATCAAGTATGAAGTATCTTCCTTCGATTGTCTCGATCATCCTTTTACGAGAATTGACGTCATGAAATTAGTAGTGAATCTGGGAAAAATATTATGATAATGTTGACCATTTGCTTATACACCTCCATAAAAAATGGGCTCACTACAAAATAAAACAAAAATCCTTGAAGATGCATATTTTTAAGTACATATTTTTTTAAATTATACATTTAATATTTATTTATGTTATAAGCTATGATATTCCTCATCACTTTGTATTATGAATAAGTTATAAGGGTTTAAAGAAGGGTGTCGTTTTTTATCATTTTTTACCCTAAAAATGGAAATATATCGAGTTCAAAACCAGATACAGAATCAATATAAATACTTTTACATAAGTTTTATTAATCCTACTTTTAATTTGAGGATTTATTAAGAGTAAAAATTACTCTGAACGATAATAGTCCCGAATTACTATAATCCCAAATATTTCCGAATTCAGATGACTGACAGAAAAACTGATATCAGTTTTGTATTCTGCACTTATAAATAAATTCTAGTTGTTATTTTGTTATATTTCATCGTTTTAAATTGACTACAATTGTGGAGGTTTTCTTTTTCTTTTATTAATAGTATAGTAATTGCATGTTTGCTATATTTTGTTGACAAAATAATAAAGAAAAAAAAAAAAAAAATTTTTACACAATCAAACAACTTAATGTGTTAAAAGAAAGGACCTTTTAACCAATCAACCAATACATTTTTGAAACAAAAGTTTTATTCAAAAGTGTATGTTGCTAACATATGGAAGACATTTATGTTCTTGGTTGCCAACAACAAATAAACACTTTGATTCTTTATAAATAAATAATGAAATTCCTGTCATGAACAAACGATACAATAGATACATTTCCATTCTTACTTTGATATTTGAAAGATGAAGACTGAATTTAAATTTATTTTTCTTACTCTTATTATTGTGATGGATTCCATCGCTATTGATCAAGCTGCATATCATTACAAGGAATATGAAGGCTTCATATTAAATATGGGAAGCGCCAAGACTGTGGATTTGCAACCTGAGGACTTGCCGTCTCATATCCTCTGTGGCTCTGTTTGTTTATTAGATGAAAACTGTGGATATTTTTCACTTGTTCCTTCCGATCCCAAAAAGTGTTTCCTCATTCAACCTGTGTCATCTGCATTTATACAAACATCGGATTCCAATGATAGGCTCCTCATCCATATAAAATATCCAATAGCATTTAAAGAGTCCAAAATTTGGTTCAATTCAATTCCTAATCCTATGCTGAGGGTTAAAATATTTAATCAGGAATTACCAAATCTATTTTTAGCATCAGAAATTAATTACAACCAAAATAATCCTGCAACGAAAAAATATTCAATTTTAGGCTATCTTGATGATCTCTGTAAAAACTCTATTACAGAAGAATTTTATTTTTATCTCTGTTATCCTGAGTTTTCTGTTAATCCAAATGCTACGCATCGATATTGTAGTTCCTGGATACAAACATCGAATCCCTTAGATAATATAGAAACTGTAACTGGTTTCAAAAAGGTTTCTTTTATTTTCCATGACGTACCATATTTTAGAGGACTAGCTCGATCAGACTTATATAAATCCATTTTGGACGCCGACAATAAAGGATGGCATTTTGCAATTGGAACGTATGAAATATATTATGGAAAAATACCCTTAGCACAAAATCAATTAATTTCTATTGTGGAGTTATATTGTATTGCAGAGCCTGCAAATATCATTTTATTCAACAAAAAACATGGATTGGACCTTGAGATAACCAATATTTCATAAAATATCACCTTAAATATATACAAATATGTTTATGTCACAGATTATATTTAACCATTGATTCAAAAAAATAAAAAATCCAATAATTGAAAGGAAATCCGGTTTTTTTCATTTGAAAAAAAAAAAGTTCATTTTTCACCTATTTCTTACTTTGTCCATAACTTGTTTGATTATAAATAAATTTAGAAAACGTTGATTATTTTAAGGATGTATTTTTTGAAGTGAGTCACTTTTTGATTCAAAACTCAACCCTTTGCCGAGTCTCCTTCAGCTCTTCAGCCCCAAAAAACAGTTTTTGTGTTTTGGGCTTACAATAAGATATAATTTATATGACCCCCAAAAAAAAAAAAAAAAAAAATTTTTTATGAATTCCTGTGGACTTTTATAATTTTTCAAAAAAATTGAAATTTGAAATTTAATTTTATACATTTTTTCCAAAAATTTAGTTTTTGGTGAATAGCTATGGATGTTTGTAAGTTTTTGTGACTAGATATGGACTTTTGAACTTTTTTTCAGAAAAAGTAATACTTGAAATTTAATTTTTGAATTTTTTTTCACAAAATTTAATTTTGTGTCATAGCTATGGATTTATAAAATAAAATTCTAAAAATTTCAATATTTGGATTTTTTTCAGAAAAAATCCAAAAACCAAGAAAAAAAAACAAAAACTACATTCTTTTTAACGACATATTTTAACAAAGAATAGATTCCAAAAAAAATCACTTCCATTTCTTTTATTTAATTTTTCCAATTTTTAAGTAATTCAATGTATTTTACAACATGGCCCATATCATATTGTCATATATCAAAATTTCAGTTCTACATTCCTTATCATTCCCATTCTCAAATGTTTGGGATTATTCACATATGCATAAGGGCTTAATATAAAGGATTATAATTCCTTTTAATAATTTGAATAATATTGCTTTCAAATCTCTTAAAACGTAAATCAGGGGTCGGCAGATCAGAGATTCTAGTTATACTATCCACCAGTATGTTAAAAAAAAAAACTTAAAGTAAACGGTGTCACCCTGACAACTTGAAGAATGTCTGAGAAGAGAGCAGATCAGCTGGCATGACGTTTTATTAGATCAGCTGCAATCTGCCGTAAGATTATAAAAACAAAATCCACTCCGTTTAAAACAAACACATTTAGTATTGAATTATTCTGATGTCCATCCTCAATTCTACTCCAAGACTCACAAAGACTTATAACTCTGCAACAAATCATCAGGTTTACTCTATTATTTATTGCATAAAAACAAACTACGTTAATTTTCCGTTCGATGTCCAAGCCTGTAATTACGAGTAGCCCTTGCAAGTGGTTCCGAAGTGGGGGTCACGGTACACAACAGAGGGGTAGCAAGTTGATTCCAAAAAAGAAGAATATAATCTGAATTGTGGCATCAAAACTTGAATAAGGATGAATGTATATATTTTTTGAAGTCTCCTCTGGATCATTTTAAAAAGTATCATCTCCCAGAAGATAGTGCTCCATAAAAACATAGCTGGTCGTCACATATGGAAGATACGATTATCAAACCAAACACTAAAAATAGATTTTTGATTCGAAAACACTGGACTGATTTGGGATGAATGAGTGAGTACCCACTGCTGGCTAAAAAAGCAACTTTAGATTTACTTATACTAAACGGCTCAACTTATTCATATGAGAAAACCTTTTCTGTTTTAACTTATACCCAAAATAATTACAGATTGCTGCTTAAAGTGGAAAATGATGTTCGAGCTACTGAGTCGAAAATTAAATCTAAGATAGACCTTTGTTGCTCAATGCATCGTTCACATCCGTCGAATTCAAACTTTGATTCCTTTATAAACTGTAGTATACCGTACAATTACCGTTACATCACTAATGTTCAAGTACTTCATGTTTGTTTAGTGAGATATTTATTTTTATAAAATCAGTCTTACTTCGAGAGTCTTACTCGCATGTAGTCCTAATCTTATTTATTTAACACTATAGAATATAGCGCAGTTGATAGTTTAAACAGAATCTACTCCTAACTAACCCAGAGATTAGTATCAAGCTGTACGTATCGACGATATAGTAAAAATAGTCCACATGGGAAAGAAACAGAACGCCATCAAAGTGCTCAGGACGCTAGAAGAGACCGGATTTCTTGGAAGGAAAGCTGTTGAGGACCTAAGAAGTATTTGTGATGAACTGGAGGTGATGTCAATGGAGGACGTCAAAGACCCTTCTAAAATAGCTGTGGTTGAACAAGAGGTAGTCCATGTGGAAAAGAAAGTCAACGAACTCAGAGAGGTCATGGGGGAATACACTCAAGTCGAAGAACTTTCGTATCAGGAATTGACAGAGTCTACATACCACAAGAATTACTCTAAATTAGAGGAGGATCTTATAACTCAGAGGAGAAGATTTGTGGAGCTCAGATACGAGTTCGAGAATGCGGCAAGGATCAGTGTCCAATAGAAACCTGGAATCGGGAAGAAAAAGTCGAGTGGATTCATTTCTAAAGCCCACTCCTTTAGAGCATAATACTACTTTCATTAATTTCAAGGCATGTCAAAAAAACATTCCACCAGTATTACTCAGCCAAAAGCATGCAGTTATTGCCTTTAGACGAGCCAAGAGGATATTTGGATGTATGTATAACCGAGATCAGCTGCAGCAATCTCGAACAATTCTTGGAAATGGATGACTTCACAAGTATCAAAATATGTATAGATACGTTAGATTAACACTACAAAGAGAAATACTCGTTGTTAAACAGAAGGGTTGACTTCTATAATTGCGTGCAAAGATTAGGAGAAGACTTTACTACGTCTTATAATAAAACTAAAGCATTATGCACCAAAGTCGAACTCGATAAATTTTCTACTGAAGACCAACTTGGCGTACGTTTACTCTTAGGATTCAATGATAGAGAACTCCAGAAGAAAATGTTAAAAATATATAATCCAACATTGAAGGACATATTAGAGAAATGTCTTTCTTGAGAGGCCGCAGGAATAAAGCAAGATATCTTAGATTGTAAACTTAGCATCTTACGAACACAGGCAAAGGATATCCCAAAAGGAGTCAGAGTCTTGTAAAAGAAATGTGGAAAGTGTGGTTAAAGTCATGCAAACAGGCAATATCCAACTAATGGCAAGCAGTGTTATTTTTGTGACAAATTAGGACATTTTAAATCTCAATATCGTCAAATAAAGGGCAATACAAAAAATATTAAAATGTGAAGGTATGGTGAATCTATCAAATCAAGTTCAGGACAGACAAGTCAATTGTGTTGCTTGCTTATGTAAGTCCTCATGTTAACGAATTCCGTATATCTTATGAGGAAGCTAGACCTACTAAATTTGAGGTAGCACATGAGAATAGGACTTTAGAATGGGAGGAATGCAAAGCAAATTTGGTTAGAAAATACAAACTGTATTCAATGTGGAGAGCAACGAAGTAGAAGATATTGGCAATGAAGCCGTTTACAAAGCTGCAAGGGAGGACGAGAGTTATCAATAAGTTTGCAAGATGATAAAAGAGTCAAAGCCTCTCAAGAAAATTCTTCAAGATCATTATGCACATCTATATGCAAGAGTCTGAGATCATTTATCCTTGGAGGACAATAATAAGGGATGTATCATATTATTCAATGGAAATGGTTTGGTTATACCTAAGAATTTAAGATCCAAAATTATACAAAGGGTTCACAGCAGTCATCAAGGAATGACTAGAAGGTTGGAGAGGGTTCGATCTCTTTTATATTGGCCAAGATTCCAAAATGAGATCAAGCAGGTAGTCCAAGCATGTGAACAATATCAAAAGTATAGTGCAAGTCAAACCCGATAACCAATGATAAAGACAGATGAGTGTCATCGTCCATACGAATCAACTTGAGCAGATCTCTTTGAATATGGTAACAACTTCTTCCATCTATACGTTGATAGATACAGTGGTTGGTCATCGCTTACACAATACAGAAGATCACCATGTTCAGAAGATATTGCAAATTCTCTTAAAAGTCATATGTCAATTTTTGGTACACCAAATATAATAAGGATGGACGGCGGACCATAGTTTAAGTTTGTGGTGCTTAAGGAATTTTGTAAAAAGTTTTAATAGTCTTCATGAGACATTGAGTGTACATTATACTCAGAGTAATGAACACCTGGAAGCTCCAGTTAAATCTATGAAAAGACTCGTAAAAAAATATTGGAAAGTTGGAGACAGATAATTTTCATAGTGCTTTATTGGAGTGGATAAATACTCCCAGACAAGATTGACTCTCAACAGCTGAGTGGTTGTTTGGAAGTAAAATGAGAACATTGATTCCTGCCTATCAATCCCAATACGATCGTATTGGAGATTATAAATTTATTTAAGAAATCGGCAAATGCTAGACAAGGGTTCAACGATAAATCTAAAGCCAACAGAGATGATAGATGAATACACCTTCCTCAATTAGAGATGGGTGAATGTGTATTCAAAATATAGAAAATAAATTAGATGAAGCGTCGGATCGTGAAGCTCATTAATCGAAGAGAAGTCCGCACAAAGTTCTGAAACCTCATAGTTTTAGAACTTAAAGGTTTCAAAGGGGAGTTGTAGGATTCCGTACAATTACCGTTACATCACTAATGTTGGAGTACTTAATGTTTGTTTAGTGAAATATTTATTTTAATAAAATCCGTATTACTTCGAGAGTCTTACTCGCTATGATGTCCTAGTCTTATTTATTTAATACTATAGAATATAAACTTATTTGCACATCCACAGTCCGTAATATTTTTTTTTTTTTTTTTGTGAGTTTCAATTTTAAGTTTATTTAGCGTAAAAAGGAGATTTGATAGTTGAGGAATGATTGTATGTAGTACATATGTATATTAATTTACTCCTATATTCGATTATTTCTTTGTTGTATTTCTTATTTCTGTCAAAATATGTATGTTGAAGTTAAATCTTTATTTTTGATCAATATAGTCAAATAATTTATATTATGTGCCTCTGGGTTGAACTTTATAGGGGTTATATGGCCTTAAAGTAATCTATTTGCTTAAAATGCACTACAAAGTTTGTATTTATCTCTCAATGAGAGGAATTTGTGGCTGTACATTGTCTAATTACATATTTTAAGGGTTCAACTCAAAAAAAATTGTAAACCACTTGTCTTTTCCACAATATATATTAAATTCCTTTGAAAAAATTAAAAATCCATAACCATTAACAGAAAAAAAAAATTTTGAAAAAAAAGTTCCAAAAATCTGTAGTAATTTATAATAAATCAATATTTTTGGAAAAAAAATTAAAAAATAAAATTTAAATTATTAAATTTTTTGAAAAAAAAAAAAAAAAGTTCACAGTTATTCACAAAAATTTTTGGAAAAAAAATTTAAATATTTTTCTTAAACTTTTTAAAATATCATTTGTAATTGGGTTAAAATGACCCATTAGAAAAATATGTGAACAATTGGACATGAGAAAATTGGCCTATTTGGCCTTTTTGACAGACCCCTTCTTCCTCTCTAACGTTTCGTACTTGCTTACGGCGTAGACGATGGTCACGGAGACTCCGAGTTGCTTGGTGTATACTTTTTTTGAAATTCGTCAATCACATTTAAGTTTCATTTTGTCAATTTCTATGTTAGTTAGAGAGCTCAGATTTTTTTATTTTGTAACTAATTATTTATGCTTTAAAATAATGAAATATGAATTAATTTCTATCACTCTACCTTCATTAATTGTTGAATTAGTATGAAGATAGATTTCAATAGACCATCGGATAATAGGATTTTCTCATTTACTTGATTTGTGTTCCCGATTGTTTTGATGTTAATAAATCAGATTTAGTATTAAAACATTAATAGACTATGATTAAAATTGACATCTAACTTGATCATTAAGAAAGTTGTCTTACTTTATTGAATTTATGTAGAGTTCCTCCCTTATCTTATCCTTTTTTTTTTATTAATTACACTAAAAGCTTAACCTTTCAAATAAATGTATTTCTTTAATTCTATAAATGGAACAATATGAACGATAATCTGATATTCTGTACCAAATATCAACATGAATTTATAGAATTAATAATATAGTTTTCCTCTTTACTTGAATTAACAATATTTCTTATATGAATTACATTTTTTTTTTTCTTATCCTTTTCCGTACTAAGTTTTATCTCATATCATTAATTTACGTAACACTCATCTGACACTTTCATCATGTTAACCAAAAAAACAAATAAAAGATGTCATCTTTTGTTTGACTTCCCTATGAAAGCAAATAATTAAAATTATTTAGAATAAAAGCAAAAGTAAATAATACTGCAATTTTTGGGTCCCCACGCTGCAAAACATTACATATATTTTAAGCAATGTACAGTTGGTAAAAAATTGAATTTTTGTCTACTCATGAGCGTCTGCAGGAGGTAGAGCTGTAACCTTCCTCTCAAATGAAGGAATATTTGCTTTTTACTAGAAATTTTGTTCGTCATTCGGGAAAATTATGCATCAAAATATTTAATATTTGAAATTTTTTATAAATAGCAATGGACTTTTGTTTTTTTACAAAAAATTTAATTTTTAATGATTAGCTGTGGATTTATGAATTTCTTTTCCAAAAAATTTTATATTTGAACTTTTTTTCCAAAAACTTTAATTTTATGTAAATAGCTATGGATTTTGAATTTCTTTTCCAAAAACTTTATATTTGAAATTATTCTCCAAAAACTTTAATTTTATGTAAATAGCTATGGTTTTTGAATTTAATTTCCAAAAACTTTATATTTAAAATTTCATTTTTGAAATTATTCTCCAAAAACTTTAATTTTATGTAAATAGCTATGGACTTTAGAAATTTTATAAAAAATTTAATTTTTGGTGAATAGCTAGGAACTGTTGAAATGTTTTCCCAAAAAATTTAATATTTCGAGAATAGCTTTGGATTTTTGAAATTTTTTCAATAAGTTTTTTTTTTTTTTTTTTTTTTTTCCCAAAAATTTTATTTTTTGAAATAGCTATGGATTTTTTCATCTATTATTCAATTTCTTATATTTGTCTCTTTTTAATCTATGAAATGAGGTACACAAAATTAGCACTTTTGATTTTTTTTTGGTAGACGTTGAAGGGTTTGTTTCAATCAGAGCTAGGGCCCCTCAATCTTGGATGGTTTCCTTGGTCTCCCTGATCTATTTTTATCTCTGCAATGCCCTTAGCTTATCATCTGCCTTGATCCGCTTTTCAATTTTGTGCGAAGAACCTCATTTTTAATCTTTTCAGCAATATCGAGTTCAGAATAAGATACAAAATTAGTAAAACATTTTTTAATCATAAAAAACGCTTTTATATCAGTTTAATTAATCCTATTTTTAATTTGGTGATTATTTTGAGGGTAAAAATAACTCTGAAGTATAATAGTCCCAACTTACTATAATCCCAGATATTTCCGAATTCAGATGACTGAGAGAAAAACGGATATTAGTTTTGGATTCTGTGCTCATAGATAAACTCTATTATTGTCTTCAATTCATAAAACCAAAATATTCTCTTAATTGTGGTATAGTCTCTTCTGTGCAAGTTTGCAAAGATAAATTAAAATAAAATAAGTGTTATATGAACGATTTTGTTGCCGTACTTCTGAAAGGACACTGATCCAAATAGGACTGATACACTTATTCCCTTGAGTATGTTAATAACATTATAATTTATTTTTAAGAGTTATTTAATCTAAAAATTTGTTAAACTCTAATCTGAAAATTTGTTAAATTTTAATTATTATTTATCTCAAAGATAAACAGTGAAAATTTGTAAAGATTTTATTTTTATTTAGTTTGTTCATGTTAAAATTCAAAATTAAAACGATCTACTTTAAATATATCATAGATAAATTTATATTGTAAAACCTGGGCGTATAAAAAAAAATTATGTCTACTTGGTGTAAATATAATCAAACCTGCAACCCCCTTTGACACTCTTGAAAATGCAACATATAATTGACCATTTGAAAATAATGATTTTGGTACATATAAATCCAATTTTTTCAAATGTTTGATATTATGATTTGTTTATTGCCATTGTCATTGCTAATTTAATTCGGAACTGTTTTCTTATAAGTGAAAATAGACACTCATCCCCACCAGAAATAAGGGTGATTCTTGTAAAAAAAAATATAATTTTTCTATAATGAGGACTCTAATTTATAATTTTAGCAATAATTACTTTTGGTACAACTTCATCGAGAACTCAATGGGTAACATTGCACATTCCATTTTATGGACCAATGGCGCAATGTGAAGCTAAGATTGGTACATACTCCGGTATTTAAATATTCCGGAGTAAATTATAAAAGATCGTCCTGATTTCATCATTTGTCATATCTATACAGTATGATGTCATCTCCTGGGAACTGTTTCCTTATATCCTCATTAACAAAATCAACATTGCTATTTTTGGTAACTCAAACTGCCATTTTTGAAAACTTTTTTATAATTCTTTTAATTTTAATTCGTATTATTGAATATACTTTCTGTCCTTTTCCGTTGGTACAATAATTTGCTTTTTGGATTTAAAAATTTTTGGGCCATTTTCCAAAGGACACCCCATACTTTAAAAAGAACTTTGAGACACGGGGAATCGATCTTATATCATGAAAAAAAAATCAACTTATTAGCGAAAAAACAAACCATTCCATAGTCCAGGAATCTGATCTGATCATAATGAAAGAATGTCTTACATACATAACTCAGAATTATGAACAACTTTTATATGTATAATGTCTGTATCTTTCTCCGTTTAAAAAAATATATCATTACTTTTCCAAGCGGAACGAACGAACATCAGACACACACATAAATTATTCTAATACTATGTGATATAAGTTCCCATCGAATATGAAATAAAGAGGAATTAGATAGGCTATCAAATATGTTACTTATCCTTAAAATACCCAAATATATCCTATGTTTTATTTCTTAAAATATGTAATAGAGGTGAGTGGGCTATCTGCATCATCAGAAAGGTTGTATGTATTTGAAAGTTTTATTTGTAAGGAATTTCTAGTAAAACATTTGGAAAAAACCTCAATCTTTGGAAAATTAATTATAAATTCCGAAAGCAATCAATCTTTATTTGCAGCAACCAAAACTCAGATAATGGAGATGGAGTACTTAATAATTATTTCTGATTAATTTTGTTTAATTATATTTTTTATAGTCATTTCAATTTATTTATGGTTACAAATCATTATCGACCTTATTAGTAATCTCATTTCTTGAAAAGTTTTCAGAATATTCAAATTTTGGGGGAAAATTAAATGATTCATTTATTGTGCGTAGGTATTTTTGTTGGTGCCTGGTACTTTTGCATTAAACTATTTCGCCTCAGGACATTTTGTCTTTAACCATTTGTTCTTAGGAAACAAACAAATAAGAATTATACGTTGGCATTGTTTATTTTTACTTAAAATTGATCTTTCCTTTGACTTTTTTAATAAAAGTATGTAATGTGTATAACTATAAAACGCAGTCAATGGTTGTTTTCAATTAGAATAATTATGTACTTTCTCATATTATGATTGTTCGTCAATCCATGAGTCTTTTCTCGTATAAATAATCCATCATGTGTAATGATGATTAATAATGGAGTAGTGGTTAGTACTTCTACCGTTCCAATTGTTGTCTTTTTTGTTTGTCATACTAACTTCATTAACTATTTTGTCTCTGGTTTAAACTCATTATATAGTGAGATTTAGATAACATGTATGTTTTGAACTTTTGGAGCATAATTCTATATTAATTTATTTATATTTAAGGCTAAATGGTTTAATACAATATGTCCTGAGGCAAAATATTTTAAAGCGAAAGTACATAGTGCCGTTTTTGTTATGACGACTAAAATATTTCTTTAGTTTTGCAGTTGCATCTCTTATAAGTTATATGATGTTCATGTCCTAGTGAATCAAATGGTATTTATCTCCTTAATTCAATTAGAAGTTCAACGAGACTTCTATTTGATGTTCTTTTAATTGATCAGATTGAGTTGTACTGATTAAGTATAAGTTAAGCATTACAATGACTCCATTTGACCTAGGAATCTTCTTTAATGTCCATATAAATAAAGTATATTTCTTTCAAGTACAGACCAAGGGATAATCTACGGACATAGAGTTCAAAAGAATAATTTATTTTCTTATTTAAAATTATAATTTTTTGCTACGCTGCATAATTTGGTTCTATGACTTTTTTTTCTTCCAGAGCAATATTTTTTCACATATAAGACAAAAGTTGATGCATCGTGTGTGTGGGGGGGCTACATCCCCTCCATCCACCCTGCAGACGCCCCTGTCCATTTACATACATCCCATTTAGAGGATTAATTTCCTTTATTTTACGATATTTTATCAAACTTAAATCTTTATTGAAGTCTTCATTCATTGAATGATTAATATAAGAACCCAACTCTCTTTTTTTTTTTTGTATGATGTGTTTGCGTGTGCCTTTGTTTTATTGCAAAATATGTTTTAAGTAATATGTACAATACATATGTGCATAGAAAAAAAGAGTAAGAAATAGAAAAACTTTTCTGTAATTTAAGTATTAATGCTTGCCTACCTGCCTTTCTTTTTCTTGTTTTTACTCTTAGCATTTAGAAATAAATACAATTTCACAACGTGTTTTTATTATTATTATTTTTTTAAAGGTTTATTAAAGTGAAGAAAAAGCATTTAATCATTAAATATACCCCTCATGGTGTCCACCGTGGATGATCATAATATTACAATGGAATAGGTTTTTCTAGTTTTTATGCGAATATATGTATGCTTTAATTTCCATAGCTCTATTAATTATTAAAATACTTAATGCTACACAAAAAGTATACAATCAGTACAAGCACATGAAAAATAACTTTATCTTGTGGCGCCCTCGCGCTCCAAAGCTGTAATCATATTATTTAATTCTTGAGAAGGAACATTTCAGTATACAGTAGGGATATACAGATATCAGATTTCATTCCTATTCCAGTTTCAATACCATTTTAATTGACGATTGATATTCCTTATTACTTGTCAAGGAATTTCACAAAAAAATAATAATATTATTACCTTCTTTTAATGGTTAACTTTTTATTAATTACGGATAGGGGGAAAAAATATGATTTAATCAAATGTAATTGTTTTTTAATAAATTTTAATTTTAAAAAGTTAATAACTCTCCGTGATCAGGAGTCAATTAATTTATGTGGAGCTAATATTTAGGAGTTTGTCGCATCCCTCCTTTGTTAAATAATTAAAGTCAACATCCTAGGCCTTTGTTCTAATTTCTAATAATTGTTACTGCTAAAAAAACAACTTACTTCACTAACAAATGGCTATTTTCTATTATTTAACTAGTTGTACCTACATCAGAACTATCAGTTTTAAATGCTTGCCCTAGGAATTGAAATATATATAAACCAGTGTGCGAGTCCAGACTTGTGTCCTTTTTTAATGGAGCCGGGACGGATACTGATAACTAAAACTTGACTCTGTTAAAACAATATTATTCAACAAACATACAAAAAAAGTATTACTTCATGGTTGCAGAGTACAGTCTGCTCAACCCAACTCCTACCGTTATGGATTTCTTGAACAACTCATGATACAATTTAAATGTATTGGGCACTAAAAATAAAGTTATTTCTAAAGTGTTACTTTGAGGTAAATGCCCTGTACAAAACTGCAAATTTGTATATTCTTTCTGTGTATTTTAACCCCTTCTGTTCTTTTTTTTAATTTGTCTCAATGACGTTGTCTGGTCCAGCTATTTTATTGATTTGTAACCGTAATTTTGTCTCGAAAAATGAGCTCGAATAAGTCATATTATATATATTATAATTATGCATAGACATGGGGAGGAATCGACATTATTGAGCCGATTGTATTGCTTTAAAAAAGACCGATTCTTGAATCGGTACACCCCTAATAAAACATAATAACTAGTGAGGGTACTCATGATGGAGGGAGAGTAACCAATAGGATTTGCTCCTACGGAGTTATAAGTCTGAGACTTTATTGGACTGAGAATACAATAGACAGACGTGTATAAAATACTCGTATGTGCTAGAAAAGGGAAGTGATTTTTTTCTAGTTGACAACCTAAAAAAGGCTTATTTATTTTGTGAAGCATCTGTAATTATTATTTAATACTTAAATAGAGCACATCTAAGTACTTTAAAGCAGTGGTTCTCAAATGGGGCTACGCGTACCCCTAGGGGTACATGAAGGCACTCCAGGGGGTACTTGAGATTTTGAACGACTATTTTATAAGTGGTACATAGTCAAGGGTGTCCTCAGGCGGTAAGTTATTATTATTATTTGGGGGGAGGGGGGAGTATAGTCCGTACCCCCATTTTTATTGAAAAATTTAGCATTTGAAATTGAATTTTCTGTAAAAAGCTATGGATCTTTAAATTTTTTCGAGAAAAATTTGAAATTTGTAATTTTTTTAGAGAAAAATTTAAAAAATTTTGTCAAAAAATTTTATAATCGAAATTTTTGTGGATGTTCATTTTTTTTTTTTTTTTTTGAAAACTTTATTTTTCCCCAAAAAATTATTTTTCTAATTTTTTTTTCCAAAAAAATTTAGTTTTTGGATTACTTTTCCAAAAAAGTTCCAACCCCCCTCAAAAATATATATATATATATATATAATCCTGTTGACTCAACTGTCACTGAAGTTAAAACTGCTTTGTGCTTGTACTTGGGTTAAATAAATATTTTCCAAGTGGTACATCACTTAAAAAAAGTTGGAAATCCCTGCTATAAAATAATATCTAGTGTGTGTGTTCTTATAGGGCCAAAGAGCAACTATAACTATAGGCTCGGAGTATAATTGAACATCGACATCCGAGTAATTCTGTTTGCAGCTGATCTAATAAAATATCATTTTACTCTACCCTCAAACATTATTCAAATTGTCAGAATTACCTCCTTCATTTTCTTTCCATTTTTTTTTTAACATAGCAGCGATTCATATTATTTGAATCTTCGAGTTTGATATCCTAATCTATTGCAAAGTCTAGTTAAAAAGCTTTCAAATCTTGAAAAACGTGGGGTAAACTCAGTTGTTGGAATTGTCAAAATACCCACTTCTTTTCATGTAAAAGGATCTTAGCTTCAAAACAATCCTTAGTCTGATTATAAGAAGCTGTTTTTTTTTAAATTCATTCGTATAAATGAATGTACACTTAGTTTATGAGCAAGCCTTCAATTTCAAGAATTTGTTCTTTTAAATATGTATTGTGGGTAAAATTCTACAAAGCTTTGCTATCATTTAATTTACTCACATCCATAAAGTCAGACATTATGTATTGTTTTGAATTTGAACGGAATTTTTGGATGATCAAAAGAAGAATTCGCTTGTACATTGGTAGAATATACTAAAAATTTAGTAGTGTTTTTTTATTATTAGAGTCTAAAAAGAGTCAATAAATTTCCGAGGAATCGGCAATGCAAATTTTTTGCAATTAACTACTGAAGGTATTCTTTTAAGAATATTCACATTTCCTTTCTATATGTTAATAACAATTCTTTATGTCTTTCAAGTGAAGATTTTAATTACCGGGTTTGTTTTTTCTTTTCGTTTAAAGAGTTTTGTCAGCGTGAAATGCATTTATGTTTTTAAAAAAAACCAAATCATGTACTTATACGCCACGGGATGCCAAGAAATGGTGCATCAAGCAATGCAATATTTAACTATTTATAACTTTAAAATAAATTAATTTATTTGGATTAAACTGCGCAAAATTGCACATATACTAATCATCTTTTAAAGATCAATAAAAGAGCTCCTTGTATCAATTGCAGCTTCAACACGGTGTCAAAAATTATGACAGGTCTGGACAATTTCTTCAGGCAGATATGAGTTCCACTGTCTCTTGATGCCTATCTTAATGGAGACGAGGTTGGGGCTGGGAGAAGCATATACCTTTTTCTAAAGGACACCCCACTAAAAATAGTGAAATGGACTTAAATTTTTACTGTGGACACAAAATTCTTTTTAATCCAAAACTTAAACCTATTTACGCTTGTAATAATTTTCTTTGTCATGTACAACTTAAAGGTCAATGTCCTTCAAAAATCTTCGAATTGGGTTCTGTGACACGTCCATGGTACGAGAGTACTGCCTGATTGATATTTTGTGCTCCTTTAGGTCAAATATATTTTCATTCAAAGCCTAAGTTACCACAAAATATTTTTTGCCACTCCCACATATGTGTTAGTGTCCTAATGAACTTTTTTGATATTCGCAATACGTTTGACAGTTCAAATTCCATCTCCAAAGAGCTCTACAATTTTCTTTTAAGGAATCGGGGCATCAAGAAGAGCACTAAGCCTCGATCCATTGTCTTTTTGTGCCGCCATTTTTGAACCAACCATTTTCTTCCACAAAAACAAAAAGAGCCTTTTTAAACAATGCTTCATTTTATTTTTTAACTCAACTTCGTTTCGCTTACAATAAGAGCGTAGATACCCTTCTATTTTTTGAATAAATAGCAGAATATGAACAAACTCATCAACAACTTTAAAAGTTCTTGTTTACCTTAATATAAAGTTTTTTTTATAATTTATTATCATAATATAAAAATCGCAATATGAGAGGAATACACCGCACGATGCGAGGAGTCAGATAAATTCCAAACACAACGTTATGCGGGAATTTCCTGTATATTCTGAAGCCTAATGAATAAAAGATATGAAATTTATTTTCAAAAAAGAAATAGAAGATTCAAAATCCCATTAAGAAACATATTTAAAAAAATAAATAGATTTTTGCAAAAAGGCGGTAAAATTTACAACTGACCCCCCACTGAAAGTCGTGCCACTATTGTTCAGCATGCACTCTTTTCACATATTGCTGATTGATGGGATATAATGATATGAGGATCAACGTGTAAATAAGAAGTATGTGTTTATATACATATATTAATACGCGAAATATAAAGTTAGTCTGCTCTAAGTGCTTGAAGTCTATTTATTGATGATGATGGTCAAAACATAACATGGCGGAGTAGTGGAAATTAAGTAATAAAGAAAATTCGTGAAAACTTACATGAGAAAATTAAATATTAAAAAGGATGCCGACGAAGAGTGAATGGGAAATGGACAAGATTGTGCCCTAAGAGGTCTTACAGTTGTAAGGGTTCACGACGTTCCGGTTCTTGAACCACTAGACCCCAAACCGACAAAGTCGAACCGAGGCTGCAATATATTGCTGATTTGTCTCCGTGATAGTACTTTTGTTCCTATATAGAATATAAAAATTAAATTAAATGTATTTTAATGATAGATAAATTAGTAGTAATCATGTAGTCAGTTTTCTGATTTTTTTTTTATATGTGATTGCAGTGTTTCCAATGATTTTTTTTACGTTGCTAGGAGATACAGTTGTATCTGAGTTCCAAATAGTTAAAGGCTTCTTATGGATCTAGAAAAGGGGTTTTAGGCACCAGACAGTGTAAATACAAGAGGGAGGGGGTGGGTAAATCATGGACGTAGGTCCGCTACTAAGCTTTTCGGGCCCCTATATTATGATAACTATAACATTTCTTAAACCAGGGTTTCCCAAACTTCACTATGCTAAGCTTGCCCCTACACTAATACGTTTTAAACTGGTGCCCCCTGTATACGAGTTTTCAGGGCCCCTACTGAGACATGGGGTACTAAGCACTCTGCATATAAGGTAGTTGAGGTCCTGTTTGTATCAAATATCATTTCCTAGGCCCGAATTTTCTAGCAACGCCACTTTTTTTCAAGTTTTTACAAAACTGATCCTGTCTAAAAAAGAACTGGGAGCGATAGAACCGCTAAACCTGAACGGATACAACCTTAGACATGGAAAATCAATCACTGATTCAAAAGCTGGAAAAAAGTGTAAAAGTAACAAATTCAGAATCTACAATAACAATAATGAAAATTATATCTAAGAACATGAACATGAAACCCGACGGTTCATGTAGAAAATCTTGGAAAACTTCATTCATCATAAAAGAAGTAAATATGATTAGAAAAGTCACAGAAGGAAGGTCATTAACAAGTGTCCGAGAAGTAAATATTCACATAAACCCACCACTTCGGATAGAAAAAGATATTGAATTCAAAGAGTTTATATATTGGAGAGCTCTCTGGGATACTTATGTACTGGCGATAGTCGAATAGCTGACAGATTATTGGAAAGGGAAAAAATGAACAATATCAGGTTCCATTAAATACAGGAAGAATTTTATGGTGAAATAGACGATCCTTGAGATTGAAGAAAAGGGGAAAAAGGGAAGGTGTGAAAAAAAATAGGACATCATAGACTTGGAGTCAGAAGGTTTAGTATCAACATGTTAATATGCAGTAGATGTAAATATTTGTTAATACGTGAAAAAAAAAACATTGTGCTTCAGTTGTCAGGGGCGCCTGGGGGGGCTGGAGGGACTGTAACTTCTCCAAACTTAAGAATTTTTTTTAACTAGAAAATTTAATATTTCACATTCAAATTAATTTTCCATTTTTTTTTTCCAAAAAAATAATTTGCTGTAATAAAGTATTGATATATAAATTTTCCTCCAAAGACATAACATTTGAAAAAAAAAAATAAAAAAAACTCTAATCAAAATGTAATTTTTGAAATTTTTTTCTTAAAAAATATTTTTTGGGAATGGCAAAGGATTAATGAAAATTTTACTCAAAAAATATTATTTTTTTTAAGAAGTGCTTTAGATTTTTGAACTATTTTTCTAATTAATTAACTTTTTTTTGTTAATACATGTGGATTTTGGAAATTTTTTCCAAAAAAAATTAATTTTTAGAGAAGAACTATGGATTTTGGAAATTTTTTTCCAAAATATTAAATTTTTTGTTAATAGCTGTCGATTCTGGATTTTTCAAAAAATTAATTTTTCAAATTTCTTACAAAAACATTTAATTTTTGGATTTCTTTTTTAATTCAAAAACCAAGCACCTCACCCCCCTAAAAATATATATATTTATAATCCTGAGGACGCCCCTGGGTGTATTTAGAGGTGAAGTTCGAAACATAACAGAGTTCAAATAGCTGCAACCTGAATGTAGTTGCTTTTAATTATAAAAGAATGTGTATATCTAAAAAATAATATGATTTTAAAGGATGTTCAAAAAATAAATTATTAGAGAATAACTTATGCAAAATGACTAAGTCATAAATTTAAAGGTTATTAGATTATTAAATTTATTATATGGCTACATTTAAGGGGTAATAAACACAGATGGTTATACTTATGTTTAGTATCTAAAGAATTGTGATGCATTAATTTTTTTTTATATTTAAACAAAATATAAGATATAACTTGATGACAAAGGGGTTTTATGTCCTATTCAAGGCTTTGAACAAAGTTGCAAATCAAAAAACATTTAAAAAATATATTAAGATACTATTTTTTCAGGTGTTGCAACATTAACTCTGCAGACATCCCCCCTCCCAATTTATGGGCCCTCAAAACCCCTCAATTTATACCCCAAAAGTTGGGATGTTTTCATGTATCGCCAGGTCCCAAAAAGAGATTGAACCCACCATCGTCAGATAAATTAACTTCAAAGCCACTCCCAAAACCTCAATTTATATCCAGGAAGTTGGGGCTGCTTTTGGGTACAGCTGGTTCCAAAACGATATGATACACAAAACAACATCAGCATTTTCGGTGTAAATGAGGGGTTTTGAGGGGCTCTTTGTCATTGCTTAAATAGTGGCGGTGAGTTTAATCCCATTTTGGGTCATGATGCTACCCGAAATCAGCCCAACATTCGAGTTGTATAACAGGACCCTGCCTTTACTGGTAATTTATATAGGATTAGTGGTGGTGGGCGTATGTTTCAGGCATGAAATGTCTGCATGGGATCTATCACAACACCATTTTTAAATTTTGAAACCACTTATAAACTGCTCTAATCGAAGGTGTAGAGCCCCCATAATGTGTATAAACCTACATATTAGTCTCCTCAGGCGTTTTGCCTTTCATAAAGTAATGTTTAATCAACAGACAAAATTATTTTTCGGCCATTTTTACAAAATCACTCCGCTTCCTTGATACAAACAAATGCCAAACAGAAAGGAATAGACCGATCTGGCTGAAAGTTGGTGTGTGTTCTTCCAAGAGATGCTACTAACTAAACATAACCTCGATACGTGCCAGTAGTGTCATCTCTTGGACTTTGTATGGACTTTTCAAGCGATCCTCCTATGTATGGGGCCCATAATGAATAGCTACAGACTATGCTTTTATTTCTCTGTTATCTAGACAGAAATATATAGACGTAAAATACCTGTAAATAATATGTAACTGACAATATGTAAAAAGTGAGAAATTGTTTACTAACTGAGTTGGAAGTTATGACTAATAATTTATGAATGAAAACAAAGATTGCTCTTGTCTAAAATAACGTAACAACTACCCAAAAAACTTATACCCATATATAAAATATAGACATATACAGAGGATTTAATAATTATTGAATGTCAAAAATATTGTATATTTGTGTAATAATTTTGAATAATAAAAAAACAACATTTTACATAAAATATGGAATGACATTTTTATTACTAAATGTCATTTATCTCATAGATTTGAAATACACAATGCACGTATTATATATCTAGATACAGGGTTATAACTAGTGATGGGAGAATTAGTATAGGAAAAAGGAATGTTTAATTTGCTATTCCGATTCTTATTTATTACTTTTTTAAGTGATGAGAAAAAAAAAAAAATAGTTCTCCCCCAAAAAAAAACAAATTTAGAATTGTCTTATCACTAGTTATAACTTGGGATATGAAAATTGTAAATCTTCTTGATTTTTTTTTTAAATATTTAATACAGGGTTTTGAAGATAAATTGGGAATTTTTTAAGTTGCTATATCTTGGGCCTGACTTTCAATTTTGCACTACAAATTACTCTGTTGTGATTGCCTGAATAATTTCCGTCATATGATACCTTGTTTACAGAGAAGGTCTAGTACATAAAAAATGATCAATGTCCAAAGTTTTTTTTTCTTTAGTTCTTTTTCCTCCCATGTAGGTTTTATATTTCATGAATATTTGCGTCCATATGAAAAAAACAAACATAATTAAACATTATAACCTCATTATTCATTACAAAAATACAAAATTAACAAGGAAACTTTCTTACAACTATGGAAACTTGATTTAAGAAGGGTTTAGTCAATCAAAGAGGATAGCAAATGACCTATGTATCCCTTTCACAAGATCTATAAATATCCCAGCAGGGATGTCCGCAGGGGGAGGCTGGAAGCACTGTAGCCCCCAAAAAAAAAAAAAAGAGAAGTAATTAGGAATTTTTATTCTTATTAAAAAATTTAATGTTTAAAATTTTTTTGAAGAAAAAAAATTGAACGATTAACATTAGTTAAATTTTTTTCCAAAATTCTTAACTGTTAACAGCTATGGATTTCTGAAATTAGTCTCCGAAAAATTTTTTATTTGAAGTTTAATTTTAGAATTTTTTTCCAAAAATATCATTTTTTGTGAACAACTTTGAATTTTTGAAATTTCTCTTAAAAAATTTATTTTTTTGAGAATAGATTTTTAAAAATTTTCGCCAAAAATTTACTGTTTTAAAATTTTTTTCCAAAAATTTATTATTTGAAATTTAATCTTACAACTTTTTTCCCCCAAAAAATTGCATTTTTATGAACAGCTCTGAATTTTTGAAGTGTTTCTTCAAAAAATTATTTTTTTGAGAATATATATGGGTTTTGGAAAACGCCCACAGTTGACCGACAAAAAAGGTAATTTTCCATTCCGAAAATGCACCAGCTCACACCTCAGCAGTTGTGATCCCATTGGACTAGCAATCTTGAGCACCTTCACTCTTCTGTCATCCATCACCATATGATAGATTTAATCAATGATTTCCGGATTAATAACCTCGACAGGACGTCTAGAGCGTTCAGCGTCACTTGTGACCATATGGCCACTTTGAAAATTTTGAAACTACTGATTAAATATTTTAATCGAAGGTGCAGAGTCCCCATCATGTATTTCAAGCTTACTTTTGTCTTCTGAGGACTTTTGCCTTTCCAAAAAAAAATGTTTAATCGACATAGCAATTTTTTTTTTTTTTTTTTTTGAAAATCACTCCATTTACTGGTGTGCGTTCAAAGATAATTTGTGGAAGAATACAATATAATCCACATTCAATTTTTAGAAAAATAATTCTAGCTTGCTTTTGTATTGACTGCCTACACGTATATTACTTATATAAAGATGGAAAAATCTATCAAGCTAAAAATGAACATTTTGTGGGGTATATTTTATTCAATTTCCTACGCTAAATCAACTTTGATCCCAAAAATAATGTATATTTTATTAGATTTATGATTCGAAAAACAAATAAATCATTTTTTATCTCCATTTTTAAGTATAACTCTGTCATTAAAATGTTCTATGTATGTTAGTTAACCACTTTCTGTTCCATGTCTTGCACCACATACAAAGTGAAAAAATATATTTCTTTGTTTTTGGTTTGAGAAAGATAAAATAAATCATACATTGAATATATTTTATTTTAACTTAAATTCTTATTAGCCCTATAAAAACATTAGTCATGTACTGCGAGCTGAATTTGGTTGCTCGAGTATTTTTGTGTTTTAAAAAAAAATAATCGGTAAAATTTAAAAAATTAAATTCCAAATATTAAATTTTTTAGAAAAAAAATCATCAAAAAACTACTGCTGTTCACAAAACAAAATTCAAAAATCAACCTCTGTTGACAAAAATTTAATATATGAAATTTTTTGGAAAATAGTTTCAAAAGTGAAATTTCAGATATAAAAAAAAATAAAAATCCACATTCATAAACAAAAAATTTAATTTTTTCGAAAAAGTAATTAAAAAATCACCAGCTTTTCATATTAAAGAATAAAAATCAAATGTTTGGAAAAAAGTTTCATAAAGCGAAATTTCAAATATTCAAGTTTTTTGGAAAACAAATCAAAAATGCACAGATGTTCACAAATAAGGATTTTTTTTTTTTTCAAAAAAAAAATTGAACAATTTAATTTTTTGTAAATTTGTATAATGGGAATAGGGCTACAGTCCACCCCTTAGGGACGCTTCTGCTGAGTCCGACAAGGACTTAGAAAAAAAAATTAAAAGCAAACCTCTGTTGACAAAAAATTTGATTAATGAAATTATTTGGAAAGTAGTTTCAAAAGTAAAATTTCAGATGTTAAAAAAAATGAGAAATCCACATTCATTCACAAAATTTTAATTTTTTTAGGAAACAAATCAAAAATGCACAGCTGTTCACAAAATAAGGAGTTTTTTTATTTTTTATTTTCGAAAACAAAAATTGAAATATCTAATTTTTGTAAATTTGTATAATGGGAAAGGGGCTACAGTCACTTCAGTCCCACCCCCCCTAGGGACGCCCCTGCTGAGTCTAACAAGGACTTACAATTCTAACTTTGCCACAAATCCTCGGGTTACTCTCAGTTTTTTATAATCACTCACGACTGTTCAATCAGCTTTTGAATATAATTGACTTTAGTAGAAAAGGGAGTTAAATCAGAATGACAATATCATAAAAATTGGATTACCAATTTTATAAAAAGGGCAGCCAAAAAATACAAATGATTTATATCACTACCAATCACTTTTTGCACACTGACAGATTCGTTAGTCAAAAATCAAATTTTATAAAGGATTACACAGGGAAATTTTGTTGAAATGAACTGAAGACAAAAATCAAATTTATCTATAAGAGTAGAATTCAAAACTCGTCTCAGTTTTTCTCTCAGTCATTTGAATTCTGAAATATCTGGGATTACAGTCATTCGAAACTATTACTGATCAGAGTTATTTTTTACCCTTGAAACATTTACAAAATTTGAAGAGGGATTAATAAAGTTTATTTAAAAGTGTTTTTTACGATTAAAAAGTGTTTCTTTAGTTCTGTATCTTGTTCTTAACTCGATATATGTGCATTTTTATGCTGAAAAATGATGAAAAACAACTTTCTTCCTGAGGCCCTATTAACTTATTCATAATAAGTAGTGATGAGGAATATATGGTAAAGCTTATATTATAGAAAAACATTTAATATAAATATAATTTTAAAAAAAATTATTTAAAAAATAAGCATCCTCAAGGATTTTTGTTTCATTTTAGATGTTTGTTTAGATTTTTAAGTGACCCCATTTTTTATGGGTGTTGTACCAGCCAATAGACAACATTATCATCTTATCTTTTCTGAGTTCAAAGTAAATTTCATGACGTCATGCTCTATAAAAGGAAGATTGAGGCAATCGAAGGAAGATACTTTTAACTTGATCATACTTCTCAAGAGAGATGTTCAAATTCGGATTCCGAATACCACGAGAGAGTACGGGAGGAGATATTCATCCAATGAAAACTAGTAGACCTCATAAAAAAGTAGAATGACATTCCAGGACAACAAGGGCAAAGACAGGAACTACTGAGTTTTGGATCCTCAATTTTACTATGAGTCCCACAGGGACTTTTACTTATAACTATCAAATTTTATACATAAAAATTTAATTTATCATGTTTTTGTTTTTTTGTAAACCAAGCCCCTCCCAAAAAATATGTATAATCCTGGCAAACGCCACTGTCAATATCAATCACCGTCATTTGACACACTCGTGGTTACACCTTAAACTTTGATTTTCCCTTCACGAGGAAAAAATTCAAAAAATATCTTCCGATTGCCAAGAATAAAAAAAAATGCTTAGGATTTACAATCCTATTTTCCAAATAGGCAGAAATTATTCATAAGAGCACTGATATTGGGAAGGTGACCAACATATACGGGGGAAATACTTGAAACTTACACACATGGAAAGAAAAAAGATAATAGCTTACAATTCTTTAATTAAACATATAACAAAAATCTTTATTAATGATTTTCTGATACATAGGCAATGTCCAATTGATTTATTCTATTCATCCACGATTGTCACATCGTGAGAAGCGTCTAACGAAAATAGCTCCAAGTATTTCGAATGAACTGTGGGTCTATGGCAGCCCACGCCTCGTCGATAGAAGCCTTCAGGGCTTCTATCGACGAGTGACAGATGTTACAGACACTCCTCTCGATGTAAGACCAGAAAAAAAGACATCCGGACTCTATGGTTGCCACATTCTCTTGTTCAAGAGAGCAATGCTGTTAGTTCAGAGAGTCTGAGTAATTTTTGAAGTGTGCGCGGGGGGTCCTATCTTGCTCAAAGACAACATTGCCGTCGAAGAAATTTTCCTGGGCCCAGGGGAGATTGTTACCCTTGAAAACGTCGATGTGCATGGCTGTTGTGAGCTTGTAACCCTCCAGGAAGTAGATTAGGTGTGTCCTTGAAGATATCCACCTTAATGATGAGTTTTTTTGTTTGTTTTTTCAGGAGCCCTCCTTTCACTCCATGGTCTTGTTCTGATCTAGCCTCTTTTTAACATTGCAGATGGTCTTACGAGCCATTCCCGTCATAGTGGACATCTTTGTTGGAGTATGACTTGCACAAAGAGGAGTTGGATACGCTAAGCCTTGAATCTCTCTGTAATGACATTTATCGTCCGATTTAAAAAAATTAAAAAAACCTATACAGTCAGAGACCGTTCTATTTTTCTAACACAGAACCTATAAGAGAAGTATGTCAGTTTCAAGTTTCCATTCATAGCTGGATATGAATAAAAAGATTTAGAAAAGGTTGAGTGATTTTGATCAACAAGTTCCGTGATACCTATAACAGTGTTTATAATTTATATTAACAAAAGTTTCTCAATGTTTTTGCCTTTTATTCCTTCCAAATTTAGCCATACTCGATAGATATATGTATAAAAAGTATATAAAAACAATAAAGGGATCATTTATTTTCTGATTTGTACTTTCCCAAATTTATATATTCAAAATAAAATATATTTCATTCTTTTAGTTTGGAAGATATTTCGATTTGAATCAGAAATGAAATTTGTTCTAATAAATATGATGAACTTAATTAATTAATTATATCGCTAAAGCAAATCATAACTTCATTTATGATTCAAATCGAATTTTTGTGCAAGAATAGATAATAAAATAGGATTTGTTTCAGAATTTTTAGACATTTACAAAAATGATTCCACTTTTTTGGAATTTATTATATGATTTTACTAAACATTATGGAATTCTGAGTTGTTTTGATGAAAACCTTGGGATGATATGTTATAAAATAATTAATAGGTTCAAAATTTCAAAACCCACTTTCCGATTGATCATTAAATGCAGGAGTGAGGAAATTTTACAGTGAAATAGCTACATAAAAAAAATGTACTTTTTGACGGGAGTCATTCATAAACGCACATTTTTTAAACAAAAACTTGTTTAAAGTTATATTTATTGAAATATTTAATATTCAAAGACAAATAAAATATTATATTTGTGTATTTTGTGGCCTGAAGTGTCCGTCATCCAAAAATCAAGTCCCTCAACGCACTATCAGCCAGCACTTGGACAACATGATATAGAACAACATGTGGCACCCGCTGCAGATGTAGTTCTCTGTCATGGCGTCCAAGGGGTTCAGATCCTCCTGGAAGCCATAATTTCCACTAAAGTTGGCTACATTAATATTAAGAGAACTCAGACAAACATCTATTTATAGTATTAATTTTGTTGGATTACCCTTTTTAATTAATAAATTATATCTTGATGAAGTTTAAAATTCAAAGAGTTCAGATTTTAATGGACCACTTGGTATGCTTTTCAGACTCAACTGACAAAATTATATAAATATTAATACAAAATCCTTAAAATGTCCTACAAATATGGCCATCATTGTGTGCCTCCATGCTGGGTACACACTCCAGGAGATTATTGAGAAACTGCTTAATCAACTAATAATAAATTTATGGAATACACAATCAAAATGAATGTACATGGTACCTCCTAGCTCGCCAGATCTGAACCCCTTGAACTACTTTGTGCTGGGCTTCTTGGAGAAAGAGTCCAATAAACATCCAAATAACACTGTTGACTCTTTGGGGCTTCCATTCTCGAGGCAGTGGCCAACATTGTCAAGGAGTTTCTGATCAAGGTCTGGGCCTGGTTCAGGGACAAATGGGAGGGTGTGGTTGAAAATGTAGTTGGTTGCTTTGAGTGATTGACTTCACTATGTACCCCTTAATGTAATAGCAAAATATTTGTGAATTGCTGAATTAATTTTGGAAAATAAATTATTATATACATTATTCTTATATTTTATATATATATATATCTTATAGCCTGCATACGTAGGCTGCTATATATATTTTTGGCCTAATAGTGAAAATGCAAATATTTACCATCAAAAATGGTTTTATTGTTTTTCAAAGTATGCTCCAGCATGATTTATACACTTTTGCATGCACTCAACCCAATTGTCGAAGCTCTTTTTCCCCTCCGATTGAGACACCTCCAAAACATGGTTTTTAAACACTTCAACAGCATCTTCTGGCGACGAAAACCGTTGACCACACTTTCTTTCCTTGATGTGCGGAATAAAAATAAGTAATTGCGTGGCAAGTCATGGCTGTACGGTGTATGACCCATCAATTCGACGTTTTGGCCGGTCAAAAAGGTGCTGGTTTGAGCCGATGTTTGAGTTCGCATTGTGTAGGTGAATAATTATTCGCCTACTCTTGTTCGTTCCTCGAATTCCTCCGAGTACTTTAGGTAAACAAATTTTGATGTACCACTCAGAATTGACAGTTCTACGATGGTCAAGTGGAACAGTCGCCCCATGACCAGTTTTGCCGAAGAACCAGGTGACCATTTGCTTCGAGGTGCTTGTTCCACGAACAACTTTCGTTGGATTTGATCGTCTTTGGAGACCCACACGGTCGTTTGTTGTTTTGTTTCGGAATCATACGCATAGATCCATGATTTGTCACCTATGACAATCTTATAAACGTCTTTTGAAGCACCGCGAGCGTATTTTTCAACGTTTCTTTGCACCAAACGACATGAGTCTTCTTTTGAGCGATTGTCAAATTATGCAGGATCTAACGAGAACAAACTTTTTTACGGCCAGGTGTACATGCAATATCGAATGTATGCTGGTGTAAGAAATGCCCAAGGATGCTTCTATCTCACAGTATGTCACATGACGATCTTGCATTATCACTCGACGCACGGGATCAATGTTCTCTGGCACAATGGCCGTTTTTGGACTACCTTCACGGAATTCGTCTTTGAGCGAGCGTCGACCACGATTGAATTCACTAAACCAGTTTTTCACAGTTCTATAGGATGGTGTACAAAGATTTAAGTTCATCAATGCACTCTTGTCCTGATAAGCCACCTCGAAAGTTTTGAAAAAGGATCGCATGAAAATGTTCACGACTTAATTCAATTTTTTTGCCAAATTAATTTATTTCAAGTCACTGAAAACAACACAAGTGATTGTCGTACGTCAAAACATTCTGAGTACGATTATGCTACAAAAATGTCAAACTAACCAAAAGAAATGTCAAATTGCACCTGGAAATACTTAGAGTAGCTTAGGCCAGAAATATATATAAAGCACCCGATGTACATACGCCCCAATATTTTATAGACATATTTGAATCAATTAAAGTCTTTGGATGAGTGAAGATACCATAGAGGTTTACCTATACTTTAGAACTTTTATTTGATTTAAGAATCTTATATTGGCCCTTATCGCCCTTTTAAATAAACCTATCCATTTCTTATCCTTTTATTGAGATGACTGATTAATTATGCCTACTTTAAGTGTAATTTGTGGTACAGAGTTAATAAGAAATATTCGTTGATATAAATTGACGGTAATTCAACGAAGAATATAAAGGTAATCCAGAGTCAATTTTGTAAAAAATCCTTTTAGCCCATCTTTCGTATTGACGTCCCATAGTTATATTTAATTTATTTTTTTCTTGAATTATAACTAAGGGTGATAATTTTGGTAAGAATAGAAAAGCGTGCGAGGAGAAGAGAAGAAATACTTATGGCATCATTGATTAAATAATATACATCTTCTTCTATCAATCAAGAACGTTATCATTCCCGCCTTTATTATTCAATATTAATATAATATTAGATGGTGATAGTCGATAGAGAACTGAATACAATGCCTAAAATAACGTCGCCTTCTGTCTGGATTTCTGAAAATGGAGGCCAAGGAATTTGGAAAATACTTACCGGATGAGAAACAGATGGTTTGTCGGATTTGTCGATATAAATGTGCCTTTAGTCCCCTGTCTAGAATTACACGCCACTCATTATCATCATCTCATATCAAGAGCATGGATATTCATCTAAAAAATCAAGTTAATGATGAATACATCAAGTCATACTTTAACTCACAAAGATGCTTATTGAATGTAATATAACCTTATCCATTGCTAATCATCTAAGTTCAAAAAATTTATGGAGAAATACACGGGTAAACCTATCCCTTCCCGAGGAACCATCATTAAATTAATGGAGAATATTGGTACTCATGTCATTTATAGAAATACATATAAAAATGTTTTGAGTCATCCACACCAAATGACGATCAAGTTATCAGTAAAAAGTATAAAATATTTAATAATTTCGAAATGGAACTCTGAATTTTGTACTATCTAACAGTAAGTATTCAATTTTTGTAAATTTAATCATAAAATATGATTCTATTTTAGCTAAACATATCAAGAATTATGATACACAACTCATTAAATGGCAAAAACAACTGCTTAAACGGTCACAACAACGGGGGTAGTAGCTTTGGTTGGTTCGCAACTAGTTTGTCTGAGACTAGTTTCTTCACTTAAAGACTTAGGTATGATAATTAGGTTTTCCAATATTACATAGTCAATAAATATTACTTTTTTTATCACTTAAGGCTTAGCTATGGTTGATAGGCTCCAAGAAATGGTGTTCAGAAAACTCATAAAACGCAAAAACAACTGCTTAAATGGTCACAACAACGGGGGTAGTTACATTGGGTGTATTATAATTAGCAATTGTGTATATCCTTCATGATAATAGTATGTTGTTATATAAGCATAAATAACGGGGATAATATCTTTTTTGATGCTCTTAATGAGGAGTAATATCGCCGGACATTACTACATAATTAGCTTTTGCCCTAAATAGCTAAAGAGGGATTTATTTCTAACATTTTTTTTATTAGTATGTTTATTGTGTAATTTTATGATTTTGACATTTACTTTATTATTAATAATTAGTTAGATCTCATTGGTAGAGATATATCTATCCTGTGCACAATTGTATATAGTAACTTCCACATGAAGAAGAGGGGTCATTATCTTTTTGATTAAACTCCACGTCTCGCTTGTGTCTTGCAACCTAAAGTTATGGCATATTTAACTGGATTCCGGTGTCAGAACAAGAAAATATTATTTGGATCAATCTGTTATTTCAATATTCTATATATATAATTTATTGTTATTAGTTATATGATTCCAATTGTTTAATTTTGTATATTTAACATAAATGTATGATGGTATATTTTTTATTATGTAGATTATATTTAATTAAAGGCTTCTTTTTTAAACTTGGAACTTCAAACATATTTCGAAATACTCTACTTTGTCGTTTCATTAGCTATTATTCTGAGAATAAGGTTCATAATGAATTACAATTTCATGTAGTGTGACGTTATAAAATCTACAGTAACGGATAGAAAAACGTCTAAGTCAATTATACATAGTATATCTTCATTAAACATTTTGCTAATAAATACTTTCGTTATACGCTCAAAATCATAATAAAGCAGGCAGATGATAATCACATCAGTATTTTAAACAATGATACCATATGTATTTTTTTCACCTATCTCCTTGCACGCGTTTTTCTCTACTATATTATCAACTTTAATTATAACTTTGTTATATAAAAAAAATAAACATGTTCCGACACATCAATGACGTAAAATCAAACATGACTTACACACATATAACGTTTCTCGTGACGCAACTAAATAAATGCATCCTCAATTTTGTATACATTAAATTACATCTTAAAGATTGAATGATGTAATTTGTTTCCTAAATTTTAGTTATGTCATATTCGTTACTTAATATATAAAGGATAAACTATTACACATTTTATTTTCCTTCGCAAAGGCATAGGAAAAGAAAAGTTTGTCGATGGTTTAGCCGTATTTTTTATTGATCATGGCTTCAGGGTGTAACAAGGTACGAAATTTGAAACTGGTGCTTTTTTTTTGGTATTACTACCTGTACATAATTTTGTATAGGTATATTGTATAAGTTTACCTGACGTCCTACTTTATCCTTCTACCTGGAAATTGTAGACAGCGATGGCTGATAGTTGAAATTCAATTATTGCCAGCTTTAAATTAAAGGAAATAACTTTTCTATGCGAAGAATATGTTATTTGACTAGGAGCAGAGGGTTCTTGACTCCGTCGATCACAATTGCTCAAATATGTTTCCACGTACCTGAATTTATATTACAATGCTAGCGATATCTGTTATAATGTTGATGCCGCTCTCCCATAATCTTTATCAGCGCACTGACGTTCATAACCATTCGTAAAGTCATTTATACCATATTATTTGATTGACTGTGGTAAAGGTGAGGGAGTCAGAGATTTGCCTTAAATTCGTCACTCGCAAATTTTGAGCCATTGTTCGAATGTAGGCATCTTGGGAAGCTAAAGGGAGAAAATCATTGAAATTATTGTTTTTAGAGTTAATATTGCAGGGATATTCGGCATAATGTATCAAAAATATATTTATTTGAAGCATATCATAATTTAAAAAATAATATTTAGTTTTTAAAAAGTATATTTCTTTATCGAGGTTGAGTGCTATTTTTTTTAAAACACCATAATAATATTATCTGCATCTATTAAAAAAATAGAGCGTGTGTCCTTTATATTTGACCACAACCCTGACCTTAGGAGGCTAAAATTGTGCATGTGTGCCTATTTTGAACCTGGTTAGGCTAACACAGGAGTGCCAATTTTTGAGAGGGTCATATAATTGGGCTTATACTCTACCCAAAACATAAAAACCGTTATTTTGCAGCTCATGGAGAGTCGATAAGGGGTTGAATTATAAATCAAAAAGTGACTGGCGTCTAAAAAAAGACCCACTATGCCAATAAGGACGTCTTCTAAGTTTATTCAAAATCAAAAAAGCAATCGGTGAAAATTGCAGTTTTTATTTTTATTTTAGGTGAAAAAAAGAAGAATTTCTTATGAAATATTGGATTTTTTGAAGAGCTAAAGTTTATAAAATTTGTCTGAAGTTTCGTTTGCATATAAATATTACAAACACAAATTTTGTTTAACTGAAATATCTAAAAAAAAAAAAAGAATAATTTTTCAATTTTTTTCATTTGGATTCTCATTTTTTCATCAAAGGTCAATTTTCAATTTTTAAGAAGAAATGCCACAAGAAAAAAACTTAACCGATGACAAAAGTATTTTAAATATCATACATATTTTATTGCATACATTTTGCAATATTTGTAAAAATGAACCAATTATGGAGAGTTATTTTTTCGACAACATTATTCTCCATACTTTTTTTTCTTTTGCAAGTACGATTTTTTTTTTTTTTAAGTTTTTGTTCGTATTTACAATTCCATTTTTTAAGTTTTTGGCTATTATGTTATTTGGAGTTTAAAAAAAATAATTATATATATATAAATATTATAATGCTCGCCCTTACCAAAGGATTCTAAAAATTGACAAGAAATAATATTGACCATTGTCAATGTGAGTACCTATCCCTCTTTCACTTGAGCAAGGCTGGGTAACCCTTTACTAGTCTTGTATAAAAAACAAATGAATACATTTAATTCAAAAAATGTAAAAATAGAGTTTTATACTTTTTCTATACCTCAATAAAATTGAAAACAAATCAATATTGCAGCTGAACTAGAACTTTTGAACCCAAATACTCTTTTCTAAACTAAAAACGTTTTATTTACCCTTCAAATGAATTCTTTAAGAGTAATTCATTCTCTAAAAGCCAAATTCGATAAATAAAAACTAGTTTCAGATTCGTGGTCAGCTTGTTAATTACTTTTGTAATTGAATATGGAACTTTTATTTTAACATGTGTTACCTATCCAATTATTCCATAACTTGTTGTAGTCTAGTCTAGATATTAGAAACTTCTTAATATGAAATTTTTCCGCACTGAATTTTTTTTATGAAGTTCAAATATGTATTTTGTGGGTTTATGATGGGCCCTTCTCCAACTCTTGCAATCAAAAAAGTTGTCTCCAAGGAGCGATTCAAGTAGCGTCCATTTAATGTGGGAAGACATGTCAGCTGCTAGGCTATTTACTTATTTTTACGTCCTCAATTAAGTAAAAAAATTATGCATTTAATCTCTAAAGATTCTAAAATATAAATAGGCACTAAACACCATAGAACAATCTGCTTATAGATGCATGAATATTTTGGACACACATGAATCTATATTTTCGTAATTGTTTACGTATCAAAATTGTTATTTGTATTTCGATACATCTCGCGGACAAATATATATCAAATAAGAGCAAACCACATGCATTCGAAGGATTTTTGTATTGGATTCTAAAGGGCCCAGCTAGTTATAAAATTTGTAGACTTTTAATAGAGCATTTTGATATTTTGGGGGCCTAAACAACCATGTTTTATAACAATGCAACCACTTTCTTTATTAATAGTAAGTAAACTAGTGAACTCTTTTATGTCAAAATTGGACCAAGAAAGAAATGGATCTAATATTTACTATATATAAACTTTTTATCCCTGTATTTCTTATTTTTATTATATATCAGACCCTAAAATCTAAAACAAATACCTTATTACATTGTTATACAATCTTCTTTCCATTTAATAGATAAAAATTAACTAAATGGAAATAATAAAAGATTGTTCTCTAAATATACAACTTTTCTCGTTGTTTAACCATTTTTGATTTAATTCAAATATCAGTTTATATCATTAAGATCAAGATGTACTAAATGCAGGTAATGAAGAAATTAATGACGTCAGTGAAAATGCTGTAGAAGATACAATATTTATTCTTAAAATTGAAAAAAAAAATGAAATTTTAGTAATACAGCTTATGTAATCGGAAGCCCAATTTTTTTTACACCGTACTGGGATGTTGGAGGTACTAGTTTCAATTATAATTTATGTACACATTTCAATATGTAACTAAATTTTGTTCATATGGGACACACCAATGTTTATGAATAGAGTTTTCAACTTATTTATATAGTCATTATGGACAAAAAAAAAGAGATTTTTTTCCCCCCCTGACTAAATTTTACATTAAAATGTACATTTATTGTTTAAAAAAAATAAAATAAACAGCCCAATTTTGATCTTGCACAACTTTTTTTCTCACTAAAAAACATATGTCTACATAATAACAATCTTTACAAAATTCAAGCATACGAGAAAATTCCTATTGATTTTATTTGTTCAAATTTATAAGGTTCAACCTCAATTTAACAACCAACGCGATTTATTTATATTTAATTTGATTTTTTACAAAACTAATCATTATATTTTAATGAAAACTAATGCCAAATCACAGCGTAATAGTTGAAGTTTATAAAAATAAGACTGCCTGTTGTTTATATAATTAAAAAATCGCTAAATACTGCCTTTCCTATTTTAAGTGAAGGGTTAACATTCTTATATCGTGCCATATATATCAATGATTAGAATCAAATAATTACTTTCAAAGCCACAAGAAGTCTTTTTCTGGTTTCTTTAAGACCGTATAGGAGTTCGTGTGAATAAGGGGTCCTTCCAACCCTCTCCCCTATCCCGTTTCCGAAGGATTCCACGATTTATTATTACTCTGTGAATCGTCTCCTTGCTTTTTTTCCCCTCTCTGTGTGTGTGATTTTTTTCCTCTTTCTTTTCCAAGGGTAATTTTGGAAAAAAAATTCAAATATAGAATTTGACATTCAATTTTTTTCAAAAATCCACAACTATTCCTATTTAAATTAATTATAGGTGTATTATTCAAATTACTGGAACGAATTAAGATACCCAATAAATTTTACTATAGTTTAGAATCTTTATTTGATTTAAAATATGTTGGCCCCGATATGGCTCTTTAAAATAAAATATATCAATCTCTCCGTCTTTTATTGTGACAATCAATACTAGCTACTGTAAGAGTGAAATTTGCAACATACCAAAATGGTTAATAAGAGTAACTTTGTTGAATGGAATCGACTATAATTCATGGAAGAGTACATTTGTAATCCATACTCAATTTTGAAAAAATACTTATAGCTTTCTTTTTGTCTTAGGGGCCACATATGTTTATAGAAATGTTTGCTTACAGATTTAGATGATATCACCATTTTACATTCTTCACTTCATCTTTAAAGTCGTAGTTGAGCAATAATGAGCACATCATACTACTTTTTTCCCCTTCTTGGCAATGTATGCAAAATATTGTAGGATTAAAACTTGCATGAATTTTAACGAAAAATAATAATTATTAACATACTATCAAAAATGTACTCGTAGCTAAAGAGTTCATTAATGTTGTTTTGTCGCATCCAACTGTGAAGCAATCAAGTAGTTACGCCTTCCGCTAATACAAATTCCTCTTTAGATAAATAATTATCCATCAAGCATGCAAAAATAGTACTTCAAAAATATAATATCTTTCTTTAGTTGAATTAGAACAAATAAATCTTGTACAACATTCTATTTTACGTCTAAGAAAAATTAACATGATTATTTGAATTGAATTATTGCTAATTTTAAAAAATAGATTATTTATTAATTCTATTAACAGGTCGACGTCAAGCCATGTTGTATAGCTTTATGTTTCATTTTTTTATGCTATAAATCATGTGGCCACGTGATCAATTTTTGTCTACAGCAGTAGTTTGACAATATAATACTAAGCAAAGGCTTGAGCACGCTCGCTACAAATGACATTATTTTCAAATTAGGTAAGAATAATAAATATGATTTTTGATATTTTGCAGGTTACAAACAAGTTTTTTGTTTTTTTTTTTTTGCGTTCTGTTCAATGCTCGTTAGCCAATATTCACATCCTTAGTAATACACAAACTCCTACTCCGTATGTACCAAGGGAATAGCCAAGAATTACTCCAACGTCCATCTTCAATTCTAATCTGAGTCTAACAAGGACTTACTCGAATAATTCCCCAACAAATCCTCAGAGGTCCTCTACCTCGTTCATGAGCACATGGACATATGATTGCATTATACTTACTCTTAGTAGTCTGTTACTAGTGTTGGGTTTCGGTCTGGAAATCCTAGACCGGTCTGAAACCGTTATATTTTTTTAGGACCAAATTAGTTCAGTCCAACAAAAAATCTTTATCTAGATCGGTCCAATGGAAAAATTCGGTCCCAAAAAATTGGTCCAGACCAATTTTACAGATAAGTTGTTTATAACATGACATCATATGTCTTTTCAAGTACCATGACGTGATACGAAGTTTAAGCAGAGATAACTCAGATTAATTTTGATCCCGCCGTCTCTTCTATACGTTCTAGAACTTATAGTGTACTTTTGAGATTTTTTTGTAAAAAATGAATGACAGTTGATCCATAAAAAAAATTGTTCTCTCATAATATATAAGACCGAACAAAAAAAAAATTGGTGCTGGACCGAGTCTCAACACTAGTTATAACCTTGATTGTAACACAGAACCTTTCCTCCGGAAAAAAAAAAGCAGCAAACTCAGTTGGCAGTGGGAATTATTATTCAATAATTGTTGCAAGTGGTTTCTCTACTTAATAGAAGCTAATTCTAATTCAATCCAACAATGTTCAGAACACTGATGAGGAGAATAAGCTGAAACATCAACAGGTGACAACAAATAACCTCTTTATTTATGTGTTAGTGAGGTTATACTTTATACTTCGATATTCTCTCCTTAAGAATGAAAGAATAATGGAAAATTTTAAAAAACCTTTGGAGATTACCACTTCGTGTAGGTCAGGGTTGTACAATTTTTGTCATGAAAAAGGTCATTGGATGAAATTATGCAGTCCAGGAAAAAGAATAATTTTTTCAAAAATTTAAAAAAAAACCCAATTAATCATAATCCTGGGGACGCCCCTGAACAAGGTTGCCAGATTGGTCCTTATTTAAATCAGTTTGACCTTGAAAATTGGATTTGGCCTTTCTATATATTTGGCCTAAATTTGAAATAAATATGTATTTAATAGTTTTTTTGTTTTATGAAGCCATTTTTCTTTAAATATAATTTAATAAATTCTATGGCCTATTAAAATATTTCGAGTGGCAATACGGCCCATTATATTAGAAGGTTGACATGCCTTGTTTAGGTCATATTTTATACAACATTATTTCTAATCTTCTATTAAAGTGTTTTGCCTAACCACATAGTTGCCCATCACAAGAAAACTTGTCCTGAAAAGCGGTAGCTAATCCGCACAGGGTTTTTTTTTTATCAAAACTTGCTGCCATTGTTATTTGATTCTTGAAGAGAGAAAATCTAAGTAAAAAGTAATAAATAGTGAGTGTGTTTATGAAAGACAAAGATTAACTTTAAGTGTTTGCTCGGAAGTTGTAAGTTCTGCTATGTACAGGGGCGTACGCAGGTTTGGGCTAAAAAAATTGATTAAAAAACTTTTAATTGGGGGAAAAAATTGTCAATTTTAAAACGGATGAAGATTTATCTTTATAAAAAAGGATAGATCATAATTTATATGAAATCGAAAACAGAGAGGAATGATTTTCTTCAATTATAGATCATTAAGAGGTTAGGATGAAATCCTTGGACTGAGCCAAAATTTTAATAGGCAAATAAAAATTTAATTTGTTAAAGTAAAAACAGTCTTTTATAAATAAAAAATCCCAAATCTTGTGGCGGAACAAAAATTGTAATTTTAGAAATTGAAAACAGAAAATTTAATTTTAAAAAAATCCCTCCTTCACAAAATGTATTCCTCCGGATGCCCCTTATGTGTGGGATTTGTGTGTATTTCTATCCTGTCATGACTTCTTGCAGCTGATTGTATATAACATCAACTAAGATGCTCTCTTCCCAAACGTTCAGTGTCACAATTTGAAAAAAATATATATTTGTTTTTTATATTTTTACATATATTATCCATCTGCAATGGTAATTGCAAAAATAATAATAAACTTTTTATTTTTTTATTCTACAATCTTCCCTTCCCTACTGATTGTTTATCATACTTTATTTAGTGTATGTATAATATCGAGCTGAAACAAGACGTGCAATTGTAGAGTTTGTAGATTTTATTTTATGTTTTTATTGTGAGTGTACGTCTTTTAAATGTCACATTCCTTTTAGGCATTACGCTTATAGCAATTATTCATAACATTTTTGTGCTAACATTGGAAAATATATGCCTGGAAATGACTTAACATGACTTTCCAAAATTGTTTTTTAATCCATTCAATTATGTTTGTTCAAAATATTTACAAATTGAGAGCTCTTGGTAACAAAGCTAGCTACATACTTACGTCGGTTTTTGATCTAAAAATATGATCTGTTGTTATATTTATAAAAAAAAAACCGTAAAATTATTCAGGGTCAACTAGACGATTTGAAGAATGTTAGAGAGGATTATATTCTTGCGGAGTACAAGGTGAAACTAAACGTCCTAGACTGGCTCATAACGACGTCAAGTCGGCATGTGACCTGTAAAAAAATGGAGAGTTTGGTTATAAGCGAGCACTCAATACTCTACGCCAACCGGTGCAGAGGAAAGGGGATCCAGGGTGGTTTCGGGAAATATATAGAGCAATCGATCCGTATTCTTGGATACTTCATAGATAGGGGAGGCCGCCTTGGATTGGAGAATGGACGGAGGAGTGTATATAGGAAAGGATGGTGAAAAAAAATATGTACAGGTGTGCGCGTCTAAAACTGAACATTCCTTTAAATTTTATGCCATGCACATATTCGTGATTTTATTGAGTTGAAACCGGTTCATACTTCGAGGAAAAGGGTCTTGACTAGTTATAAACAAAACTCCAGCAAAATCTAAATAGCAAAAGTGAAACAACAGCCGATAATATGGAGAGACGTCGAGTCGCAATTTTGGAACTTTCCGCGCGGGGAAAAACTCCCACTGAAATCGCCAAGGTTCTGAACTGCAGCCGTACCACCGTCTACAGCGTGGTAGCCACAGGGACTCCTGAGACCACAAGATCTAAGTCAAGGTCTTGAAGGTCGGACAAAATGGTTGCTGCCGTGAAAAAGTCTGTCGAGGACAAGAGAGGCAAGGTCACCTTCAGTGGCCTCTCCAGGGAGTTCAACGTCAGCAGAAGGACCATGGATCGGCTATTTAAGAAAGATCTTGGCCTTAAGGTCTATTAGAGAACCCCTCATCAAGCCCTCAAGCCGTAAAATTTAAAGGAGTGTTCAGTTTTAGACACGCACACCTGTATTATAAAAGGGTTTTGTATATATATATATATATGTTTTTTTACTTTACACTAATTGTTGGTTGGTTGTTAAAAAGCTTGTTTGTTATTCTTATAGCCTTATCACTCCATATATGTTTAAAATATATTAAGTAATATGTTACGGTCTCTTCACCCTAAATTTGAGGTGTCTAACGCCACCAAGGAGTACATCTGTGTTATTAAAAGAAGGAGAAAAAAAGACTTTGAAAAAATTAGCCACAAAATTGTCTTTTAAAAATTCAATTTAAATGAGTTTATTGCTTCCCTTGAGATCATATTTAAAATAGGGCTTTCTCATATTATATGATGACAAAGAAATAAAATACACGATCAACGAGGACCAAATCCATACTGGGTGAATTGTAGGTCAATTATTTGTATAAATGCAATTTCACATAGTTAAAAACATTTTAATATTCAGTGGATAATTTTCTTACAACTTATGTCTTTGTTTTAAGGATTTTAAGGTTTAACATTAGCATATGGACCGGACCAGGAAGACATAGGTGGCATTGTTCTCCCCTTCTTATACTCCTTGAAGGACAACAACAAGGAGTAGTTGCGTGATTATGTTGTAATTAATATATGACATCCTCTGAAACTTCGCACTTTTAAATTGCCCCCCCCCCTAAACCTGAGTAACATTTCCCTTTAACACAACAAGCCTTTGAATGTTTGCTATTTTTTGAACATATTTAAAGGTTACACTTTCAACAACATATATTTAATGGCAGCTGTATACTCGATTTTGTCCATTTTAACAAAAATCACTCACATGAACTCACTCTTTTCCTCAGCTGGGGCCATTACTATTTAACAGCTGATTTGTGAACTTCATTTTCTTTAACATTCAATACCTAATTTGTTATAAGTTATAAGTTATAAGTCCTTGTTGGGTTCAGAGTAGAATTAAGGATCCACATCGGAGTCATTCTTGTCAATGTCCTTGTAATCCATCTCCACCCTTGCCACAGCATATTGCAGCTGTCCTAATAAAACGTCATGACAGCTAAGCTGCTCTCCTTCAGAACATTCTTCCAATTGGCATGATTACTATGTTGATCATATGTTCTTTTTTTTATCAAGCCCAAAAAGCACACAATTTTCTTCACTATCACTAATAATGACCGTACCCCGGAATAAATCCGACTTCGACTAAGTTTCAAATCAAGCACTTTCAGTTTTTCTTTCTTGCTTAAAGTCATCTATAAGCTTTAAATTACATATTACATAAAAAATCCCATATCAAAAAATAATAAAAAAAAACAATCTATCTCTGTTTTTAAGAGCATTTCAAGTAATAAAGGGCAGGTAGCTATGAAATAAATGGGCCAATTATTCATGAAGGATAATTATATAGACACTGAATTCTGCTTATATATGTGTCTTATGTATTATATGTGTCTTATGTCTTATGTGTTCACAAAAAAATTCAGAAATCCATAGCTATTACGAAAAAACTAATTTTATTGTGGAAAATTTATTTCAAAATCCAAACCTGTTCACAAAAAATTAAATTTTAAATATAAAATGAATGACGAAAAGCTTCCAAAATCAGTATCTATTCACAGGTTATTAATTTTTTGGAAAAAAAAAATTGAAAAATTAAATTAAATTTCAAATATTAATTTTTCTGACAAAAAAAAAATATATAAGATTTTGTAGTAAAAAGCAAAAATCATTTAGTATGGGCGAGGGGGCTAAAGCTCCTCCAGCCAACCCGCCCCCCTACGGACGCCCCTGGATTTTAATTGTTAACTATGTAAAAACACGATCCCTTGATTAAAAATTGAACTTTATAGATAATAGTTGTTCGAAAGTAACAAAATATGTACTGTATTGTACATATTTTGTCTTGAGACAGACAAAGTAGATTGTAGTATTGGATTTGAATCAAAATTTTGATACAAGTAGAGTTCGTGTTATGAGTGTATATCAATTTTCGAGTTTGGTAACCTTCGAGTTTTTGAGAATTGTCACATATGAAGTAATGTGATTTCTCCGTTTCAGTACAGTATTTATGCAAATTCTTTTTCTTTACCTGCCATTTTTCAACGTCCTTTTTAAGTGATATTAGAAATTTGCCTAAAAACACAGGTCAAAAAAATTTAAATTATTTTTTTTCATCACAAATTTCAAAACACTTTTCTAATTAAATTTTTTGCGCTGACTTAAAAAATGATTTTATTTTTTGTTGAAAATAGAGTTTTCGAAATAAAGGTGTTTGAAATTTTTTGAGATTGTTATATGACGTAGATCAAACTTTATGCAAATAAATAATCTCATTTTGGGGGGAAAAACTACAATATACATGAAGATAATATGTTAGATGTGTTGTGAATGTATCTTCCTTTTTTATATTTTGGCGGAATTGTCACGATACAGCATCCAACAATGGTCAGCCATTATGCTTTCATTTCAAAATCCTTTTGTAGGGATTCTCCATTATGCAAATTTCTTGTTGAAATTGCACTTTTTGTTCGTCAATCAATGCACCAGGTTTTTGCGGAAGAAATCTAAGTAGGAATGTAGGAAGTTCATTTTCAACGACATTCGGCACTCAAATTCTTTGTAAACATCCAACTCGTTTTTGACTACATCTTTATAAGCAGGCAGCTTGTAGTTTCCTATGAAACTTTTACATATCCATTTGAAATCCAGCCAAGCCTTCAACTCCAGTGAACGTAAGGTTATTTGAAAATATTTGTGATTCAAAACCTTTCTTATTTGTGTCCAACAAAAATTCCTTCCTTCAATTTTGCTGCAATAACCATTGACAATTTTCTCGAACCTTTCAGAATTGACTTTACTCCTTATTTTTACAAATTTCATTGTTAAACAGAGTTTAATGTGGAGTTGTGGTTTAAATGATTTTTTGGAAGATCCACTAAAAGGGCAAATTAGACACTGCTTCTCCCTGGGATATATGTAGACTTAAGATGGAAGTAACTTCTGGTATAATGTTCCATAGTGGCAAGACTGTCCCATAGACATAGGAAACAACAAAATTTTATATATAAGGGAACTTTATTAAAATTATTAATTTACAAGTAGACTTATGAAAAACAAAATTTGCTTCATTTTCAAAACTGTACGTGCGAGAAGAAATATAATGATAGATTTGAAATCAACGTAAAAAATGCTCTAAGATACGCCCAAAATTATTTGTGATGGTCGATTTTGGTAATTAGAGATGGGATTATTGTATGGAAAAAAATTATCGCAAGGAGGAGGCGGGAACAAGACATATGATAATACTAAATGGGGTGAGAATCAGTACCATATAGAACATGCACTAACATCAAACAAGTGAGCTGAAAATATTAACAGGAAACGTTACAGATGGGATTTTTCATGCAGGGGTCACTTCATTTGACTCATGCTGTAATTTCCTACAACAAGGGCCACCAATCCCCCTCCTTATAAGAATTGGTTCAGTAGAAAGAAAAAAATAAATCATGACAAAAAAAAATCAACACTAAGTTTGCGAATAATTCACTCAACCCCTTAACTACATGACCACCAAAGTCGTTTCGCTACAGATTCGTGACATCCTCGATATATACCAGCATTTCAAATAGAACGTACCGTGAATGTTTTTCCTGCAAAGAAGCTGTTGAATCTTTGTTCCATTTATTTTATATTTGAGTAATATCTCAAATATGCATGATGGAGAATATCATGACTCATAGATTTGGATTAAGTCTCAACGCGTCAGATTGGTACATCGCTCTTACAAACAGAGAATATAATGCTTTTAAAGTGAAGGTGATAATAGCAAATATTCTAGCGATAATTTATGCATACAAATCAAAAAGGACTCCTGTTCCTGCAGATCTGAACACAACAATCATGAGATATTTGGACTTTTAAACTATAAGACATTTTATATTTTAATGTATAAAGGGGACTTCTCCCATCTTTTCATAATTTTTAAATTTTTCATGTATTTTTTAAAATATATATATTATTTATTTTTTGAAATTAAAAAAAAAAATACTACTACTTTGTACAGCGTTGTATCTCAGTGTGTTTTCCAAACTTTTGACAGTCCTACCATAGTTTGTCATTAGTTTGGCCTTCAAATTTATTTCAATACATTCACTTTCAAAAGTTCTAGATCAAATATTTGACGTATTAGGATTAAATGTGTCTCCTGAACGACAAACATTGATCCATTTATCTCGGAGATTTTGTGGCATCGGAAACCTGTGATATGAACACCCTGGATCTGAGTCCATTTGAGAAGATATACATGTGGCTACGGCACAATTGACTAAATGATTGTTCAAAACAATATCCCAAAAGGAAGCCAGAAATTAGCTCGTGAATATCATTACTTTCATATCTTTTTCAAGTCTTTCCCGTATTTGTTAACAGCTGAAATTTAGATCAACATGTTGCCTCTATATGTTAGGTTGGGGAAAAAGTAATATTCTAGTTATCTCCCCTTAAGTATATATTCTTCATAATTGGTCACATTGGTATGTGCCGCCTAGTGAACTTGCCCTTAACCACATTTATTCCTACAATTCTTACGTCGAAAAAGTATCAAAATACCAATACATATATTGACATAATAAAAAATATTCCTCGAGTGTTTTCTAGTCAGATTGTTGGAGTTTTCATTTAACTTCAATTTCCCCAAAAAAAAAAAAAAAAAAAAAATTTCCTATTAGTTTGTATAAATTGTCGACTTTTGTTTGAGCTTTTTTCAAGTTTGAGTGTAACTGGGATCTAACACTAGTGGATTTGACTTTTGATATTTATGAGTCTGAGAAATGCCTAGTAATTTCATCATTATTCACTTATTTAAGGAATTATATGTACAACAGTAGGGTGTATCTTATAATCAACTAAAGCCTTAAGAATCACTTGCTATTGATAGACCTTCATTCATTCAATCCTTACTCTACCTTCTAGGATATGAATAATGGAGTCTACCTAATTATAGCATAATAGGTAAAGGATATAAAAAATTGTCTTATATAATGTTTTTAAAAGAAAATATACCTTTTTTTTCACATTTTCAACTTTTCTTGATGATTGCCAAGAAAGGAATAGCGCGGGAAAGTGAGCTTCTTAGCTTCTTTAGTCTATGTAGATATATTTTTTCAAAATCCACTACAAATAAAGATTAACATTTTACTTTGCATGTCTCACTGTTACTTCGTCTGAGGGAAAGAATAAAACTCTCACTTGCTTTGCTAAAGACTAAGTGCTCTTCAGAATTGACTACTAATTAAAATTTGTATTAAAGTTCTTCCATTACTAGAAGTCCCAGTCATGAAGCGTATGATCACTTTCACGATCCGGAGATCAGGTAACATTTAGGGATATGGGTGCAGTTTTATTTTACCTCTACATCAAATATAATTAGGATTGTACTTTCTGTATCTTTAGTATTGAGTCTCGATCCAAAACTAATATTTTTCCCTGTTCGTTCTTTAAGGATTTTTTTCAAGACCATTATATGTACAAGTTGGAGGCCATATTTTTGACCTAGAAAAGTGGGCTAAAATTGAGTGTGGATTATATTTGTATTCTTGGACGGATTATCTTTCATTTCTATCGTCCAATTACTTTTATTAACCTTTTCGCAAATTCCACTCTTCAAGTAGTCAAAAATAATCTAAATAAATTGACATATTTTATATTTGAAAGGGGGTATATCAAGGCCAATATAAGTCTCTTAAACCAAATAAAGGCTCGAAACTATAGCTAACACTCTTATGTATCATAACTTATTAACATTTCTGTTTTTTATAAATGTTTGTTAATTTCTGTTAAAAAATTATTCCTATAAACCCTTTGAGTGCGTTGCAAATGACACTTTAACAATAGTCAAAGTTGATCGTCACGAATTAGAAATTGACATACTTTATTTGAAAGGGGTCATATTGGAGACGATTTACAACTCTTGAATCACATAAAGCCAATAAATTATAGTTTCAATTATTGGGGATGCTAATTCATCCCCAATAATTGTAATATTAAGCCCATAATTGATTCAAATATGTCTATGAAAAATAGGATTAAATACGCATAAATTGGCATTTTCTTATTTGATTAATTTTTATTCTAGATTGTTTTTATGTTGAGGCTCTTTTTATATATATAATTAATGTATGTAAACAGTCAAATACGATTGTATTTTTATGAACTCGATGATTTTTGACCAATATATACCTACAAGTTGTATATTGAAAACATTACATTGGATTCCTTAATCCCGGGTTTTTTTATTTTTTTTATTCCAAAAAATTAGAATAATTAATAGACCTAATATCACAAGTACATATGATATAAAGACTATATATGCTTAAGGCTTAGGTATATATTGTATACATAGATCTACCTACTAATAAACAAATATACATCATACATAAACAGAGTTTTTGGCAAAAAAACTACTTTTATTCACAACATATATTTTTATATGTTTTAAAAATATAAATTAATTTTTTAAAGATTGTATATTTATATATTTTATAGTTGCTTAAGAAAGAAAGATTACTCATGTCAAATCTATGCCATGAAATCCCCTTTTTTTAAAATAAAAAAAACTTACACTCAGGAATCTCTAAAGAGCATCTGATTTTCACCACTTAAGTATATACGTTTATTTAATCATTAAAATATTTACAAAAAAAAAAAAAAAATTTTTTTTTTCCTCAGTCAAACTAATATTTGAGTATAATTTGAGTCATAGTCTATTATTAGAGTTTCATCACAAGGCAATGTATGTTGTCTTATTAGTTTATTTTGCTCGTCAACATATAAACACTATTGAACAAAATAATAAAAAATAGAAAATCCCAATTATATACAAAAATTAAGATAAGTAGAAAATCTTAATTATTTTTTTACTTATTAAATATACGAACAGCCCAATATTTCATAGACATATTTGAGTCTATTATATAATTGTTATTCAAATTGCTGGGATGAGTTAGGATATTCAAGAGTTGTAACAATAGTTTAAAATATTTATTTGATATAAGAGACTTTTAGGAGACCCGATATGGCCTTACCAATAAAATGGGTTAATCCCTGATTCTTATATTGGGACAATCAATTTGGCTGTCTTTAAGATTGCCATTTGGGACAGAAATTGACGATAGTTTGTCGAAAAATACAAATTGTCTTGTTTTTATGTGGACGAGCCACATACCACCAGTTTTTATTAATTTTTAAAGGCACGAACAAAGTGTTCCATGTAAAGATCACTTTTGAGATTTTGAAAAAGAAACGTTACCATCGCTATTTGTAGGAGATATTCAATCTTTTTCATAAAGATGTCCTGTAAAAGATGCGATTGTGTACAAGATGTACTCAAAAATGAAATATAAAATCTTGAATGAAGGACTCAGAAGAGTAACCATGATGAAAATAATGCAATCATATTTGAATATACTGTAGATGGTTCATATATATGTAGTATTATTGGTGACATTTTTTTATGAAAATGACTCATTCGTAAAACAGTTTCTGTGGGACATTATAAAGTTCAGTTGCCCAGAATTAAATTATTATTTTTAAATTCACACTTCATTCATAACATTAATAGACTAATTAACGATGAGTAATCATTATTAATTAAAATGAAGTTTTAATTAAACAAAGTATAATGAGACTTGGATATTGTAATTTGTACAATGTACACAACAGACGTAGTAAATATCCTAGTCATTGTTCAGAGTGGTCCATTACAATCTGAACACTTTGAATTTTAAACTTTGACAAGATATAATTTATTTTTTAATTATAAAATTGAACACAATTAATACTATAAATAGATGTGTGTTTGAGATCTCTTAATACAGTATATTTGAGGGCCTCGGTGTTTGGATGACGGTCACTGGAGGGCTGTAGAGGGAGCAAACAGTGTTTGGGCCAGAAGGGAATGTTTTAAGGCAACCATTTCTGTGCCTTTTTTGAGGTGTTATTATATTTCCATCAGGGTAGTTTTCCTGTACCCAAGGCGAAAGGTTCTGGTGTAAAATCCCGTGATCTCTTGTATAGCCCCTCATAGACTTGATGGGATTGGCCTCGGCTGTTTTATTTAGCTCCTCCAGGTCCAGATAATCCTTTTTGACAGAACTCTTCCTCCTATCAAATGTTTGAGACTTGCTAACGGCGTAGGAGATGGTCTGCGAGACGCCCAATTCCTTGGAGTACGCGAATGAAAATTTGTCAATCACGTTCACTTATACGTAGGCTAGAGAGCTCAGGGTTTTTTGTTATTTTGTAACTAATTGTATATGCTTTAATATATCGAAATATGAATTAAGTTCAATTACGCAACCTTCATTAAGTATTTAATTAGTAAGGGTTCAGATTTCAATGGACCACCCACTACAATAACTTTGAGCATATATTCTACTAATGGTAAGGATTTTTTTAATTATTTGTGAAAACTTGTACAAAAAAATGGCTAAAATAATTAATATGTAACAAAATACATATTTGCATGACGGTAGCAATTATATGCTTTTGTAAAAACAACATATGGACAATAATATTTAGAGAGAACGTTTTGTGTAAGAAGCTTTCATGACTCTAGAAGGGATAAAATTTCCCCATGAATTTGAATGTCATGTAAAAGCTGCGATAAAAGTACTTTGTACATAAAATGGGAATACATTTTGAATTTTGCAATAGTCTGATCCTTTCCTATTCTACATAATAGATATGGGGCAGCTTTACAATGGGACAATGGGTCTGGGTAAAACGTATCAGCATCCTCCTTGCGCCCTTAACAAAATATATTGATATTTAATACAGTTATGAAAAGATTGTTGAACCCCTGTAGTTTAACCCTGGACTCTCTTTAGTAATGACAGAACTTTCACTTTAATATATACATATATATTTCGTTGACATATTTTAAAAAAAATCATAGGGTTATTCTTGAAATTATTGGGATGAGTTAAGATATCTAAGAGTTTTAGGTATATTTTAGAATCTTTATTTGATTTAATAGACTTATATTAACCCCGATATGGCCTATTTCAAACAAAATCAATCAATTGTTCATTTTTTTTTATTGTGAAGATCAATTTGGGCGTCTTTAAGTGTAATTTGCATCACACCCAAAGGGTTCAAAAGAAAAATTTGTTCATAGAAATTGACGATTATGCATCGAAAAATACAAATATAGTTGTGTGAGGTAAAGGCATTACCCTGTACTTCCATTTCCGGACTTTATTTCCCATTTTCTAAATGGATATTTCATGATGCCATACGGTTTATGTTAATAACCTAGTTTTTTTATAGCGCATTAGAGGGAATACCCCGGGGATCCCACTTACTAATCACGTAGATTTCAATTGTGAAGAGAGGACAGAAAGAGAAAAAGGGTTTCTGATCAGGGGCGTCCGCAGGGGGGAAGTCTGATGATTGTTGATTCATGTGAAGGAGTTATAGGTAGAGATGTAAATCGTATGAATTTGTTAGCTTGTCCTCTTTTTTGGAATTGGTATTCTGAAGAAGGAATTTGATTTTCCTTTAGCAGTTGTCAAAATAGATTCAATTATATTCTAAACCTGATTTAACATTCGTGCCTCCTCATCAAAGACGGAGCTTAACCCCGAGGATTTGTTGGAGTTGTAGTCCTTATTGGACTCAGAGTAGAATTGGGGATGGGCATCTAAATATTTCTTGCCAATTTCGTTGTTTATTTCCTTCTCCCACTCCTCCCTTGTCATAGCTGATTGCAGCTGATCTCCTCCCAAACATTCCTCAAATTGTCAAAGCTACCATGTTGATTTTCGCTTTCTTTTTTTTTAACATACACATTATACACACGATTTTCATGACTAGTTATAGACGATAGTCGACAACAGGGAAAGAGTAATGTCCGGGATTTACTAGTATCTCTCAAAATATCAATATTATTCACGGACTCATTCATACTCACTATTAAAAATTTATGATGACGTCATTTCTAATCCATAAATCATACCCGTCTCCCATTCATCACTAGTCTTCACCATTACGAACTGCCCACCCCACACTGTACAGAAGGGTGGGGGGAGGGGGGAATTACTATCTGTTTCGAAATATAAAAATCATGACGTCACTAAGATTTGCCGCTTCAAAATGGGAATGAAATGTCCGAGTATGAATTATGCAGGGAATAAACTTACTTGGCATGAAAAGACAGGTAATAAATTGACTAGAAATCTTGCTTTTTTATTCATGTGCCACACTTTAGGCTCTTGTATTTTATTTTTAGAAAATATATTTCAAATCTTTTTTTAAAGAGGCGTCTACTAGATTAAGTATGACATATTTGAGTCAATTATAGGGTTATTATTCGAATTACTGGGCCGGATTAAGATACCTAAGAATTACAGCTATAGTTTAGAACCATTATTTGAATTAATCAACTTATATTAACCCCCATATTCTCCTTTCAAATAATATATAAATCAATATTTGGTTCTTTTATTATGACAAACTATTTTGAATATTTTAAGTGCTATTTCCAACATACCCAAAGGTTAAAAAGAATAGTTTAATGATACGAATTAAAGGTAGCTTGTCCCAGACTACAAATATAATCAATATGGGGATAAACAATTATAGCTTACTTTTGCGTTGATGGGCCCCATATATAGATACAACCCAATATTTCATAAACATATTCAATTCAATCCCAAGCTTTGTATTCAAACTTGTGACTTTTTTGAGATGGACATTTTTTTAACAAATTTACAAAGTGTTATCTCTTTTTTAATTTTCTTTACGAATTCGGCTCTAACGTTTGCCACCACTCTTAAAAAAGTATTCCAGAACCCCTTCCACCTTCTCTTTAGAAACCTTTAATAATAAATATTGTCTAGACTCTGAGTCACGTCTTTGATACTTAATCTCAGGCTCATCTTCTACCTCATAAATGCACCTTAAATGTTATATATTTTTTTAAATCTCCTAATTATTATTTTAACAGTTCAAGGCCTCATATCTAAGAGGTTAAAAACATGAATATATAACATAGATAGACTCATCCTTGTTAGAGCTTATCAATTAATAAGCACAAACGTGTAAATATTTAGACTACGCTGTCAATTCCTCATTTTCTCTCGTTGGAAAGGTGGAATTATCAAAGAAAACAAAAGGATAGAAAGTCGATCTTTATTAAATGTTTAAAAAAATATGCCAAAAACTTCATTTTATACATTAAAAATGTTTGTTTTATTCTAGTCATTTCCTTTCCCTTTTGAGCAAACTTATTACAAGTTGTTTAGAAATAATATCAACGTTTAATCATTCCTTATTTTGAAGATTTTTTTTTTAATATTGGTTTATTTTAAACTAGCGTTAGTACCCAACATTGCCCGGAGTAGTCAGGCGTCGGCTGGGTGGTAATTTTTTTGCTTTAATAAAATCTAGAGTAGAGGTTCTCAAATGAGGATAGGCGTACCCTTGGGGTACTTGAAGGCACTCCAAGTTGTATTTGATATTTTGAAAAAATGTTTTCATGTGATTCATAACTCAGGGGCGTACGCAAGAGGTGGGATGGAGGGACTTTAATTAAGGAATATTTGTTTTTTAGTAGAAAATTTAATGTTTGAATGTTTTTTTCAAAAAATTTAATAACTGGAATTGTTTAACTTAACTATTTTTGAAAATAAATATGGATTTTTGAGTTTTTTGTGAATAAATAAAGATTTTTGCAATTTTTTTTCCAAAAAAATTAATTTTTTGAGAATAGATATGGATTTCTGAAAAAATATTCGAAAAAATTTAATATTTATAAAATATTTAAAATTAATTTTAATTTTTTTCCAAAAAATTGTAATTTTTTGGATGTATTTTCCAAAAAAATTTAAAAACCTAGCCCCCCTTCAAAATATAATCTTGCAGACCCCCCTGTCACTGAAGGGGAGGAAAAAAATTACAAGTGACACATCACTAAAAAAACGTTGAGAATTCCTGATCTAGAATATAACTCCCGAAGAATGCCTCAGTCTTACTCACCGTTTTTTATGGCCACAATCACATGTAACCAGGGCTGCAGAGTCGGCTCCTTTTTTGGTGGAGTCAGAGTCGGGAGTCCGAAAATTTGTACCGATTAAGAAGAATTAAATCATGGAACTTGAAAAGTAACTAAATTATAAGTTTTCTTCACAAAATTCAATCATGTTCTATAGTCTATCAAATCACAATTCCTGAACATATCTAATTTATAAATGTTCTGTGCAGAGCATAGTGACTAGGGATGCCAGTTCATTACATAGTATTGAGAATAGTGAATGCCATCATTGTAAAGTGTAACGTGGCAGTGAGAGGTGGTTTGTATTGTTGTTCCTCGGTTACTTTGAGTTTCAAAAGGCAATTTTTTGGTTTTGGATATTGAATAAGGCTCCCCTCTCAATATTGGAACCCCTGTTTTAGCCTGCCCCTGTTTAAAAGAGACACCCATGCAAAGTTTCAGCCTCCAAGCCTGTGGGCACCGATAAAGAACACACACACGCAGACTATATTTTATATATTGACAATATTTTTTATTATAAATTCGAGTTCGAGGGATAATTTGATTGAAGGGGCTTTATTATTCCGACAGAAAAATCTCTTGAATCGAGACATTTGATGATGCAGTTTGTGACGTCAGGGGAAACAAGGAATTTTGTCAATACTTGAATCCTTATAAAAACTTGAAATGAATGAGTCATTTTATAATAACTTTTATCCATTTGTTTAAAATATATAATTATAAAATATTTTAAGATTGAAACGGTTCTTAAAAATAATAAATTGACGTATACATTTAGAGTAAACTAAAGGAGTAAGTATTAGGCTCAGTAAAAAGTTCTGAGCGTTTTTTGTTAGATGTTTTTAACGAGTTATATCCCACGATTAATACATTACATCAAAAAATGTTACAAGTATGCTTAAAGCTTAAGCATACACTTTAAAAAAATGATTTTTCAGTTGGATGTTTGGTTAAAACGTTCCAAAATGGAACCCTTAAAAAAGTGAAAATTGGATACATTCTTCAGTATCATTACGACCAAGGTGAAAAGGCGGAGCAGGTAGACAAAAAAATTGTCGTTGTTTATGGGACCAATACAGTATCCAATTCAACATCAAAGTGGTGATTTCCAAGGTACCGTTCCCGTAATATGGACGTCGAAAATGTCTATAAAATAATGGAAGTCGTCGAGTTGGACAAGCAAAATGAGAACTTGATTCATTGCCCAGGAACTGAAGATTAGTCAGAAAACCATTTGGAACCATTTAAATCGGATAATCCAAACTATATCAATTTCAATGTCTAAATAGAGCAAAAAAATGCTCAGAACTTTTTACTTCGCCTTTCATTTAAACTTATAGAAAAGAAAAAGGGAATATGTTATTAGTAGAGTTGAGTATTTTGTAATTAAAAAAAAGAACGCAATATGGTATACCTGAATTAAAACCCATTTTTAATATCAGTTATCTGTTTTATGATTTTGGAGGAAAAATATGAATTACTTCTATCAATCATATGTACTTATTTTATTATGTATTTGTAAACATACACCAATTTACACCAAAGATATGCAATAATGCTTACATCAGAAGGAGAAGTTAATAGAGACACACGATTATTCAATAATGAACAAAACAGAAGAAATAGCACAGGCAACAACCGTTTCTCCTTTTCTACTATTTTTAACGGTAGTTTTTTCACATCAAACTACTCAACTCTAAGCTGATTGAGTTTTATAGAGCTCAATAAGAATGAATGGCGACTCCTACAGCAGAGCTCTTCTTCCTCTGCCAAGGAGTGTTCCTTTGCTCACAATGAGTAGGTTATCAGCACTTATATTTGAATTATAGGGGATTGATGGAAATTCAAAAAACCGCTGAAAAATTAAAAATTAAAGCCAATATTTCAAGATGATCTCTTCATCTCATTTTGGCTTACATCCAAAAACTGTTGAACCCTAGTCTTAACGAATTAATATATTTTTTAAATCCATATCAATGAAATATTTAATATCATTATTTCATTTGCAAAAATAATAATCATTTATTTCATTTGCAAAAATAATAATCATTTATTTCATATTCAGAAAATAAACGTAAATAGGTCATGAGTCACACCTAATATTAGAACCCTTCACAGTGAATTTTCGAGTAGGTAAAATTAGAAAGGTAAATTTTACGCAGGTGAAATTTTATGTTACTAACTTTATCATGTAAATACGTCAACTTATTTAATTTTGTGTGAAGGCAAATATATTCAAAAAGACTAGATTAGTACTTTTTTGATAACGTGACATTGTCATATAATCAATGTAATTAATACAAAATTTCTAAAAAAAATATATTACATATAACTGTACTAGTTATCCGTTTACGATTACGTCACCATTTGTCATAAACTGTTTTCTTTTTGCATTCTTATTCATCATTAAGGCTTTTTATAACAACAAAAGGGATCCGTGTAAATAAGAAACAAAGTATAGAGATTAGAAAAAGAAAAACGATTGATGCGTGTTCTCTTTCTTCAATATGCAGGAAATAATTTAATTGGTTGTTGTTAAGTTAAACTCTCACTCTGAAGTTTGCATTATTTCATATATTTGGTGTAAATTGTTTAAAAATGAGTCAATATAATTACAATATTTTTCTTCTACGAATGCAATTTTACATTTAGAAGATTCTTCTCCTTATATAAGTAATATATCTTCTTTTTCCATAATAACTTAACAGGCAGCTGATATTAACAAATGTATGAATTCAGTCGTACCATATGTCTTGCTCCCGCCTACTCCTCGCACTTTTTTTCCCCTATAGTATATTAATTCTGCTTATATACTGGTAAAAAATAAAAGCCCACCCCTCTCCAAAAAAAAGGAATTAGCAAGGAGTTGTTAACATTTCTCTTTGAAAGAAGAATTATCGTCTTTATTTTGGTGTTTATTGATTTAAAAATTCATACTAAAATAAAAATATGTATATGAATTTAAATATGATTATAATATTTCCCCTGTACTAATGTTATTTTAAATGAAAAAGATTTTCTTCTTCATAGCAATCATTCAATTTCTCCTTCCAAAATCATATAACAGGCAGATGATAATAGTACTAATTGAGTATTGCCACATATCTTGCTCCCACTTTCTCTCCGTGATCTTAAACGAATACCATCTCTATTTATAACCAATTCAACAGTTTTTTAAAAATGACGTCACAATATTAATTGCAACATAATCACAGCACTTTTTACTGTTATTGTCTTGTAAGTGGTGTAAAGCCCAGGTTAATAGAAATACAAGGTTATACCATAACGCGTGTACGACTGATCTTTGACCTCCACCACGCTTTTAATACTGACGTCATAGTAGATGAGTGGTTGAGTGTTTTTTCAAAATCAGTTTGTCTTTCCAACAGTCGTTATGATACATTAAATTGAAAATTCTAGAAATAGTGACGTCATAGACTAGCAGTGGCCGATAACATGATGGTCTTACCTTATATTTCTATTAACCTTGGTGTCAACTTTATAGGCCGTCAACTCAAAAACGAGCGAGCCAAAAAAATGTAATCGATTAACATCACTTAGTAGTAACCTAGATGTAATTAAAGTTGAAGGTTCTTTATAATTAAAGATATACTGCTAAAAATTACTATAGGTTATTAAAATTACCGGCAATATCTGGTTAATACCTAAATATCATCCTTTATATGTATTATTTCCACAATATATCGTTTAATTTATTTGTAGGTCGTGAACCCTTCGGCTTTAGGATCGTTGGTGGAAAAGACGCAGAAAGAACTTGCCGGATTGAAAAAGTTACACTCTTTTCACCTGCTCATGAGGCTGGATTACAGACTCATGATTATTTGGTTACTGTTCAAGGACAGACTGTATTCGAATTAAACCATAATCAAGTTGTTGGACTCATTCAAGGAGCAGGCCAAGTTTTGGAGATCATCGTTGAAAGGTGAGATCATTTTTTCGCAATGATTTTGTTTTTAATTGTACAGTCAGGGTGGCACATATTTAGGGTCATGTTTTAAAAGTTTAAATTGTTGGGGGTACAAATGAATTTTCTAGACTCTCAGCTTTCAAATGATATATCACATTCTCCAATTGGAGTAAAGATGTTCAGCCAAACACATCAAAGACAATGGATAGTTGATTTGATCGATTCTAGGACAATTGACCGAAAATGTTTTTGCCGAATGACATTTTTCCGAAAAATGATAAATAATTAATTGATATATTCAATTGTATATTTGAATTCAATTTAAAAGGATAGAATGATAAATAGGTTTAATGACTAAAGAGCCAGCTCCCAAAAAATGTATTCGACACGTCATGTAATCATCTAATTTGGTTAATTGCGTTACTTATGTTTAGGGACAACTCTAGGGAAGCTCACTGCTTTTGAAAGATATTATACTTGTTCGTCAATTCTTGGGTATTTTCCAATATGAATAATCCATTGTGTCGAATGATGATACATTGGTAACGGAGAAGTGATTTACACTCCTTCAATTACAATTGTTATCGTGGTTATTTATTATTTAAAGTACTACAACAGTAAAGATTCGAACTACATTCGAACCAGATACTACTTTGTTTTGTTTATATAGGGTTTTCCAATAAGAGGTATTATTTTGATATTCAAAGAAAAATGGCATTTTTTGAAATAAATGATCGGATTTTCATTTCAATGTTAAGAGAAAGGTATGCCATTAATAATGGAAAACAATATGAGCCAAATGGCTGCCACAGCTACTCTTAAGGGACCGTATCGTTTTAATTAAATTTCCCATCCCCAAATCGCAAAGGGGCTGTTGTATGATTTTTTTATGACTGGAATTGGATGGTATTGATCAGAACAACGTTTACTTTCAACAAGATGGCCCTACGTACCACACAAGCAACGACACCATCGTTCTTCACGGGAAAAGTTTCGTGAAGCTATTGATGGCATACAACAGCCACTTTGCTATTTGGTGATGGAAAATTTTATCAAAAGGATACGGTACTGTAAGCATAGCTGTGGCAGAGCATTTGGCTGATATTGTTTTCCATTTCCATGGTTTCTCTTTTCATTGAAATAAACATCCGATCATTTATTTCAAAATTATTAGAAAACTCTATATAATGACCATTAGTGAATATATTTAATAAAAAAAATCTTTCTCTCCAAAAGAGCACTCATTAATTTACCCATAGGGCATACATAGTATAATAGGAATTGAAAGTGAATTGAAATATATAATTATATACCTATATAAATAAATTAAATATCCTTTTTTGGAGAAATCTCCCAAATGGTAGTTTGGAGAAATGTAATTAGGCAAATTGCCCATTGGAAAAAATGTTTCCTGCCAAAAGTTCGCTCACAGATTTGATCGTAAAATTGCAAGATTGTCAACATTGTAGAAGTAAATATCCAGACTGTCCAGCTGCTCAAAAAACACATGGGACGTAGAATGTGCTTTAAGAAGTTGTCAACCATTTAAAAGCCGCTGTCAAATCAGATACGAATATCCAGGGCCATCAAAGGGGAATCCAATTATGTCCATGACCAAAATGGGAAAAAACATGGAAGTTTCGAGGAAAACAATTTAGCCACACCTCAAGGAACTTTGAAGGTTTGAAGCTGTATATATGGGCCCTAAGGGAAATGGTAAGAAAAACTCTTTTGGGGAAATGGTCACGTGATGCAAGTCAAGCGTATTTTTTTTTTTTAAACATAACAAAAATATGTTTACAATAGACCAAGTTTATAACAGGATTAGTGACATATATAGGGTATTATCCACAGGTGATATTGTTTGTCTGTACCGGAAAAAACATACAACTCAAGTCATGCTTTATGGGACTATTGCTTCAGGCGGAAAGAGATCGTCCCCTATTTGGATTTTGCGCTGCCATCAAATTAACTAAGTTCTGTTTGCATGGACATCATTTACTTCCATTGGAGCATTATTATAATTCGAAAGCTAAGAGACTATGAAATTAAAGGGTACCAACTACTTGGAGAAATGTTCATACATAAAAACACAAATAATTGGTTCTGAATTGGTCTCATTTAAAATTCGGTCAATGCCGATTTTATTGATGAATTTTTGATGATGTCATATGTGTTTCAAAATTTTAAACATCAGAACAAATACGTCATATGAAGTTAATTGTGTTGAAAAGTCATATTTGTACATATCATTAATCAGGAATGGGGGAAAATCGGTTCATAGATTGAGAGAGAACATAATCCGCCCATATCACTGCGTTACTTCCTGACATTAAAACATACATACGGTGTATTTTTATTGTCAGCTGTAAATGTTTCTGTATTTTTTCTCCGAAGCAGTCTTTGGAACGTTGATTGATTGAATTAAAATAAGCTCTTATTAAGCTGGGAACTATTCCCAACAATTCTTAACTAATATTTCCATAGAATAATTGACATGAAGTCAACATGTTAAGTGATAATTTGTGCATATAACACAAATTCCGTTGACACATTATTTCATGGTGTTATCCCACCCACACAAAAATATACAGTGTATTTTGTTGACAGCTGTCGATGTTTCTGCTTCTTTTACCCCTATAAGCGTTTTGAACATTTATTGCTTGAATTAAAATTAGGTCTTGTAAAGTAACTGTGAACAATTCTCAATAATTATTGAATAATTTAATTGCACAGTTGTAAGAATTGGCCAACTACAACCTAATTTCGTCTCTTTTTTATGTTTCTTTTCTTATGAAAGATTGCGTGAAACAATAAACCACATGATTTACGTTTGTATTTTGTAAAGCGGACGTCATTGTAGAAGCTTCTCTTAATACAGCTTTGCAATGTGATGCCTGTTACGCCGCACTGTAAGCCCACATACATACAATGTCGGACTTTATGAGTTTGTTTTAAGTAGATATATAACTAATTAAGGATGTTATCCGTAAGATAAGATATAAATATAATTATTTATACATTTCCACCATGAAAGAATGATTATATCAGAATTATGATTAATTATTTTGTTAAAATAAATAATTTGACATTGATCGTAATTGATAATAATTATCAATATTTTACCGTATTGACCTGACAATAAGATATGGACTTTTTTATTATATCATTTTCCATTGCTTACTTATTAGATGGTATATACGGAGTGGTATATTAAAATCTGAAAACCTTGAGTTTAAAACTTCAACAAGATATAATTTATTGCTTAAAATTAGAATTTCAACAAAATTACACTAGACTCTCCAGAGAGCTGTCAAAAAGGGAGTGGAAAGATCCTTGTGAGAGTGGAGAGGCCACTTCTGACACCAGCAATGAAAGAAACCTATTTCCTCTGTTGCAAGACTCCTAAGAATGAGTATTTTGAGTTCTTTTGAACTCATTTGTGACACTTTTAGACCGCCTTCAGTCCTGATGCCAAGTCCCTTGACTAGACCTTTTGGTTACTCCCGCTAGTATCTTAATAAATACACCATAAATAATTGCCGCCTCACACACACATACACATGACATCACTCTCCTTTATGATGGAGCCTGTGACGTCATTGACAACATTATATTTCCTTCTCAAAAAAATATTTAAAAATTAGTTAATATATTTTGCATGACACTAAAGTCCATTTAGTTCTTTTAAAAGTTTTAAGTATTGATTAAAAGCTTCTTATATAATCATCACTGATATTTTTTTTTTTATAGAGGTGACCATATTGTGCCTAACTTTGACGAGCTTTGGGGTAAGCAAGGTCAAAATACCACAAATGAGCATAAAACTGTAGCTGAACAACTACAGGAAGGACCCCAGCGTGGTAAAGAGTATTTTCTTCACGCGATGTCAGCTGGACTACCAGGAAAAAAAGACACCGTCTTCACAACAGTGGGTAAGCCCAGGGTAAGGCTTATGTTATGATTCAAATCAGGGATGTGCCTCTGGATTGCTACTCGTGCTTTAAGAAATAAACATAAAAAACACCAAAAGCTCCGCTAATTTTGCCTTAAACTATTTTGCCACAGTTCATTTAGCCGTAAAATATTTCGCCTCAAGGAAGTTATGCCCAAATAAATGAGATTTATATGTCGCTTATTTATTTATTTTGGGTCGAACTAATGTGCCCTTTGAATGTTTTAAATCAAAATATATAATATTCATTGTTATAAGATACATTAAATGTTTGTTTTCTGTTGGAACAATGATGGAATTAGGGTCTTGCCCCATATTATATTTTTCCTCAATACATGACTCTTTTCTAGAATGAATCATCCATCATGTCTAATGATAATTACTAACGAAGAAGTGATTAGCGAATCTTTCATTCCAATCTTTGCCATGTTTGTTTATTTTTGATTTTCTTATTTTTCTAATTGTATTTCTTATTTTGTCTCTGTTTTGAAATCATTACATAGTGAGATTTTGTTGGTGAATACATTGCAATTTTGGGGCAACAACCTTTTAATCCATTTAATAGTAATTTATATAAATCATATTTTGCTTAAAATTTGAAAAGGAACTTGAAATTGTACCAAAAATAAACAAAAAGAATGTATAAATCTAATTTATTTATATGTAAAGGCGAAATATCCTTGAGGCAAAATTACCAACCACCCGAAAATTTGTCTCGTGTATCTAAAACACGAGTATTTACTCGTATCTCGTCACAACAGAAAGTACTTTTTTTTTCTTTTTGGAGTACATGTTAATCTTCATAACATCTTTTTTATTTGGATTTAAGAAGTTTCACGTTCACACGAGAACGAAATCTGTTTAATCCGAGAATTTTCTTGTATCTAATGGGAGTCCTATTACTATTTATATTAGAAGGGAAAAACAATTTAATCATGAAAAAATATGATTTTTGACAATAGGTTTTTTTTAGCAGGGGGTGCTTAAGATGATTTTTTGAGAAAATAAATCCTTAAAAAAATTTCATTCTTGTTTCCGCTTATAAAATGTGTATCCGCCTCGAAAAAATGTCTAGTACAAAGTATAAATTCTTTGGCTTGGGAAGCTACAGCCCACAGTGTGGACACCCTGGTTAGGATGCCAAAAGTGTTAGGAGAGAAGCAGTATTAGGGCAAGTAAAGAGTATTCTAGTGAGTAACAATTATTCGAGAAAGTAACGAGTTTTTAAACGAGTATAGCTCGTAATTCCTGGAGTAGTTTTTTTTTTTTTTAACTAAAAAAACCGCACATAAAAATTTAGCTCGCGGCACATCACTAATAAAAATGTATCAAAGAATGTGATAATATTTTTTTTTTTTTCCATCTTAGGCCCAAGTCATTCAATACGACAACCCCATTAATTGCTACTCTGAAGACGTGATTAATGAAATGATGGAGGATAATGTGAGTTGGAAGAGATCCTTGAATCCGGAACCAGTAAAAAAAAGAGACCATGTTCTTCCAAGGATACAGAATGCTCCCTTACCCGTTAATTCACATCTATCAGTCCATAAGGAAAAGGGATTTAACCCAAGGAATTCAAATGTTCTCGCCTTTATGTCAGAACAAGAACGTGCCAATTTGAATCCCAGCAAACAATCTGAAATTTATCACACTCCCCTTCCCAGATATTTCTATTAGGCAAGCGTGCCTATTTTGTCTGTCTCTCTCTCTCTCTCTCCCTAACATTACTTTGAATTAATTCTAAAATTAAAAGTAGTTTATGTAACGTCACTTCTTGCTCGGGAAAGATGAATAGCCAATTCAATTTTACCAATATATAAAAAAGTACATATATAAAGATATTCTAAACCAAATAAAATAGCATATGTAATTTATAAAACCATACGATAAAATATATTTATATAAATACAGAGTCCGCCAAAACTATTGTTTTGCGCTTAATTGCTTCTAAAGGGTCGTGCAAAACTTTGTTTTGAGACTAGAATGAAACAATGACGTATAGAGGGGTATTTACGCAACCTTTAAAACTTTTTAACGCAACCTTTCATTGCTTATTATTTAAATAATGAATTAAAATAAATCAAAATTGTCCTTTTTTAAGACACCTATTTATATGTTTTTTTTTCTTCATATAAATTCGCCACCAAAATATGGCAGTATGTACTAACCTTTGTATATAAAATAAAAAGAAACAATCCACAATCACGGTCCATTTAAAACGATAAAATATAACAAAATGACTACTAGAATTATTAGATGATAATTGAAATAATACATTAATAACATAAACTAAGAGGAAAATAAAACTTAATTTCGGTACAACATTTGTCTCAATAACTTTGTTCTGACAAGAGAATAAAGAAGTGGAGAAGAGATGATTCAATTTTTAATCCTACACTTGGTAAATAAATCCTAGAACTCTAGCCTTGGCTCCAGTTAAGATAGTTTCTTTTATTCTATTCCCGCACTCTATCTTCTTCTGTCCTCTCGGCCAATTTTGCCCTCACAAACTCGTTTTTGTGCTCCGGACATATATAATCTTGGTGATTCAAAACGAGCGGTTTTTGGATTGTAGAAATAAAACACATGAAATACTATATTATCGTCTAAACTTTATTATGAACCGAAAAAACAATCCTTTACAAGTATTTCTGGAAAATAATACCCTTCATATGTTGGCTGCAACTCGACTTTAAATGGTTCATTCTTTCAGGCCAATTTTCGATGACACGTTCAAGCATTATGCCCGGAATCTCACGAATAACTCGCTCAATATTTGCTTCCAATGCTACAAACGTCGCTGGTTTATCCACATAGACTTTTGCTTTTACGTAGCCCCAAAGAAAAAATTCCAAATGCGTGATATCACACGATCTTGGTGGCCAATTCTCCGTGCCAAAACGTGAAATTAATTGCTCACAAAAATGATGTCCCAATAAGTCCATTGTTACGCCCGCTGTGTGGCAAGTGTCACCGTCTTGTTGGAACCAAATATCGTGGAGACTATGTTCTTCAATTTGAGGTACCAAAAAGTCTGTTATCATGGCGAATCGATTATTCACGATCTTCGGCTACACTCTCGGCTACAGCCGCAATATTTTCTACGCTGCGAGCTGTACGTGGCCTACCAGACGACGGGGCATCCAAACAAGTTGTTGCTCATTCAAATTTTTCTATTATTCTGCGAATTGTGGATTCTGAAGGTCGATTATGTGGATCATAAGTTGGGCGTAATTTGCGAAAAACTTATTTCACTGAATGCTAATTTTCATAGTACAATTGAACAATTTGTACACGTTGTTGTGGCGTTATCTTTCCAGGAAGAATTGTACAACTAAACGGAGTAAAAATGACGTATGAATTGGACAGAACTCGTGCGCGCCTGTCAAAAACTCCCTACTGGAAAAAACAGCTCGTTTTGAATCACCCTTTACATTGTAATGTAGTAATAACTTTTGAGACCACTTCCTCGAGATCCCTATCTCTCCCAAAACCATCTTAATTCATCAATAATGAAGGAATGCTCAACTTCATCCAACACTTCAAAATACAGAAGAATCAAGGCAACGTCTTCTCCTCTTACCTAGGAATATACCACGGGTATTGATGTGTCATCCTGATTTATTCGGTCCAGTTCAGTCTTACAAGCGTTCTTTAAGACCTACAGACTATCAATAAAGTTGAGTGACGTGTATTATGACCAAACTTTATAAGTTTTAGAACTGGTATGAAGGACGGACCTTCATTCTTTTCTGTTAATTATTTAATCGGTCGTAGGGGAGTTATCTTCTCCCTCTGAAGTATGCATTATTGTCTATCTTTGATGTAAGTTGTTTTAAAATGCATTATAAAATAAACATATATGAATTTCAATATAATTATAATATTTCCCCTGAATTAATGCTATTTATAAAAGAAGGTTCTCCTCTTTATAAATAAATCAATTTATCTCTCCCCCCCTCTCCAAATCTATATCAAACTGTTGACGTTAAGGTCCTCTCCTCGCGCTCGTTTTGCATCACTAACTACTCTACTCTAATGAATGATTTTTAAAGAGTTTATGAAATAACTACATTTAAAAATTAGGAAATAATAAAAGGGCGTGGCGTGTGCTCTTTATTCTTTTTGTTCATTATTGATTAGGTCGCTGGGTTGTTACCATTTCACTCTGAAAGAAGAATTCGTTTCTATCTTTGATGTAAATTGTTTTAAAAATGCATAATAAAACATATATATACATTTTTCCTACAAAAATGTATTGCAATAACATAAACGCAAGCTGGGATTTTTTGCTATAACAGAGAAAAACGCATAATAAGTTTTTTACTGAAAGAGGAATTTTTAAATGTTTATATGTTATCGCCACACAAAAGCTATTCTATAACAGAAATTCATTGTATTTTATTATAGTTATAAATCGAGGAGAAGGCCTGAAGAGGCCCTCACAGCCACTGCAAGCCAGCACTTGGACGCCATAACAGTGGACTACATTCGCTGTTGGTGATAGGCCTACCACCACCACCTAGAAGCCATCATTGCGGCTAAGGGCAATTAATAATTAAGAGAGCTCAGACAACCATCTATTTTTAATATTAATTTTGTGGAAAATTAATTTTTCATTCATAAATTATATCTTGTTGAACTTTAAAATTCAAAGTGTTCAGATTTTAATGGATCACTTGGTAATATACCTTCGACCTGAGTTCGTGGAAATGAAAAAAAAAGGAAGAAATGCACTGTCTTCCTTGAGATGTCCTTGATTAGGCAGACAAAAATAAATATTCTAATTTTGAGAAGTTTAATGCAGCTGTTGTGTTTAATTTATAAGTAGATATTACGTTGAAACCCGGAGGGGTGGGGAATAACATATTAAATTGATGGGAGTTTCGGAGGAATGCTTTCTGATCAGCATACCAAAGTTAACAGCGCAAGACAATGGAACAGTTTTTCGCGTACCTTGTCATGTCTATATTTTTCTTTCTCCATGGACAGGACGGATGATGTCATTGGGACAATAAAAACGGGAATATAACGATATAGAATAATTGAAACCCCTTAATGTTTAAGTTTTTTCCCATCATTAACGCGGGAAATTTACTTTTTATGTATAAAATTGACCCAAAACAAATCCACCCAATGACGTCACCAGAAAGAGAAAGAATTACATAATCAATCTGCAGTATTTTCCCAATGATTTTCTTGTTGCCTCACCTTGTTCTGATAACATTGGACTGGACTGGATGGGACCAGATTAGTTGGACTAACAATGATAAAAATTGGGGATTCGTATCGGAGTAATTCTTCTCTTTATCCTTACAAGATACACGTTGGGATTTGTTTATTTTCTTCATCTCACAGCAGTATGGCCCAAAGTTTAATTAAAGAATATGCTATACATAATGAACAAATTATTCAATATACTGTTCCAGTAAGTGGATTTTTGTAGATAGATAGTAAAAAAACATACTCAAAGTCGTAGTAGCTATCAGTCATTTTTACCCCATGATTAAAGAGGGGAGTCTATAAAGAAAAAACTAATTATAGCAAATAGAAAAGGAAAAACGGTTGTCGCGTGTGCTCGTTCTTCTTTTTTGTTCATAATTTAATCGGTCATCAGGGAACTTCTCCCTTTTCAATATGCATTATTTCCTATCTTTGATGTAAATTGCTTTAAAAATGTGTAATGAAATAAATATATATTAATTTAAATATAATTATAATATTTTCTCTGCACAAATACTATTTTAAATTTTAGAGGTTCTCTTCCTTACAGGAGTAATTCATTCTCTCATGTAAAAATCCTAAAAAAGAAGGCTCCACCCTTCTCCTCCTATATATATAGATTGTCTCTAAAAAAAATCAGATTGGAGAAATCAATTATGAAGCTTGGCAGGGGTACCATTATTTATATTTTGTAATAATGTTTTTATAGTATTTTTTGCACATATGCCATTTTTTTTATAAAATATGAGTTGAAACTCATACCCATGAAAGTATTTTAATGCATAAAAAATGAAAAATCAGTCTTTTCTAAATGGAGGTATGACTTACTCAAGTTCGAAGGTCTTTCAAAGGGGGCTAAACTTTGAGGGACTCCCAAACAGGCTCTAAAATTACACACGTTTTCTTTCTTTGTTGGGATAGATACCCTGGCTAAAAAATATCAAAATCAGTGATGACCAACATGTCAAAAATTTAGAAAGAGTGTATAAACTTAACATGGAATGCCCCATATCAGGGACAGAGTTGTATAAAATATGAATTTAACGGGTGTGATGGTTTTTGTTAGTTAGTCATCTGAAGAGGTTTTTTTATTCATCTTCCAAAGCAGTTATTATTATTCTAAAATTCTTGAAGAGATAACTTTGAAGTATAAAGTAATGACTATTGCATGTGCTCATGAGAGACGGAGAGGAATAAAGAAGATTTTTTGGGAATTATTAGTACAAGTCCCTATTGGACTCAGAGTAGAATTAAGGATCGACATCAAATAAATCCTTATCTACATATGTCCTTGTGTTTATTTCCTTGGTCACATACAAGAGTGGTCTGAAAAGTTTCCAATTTCAATTTGAAGATGGCAGCATTCTTAAATAAAAACTAGTCACATCTATGAAGCATCTGGGGACAATTACTCACTAAAGTGTCAGCCATTTTGGGGGCGCAGGTTTTTTGTAACAGTGGTTTGGGTGGTTTTATGTAATTGTTTTTGTGAAAATGAGCAAAACCATGGTCTATATTTTTTATATGTCACCTTTAAATATATTCAAATAATAGCCTGTAAATAAAGGATTAAAATTTGGTGCGTCTAAGTCAATGTAACTCAAAGTAATTGACCCCAAAACACAAATCACTTGAACAATTATTTTCCAACGAAATCTGCCGAGTAATATTTGGACGGGTTACGGAGATCGGAGCATCGCTGGGAGAACTGTGCAGAGTTACAAGAAGAATATGTTGAAAAATTAAATAAAAAACTTAGATAAAATGTCTTGTATCTTTGTTAAGTCGGAAACTTTTCAGACCACCCTCCTTGCTGATTGCAGCTAATATAATATAATATAAAGATAAAATACATAAATGGAGGGATGATAGTGAGCAATTTCCCGCTATAACCTCCAATTTTATAGTATTAGGATAGTCGTTGTAAAAAAATATCGTGCTTAAGAAAAATAATGAGGCTTTTCAATTTATTAATGATCACGCCCTTGATTCATCTCCGGAATCAAGTCATATTTTTACAATAAATTAAACTATTCCAAAATGTTATGCCGTATCATAAGTGAAAGTGAGAGGATTCTAGGGATGTCATTTCGCCGAAGAACGATTTTCCGAACAGACATTTCGCCGAAGGACATTTGGGCAAAAATGATATTAAATTTCTTGATATATACGATTGCATATTTTAATTTCATTTAAAATGATAGTATGATAAACAATACAACTGTAATACATGCCTATTATATTTCTAAGTATTTATATAAATTTCCTATTTAACACCAAACATCACGTAAACATTGTACAAAAATTATCTAGTACTTGCATTGAAGTAGATGGTGTACAACTCATGGGCCGGGATGTGTCATAGAAACGCGATAGCGGTAGAATTTAAACTACATTGGGGTCCAGCACTTGTTCTCTTCAATCTAAGAACTTGGTTATATTTTTGGATATTAAAAGGGCTTCTGGATGCCCAGGAAAGACGTAGCTGAAAAAATTAACCTACCTCAGGGCCCTGGAGCTTATCTACACATCCCCTTGACCTAGGTGTTCGAAGGGGTCCTTGATGTTCAGAAACGCGGTGGTAGGGAAGTTAAAATTACTTTGTGGGCCAATATTTCAACTCTACAACCGTAGGGCCGGGGTATATTCTTGCATATTGAAAGGGTTGTTCGTTGCTTAGAGAATACGCGAGGATAGAATTTGACTTTCCCCGGGGCCATCCATTTACCTGCACAACTTATGGTTCGGGGTGTGTTATCCCATATTATAAAAGGGTCATAAATGCTTAGAAACAGGGCGGATGTGGATTTTAAACTGCTTTGGGGCCTAGTGTTTTACCTAGTCTCGAAGTATAAACCTGTAGACCCCCCTGATAGCAAAATTGTATTTCTTTAACAATTGTTTAAAATATTAAAGAATTGGAATCGGCATCGATATTTTTTTTTATATCGTCCCATCACTAGTCATGACTTTGAAATTTTGAAAAAAAATATATAGTGGAGATTGAGGATATGATACAAGGCAGGAAGAGACATGGTACATAAGTAAGATTAGAAATGTTACAACAGTAGAAAACATGTAAAAACTGCCATTTGTGATATTCAAGCATTTATTTTACTTTTTATTACAGTTTGTCAGCATAAAGTAAAATTTAAGACAAACAAATGAAGCATTTACAGAAATAAAGCATAGTTAAAAATAAAATTAAAAAAATATTTTTTTACTATTTATTGTGATTGATAATTAAAGTATAACATGAAATTACACAAAAACAAAACATGATTAAATGTAATATATTTACTATATATATACATATATAATACGAGTATATATATAATTAAAATGGGGTCTAACAAGTCCCCTTTATACTGTTGGAATCAGAATAAATGATGTGAACTGAATTTTGAAACTAATAATATATTACAAGAATGTTAATTAATTCAACAACATGCTCGACTATGACATTTAATAAAATAAAATTAAAATCTCATGTTTTTTAATAGAAATATATCTCATCAAATCCTATCTATCATGTTTACTTTTCGTGCCAAAATTCTCTATAATTGTAAGCGTGAGGCAACTCACTTTTTATGTAGATTTGATAAACAAAGGAAAACATTCAATAGTATAACTTTACATTTTAAAGTCATTGGGAGTGTAACATGTATGCTCCGTAGCAAGTATCCTGCAAACGCCCCTAATTCTTATCCCAAAACATAGATGTAGGGGGTGAGTCGGATTATGCTTCCATTTTTAAGGAAACGGAACCAAAATTATATTACAACTTTTAAAAAAATGGCCTTAAAAAACCTTTGATTTTAGTACATTTTTTCAATATGGTGTTTTTAACTTTCTACTTGAATATTTAAATAAGCAATCCAAGGTTGCGTTGAATAAAGTTCCGAAATTTAATATAATTAAGTTATATTCGAATAAATAACTAACGCATACTAATCAATTACATTGAATATAAAACATATTTAAACGGGTGTGAATCCTTCTGCTTCTATACTATTAATTATTTATGTATATTTAGTCGTATAATCGACGTAATTATATTTAATTTTGGTAGATTTTGAGCAAAAAATATTTCACAGAATAAAAGATCATTTTAGAATGGTTGTCATTATATGTAAATATTACGAAATCAAAAAATAAAAATTTACATAAACTATATATTAATATGTTTTATCCTTGATTGTGGATTAAAATGAATGATTGAGTCACGAAGTTTTATGAGAATAATTTGGATATTAGATATATAGATTTAATGATATTAAATCTATTTTATAATATGTTCAGATCGTATAAGTATCCCATTTTCCCTTAATGTATATTATTTCACATTATTATATTTATAACGTATGTGACAACCTTCCCAAGTCATTTCTAGTCCTGGAACCTTTATGGTAAAAGAGAATCCTACAATGTACGCTTTACCATAGTAATATTAATACCAGTTGTCTATCCTGCGTTCATAATATTGTATTCCATGTATACCTTACTGAACGGTTTTATCCATTCACACAGACTGTCACAAGTAGAAATGAATGTTTATTTCTTATTACATAATATAAGCTGCGTATATAAAAATATGATAACAGATTACATAGCTCTAGCATTGCGTACTATATACGTCAACGTCAAATAACAGTCAAAAGCTAACTTGGAATAATTATGGAGTATTTACGGAAAATCAATTTGAAAATGATTGGAGCCTCTCTTCTTCCCATGGTTGGAAGCTTCGTGGCAATCCTCATAACTGGCAGCAAAATGGATAAAGAATGGTATGACGTAAGTATCTGTAAAAATACCAAAAGTCCGGGGCATAATCCCTCGTTGTTTCCCTACACAATACTTCTTGCTTTAGATCAGGGATCGGCAACCTAAGGCAAGCGGAGGCATATTCACTGACAGGCGCAAATTAGAACATATTCCGTAGTTTGTGTGTGTTTTTTACCATTATTGTTGATAGTAGCACACTCATTGATTTAAAATGTTGAAGTTGGTACTCCATGTCTCGATGGTTGCCTAGGCCTGCTTTAGATCATTAAATCTATTAATAATTTGTAACTTCAAAGGAAGTGCTGATTCATATTCTATACTCTTATTTCTTTTTCAGAGTCTGAAGCATCCATATCTGGAGCCTCCGAGTTGGGTTTTTGGTCCAGTATGGACATTTATTTACTTTTCTATGGGATATGCTAGTTATTTAGTATATAAATCCGGAGGAAATAAACTTGATATACCTGTAAAGGTAGCACTTCTTGCCTATTTTGTGCAATTATTAGTCAATTGGTCTTGGTCCCCCATTTTCTTCGGTTACAAACAGATTAGCCTGGTATTTACTTCTTATACTTCATTTAGTCTTTAATTTCAAAAAATAAATGTCTCTTGTTTTCTTATAGGCTTTTTATACGATTGTGATCCTTTGGAGTGGAATTTTGACCACAATGATTGCATTTTTTCGCATATGCCATCCTGCTGGCGTGCTCTTTGTACCGTATTTAATCTGGACGTCATTTGCTGCTTATCTTAACTATTCTTTTATGGTTTTAAATGATAGTAAATTTGTGGAGATAACTATTTGATAGATTGTATCATGTCACTTTGATGAATATCCGTTATTTTCTATCTTATATTTTAATGAGATTATTCTATGCTTTTATACCTTTCAAATATAGTATATTTTTCTCACAATCGAGAATCATTTTTATGAACTTATAATTGATAAACTAATAAGTTTAGATCATTTGTGTCAACAACGTTAAGATATTGCTAAAAATGTAATTAATTAATTAAGTCTATCTAAAATTGCATTTCAACGTCATAATATGAATCCTATCTTAGACAATAGAATCCTCCTTGTAGTCATTAGTCACCGTTTATTGTTATCTTGTTATAGAGGTAATATATAGACGCTTATTCAATATCACTTATATTTTTTAATCTATTATAGTCATGTAGCTAGAAATTTTATAGTAGATGTACCTTTATATTTTGTGTTAATTTTTTTAGCACTTATTTCTAGCACACAAAGAAATATTTGCAGTTATAGACATTTTTTAAACATGAAATTGGCCCATATAACCCCCATGCATAAAGGTCGCAAAGTTGTATTTATAGGTTTATTGCTTTTATTTATGTTTTAATTAGGTAAGAATGCATATTATATTATGGATAAATGACTTAGACAGCAAATATAATGTGGGCAACAAGTGTTTATTCGGGTTTATATAGGCCACAGCTCCTATTTTGGAAAGTTTTACAAATATATGTCAAAATCCAAAGATGGGTCAGCTCCATCTTTACTATTTTTCTTTGTTTGCAGAACAAATTTAATCCACTAATATAGTTAGTGAATGAATAGTAAACTGTATAAAAAGGTGTCTCATATTACCAAGGGGCCCATATTAACCAAGGGAATATAACTACTATATTATTTGATGTGAAGGAACATTCGGAATGATTAAGAAATAAATAATAATCAACTGTTGTTACGTGAGAACAGCCATCGGTCTGAATATTCGCAAAAACTTTACACAATCGAGCCAAATATCAATTTAAAATAGAGCATTTGATATTTGAAAACGGTTGAAAAAACATGTGACTCTCATCAATATAGAACAAAGCCAACATTTGATCAATTAATTTTTCTTTTTTAATAGATTTATTAGTGTTTTGGAATATACAGATAGATAACTGATATATTTTTGACGTAGTAAATGCAAATTGTATGAATAGTTCTCGGACTTGGTCACTTAGAGTTAGAAATATGTATAAATTCTTATTTTTGTATTAGAATTTTAGTCATACAAATGTATATTTGTAAATGAACCTTGCAACATATTACAAATGATTGTATCGATGATGAATTGTATTATAATTTTATCGTTCTATTCAGGAAATACTTTCGCCTAAATTAGTAGGCGTTTGGTTATAAAGCTCAAATTTGTTCCGCATAAAATTAATATCAGCCTTATAATTATGCTGGGATCCCAGAATTATACAACCTTACATATTTTGATTCATTTGTGATGAGACAAACAATTGACCTTGCAAACAAGCATACTGTCGTTCTAAAGATGTGGACAGTAGTATATCCCAGAAAAATATCATCAAAGTTTTGAATATTAGTCGCAGTTTCATCTGGAGAGCCAAAAAAAAAAAGTATTCCAGGAGGTCAGGTCAAGGCTGTATAAGAGGATTGTAAGGACGCCTAAGGTGACTGAAACAATTGCAACTAAAATCGGAGAAAATCAGGTTTGTTGCATGAATAAATGACGACGGATTACTTTTTTAATATGTTTTGTCTAAGTTGCAACTTGTATAATCAAACTGTACAAGTTACAACCAAAAAATGGAATAAATAATTTTAAATGAAGGATTGACTGTCTTTAGAAAAGGATCATAAAGTAATTGAATATTACATGGATGATTCATAAAGTAATGGTGTAATTTTTGGCTACTTTAATACAAATTATTATAATATAAGTATTATTTGTCAAAATTATAAAGTTCCAATGTTAACATTCATATTAGTAGTAAATGGATATTAACCAAGATGGAATGATTGTATCAATTAATAGTTGATTATTATTAGATTGAGCAATGTTGTAATTAAATAATGCATTATAAGACGAAGAAATTGGAACTTGTACAACTTTCTTATACCAGTTATAGCTTCACATACATTGCAACTTGTACGCAACATTTATAAGGTACATGCGTGCTTTAATACTTTCCTCATAATTAAATTTTTATTGTACTTATTCTACAAGTCATCAATTTTTTTTATACAACTGTGGGTGATAGAGCTCGTTTACTTGAATGAGCTGGATGATTATTTTGGAGAGTTCAGGGAGGAAAGGCTTGATAAGAAATTACTTCAAAAGTTATTTTTGAATTTATTGAATTTTATTAGAGTCATCCTTAAGATTATATAATACTAGAAACAAAAAAATAAAATGAAAGGTTCTTAGTCGTATGTACAATTTATTTTATTCTTAATTCAATACATCATTCATCTTCTTTTATAAATCACGTGGCATAATGTTTATCTCTACCAAATCAAACAAAATTTTATTCTGAAGAAGAAAAAAATCAAAATTACCATTAAAACTTGTTATTCTGTCAATTTTTTGTCATGGGATTATTTAGAAAATCTTTATTTTAGATTATATGTCATGAAAATGTAGAAACCATCATTTTAAATATCTATTTTAATTGAAAAATGTTCATATTTTATTATTGAAATGTTGATGATTTGGTGGAGATATACACTATGCCACGTGATTTATAAAAAAAAGAGTGAACATTATGAATTAAAGAAAATATAAATTGTACATGTTCATTAAGAGCCTGCCATTTTATTTTTTTTCTTAAAAAGTTATTAAACCCACCGATGAGGTTTGCTCAGTAAATCTGGTGCTACTCCAGATAATTATGGAATTAATTGTATCAGTTACTAAATTTCAATGAGACTAGACAATATTATTATACAATGGTTCTATAATTAAAGCTTTAACTTTGTTTCATATGATATCCCTCTCTGTCTGAAAAAAATAATTTAATATAATATTGTTTATAACTCTAAATTAAATACTAACAAAGTATGACAATAAATTGTTCACCTTACGACTACTTTTCCTCATAATTGATGTCCCTTTTATCCATTTAAAAATCGTATTAATATCATCATTTATTACAATCGTTATGAAACTTTCATACTAAAATATGGTCTCTATTTATTTAATTTTGTCAAAAAACTCAAAAAATTAAGTTTATAGAAGAGCTTGATCCATGTTTTGTACATAATTATTAGGTGCCATTTGTAGTTGCCTTTGCTGTATTATCCTATGATCTAATAAATTATTTATATCCTAGTATTATCCAACCTTTCTCTTAAACAGAAACTGAATAATAGACCCAAAATTACTTGATAGTTGACCAATTCTTCTCAACTATGGAATTATTATACATTTGCTATACACTGTTCAACGTCCGGCAAGACAACTCTACAGATGCATGGCGCTAGTGAGGAGGATTTTAAACAACAATCATGAATGAAAACATGACAAAATGTGAAAACTTCCATGCTTTAGGCAAAGTTTTTTTTACAAGTTTTTTGACTTCCTCTAACTACTTAAAATTTGAGGTTATGTCGGATTTTGAATGAACAGAGGGCGCCAGAGTGGCTATTTTTGTACATCAAACAGTCCCTATAATTGTTGGGAATTGTTCAAAGCTTAACAAAAAAAATTGGAAATCAACCAATTCATGATCAGAACACTGATAACGGGGGGCGGGAGGTGGTGAAGCAGAAACATCGACAGTTGACAACAAAACTTAGCTAGTGAACATATAAAATTTGAAAACAAAGCGGCAAAACGCACTTGTTAGCTTCAGTAGACACTAATTCTTATTAGTAAGGGGAAAAAGAAAAAAAAACCCATAAAGATACGTTTGTCAATACTTATTCAAAAACTTGAGAGCCCGGTTGAATGGCATTTATGACGCCACGAAGTAGGATTACAAATTTTACGTCAAACTGATTTCAAAACTTGAAACCCATGAATCTGGGTCTTAGTTAAGAGAGTAAGGAAGTATAAATTCGAATAATATGAAATGCCGTTATTCTACAAAAGAAAAGAAAATGACATTCGTTACCCTAACAATTTGAAGCTTTTTATTCTGTTGTTGTTTTTTACATGAGGAGCAGTCATTGGTGCCATAGACACCCTAGCATTTTCACCCTTCTCTAGGGTTTATAAAACTGTTTTTTAATGAGGTAATTTGTATTTTTAAGCTGATTTTTGTATTCCTCCTGAAGCATTACTTGTTCAAAGATATTTTTCCACCAAATATATTCATCAATTTAATTTTGAATAATTGAACCGTATTTTTTAATAGCAAGCTTAACGAATATATATGTCAACTATATGCCACAATAAATTACAAATTAGGGGCTATGTCTAAAGTACGTACGTAGATAGGTAGGAGAATAGTTTTGAAATTACGTTTTTATGAACAAAAGAGAATAAAGAAATATGTACCAAATATAAACATGGGGAAGGAGTGTGCATCCCAAGGTTCTCCAATGAGTAAGTTGGCAAAAGATCCCCAGGTGAGTAAAGCAACGATCTACAGAGCTGATTCTGATTATCTTGGCTTAATCTCATATCGCCTAAAGCATCGGCTTCTCCTTACTGTTCCGATACAGGTCACAAGAGTGATCCATGGGAAGAGACTTATTTCCTCTCTAAGATTACTAGTGGTTACCTTCGTTTCTTTTCTGATGAAAAGTCTTCACTGTTGATAGATCATTTTACAGCCAAAATTATAGGTGGATCTGCCAAGATGTTCACAAAGTCCCTGTTGTCTTCAGAAGCCAAATTTCGCCTTCTATTATGAAATTGATTGAAATCAACAGTGAATGCCGTGTTATGGGTCCTTATTTCTTTATTGTTGGCCTCAGAATCAACCAAGATATTTATATGGATCTTCTAGAAACAGTTGTTGTACCTTGGATGAAGATGTTGGCTGGTGGCAGGCCTTACACATTCCAGCATGACACTGCATCAGCACACAAATCCCAGAGAGCAATTGAATAATTGAAGACCAATGTACATTACTTTGGACCTCCAAACTTCCCATACTTAAATCCATGGGATTACTATCTTTAAGGAAGTGAGAAGCCAATGCCCCCAGGACACACCATAACAATATATATTACCTCCCTAGAGCGATCCATCACCTCGGCAGAAATGTATCTTGAGCCTGCAAAGGTAAGTAGGGGATGTTCCTCTTTCAGGGATATTGTGGAAAAAGTCCTTGTCCAAAATGGAGGACTCATTGAATAAAAGTGTTTTGCCTACATCTCTATAGTAAATTTTTTAAGTAACTTTAAAAATAAAAATTATAATGATAACTTTTTTCATATGATTCTCTTAGTAAAATTTATCTCAAACAGTCTGTACTTTGAACATGGTCCGTTCGATAAATATATCTTCCCATAAATATTTAATATTACATTATTAACTAAAATATAACGCAATAAAATATTCAAAAAGGAATATGTAGGAGTTGAATTGTATTATCGTTTTTCCTAAAATGTCCAGCGCAGAAATAAAACACCTTGAACTATAATTGATAGGAAACAATGTCGCATTGGATTCATGTCTAATAATGAATAGAGTTTCATGTTTCATGCAAGGATGAAAGATTTCATTTTTATTAAATTATGAATTAAACCCACGAATTCGCTCGTCAAATGATAGGTGAAGGAATTTAATTTGCAAAATATTATTACACTATATGCGTCTGCATAAAAACAATCTTGAACAAAAATCAAGAAAATGAGAAAATCCTCGTTGGTTTTTTACTTCATATACAGGATTCGGAAGCAAAACGTGGACTGAATGACTGATTTTAGAAAAATGTCAATAATTTTATTTTTTGAAAAATAATTTTGAAATTTTTTTTACAAAACTTTGAGACACGACCTTTGTGAATATGTTTACTCAATATGGCTGCCCTCAGCAGTAATTACAGTCTCCACACTGCGACAGAAAACCTTCCAGGAGTTGGTGATGAACTTCTCGGACAAGTTGTTCCACTCTTCACAATTGCAACCTTCAGGGAGTCCACGTTCGGATGAGATGTCCAGTTAGTCTCCCTCTCCAAAGTTTCCACACAACAAAGTCCAACTTGTTCAAATGTGGCAAAAATAGTAGCAACATGCCCTTGGGCCAAAAATCAGCCATGTTGTCAGTGCAGAACTTCTGGCATTTGGCCGATGTGTGGGAGTGAGCACCATCGTGGGTCTACATATAGTTTTCCTCTGGGTAGGTGACCATGAGCGATGGCAGTATGGTGAACCCCAGTCCTTGTAGTAGGTCTCCTTACCGATTTTCTCCCCAGCCTTAAAAAAGAAGGGAGGCATGTTCTTGCTGTCGGACGCCACGACCCCCAGGACCATTGTTTGAGCCGGATGTTTTGTACAGAACATCCCCTTGGCCTACTCTGGTGACCCTAAGCTAACAGTCATTCCAACGGTTGTAGACTTGGTCCACGGTGAAAATATTCATGTCAGAGAAAATTTTTATTCTGGATTCATTTGCCTTGATCCACGCACGAACTTTCTTGCACCTCTGCAGTCTCCTTTCCTTCTGAGAGTCTGTCAACAGGTGGCGTGGGGTCCTTTTGTAAGAGGACAACCCCAAAACAGAAATAGAGCTTGCTGCTCCCCTTCACCTCTACATACAAGCAACGGAGTCAAGATGGAGAACTAGGCATTTCCTACAGGACACCTGGGATGCCATTGGTAATCTTCCGTCATAGGTATCGTTTCTCTTGTGATAAGACAATTGATCAAGCTAAATTGAATAAACCAAGTGACTTCATTAAAGGTAATCTTATCTGGATTGACAACTGTCAGATTGTCAACCCTGACACAGTAATATGCACAAGAGGATCCAAAGATGAATATGACAATACAGGTGCTGGACAGACTATTACTCAAAGTGATATGTCGATTCACCAATCATCGACCTCGTTGAACAACGATTCATCTGTCTTTCAAGCAGAAGTATTTGGCATCACACAATCAGTGAAAGCTCTTTTCAAGCGAGCGAGCTATGGATGTTTCTGCATCTTTTCTCCGAATCAGTGTTCTGAACGTTGGTTGGTTGAATTATGATAAGCCTTTGTTAAGTTGTGAACCATTATCAACAATCAATGGATAATAATTCCATAGTGGAGACGAAATGTTCAAGAATTATCTAACTACCAACTGATTTTAGGGGCTTATTTCGGTTTTTTTGGATGAAAGGTTACGTGATACAATAAACACCGTGCTTGAATAAAAAACTAAGTTTTTTGTGCCCATCTAAATTTGTACAAAAAATGATCATGTGGTCATCATTTCATTTTTAAACAATTAACTGATAAATGGAACATTTCCAGACATAAACAGATGAACAAATTGGTAAGGAAAAATTGCAAACGGCGCCAATTTCAAATATTATGGGATAGATCCGCATGGAGTACATAACTTCATTCAGTTTAAACTTTAAAGCAATTCAGGGGGTTGATTTACGTTGTATTATTATTGTGAGGGCAACAAACTCCAAAGGAAAGCTATTTACAGTCTACCTTATAACAGTGTACAAGGTATATCGTACCTACCTTTTTTTTCTTTTATTGTACCTAGTTCTCTGTCTTTCTACTCTGCCATTTCCTTTTATACAGCCGGGATTACAGTAATACTTGTGGGTTACTTAAAATGAAAAAAAGTGGGGAAATACAGTTGGAATTCCTTTATCAATTGAAAATATATGAAGAGGGGGGTGGCAAATGAAGATTATGACTTAACTATGGACTCTTGAAATAAAATACCATAATTTGATCTTTTATATAGGTACAAATAATCCATATTAGATGTAAAAACTGTCATCATCAGAGAAGTCAAGTATATCAGAGGGCATTAATAAAAGTTGTGGAGCTTCAATTAGGACAATGGAACCTGTTCCCTACATTTATAAGATTTCTTCTCAATCCTTTGTTATTGCAGCATAATCCAAATTCTTGTAATATTGACATTCAGAATATTGTCATCAGAAAATTACCATCGTTGGAAAATTATATTTTACTAGCAATAGTACACAGCATTTCCAGGATTAATTAGGGGATTAATAAGGAAAGAGATTTTTTTAAGTTCATAATCTGAACAGGATTTTTTATTTTCTAAATCTGTTGTCGTCATTAGTTAATTATTGAAGACGGAATCTTTATATGATTAGTGGAATTGAGTAGTTTGCAATGGAAAATAAACAAAAAACTACATTTAAAAATTGGAAAAAGAAAAACGGTTACTGCGTCAATTCTTTCTTTTCTTTTGTTCATTATTTAATCAGTTGTGTGTATGTATTAACATCTACCTCTAAAAGAAGAATTACCGCCCATCTTTGGTGTAAATTGATTTAAAAATGCATATCCCCTCCCCCTCTAAAAAATCATATAACAAGCTGGTGTTATTAACAGTCATGGGTCTTAATTTAGGAATACTATACATCTCGCTCCTGCCTTATCCTCACGCTCTTTTCGATTAGTGTACACCTTCAGTAACAATGAGGGTCTGCTCCAGAGTTATATGTTTAAGGCTATGTTGGACTCGGAGTGGAATTGAGGATCGGGGTTGGTATAATTTCAGCCTTCATGTTCTTGCTCTATATTTGTGCTTATTTCCTTCCTCTAACGACTGCTTGCAGCTGATCCAATAAAAATTCATGACAGCTAAGCTGCTCTACTTCCCACATTCTTCAAATTATCAAGGCGATAGGTGATTATCATGTTCCTTTTATTTTTACATACCGACGGGACATATTAGGAAAAAGTAATTTGATTTACTGCCCCCTTTTTAACTGAGTATTTCTTGTTTATTACACAATGCAACAGCATTTTTGCTCGCAGGCTGAAACCCACATTTATTATTGTCACTTAAGTATCCAAGTAAGGTCTTTAATTTTTTTGGTGGTTACATACATTTTTTATTAAATGTAATAACGTAATAAATAATTTATTTTTTAAATACTGAAACGTTTTTATCAATTTATTATTTACTTTGATTTTCATATATATCGTTTTTCCATGTCCAAATATGGTACTGAATCTTAGTTATACCCTAAAAACTTGATCTAAAACAAAAAAAAAAAAAAACTTTAAGGGCCAAACCTTTATGAATTGAAGAAATTTGCCATATCATACATTTTTACTTGTTGAAAGTGAAAAACGCGTCGAAAGCGACCATCAAACTCTTTCAGTTCGTGTTGCACAACAGTGGTTGAAGTTTCTTCTTTTTCTGCTCTCTACTGTGAACAATTCGACCGTTTGAAGCTGGCGATAGAAACAGAAGCGGTCAGCATTGGTGAAAAGGAGACGACTAGATATTATCAAGAAAAGGCAGTCTCTTTCTTATATATGGATGGAGTTTTCTCCCAGGCAATAAAGTGCAAAAGTTGGTTGTCAAGGTGACCCTTTATCTTCATATCTTTTTAATTTGGTACTTTTACATTTGATCGTTAAAGTAAAAAATAACAAACTGCTAGGAATTGAATTTGGTGGCAAAAAATGTGTAGTCAATTCTATGCTGACGACAACTATATATAGAGCAGTTGAGGAAGAAATCTGGCATAGAAATCAAGAAGGAAAAGACAAAAATTTTAAATATGGCTACGAAGGTTTTTTCCCAAAATCAATGGCAGGATTTGCCATCAGGCACGGACAATACATATTTTGAAGGAGCTTATTAATAGGGAGAGGATTTGAGGATGAAGATTTTCACTGCTACCAAGTAGAGGAGGAATAAAGAGCGGGAGATCAGAAGAAAGGGCTGCTGAAGGCAATATTGAAAAATATTGTGAACGATTATTACGTAATGGCGGCACTAAAGGGCGATGGCCATAACAAAGAAATTGCATACCAAGTGGCTAAAGTACTGAATAAGCTAAAATATCCCCATAGATAAACGAACAGAGACAACTTTTAACATAAGCCTACCACCAGGAGTATGAAGAGGTGTATGTCAAGTCTAATTTATAAAAACTTCTTCCAAATGTAGCCCTGAACTATGTTTTATTTTTAAAACACAATATAAAGAGGGAAAGGAAAAGATTTTAAGCATTTATGGTCTTTATAAAAAAAGTTGGAGATGGAGTAAGAGGAAATTTGCAAAACAAGTCTTTATTGTGCAACTATTTTATAGAAAAAACGCCAGAAGCAAAGTTCTGCTCCTTGAAATGTGGAAAAATAGACATACAATTGCATATTTTTACGGACTATGTGAAATAACTGAATTTTAGAAAACTTGGAACGAAGATTTTAGAGATTTTGAATTTGGTAGAAAAGTCCTGGACTTTTTGGGTCCGTAGAAAGGGGTAGAAAGGTAACTATTGGAGAAATCTTTTGAGTCAATTCAAAATTATTATTTTGTTTTGCAAAATGGATGCGCAGATAAAGCCCATCGATTTACTGAAGAGTCGTCTTAGGTTTTATCAGTTATTTAATGGCCCACATTTATGTAACACTCTTTCCTTATAAAGTGGGTCCATTATACAGAGTGGTCCATTAAAATGTAAACACTTTGAATTTTAAACTTTTTCAACAAGATATAATACATTTATTAATAATATAATTACAACAAAATTAATACAATAAATAGAAGTCTTTTTAAGATTTCTTAATCATTAATGTAGCCTACCTTAGCAGCCTAACGGCGGCACAAGGCCTAGCATCCACTGAATATGTATAACTCTGTCATGGTTTCCCAGTGCTGGCTGACTATGGCTTTGAGGGCCTCGATGTTTGGATGACGGACACTGCAGGCCTTCCCCTCGAAATGCACCCAAAAGGTGTTGTCGAGGGAGTTGGCATAAGGACTGTACAGGGGCCAAAATGGTAAAAAAGAAGAGTTCAAAAGAACTCAAAATAGTCTTGCAACTGAGAAGATGAGTTTCTTTCATAGCTGGTGTCATACCCATAAGGTTTTTTCCACCCACTTTTTGATAGCTCTCTGGACAGCTTGGTGTGGAACCCCGATGTCTCTTGCATTTTCCCTCAAGGACTTGAGGGGCCAGTTTAGCCTTTTTCATAGAACCCTTGTTTCTGTCCAATGCTTCGGACTTGCTCACGGCGTGGACGGTGGTCCTGGAGACGCCCAACTACTTGGAGTACGCGAATAGAAATTCGTCAATCATGTTCAAGTGTCATTTTCTCGACTTGTATATAACCTAGACAGCTCAGGTTGGTTTTGTTTTGTAACTAGGCTTTAATATATCGATATATGGATTAATTTTAATAACTCAATCTTAATTAATTATTGAATTAGTATGTGATCGGATTTCAATGGACCACCCGGTTTATCTTATCCTAAAATCTATGAAAATATTTTATTACATCGTTGTACTATCGAATTTCCCTGTTGTGGATAAAAATTAACTATTTCAATTAGAAGAATTTTTTTCTTAATTTTCTAGTACTCAAATTGATCAAAAAAAAAAGAAAAATAATAATAATAATTTACAAATCTTCCAATTTTTAGGGATTTTCATAACATATTACTTTGATATAATTTAGATAAAACTGTCTTTTATTGACATCAAGTAGTATTCAATACAGATGTTAAGTCTGTTTTTATTCATAAAACCATTTGATGAAGTTTACTAAAAATTTAATAGAAATTTGTCCATTATATTTATTGGAAATATCAACCGTCCCCTTTTTACATTAAGTTCAAGAGCTTTTTTTTAAATTCCTGGAATGTCCGATTTTTAATGGGAAAAATTATGGAAAATTGATTAAATATCTATATTTTATTAAAAAAAATTAATTAAATTTTTCAAAAAAAAATTTTTTGAACTATAATTAAAAATAAAATTTAAACAAAAATTGAATTAGCTGTTACTAGCTATGGATTTTTGAAATTTTTTTCCAAAAAAATTAATATGGGAAATAGTTTTTTTATATTTGGAATTTAATTTTTCAATTTTTTTTAAACGGTGGGTGGTTTTTGAAATTTGTTTCCAAAAAAATTAAATTTTTGGGAATAGCTATAGATTTTTTTTTTCCAAAAATTTAATATTTGAAATTTAATTTTTAATTTTTTTTTTAAAATTTATTTATACAATTTGGTTTTCCAAAAAATTGTATTTCTATGAATAGTTGTGAATTTTTGATTTTTTTTAGTGAATTACTATGGATTTTTGAAATTTTTTGTTTTTTGATTTAAAAAAAAAACTACCCTCCCCCCTCCAAATATATATATATATAACCCTGTGGACGTCTCTGATGCCCCTGTTATCAAACCGTAAATCACAGATGGCATGCATACTGACTAACTCTCCCTTAATTTATAAATACATTATAGCATGTTAGTACATAGTGGTTAAACTAAGAAAATAAGGTTTAATATATAGAAATTAAGAAGGTAATCTATTGTATCATAAGTTTCCGTCACTTAATAATACATAATATTTATGTCTAATGACTTACACAAAGGGAAAAGGTATAATAAAATTTTTGGATTGATGTAAAGGGATTTACTAATTTGTCAAATTATCATTTAAATAGAATGGGCCATTTTTAAATGTAAACATTTTTTGAATCCATTCTGAATTAATGATATCAATTATGCTATGGCGAAAAGTTATGTTATACATAGTTTAATAATAAATAAAAAATAAATTCTGTTAGAGGGGTGAAAAAAAAAGAAAAAAAAAGAGAGAGAAGGAGCTAGAGCTGGGAACACTGAAATGAGGAAAGGATATCAATTATCCTCTTCTTTTGGCGTGAGCTTATATTGACTGGATTGCAAAATAATTTTCTTATATTTATAAGGTAAATGCTTCAAATTCAAACTTTAATACCTCATATCTCCCCCATTACAAAAAATAATTACATTTTTATTAAAATAAGGTGTAACAATTAAACAATTCTCCTTTCAATGACGTTGAGTTGGTATTATAAAATTTAGACTAATTTAATAATAAAACAGATTTATAAAATATAAACTATCACCACTCAAAGTAAAATGTGGCTAATTCATTCACAATTCAATCAAACTTTTTTTTTACAAAAAGCAGTTGAATTATTTTTTTGAAACTATTTTCCATTACCGAAATAACCTTTACACTTTCAAAATAGAACTTTCTCAAGATGTATTTCAGCAACCAGCTGTAATGGGTGTCAATAAACTATGAATAACTAATATGATGTCTTGGCTACCCTAATCCTCAATGTAGCGCCCCCCCCTTGGCAGCAATGATGGCTTCCAGGGGGCCGCAGAAGGCCTTGCAGCTATTGAAGATGGCGTCCTTGAGGTTGTTGAAATTTGGACGACGGACGGTGCAGTCTTTGGACTCAACCTGCACCCAAAAAGGGAAGCCCAATGGGTTGGCATTTGCTGAGTAGGGGGCCACATTTTCTTTGTCCAGGAAGGCAAGTTGTCGTCCAACCACTTCTGGCCCTTTTTTGGACGTGTGTGCTGGCGCACTATCCTGCTGGAACACTTAGTTCATGTCCGGATTTGGACCCATGGTAACAACTTCTCCCTTCATTGGTATCTTGCCAGGGTCCAAAAGTGCGCGGACCAAAATTCTTTGGTCAGGTTCAGATGCCATTTTCTCGGCTTCTAAGACACTTAGGAACATCCAAGGTTAATAGAAATACCAGTTTATACTATCATGTAATCGGGCTTGCTAGAATTTTCAATTTAATGTATCGAACCGACTGCTGGGCAACAAAAACAGATTTTGAGAAACACCCAACCCCTCATCCACCATGACGTCAATATTAAAAGCGTGGTCGAAGTCAAACATCAGCCGTACACACGTTTTAGTATAATCGTGTTTTTTTATTAACCTTGTGAAGATCTAGTTTTTTTTGTTTGTTTTAGTGTTTGACCGAAACAATTGTACTGCATTTACAGAAACCTTGATGTATGTAGCAACCGGTAATTATTTGTATCAAGTTGGCTCTTTGGTGCAAAAAAAAATTTTACCTCAGAAATGGCAGAAATTTGTTAGAATTTGGTTGAAAAAAGCGGAGTAGGTAGTTATTACTGTATGACGATTTTTGAAATAGCGTTACTTCGATAGAAAATTGATTTTATCCCGCACTTTTGCATGAATGTGCTTGGATACATATCTGTAATAGTGTATATTGTACATTTTTTAAATGTATTTGTTGTTAACCTGCAAAACATTAGTGTTGCTATCAATGATATCTCTCGTTTTTTCAAATTTCAAACGATTTAGCAAGCAAGGAGTTAGGGGCGTCCACAAGATTATATAAAATGGTGTCAATCCGTCGTATATTTTAGCTGGCCCGCTAATTTATAATTGGTAATATAAAGAAGGAATTTTCTTATCCTTAGCAGTTGCCATTATTATTTAATTCTTGACTAATGAACTTCTTTTCCTAAATGGATTTAATTATGTTCAAACCCTGATTGAAAATTTGTGTATGCTCTTAAAAGACGGAGCGTTACCCTGAGTATTTGTTGTGGAGTAATTCTAACAAATTTCCTTGTTTATCTTCTTTTCTCCTTCCTCACTTGTAACAACTGATGGATGCTGATCTAATGAAACGTCATGAACATTATTCTTTCTCTCCTCCTAACCATATCTTCAAATTTTCAGGGTTACCATGTTGATTTTCGGTTTCTTTTTTTTTAACATGCCCATTCTTCACTGGATTTTCATCATTTTCATTAGAATTTTTTTTTTAAATCAAAAATTTTTAAAAATTATACTTTAAATATTACATTTTTAGGAAAAAAATTAAAGCTATTCACTGAAAATTCGCAGCCATTAAGAAAAAAATAATTTTTTTGAAAAAAAAATTCAAATATGAAATTTTTTCTGATATTCTTTAAAATCAAAATGGTTCGTCTTCAAGAATAAAAGAATAATGACAACTGCTGTGGGAAATAAAAAAGTATGTTCAGACGAGCAGTTAAAAAAATCCGTTCCCACTTTCTATGACATATTTTATACACTTTTTGTTATATTTATATATGGAAAACTTCATTTGAACTCCAGTCAATCACAAAAAAAGAGCGCACTCCATATTCCTTTTTTAGTCTTCCCTCGCTAGCTGGAGAAAGAAAGAAAGAAAAATAAGAAAGAGAAATAAATAACACAAAGAAATAAAAAAAAATAAAAATACAAAGAAGTGAACTAAAGAACTAGCAAGAAGTGAGGAATGTATTCAATTTGAAATTTATTATTCCATTGCTCTGCAATCCAAGTCCCTGGATCATCATCATCACTGGAGTCTTCATCCTCTCCAAACCAAGGAATAGAAACAAACATCGTTCATAACATTGAGGGTCGGCTAAAGGCTTTAACTATGTACATTGAATGGATGACAAGTTTTTAATGGAGTTATTTAATTTATAATTACTCATTATTCATTAATTACATCTATTGATATTATCATCGAAATGGATTAAGTTAGACTTAGTGAGTATTTTTAGCCATTTCATAGAGTTTAAGGAGTAAAAAAAAGAGGTTTTATGGCAATTCATTTCCTTTTGTTGTAGACGGATCTAGGATAATTTTCCGTTGGACTAGTCCCTATGTAGGAAACTCTGTATCAAGCAAAAACATAGGCTGGAATTACTCTTTTTTCGATCCTTAATTCTACTCCGAGTCCAACACTCAGTGTTACACTTCCAACACTGTTCAAGTTGCCAACAACATGCTAAAAAATAAGTCGGATTTACGACCCTTATTGTTAGACTCATCGTAGAATTGTGAATCCACATTAGAGTAGTTATTCTCGTATGTAAATGCAGAGTGGAATTTGTGTTAATTTTCTTCCCTCAGCAATAACTTAAGCATTGTTGATGCCGATCCATATAGAGACCTAATCAATCAAATTTTATAAGAAGAAAAACCATTTTTGAATTATGATTAAATCAATAGGGGATTACTGCTTTGTGTTTCGATGTCCAAATAGAACAAATTAATGGGCTTAAAGCTTTACGGTGTATCACACTTTTATATCTTTGATGTCTAGCTTGATTGTTCATTTATCAAACACTTATTATATTAATATGAATAAAAAATATCGTTGACCCAGTGCGAAAACATGCTATCCGGACAAAAGCCTGATATTAAATATTTAATTTTCAATATTTAGGTGACTATACCTTCCCCAATATTAAAGCTAGGGGATGCAAATCCAGCGCTTAACTGTTTTGAATTGTATAATGTAGTGTACATTTCAAGGATATATAACTATTTTATTTAACTAAGACATGATGCAGTTTACTTAAAATGGTCTTGTGTATTCATACATCTAGCTATTGAAGTAAAATATTGTTATAATTATATTTGTTAAAGGGTCATGGATGACCGCAGCAAATAGTCGGTGTAAAATAGTCACATTTTCTATAAAGGAATACTAGATTACATTGTCAAACCCACATAGAATAGTATTGGACTGAATAGATTTATAGCACATCGCAGTTAGCTTATTGTCGCTTTTGAAATATGCAAAAAATATTGAGTTATTACAGAATGAGAATCTTCATCAATGGTTACTCCATAAAAGTGATTAAACTATGTATTTATGTGTTGCCAGTTAGTATGTTTCTGTGCTGGGTCAACGACATGTTAAAAAACTTGTGAAATGTGTCCTAAAACCACGAAAGATGATCACGTATTGACAAGAGACTTTCTTCTTCATCCCTAGTATATTGCCGTCAACTTAAAATAAAGCGCTGAACAGATAATCTGTAATGTAATAAGAATCCCGGATAATGTTCCACCTCCACAAAAGTTTATTTTATTTATAAACATTAATTATTATATATTTAGTTGACGGTATTATGATGGGTAACGCTAATTGCGTATTTACCTCTACTCTAAATCTGACCATATGCTTGGTAAAAGTGTGTTCACATGAAAAAGGCTCGAGTTTCTCATGGATTTTAAGACTCTGGTTATAATCAATAAAGAAAGAGTTGATTAGTATTACACATTTTAATGTAAAAATTCCTTTTTGATCCTTCAATTCTTGAGTCTTGAAACAATTTTTGATGGTCCAATGTTTCAATTGGTTATTATTTTAAAAACTCTAAGTGCTCAGCTTGTATATTTTAACCCTTGATGTGACCGAAAGTATGTCTTATTGGATTTGTTAACTGACGTCTCATCACAATGTTATATTGTTATTTTTTTCGTATCGAAAATACATTTTCAAGTTATGTTACTCATAATATGACCATATCCTTGGCTCGCATGAAAAAGCCAAGAAAAAGTGGATAAATCTTTGAAGCCTTGTGTACGTATTCTTTTTTCAGTTATATGTGTCAGTTTTTTTAACTCTATAACGTCATACGTATTATATTTGATACATAAATTTGAAATCCTTGTTTTGAACAGTTTGACAATTTTTCGATCCAAAAACTTGATGACAGCAATTGAAAATGTATTATCCATAGATCATAATTAAACAGGGGAAATGTGATTTTCTTACTGTTGACCTTTCAAACTGCCCCATAGAAAAAGCATTAAAACCACTTGTTTTACAAATGGTTTTATATAATGGTTCTATTGAGAAAATCTTTTTTTTTTAAATAAACATCCGTAAAAACAGCTAGTCAGTTGCTTTGAACAAAAAAAAAATCAATTTTTAACCAAAGTCCACAAATTTTCGCTTTCGAAGTGAAAAACATCATTACTTTTTTTTTAGAAATGGACAAGGATTCTAATTTATGAAAATTCTGATCATGCATTTTCTTTTTGGGCGTTATAAGGCTAAATTATTTGGATGGTTTAATGTCCATTTGATCATTGTATTAACTCATTTTGTAGATCTTGGGAAAGTGTGCTCCCTTGTTTGATTTGTTAACTCACTGAAACGTCCAATCCTAATTCATATTGTCTTCATTCCTCACTTTGCTTCAAACTAATTGTTGATGTTAATGTGTGAGACATAGTGTTATAAATTACTCAGTCGTTTGTGATCTGGAGAACATTGGAGAGTTCAAATTTTATTATTACATAGATAAATGAGTGTTTCTGCTTATATAATAATCGTTATCATCTCTTTGTAGTTGTGTAAACTTTTTTCAGTTTGTGTTCCTTGGTGCATGGGCAGAATTGATATTATCTATACCTAAATCTAGATTTCCCCCCATTGTATTGTGAGCTTTAAACTTCTTTTAAAATATTTTTTTAGGCGAACTCATAAACCTTTTTTTTTAAATTACTAGGTCTCCAAAATTATTGGAAAAAAACATGCAAGGATGACTACAAGCTCTTCAACATTAGTTGAAACTGTCTCCATTGATTATGAAGATTTTAATGAATCTTTCCTCACCTGTGGAACTTGTTTGTGTACGTGGATTTATTTCATTACAGTTTCTAACTTAATTTATATTTTATTTATATTTATTTCAGGCATGTATGATGGATCAGAACATACTCCAAAGCTTCTTCCCTGTTCCCATACTGTTTGTCTGCAATGTTTAGACCGTATCATTGCAACTTTTGCTCGAGATTCTGGACAGTTTCGTTGTCCAATATGCAGAGAACTCATAACCATCCCAAGAGGAGGTATTCAAGCTTTACCTCCATCTTTTTTAGTCAATCAACTTTTGGATTTGATGGCAAAGCAAAGGAGGGAAATTGTTCCTAAATGTTCAAATCATCCTAATCAAGAATTACTTTTTTGTGAAACGTGTGATAAAGTGTTTTGTAACCAGTGTACTGGTGGAAATCATGAAACGTCATCTGGTTTTCTGTCTGAAGGCTCTGATGGATCCAACTCGTCGACTCCAAAGCATATTTCTAAATTTATTTCCAATGACCATACCGTCATTCCCTTTGCCATTGCAATCAAAAGAATGTCAGAAATACTTATTTATAAAGCAAACGAATGTACTTCAAAAGTAAGAGTTAGCTTTAATTTCATGCTGCATAAATTGATTTTTATATATTATTTTATTTATTTCTGTGACAGCTAAATGATGCATGTGACGCTGTTAATTTAGAAGTCGATAACCTCGATCGTAACGCTAATGAAGCCTACAATGCTGTCAACCGGGAGTTTAAGCTTGTGTCCGAGGCTTTAGAAGCTGAAAGAAAAGATGTTATGGAGGCAGTCAAGAAAGCCAGAGATGAAAAAAAGAAAGTACTGGAGGAACAATTATCGTTGATTAACTCTGAAAAAACCAAAGTCGAGGCAGATATTAAGGTATTATATATTTTTTATAAATTTTAAGACTGAAGAACTAAACCCCTTGTGTTCGTTTTTTAGGCCTCTCAACAACAAATAGAAGTACGTAGTATAACCAAAAAGATAGCAGACTTGAACTGTAAGTTAGATGCCTTGTCTATGCTATCTGAACCTAGAGAAAACTCATTTATAGAATTTCATTTAAATAACAAGAAAGTGTCGGAAGGGCTCACCAAATTACTCTCAACTCTGGGCTCCATCAAGACAAGTAAAACATTTCCCTCTCTTTGCCTAGTCACAATGAATTCTCCTATAGCTCATATTGAAAACCTTGCCAAAGTTCAAGCCATTGATTATAACGGGTCTGTGCAATCCTTGGGAGGAGATCCTATTTCTGCAACTGTTTGGGACAGTTCTGGAAATGAGATTAAGTCCGTTCATTTAAAGGATAATTGTGATGGAACATATGATATCTGCTTTACTCTTCACCTTGTTGGAACATACTGTTTAAAAGTACTCATATTTGGTCGTCCAATTAAAGATATGCCCCTATTTTTCGATGTAAACGATCATAATCCTCCTACACTCAGCTTTGGATCTCGAGGAACTAAAGAAAAAGGATTTATGCAACCCTGTAATGTTGCTGTAGATACGTCTCATGGAAATGTATATGTGATAGACACCGGGAATTCTCGCATTAAAGTATTATCAGAAAATCTCAACTTTGTGAGGCATATCACAAATGAGGGTCTCGAAGGTAGATCCGTGACTGGAATATGCCTCAATGGAAGAACGTCTTGCAAAAGTTTATTTGTTATCAATTGGCGAACAAAGACCGTAACAGAACTAAGTATTTCAAGTGGAGAAACCCTCTTTTCCTTCACTCATCAGGATTTTCAAGAGCCGATCGATCTCGCTTATTGGAAGGCCTCTGAAGAAGAGGATGACAAAATTTTAGTTGCTGATAACGGATTAGGCACCATCCTAGTTTTTGATGCCAAATCGGGAGAAATATCTTTTAGTATTAAACCACCTTTTCCGAGTGCCATCGCAGCTTCATCAAATAAAGCCAAGAAAAGCATTGTTTCCAAGAATAATGCGAATAATATTAATAATTGTCAGAATCGAATCGAAAGATTTCGTGATTTAACAGCTGTTTGTGTTGCTCCTTCACGAGGAGACATACTTGTGGCTGCTAACTCTAATATCTTTATTTTTGATGGCCGTGGATCCTACCTTCGTAAGATTGAAACCTCCGAGAAAGGTCGTTTTGTTGGAGTAGCCGCCGATAGCTTTGGCTTTTTGCTCGCAACTCGTTCAGAAAAGGCTAAGTCTTTCATACAGGTATTTGACTTTGATAAAGGAACACAGTATTCTATCATAGATTCTTACGGATCAAAAATGAAGAGACCTACCGGTCTTGCCGTATTTCCCAATAAACATGTTCTTGTTGTTGATATTGGCAATGATTGTGTCAAAAAATATAGGTACTTATAATTAATTGAAATAATATGTCATTAAAAAAAAATAGAGCTTTATCTTTAAAATAATAGTTTTATGTATACCATAATATAATGTCATTATTACACTACTTTCTCCTTCAGTGAAATATATGATTTCTGGTTTTTTTCGTCAGACAGATGGGACAAAAATATAGATTTAGAAACTACTCAAAATAAGTTATTAGTCGTATTGTACAGTGATGTTAAATTTAATTTGTGCATTACAGTTTTTTTTGTAAATATTTTTCCTAAAATTTATATATATTTATGAATTAAATTCACAATTTCAATGATGAACAAAAGATATATCGATCTCACTTTTAATTTAAAACACAAATATATATTATCGACAAAGTTCGTCACTGTATTGGAGGTGTAATGATAATCATGGGATTTTTTTCCAATGTTCTTCTCTCTTTTTCTTTTAATAAATATTCCGTTGTGAGTCTTCTTTTACGAAGTCTCTGATAACTTTCAAAATTGATAGGTTCAGATGTTCGCCGGTTGTTTGAGGAAGGATCCGAAGAATTGGTCATTTCTACTTAAGATCCATGGAATAAATAAGATATTATTAAAATTAATTTTTTTTAGGAACAATTAATTTATTATTTGGGGAGGGAGAAAAAGCCGATTAATCAATTGATTTTTTGTTATTTGAAAGTAATCTTGAACCCCCAGTAATTTTTTTTTTTCGTAGAAAGCCAAGAATCAGCATTTAGAATTATGCGATTTCACATTATTATTGAATATTTATCTTAGGGAGTTTAATATTGTGGAATCATTTTCGTATAGGACAGGGGTCGCGATATTATTTCCAAAAAAAGAAGAATATAATTCTTAAATTTACATTACTTTGATTAGCATCAAAACTTAAATAATTATGAATGTACATATTATTTATAACTCTCTTCCGGATCATTTTAAAAATTATTTCCCATAACATAGCTTGATACGCTCTGGATATCTGTAATCTAACTTGGAAGATGCAGTTCTCGAATTTTCATGTGACAAACACTAAAAACCCATTTTGATACTAAAACACTTGGACAAGTTCTGGATTTCTAGGATGCATAAGTACCCACTGGTTGCTAAAGCAGCTTTAGATTTACTAATAACCTTGGCTCAACTGATTATGTGAGAATACTTTTTCCATATCAATTTATATCAAAATAAATACAGATCGCAGCTTAATGTGGAGAATGATCTTGGAGTTGCTGTCTCCAGAATTAAACTGAGAATAGACCTACTTTGCTCAATGCACATGCGTCATATTAAGACCCTGATTCGTTTATAAACCTATTTGCACATCCAGAGCCGGTAATGTTACTTGTTTGAATCTCAATTTTGAATTTATTTACCGCCAAAAAGAGAGTTTATATTATGGAAATGATTCCAATTAATACATACGAAATATATTAAATTATTTCGTCGTTTTATTTCTTATATATTTCAAAATATGTAGAATTAAAATCCTTATATATTTTTGAACAACATAGTCAAATAACTTATATTATTTACCTCTAGGTTTAACTTTATAGGGTTGATATACGGCCTTTAAGTCATTTATTTGCATCAAATTAACTCTAAATTTTATATTCATCTCTCAATGGTAAGTGTAGGAGTTGCATAGTGTCTAGCAACATATTTAAGGGTCAAACTAAGGGAAATTTGTGAACCACTGTTGTAGGCACAATGACGTTTTGTTTTATTTTATTAATGGTCGTCGATGCGTCAAGTTTTTAATTGATCGACAATAAATGTCGATCAAATAATTTTCTAAAAATTATGACTATTATAAGTCATTTCACATTCTTTTAATTACATTTATAATTATCAGCCCTGGTCAAAAGGAAAGGAGGGGACACTGAAGGCAAGGAAGGTAGGATTTAGTAGTTTTCAATTCTGATTGGCTTAAAAATAGAAGTTGCTACATGTTCCTCCAGATATACAGTCAGTTTAAACTAAAGGACTCTAGGCAAAGAGTGGACACTCAAGGCAAGGAAGGTAGGATTTAGTAGTTCTCAATTCTGATTAGCTTAAAATTAGAAGCTGCTACATGTTCCTCCAGACACGTAGACAGTTTGAACAGGCAGTCTCCCCCCTATTTAAAAGAGAAGAATAGGGCAACTACGTCACAACAATAACACGATATTATATGTCGATGTTAGGAACATAGTTTTCCTTGTCTTTTGATTGAATTGTTTATTTTTCCCTTGACCGCTCTTTCCCTAGAGCCCTTTTGTCAAAAGTATCCGTTAAAGAGAAAAGGTTTACCACATCTAGCCACATACCAGGTGGCTATACATAGTTTATTTCTATCACGTAATTCCAGACACAATATGTTTCGAATTCCGTGATTTCTATGAACTTTGGGGTACCATAATCTTCAAAACTATCCCTCTCAAAATAAGAAGATTCTGGGATTTAAAATATATGCCTTGTTTGTAGGAATGAAAACGTAATGGTTAATTAAATTTGAATCACGAAAACTATTAATGTGTCCTTTTCTTGTCCTCCAAAAAAATAAACTTATAATCAATATACAAAGTTTTTAATAATATATTGTCTATAGTGGTACATATAGCATTTTCACTGACGTCATAAATTGCATCATAATTGAAGGAAACACCATTTTGGGGGATCCACCTTGATATTCTACTAGATAAAAGATACAGATTTCCAATAAACCTTGATAAAACTCCATCAAATGGATTTATGAATAAAAAAGAATTGTCAATTGCATGGAATACTACTAAAATCAATTGATAAACTCTGATATTTAATTAAATCAAAGTAATATGTAATAAAAATGGCTAGATTTTTACTTTTATTTAGATCGATTAGGGACGAGACAAGTAGAATAATATAACAAAAATATAAAATTATTTCCATTCTAATAATTACCTTTTATATGCAATATGGAAATAAGATTATATAAAAATGTAATAACGTATTTTTAATACATTTTAGTGCCAGATATATAATAAAACTAGGCAGTTTTATGAAGGAGATAATTGTGATAGATGATAAGGTTTTGTCCTTTTATTTCTTGGTCTCATTTTCACTAATTTCCTTAGTAATATTGTTTGTATTAGTCCTAGGACTGATTGCCTTGCCAAACTTTTTCCCCCGACCCTTTCAGTCTTTTTTTATTATACCAGTCCGATCTTTTTTACCATTCAACGATCATAAGAACTGATACATCGATCTTTCAGTCCTACGGTCCTAACTATCTTTTTATTTTCTTCACTCATTGCTAGGATTGAAGAATGTAAGGACTAAGAAAACAATGACTGACAGCTGGAACGTATAACAATACGCTCTAGTCACGCATTTCCTACAGGTATCTTGTCACTTTGAAAGAGGTAATAATGATTCATTACCTCTTTCGTTGAAACAATATTAATTACTAATGAATTATTAGTGTTGAGACTCGGTCCATCAACGATTTTTTTCCGGTTCGATCTTAAGTTATTTTTTCTACACGGATTTGGCCCGATTTTTCGGTCCAGATCCCGGTCTCAGACGGTGGACCAATTTTATTCGGTCTCACTTTGTAGACCGATTTTGTTTTTGTCTCACTTTATGGACCTATTATTTTTTCGGTTTCAATTTATGAACCGATTTTTTTCGGTTTCATATAATACGAGAGACCATTTTTTTTTCTAGATCAACAATCATTCCTTTTTTTCAAACAATCTCAAAAGTACACGATAAGTTCTAGAACAAATACTGTATAAATATAAGAGACGGTGGGATCATAATTAATCCGAGCTATCTCTGTTTAAACGTCGTATAACGTCATTGTACTTGAAAAAACATATGATGTCATGTTATAAACAGTTTATCTGCAAAATCGGTCCAGACCGATTTTTTGGGGACCGAACTAGACGAATTTTTATATATGACAGGATTGATAGGTATCCAGTCTTTTAAGTTTTTTTAGACTGATCCAACACTACCAAGTATGAATAAAAAAGAGTTTAATTTCTATAAAACTTGTTTGTTTATGCCTCCATAATGGCTCACATCAACAATTCTGACATCACGTGAAAATGGTTTATACGTGTACGCCTTTACTTAAATGTCCAACACGCTTGAGTGAGGCCCATGACTATACAGGGAGTATAGTAATGGGCCTCACTCAAGCGTGTCCTGATTGTTGTTAAATATGAAATATTTTGTTCAAACGTTTATAGTCAAAATTATAACTTTAGTTTAATGTATTTAAAGGAAAAATATGTCTTTAAAAAAAATAATAATTGATTTTTTTTAAAAACATTCTGCCAAAAGATTAACTTCCCTGACATCCTAGTCACGGTCTCGGTCTGTGTTATCAAGGGTTAACATAAATTTAAAAACTTTTTTACTTGTTGATTTTGTTTTATAGAGGAAAAAATATCAGTAATAATTAATGTGCAAACTTTCTCAAATGGTATATAATCGGCTTGTTAATATATCGATTGGGCTCTAATTAAAATATTATATTCACTTATTTGATTTCATTTACCTTTGTTTTTTCTCCAATGCACTAAATACGGAGGTACGCCAATTTTTTCATTAGATTGGTTATATGACAAACTAAATACTGAAATAATGAGCATCTATTAGACTAAATCAATTCAAATAGTACCACCGGCAGGCTTCTTTAGAGAGGTATAGTATTGGGTAAAGAGATGAAGGACGTACTAATTATAAATTTGTGTTGACTTATTTGAAAGAATCTTTTTGGACATAAATAGATAATCAATTTCATTTCTGGTTCCTGGCTTATAAATAAAACGTACAATACACTTTTTGTAATCCGTACTACCCCATTAGGTATCAGGAATAACTGTGGTATGTCAACATAGAAACAAATTTGAATAAAAATCCGGAACATCATATAGGTATACACTGTACTGTGTAGAAAATAAGTATTTGACTCCTGGCGATTTTGTAAGTTTGCCGTCTGATAAAGAAAAGAACGGTCTAAAACTTTAATGGTAGGTTTATTTTTATAGTGGCTGACATTACATGGGCAAAAAATATAGTGTTGGGGGAAGAACAATGCTGAGTATAGTGTTGGATCGGCCTAAAAAGACCGCCGTCCTATCAGTCCCGTCCTAATACAGTGTGTCAGTCCTAAAAATAATCCTCATCATTCTTTTATGGAAAGTCCAACACTTGAAATACGTAGGTACTACTAACCACGTCATTTGAGTTGCTGAAGTTTCATCATAATTTATAACCTCTTTCAAAGAGACAAGATCCCAGATGTTAAAAGTAAGTATATTCTTCAATCCTAGCTAGGATTGAAGAATATAAAAGATTGTTAGGACGAAAAAATCGAGGTATCGGCCCTTAGGAACGTTGAACGGTAAAAAAAGGTCGCACAAAAAAAGGGGTTGGAGAAACTGATTAGAAAATCAACATTAGCTGAGTTTAACCCCAAATATTCGGCCCGATCCAGTCAATTATTAGGACCGGTCCTACCAGTCATTGGGACTGGTTTTTAAGACTGTCAGTCCTTTGGACTATCAATACTAGAGCTGATTTAAAAAAAGAAGAAATAAAGTTAAGTGATACCATCAAGGACCAAAATCTACAAGTTTTTGGACTGATACGCAGGACTGAACTGGACAGAAATGCAGTCTTAAATAAGGACTGACACAATACTACCAAGAACAACATCCGGAACGTGAAGGGGTGGAAACATTATGCCTTGGAGGGGTTTCTCAGCTATGATGAAAGGGTGACTCATCTTATCGAAGAGAGGATGAACGAGGCCCTCCACTGGAACATTTTGGGCGTCAAACTCTACCCCCAGGGTAGTGTCATTAAAAATGACCCGCGTAATGGGTTTTCCAGCGCAAGAATACATAAAATATACGACTAACGCAACAAATGAGATCTCAAGTAGAAGCACATTGAACTGGTCTAGCCAGTCTCTGAACCTCAAGCCCATAAAAAGTCTTATCAGTGGGCAAACTTACAAAATTGGCTAGGGATCAAATGCTTATTTCTTCCACTGTTTATATGGTTTGTGGCATAATAGTCATTGCCCCTCACACCCCTCTTTAGTGGAATTTTTATAGTTATAGAAAAAAAAAAAAAATCATAGCGTCTAAAAAATCTTTATTCGATTTGTCAATTATACAAATAAGGTTCTTCGTTTAAATTTTATCCCTTCCGAAAAATTTAATTTCTTAATAAAAAATAAATAAAAGACGTATTTGAGTCAGTTAGATGATTCAAATTAATGAGATGAGATAATCTACCCAACAATTTTAGGAATAGTATTAAACCATTATTCTTTTATTAGGCCAATCAATGTTGGCTACTTTAAGAGTACATTTGGGGACACACCCAAAGGGTGAATACAAGCCATTTCTTGATATCAATTGAAGATAACTAGTGTTGAATCATTCCATGGACTGATCACCTTATCAGTCTTTTTTTTTATCAATCCGATCTTTTTTACAATTCAACGATCCTAAGGACTGTGTTTTCAGCCTTAGCTATCTTTTTATTTTATTTTTCACTCATAGCTAAGATTTAAAGAATATAAGAACTAAGAAAATAATACATTCTAGTCACACATCTCCTACAGGTATCTTGTCTATTTGAAAGAGGTAATGAATTATGATGTAATTTCAGCAAACTCGAATGACAGTAACTACTACGTAATTTTAGCTGCTGTAGTTTCTACAAAAGACCAAGAATACTGTATATTGTGTATCTATATGATGTTTTGGATTTTTGTTCACACTCCATTTTGCGATAAATCATTCTAACTTGCTTTTATATTGATGACCCATGTATATACATATTTCATACATAGGAAAAGAGTTGTTAAATATCGGTTTTACATGACGTATATGTTCATAGAGGTTTTACATAATATTGACGAATCAATGAATAGATTTATGACGATAAGAGAACCCATTTACGTATCAAGTATTACGTATGTGTATTTTTCTATTTATAATAGATGAAGTATGTACCGGCCTTGGTGGTGAATGACTATTAAGCCAATTAAAGGGGGGTAAATATTTACCAGGCATACTTATTCGTCTCTCGGGGATTTTAGGTAAAGTTGTTACGTGTCTCTTTCGCACTCTTAATCCTGTCGAACCTGTTTGATGTATATTGAATATCTTGTAAAGTTCCTTCCGTATGGAACGATTTAGCAGCCCATAAAGGAATGGATGAGAGAAATAACCTAAATTTGAGGCCCAGTAGGAGATAGTATGTCCAATTTGTGAGCTGGATCCAGAGATTAAGCATTCAAGTGTTCTTACAGCATCTGGGAGAGAAATGATGAGGAAGAATCCCACAATTGAAACGAGAGTAAATATGCTTTTGATGGGGGAGCGGGCTTGGAGGTTCCAGAAGTTGTTGGTGCTTATTTTGCGTTGAAGCGTGCCGCTTCTTCGATTCAACTTTTATGAAACAAAAAGAATTAATATTACGTAGAATTATAACAAATATTTGATTTATAGAGATCATGCAATCACAAATCGAAACGAATTAAGTATTTAATCGTTGGGGCGTCCATAAAAATTTAATTTTTGAAATTTGTTTTCAAAAATTTAATTAAATTATTCAAATTTTTTTTACAAAAAAATTAGTTTTCTGTGACTGGTCATGGATTTTTGAAATTTATCACCAAAAAATGTGTAATATTTGAAGTTTTTATTTAATATGTGATGTTTTTTTCAAAGAAATTAAACTGTTTGAGAACAGCTAGGGATTTTTATAATCTTTTTCCAAAAAATTTATTGTTTGACATTTTTTTCAGAAAAATTTATTTTTTGAAATTTTTTTGTGAACAGCTGTGGATTTTTGAATTTTGTTTTCGTAAATTTAATTATTTATGAACAGTTTTTCCTGATTTTATTTCAAGATTTTTTTATATTGAGAACATAAATGAATAATTATTTATTATTAATGGTTTATGAATAAATAAGTCGAAACAATTTCTGGATGTTTGCTCTTGATTTTTTTTAAGTTGACCTACCACAAATTTTAATTATATACAATTTTTAAACGTGGAATTTTATACTGATATCCCATTTTTCCAAACTAATATTTCTATGGGAAGTCACTCAACCCTATTAAAACTATTTTTGCTGACATAATCAAATAGGGCTGAAAATTCCTTGGCAGAAGGGAAAACCTCTACGGCAAGGTTAATAGAAATACAAGGTATACCATAACGCGTGTACGACTGATGTTTGACTTCCACCACGCTTTTAATACTGACGTCATAGTGGATGAATGGTTGCTTGTTTTGTAAAAATCTGTTTTTCTTACCCAATAGTCGGTACGATACATGAAATTAAAAATTCTAGCAATAGTGACGTCATAGACTATGACTGGTTTTGTGTTTTGTCAAAATCTCCCTGTCTTTATAGCAGGCCTGATTACATTATTGGTCTATCCTTGTATTTCTATTAACCATCATCTACGGATACTTTGATGGATTAATCCTATACGTAAATAATAGAGTAATTACAGGTAATTTTCTACCGACTGCAATTTTCCCAGGGGCGTCCGCAGGGGGTGGGCTGGAGGGCATTGTACCTTGTTAAGTGAGTCTTATAACTTTATAAAGACTCTAATATTATAATTTACGATAATAAATGCTCAAAAACTGATGAGAAACAAATTGAACACAAACTAAACGTGAATAAAATGATTCTAAACACATGCATTTGGTGTAAATATTGCTATTTTCGAGGAATTAGTATTGTAAAGAGATCTAGGAAAGCTCGCCTTTGCAAAATTTGTCTTTTAAAAGTTTGCCGTGGGATTACTCACCCTAGGAAAATTCGCCTTGGGAAAAGCTCCACAGGTCGAGGAATCATTATCCTTTATTTTATGAATTGTAATTCTTAGAAATTTACAGAAAAAAAGGGTATTTTATATCGATTATTTAAAATATTATAGAATCAGCATGGGGATATATTTTTTTTTTGAATCGTTTCATCACTATTTTAAACATGGATCAATAAAAACTTTACATAACATAATATTTTTGTACATACCATGCCTTCCCCACATTTCGAAAATAAAAAATAAAAATAGATTTAAGTACCACTCACTTGTACATTTTCTATTTTTAACTTCTCAAATATCAACTTTGCTCCATTAAATAATGTCATTAGGGATTTACAAACTAATCTTGGTATAATTATGTGTAATAGGAATTCATCAAACCATGAATTCGGTATATATTTTGTATCCACTATGAATACTCAGAGGGGAGTCCGCAGGGGGTAGGCTGGAGGGGCTGTAGCCAGCACCCCAAATTAGGGAATTTTTGCTTTTTGCTAGAAAATTTAATATTTGAATTTTTTTTTCAAAATTTTTTATTTTTGACATTTAATTTTTGAAATTTTTTGAGAATAGACTAACTGTAATATTTTTAAAAATATAAATATTTTGAGAATAACTGTGGATTTTGGAATTTTTTTACAAAAAATTTTTATTTTTGGAATTTTTTTTTCAAAAAATTTAAATTTTTCGAATTTTTTTCTAAAAATTTTAATTTTTGGATTTAAAAAAAGAAAAAAAATCAAAAACCGAGCCCCTTCTCCCCCCACCAAATGAATAAATATATATTTAATCTTGCAGACGCCTCTGATATATTTGAATATGATTCAATCAAATGTACCTTTAGACTAAATCCAGTCAAACTGCAGCACCATAGAGATTTGGAGGGGGCCAGTAATCCCCCATAAGGACTTTTACAATATCCAACATTCTCCAAGCAAATGTTAATTTTGTTTCTTTTTGTCCAAGCAACCTTGATGAATGAATTAGAATGAATTGATAATTATATTGACGGATTCTTTCTATGGATTTACCTTGAAAATAGCACTGTAGCAAAAGACAACAATCAGGAGAGGGATTCCAAATGAGAGGAGTAGATAAAGTGTCGTGAAGAGAAGGCTTTTCTTTGTGATGAGTACACAGGCTCTCTGAGCCTCAATAAACTCAAACCTTAATAAGAATATAAAGTATTGATTTGATATATATGAGCATAGAGCAATTGTCGTTCATGAACAGTGTTGGCTCATATTACTTATTTGATTAATTCTCGAAGACGGAAAGGCTTAGTAACAGTGAGGGTTTGCTCGAGAGTTATAGGCAGTGCTGTATAATATAATAGGTATTTTTCGCGTTATTTTAATGTTTTATAAGAATTGTTACAATCCTCCGATTTAAATAAAGTATACCCCATTCTATTCGATAATTTGTCAGCAAGAATCTAACTTGATAATGCCCTTCTCGTAGAAAAACAACCAATTGTCAAGGGCGAATATTCAGGCTAAATTTGTACGCCCTACACGTTGAAGCAGGAAATACGAAATTACTTTTTCCATAACCTAATATTTCCTATCGGTATGTAAAAATAAAAGAGAGAGAAAATTAACATGATTTTGAACTATATATCCATATATCTTATTCATTATTGGTCACATCAAATAACACGATAAAGTGTTGCAAAGGTAGGAGTGTATACTGCAAACGCTTTTTTAAGTATTGCGCTAGGCATGTACAGTCGTGAATTACTGTGCGTCGAGTAAATTCGTCATATTTTACAGTTTTACTACCTGAAAGGTAAAGTATGTAATGTATATTTTGCAATACACTTTCGGTTCGTGTCGCACAACAGTGGCTCGAGCGATTTCGTTCTGTTGTAGTGGAGATGAATGATGTACACCGTACTGGCAGGCCTGTTGAAGAAAATCTCCCTAAAATCATAGAAAATATCGAGATAGACCGTCATGTTAGCAGTCGAAGTATTGCTCAGGAGCTGAACATCGATCATACAACCATTTTGAACCATTTGCAGAAGGCGGATACATAAAATAATCTCGAATAGGAAAGGAATCGTGTTTTATCAAGACAAAACCAGGCTGCACACATATTTTATGACGAGCCAGAGGCTCCGAGAGCTCGGATGGCAAGGTCTTATACATCCACCCTACAGTCTTACCGACTACCATCTATTCCTATCCATAGACTGCGCCCTTAGGGATACTAATTTGGCTTCAATTGAGGCCCTTGATAATTGTTTTTCCGAGTTTTTTGACAGTAGGTGCAAGGAATTCTACTAGAAGGACATTATGAAGTTGGATTATCGTAAGTAACAAGTTATCGAACAGAACATGTCATACTTGGCTTAAATCGGATGACTGCAACAATTTTCATAAAGCATTGAAATAAAGGGGAAAATATGAAATTACTTTTTCCCCAATATAATATTTTCTTACTTTTGTAAAGAAACAAAAAAAAAAAAAAAAAAATCCAATTTCAGGTGAGAAAATGTAAGATTTCGCCATTTACTTTTAAAAAATCTGCTTTATGAAAGTGAATTTTATGGCTGTACTAGCCCAGCATCGTATGCTCAGTCTATCCAGCCTTTGCAGCCCGCCTCACACCACTCTTTGCTTAAACTATAAAACCAAGTATCCAAACACGAACCACGTGATCAACTTTTATCTGAATTTACGATAATACATTTCTGTCAACCAAATGAATTAATATATAACATGAAGTACGCTATTAATAACTAACAGCCTCCAAGAAGTACCCTGGTACTGAGTGGTTCATTCAAATTTGAACACTTTGAATTTTAAACTTAAGATATAATTTATTTATTAAAAATAGAATTTCAACAAAATTAATAGGATAAATAGATGTGTGTGCCTGAGCTCTCTTAATCATTTATGTAACCGCCCTTAGCGGCAATAATGACTTTAGGGAATGGCAAAAAGCCTGGCACCCGCTGTGGGTGTAGTCCTCTGTCATGAGGGTATAGTGCTGGCTGACAGTGGCTTTGAAGGTCTAGGTGTTTGGATGACAGATACTGCAGGGTTTCCCCTCGACATGCATCCAAAAGTTGTAGTTGAAGGGGTTGGAATCCGAGCAATGTCATAAATATTTCAAAAGAACTCAAAAGCCTCATTCAAAAAAGTAATGCTACAGAGAATCTGGGTTTCTGTCATTCCTGGTGTTAAAAGTGGCCTCTCCAGCCTCACAAGGCTCTCTCCACCCACTTTTTTAATATATTTCTGGACAGTCTAGAGTGAAACTCCGAGATTTCTTGCCCTCATGGACATGAGAGGTTTGGCCTGGGCTGTTTTCTTTAACTCATCCGGCTTTAGTTTGGGCTTTTTGACAAATCCCTTCTTCCTCTCCAACGTTTCGGACTTGCTAACTTCGTAGAAGGTGGTCATGGAGTCGCCCAAAGGCTTGGAGTGTGCGAATGGAAATTCGTCGATCACGTTCAAGTGTCATTTCTTCGACTTTTTTGTAAGCTAGAATACTCAAGTTTGTTTTGTTTTGTACATATTTTCTTATGCTTTAATATATCGAAATATGAATTAATTTCAATCACTCAAACGTCCTCAAATATTGAATTAGTTAGTAGTAATATTGAATGGACCACTCGGTAACTATGCCACCTCCCCTTTTAATTGAACTTAAGAGATTAATTCTGCAAAGGAAAATGAAAATCCTTGTTTATCCAAGTTTTATAAATTCAAAAACTAATATGCTCAATACTTTAATTTAGATACATTACTTATTTCTTAGAATTGAGAGTAGTACTTTACTTTATATAACTTATTTTTCTATATACCCTTAAGAGATGAACAATCGGGAGGTATGTTTTTCAACTTTTGGTCGAATTTCGATTATGTAGATACTAAGTCTACTTTTTTAGTTATTTTGCATAAAATTATTTTGATTTTTGTAACCAAAATAAATAGTTTAAATTATTTTTACTTTTTTTAAATTATCCTATGGAACAAAAATAAAATAAAAAGTTACGAAATTTTGATGATCTGTGTATAGTGCGGATCATTTCTTTTACATATTCAGAAAGGAAAGATCAAAGGATTCTAATGCTTTCGAAAAAACTGTTTTAATATTTGCTATAGGTTAGAATAATGTCTATTATAATACATTGATGCAAAATAATGATTAATATGTTATTTTAATCTTTATTGAGTAAATAAAGAGCTTTTGTATTATTTTGAAATTTAAACGAGATGTGCTTCCTACGGATGACATTGTATGACAATGAAATTTTGCATAGGTTATTTTCTTATCCTATCACAATTATTTTTTTTAGACAAGCCGTCATCCAAATTTGAAAAAATTGAAAAACAAACCTACCTAATGAACAATGCTACATTCAATTCGGCGGGTTTTTTGGATTGAATAATGATTTGATTCATATTTGTTATTAATATACAATCTAACTTTTACAAACTAATTCAATTAAGTAATATATGTATAACCTTCCAACATTACCCCAGACAAAGTAGACAAAAAGGGTTCAATTCCGGCCTTTTAGCAGGCCACGAACTCGGTGGGATGTACATCACATTCTCAGAATCAAGAAAATTGAGTGTTCCTTTGCTTGTATGAAATAAAGGCTGTCTTGCTTCTAGATGCTAAGGCAGTCTTTCATGATACTGTGGATCTAGGGGAGGACTTTGATGCGTAGAACACAGATGTAGATCATAGTTAACGATAAAGGGCGGCATAATGTGACTTGACTTTGCTACTAACATAGTCAAGAATCATAACTTGCTGTGTGTACTAGACTCTCATGATCCTAGGGGCGTTATAAGGACTTTTGCCGACCATCTATTGCTCCTTGAGTTATGTTTCTGGGGTTGAGAGAAATTTTTCTCATCTGAGAAGAACTTGACAAAATCATTCAGAGGAGGCTTCTATTTAAGCTTGATTAAAGCCTTTTGTTCCGGTTACCCTTTTATACCTATTTGACAGGAAACATGCAAAGCTGTGGTACCATAGATCTTTATCGATGACACGATGGAAAGTTGAACAAGATGCTGCGTTGATGCTGTCAGCGATTGCCTTCATCGATTTACCGGAATTTTTCTCAATATTTTGTATAATTCTTCAACATTGCTTGATTTCGGACGATTTTGTCCGCTTCCGGAGGACAAAGCTTTAAAAAAATAACGTCAAATAGTTCTCGCCATGATGCTTGATAAGTTTTCTATATTTGTGGACGAATCAGGTAGTGCACCCGACCGCTATAGCCAAAAATGTGTGGTCTATCTTACCATTTTAATTGCACAAAGTTTTTGTTCCTGATTAAAAGAAGTATGTATATTGTCTCCATTAGCTTCTTTTAAAACTTATTTGTTGTGGGTTGTCATGAGACCAGAGGAAATTGGGATCGTTTAAAAAAACTACTCTTTAGTTTTATTAAAAGATATTGTAAATTTGTCGCTTTAATATGATTGTGTTTTATCTTCCTAAAATTGGTCAAAAGAAAACGGAAAGGCGTTTAAAAAGTGAATGATTAGACGAATTCAAAGGGAATGATTTAGTGAACTAAACTAATTAAAAAAAAAGAACGATTAAAGTGACCTAACGATTAAAAAAGGTGAACAACATCAAGCCTGCCTATACAACGTATATAGGTTAATATTTAGGTAATTACAACTCAAAAGACATACCTACATGAAAAAATGTTTTACAGGAGATAAATATTTTTTTTTTTTTTTCCAAGACGTCCAGTTGTAATTTCCTGTCAATAATTCTCTTAATTAGAAAAAATATATATATAATATGTTTATGTATTTAAAATTTAAAAAACATCAGTCAAAAATATCAATTTATCTTGTAAAAAAATAAATAAAACGCGTGCACTTAGAAATATGTACTTGCATAAATATTTCTGTGGGATATAGTATGAGGTCCTGTAAATTATTTAATGTCAATTCAGCATTTTCAGTTCCTCCAAAATGGAGAAAACTTACATTCATCAGCAAATTTTCAACAATTCCTCATACTGCGAAGACATTATTAATATAGAGGGCCTCTTGGATTTTAATCCAGATTTACTTCCGAATCCACAACCTCTAGAAGAATGCTACAAATATTTAGAAGACCCATCCGTACACAATGCTGCGACCTCCTACATCTCTTTGGACTCTCTCCTTCCAGAAGTCATACCTTCTTCATCACCTCCAAACAACACGACCCTTCTTCCAGAGGACCCATCAAACGGAGTCATAGAGCAAGTGAGTTCCTCTTCCTCCAACGAGTCTCAATTATTTGACGATGAAACAAATCTCCTACAATTAAGTGTTCGTGAGCTCAATCGTAAATTGAGCGGACTCTCCAAAGAAGAAATCCTGCAAGCCAAGCGAAAGAGAAGAACCCTCAAGAATCGTACCTATGCTCAAAACTGTCGCTCTAAAAGAATGAACCATCGGAAGGACATGGAAGAAATGAACAAGAAGTTATGTAGGGAGCTGGGTCTTCTTAAGTCGCAATTACATGCCGTCTCGGAAGAGAGGGATGATCTCAAGAAAAGACTCCAAGAATTGTTTCATTATCAAATTCATTAACTTTCCTTTGAAACAATATTTATTATTATCTAATAACATAATTGAATAAGACTCTATTTCCAAATGAAACGGTTCAAAATATATGTATAATATCCTCATAAACTTTTATGTGTTTTTTCCATGGATATTTCCCCTCTCTAATACAATTTTAAAAGTGTATTTATGTCATCACAGTTACTCATGATAGTTAAAAAAATGCAGGGTTCCAATGCTGCCCCTTTGATGCACTTTCTTGTGCAAATGCAGGTATTTAGGTAGGTGATTTTTTTTTGTTAGATAGCTTGTTCAAGCCTGTACTATTTGAAAAAAAAAAATCGAATCAATTGACGAGAATGTTTTCCCAAATATTTGAAAAAGGAACGGAGACCTCCTTGAAATCCATCCTGGGAGCCACAACATAACGATTCCTCGAACTTTGGGACTCAGTGAGACGTTCGTTCGCAAGGTAAGGCAGGAATTTGAGGCCTTTTAAGGACTCAGCTCGCTTCCACACCTCGAAACAAAGTATCACTTCGGTCCAGGACAACTTTTTGACGACTTAGTCAACCCCTCTCTAGTCTTCTTGAGCTCCAAAAAATGATTTTGGGCAACGAGTCTAAGCCTGACACAGCTAAAAAAGGCATTCATGCAAAATTACAACCTCTTAGATTCAACGGTGTGAGCAAGCATAAAGGACAAACATGCGCACACACACATAAACTCTATTTTATATAAATACAAATATACAGTTACTAGGAAAATTGCCCTTGAAATCTGAACACTAACTAATTCAAAATTTAATGAAGGTTGACTGATTGAAATTAATAAATATTTCCATATATTATGTCATAAAAAATAAGTTATAAAACAAATCTGAGCTCTCTGGCTTTGGTACAAGTTGAGAAAATGACACTTGAACGTGTTCGACGAAATTTATTTTGCACACTCGGAGTAGTTGGGTGTCTCCAGGACTACCGCCTACGCCGTCAGAAAAGTGGCGATGCAACTTTTGACACCAGCAATGACAGAAACCCATCTCATCCATTGCAAGACTCTTTCAAATGAGTCTTCTGATTTCTTTGGAACTCTTTTTTTTTTTTGACAATTTTGGCCCCCTACAGCCCTGATGCCAACCCCTTTAACTACACCTTTTAGATGCATGTCAATTGGAAGGCCTACAGTGTCTGCCATACAAACACTGAGCTCTTTAAAGCCAATGCCAGCCAATACTGGGGCGCTATGGCAGAAGACTACATCCACTGCGAGTGCCAGGGCTTCTGCCCCTGTCTGGAAGCTATCATTGCTGCTAAGGGGTCTACATTAATGATCAAGGAAGCTCATACATACATCTATTTATAGTATTAATTTTGTTGAAATTCTATTGTTTTTTAATAAATTATATATCTTGTTAAAATTTAAAGTGGTCTGGCCTTTTCATAATTTTTTTACCTGTGGTAGAGTTTGAAAAGTAGTGCTTTATGTATGCACGAGAGTTATGAGCAGTAAATAATGATTGTCGATTTAAATTTGTTAAAATAAAGCAGAAACCAATGATTATTCGATAACACAACTGTTTCACATTTCAAAACGAACTTCGTTTGCATGGATGAGGAATACATACCCTTTCGGACAGCATACAAACTGAATTAACCTGCCCGATAGAACAATTTTCCTGTACCAAATGGTTGGACAAGTGTTAATGTTAAAGCCCTGAAGGGCCAATTTATTCTATAGACATATTCTAGTCCATTGTAGGCTTTATATTCAAATTTGTGGGACGAGTTATGATAAAGATTTTAAACTATATCTAAAATTATTGGTTATTTGATTTAAGGGACTTATGTTGGCCTGATATGGCCCTTTCAAATAAAATCTGTCAATTTATTATTCTTTTATTGCCGCTATCAATTTTTGACACATTCAAGGGGTTCAAAAATAATTTGTGGATAGAAATTGAAGTGTAATAAAAAAAATAGTAATTTCAAAGAATTATTTATTTTTTGTATGTAGAACTTACCATGCAATGTTGAAGAAGAGAGGAAAAAGACCCAGAGAGAGCCCTATTGCCCAGGCAATCACTATCATCATAGATGATTTGAACTTTGTACTTAGATGTGCAAACTTAAGTGGCTTTACAATGACGACATATCTACATAACGAATGATTTGAACACATCTGAGCTTTGATCAAAGATCTACAGGGTTGATCTTATCTAGGGGTACACGTTTTATTTTTATCATTTTTTCAAGAGTAAAACTTTAGTGAGAGGTTTTGTGAGCGTATTTATTTAACAAAATCATCTGAAAAAGTGATCGGCACAACTTCTATTCAATATATGAGCCTTCACCTCTAATAAATGCCACAGTATGAGCCGTAAATACCTTGCAGGCCTTGACTATCTGTTAAAACTCGAGCTTGGTCAACTCCATCTTGATGGTATCACATAGTCTCTCCTCCAGACGCGTCTAGATAGAGTAGTACAAGGGTTTCGCTTCTGGAGGTCCAAAAAGTATGGAAAGTGGTTTTTCAGGAAGGCCTGGCTCTTAACACTCCGATGACACAGAGATCCGTCTTGAGTGAAAAAGAAGATATGTCTGAACTTTTATTTGGCCTAAGGTAGCACTTTCATATCCGAAAGTTCGATGTCAGCATCTGCATTGAGCCGTTCTTTCTTCTCCACAAAAATGGGAGGACAGACTCCATAACGCCCAAAACCATGGTTCCGATTGTACTTTTTTGTTCTAAAGACATGTATCACTGAAGCTGAGACATACATTGTCAGGATCCTCGGTTGTGAGGTAGTGGCTGTTCAGTTTTATTCACAGTGCCATCAAGAATGAAAAAATTTCATCAGAAAAGAGCAAAACTTTGCTCGAATTCTTGATGACCTTGAGAAAATTTAGAATCCGATTTGATTTTTGCTCTGTTCAAAGATAAGATCTCATGTTGTTCTCCTCCGGTATTTTTATAGACTGAATATAATAAAATGTGTACCACAAATAAGATCAACTCTGTATATTAGTTTGTCTACCTGTCCATTGCAATAAAAGCAATGGTGGAAATGGACACGGTATGCGTCAGAGTAGAAAGGAATCCAGTGAGTGTGCACCAAAATGTTCCAAAGTTCCAAATACTTGATTGAAAAATAAATAACAGAATGGAGAAAGGGGACACAAACGTATTGAAGATAAGGCTTGCAAGCAGTAGATTCAACACAAGTCTGAAAACAAAACATATAAAATGTAATAAATTGTACTATGAGCCGCTGAGCAATAGATACACACGCTCGCTATTTAAAATTTGTTATTTTCAGACAACCAAACAAACAGACAAACTTTAACGCAGGGTCGTACAGGTAAATCCGGACCATCTTTAACTACATCCTTAACAATATGAAAGCATTTAACAAGGTTATTTCATTTTTAATGTGAGAGGTAGAGCCTTAGGTTTAAGTTAGATACGTAACCTTTAATTCAAAACAAGTATTTTGGCCTTAGAGAGAGATAATGTCTCCCACGTCTATAAAACCAAGTTTCTGGCCAGGAGCATGACACTTTGGGTCATTGTTAAGTAACAGCATTGCTTTGAGCTAAAAGAGACGGTGGTTACCGACAGGTTCTGTGAACTCCTGTCTAACCAAGTGATACCTTGGATGAAAGCTGAGGCCAATGTTGTCGAGTTCCGGTTCCAACATTACTCGACCCCTTCTCACAAAGACGTGCAAGACACCAAATTTGTTCAAAGAAGAGAACCTGTCCCTGCATCATCAAGTACTCTGACCTTATATCACCCAGCAGACGTGGTCGATGCCTGCAAATCCTAGTATTGAGCGAATGATTGGCAAAGATGGCGGACATATTGAATGATCTTTTCTTTTGTACATATTATTAGAGCATATAAATAAAATTTCAAACCTCTAATTACTTTCCTTATTGATCAGGATGCAGTTAAAGATGATCCGGATTTACCTGAGCGATCCTGTATGAGATTGATAGGATTTACAATTATAAATTGTTTTTTTCTATTCAAAAATTCAAATATCGTTAGCTGATATGTTGTCTCTCAAGTACTAGGTCTACTTTATACCTTTAAATTATCTAAGCTGTACAGGGTAGGTGAGCAAAACATGGACTGTTAATTAATGTTTATTTTATCATTACTATGAAAAGATTTAAAGATTATTTTTTGATATTCTGTTTCCAACGTCCATTTTACATAAGCAAACGTTACTAATCTTTTAGTTATTTCTACATCATAAGCAAGCAAAAAGGCAGCGCATCTCAGATCTCCTAGATGCTTGAGTTGATGTGATGAAGATTGCATACATTGTTTAGTGTTCTAGGAGCCTGCTTTTATGTTGGTCAATATGACTTTTTTTTTTTTTTGAAGACCTCTCCAGGATGTCAGGAAGTGGAGGGCAAAATTTAAAAAAGAATAAGAGCTTCTTGTTAAGTTTGGAGAAGAATATAAAGGATGAATTAGCCTTTATCCAGAGACTTCTCTATCACTCCTAGGACCATCAAGAGTGCTATGAAGCACAAATTGGAATTAGTTTCTTTCACAAGGATCCCACGCCACATTCTAAAAGGGGCATGAAATCTAGGAGGCTCAAGAGGTGCAAGAAAATCAATATGGATCAATGGGTCAATTATGAAAATTTTCTCGGACAATCAGATTTTCACAGTTGATCAATTCCACAACCGCCGGACGACCGCTGTTTTTCGGTCTATTATTCAAAATATAAAATTATTGATGTATTTTTAAATCTCTCAAGTCCACGATTTGCTGCCCTAACTGCCCTTGTTATTTTACAATTTATATATATTAAATTGGTTTCACCAAGAAATTGTGATGGGTTTGAAATATGCTTAAGGAAAGTAACACCCGGGCTCTTTTCACCACCGGAAAGTGCACCTCCCTGTTTTCAAACCAATTGTATTTTTAAAACAAAACAAAAAAGTATAGATGGTTTGAAACAATTGTTAAGAGCAGAAATAATTAATTTACTAATATTTTTATATTCAATTTAAGGAAGTAAAAATATCTTAAGGCTATGTAGCAAGTTTGTTGTACTCGGTGATTCGGGTTAAATAAAGTGCTTCATTAAGCATAAGGAGCATTGCATGTCAAATGGAGACCCTTTTTCGCAAATTTTTGATATGTTCATCACCAATTTTGATTACTTTTAATGGGCGTGTTAATACCAACAAAATAACACCAGTTTAGACTTTTGCAAGCAAAAGGGCTCATTTTGGAGTCCCTTAAAGTTTGGCCTTTTTGAAAGATCCTCAAACTTTAGTAGGATATAACTCTGCTCAAACTCAACTGATTTCAGTTTTGCTCTAAAATACTAACCAGAACAAATGCTTTAAATTAACTTTTATTAAAAAAATAATATTCATGGAAAAAATTCCAATGGAACATTATTATACTAGATAACTAGCTTCAAGTTTGATTTTGCAAATTAGGAGGTTCATCTACTCATACACTTTAAGTATGTAAAAAAAAAAAAAAGATTAGAATCTCAATCTTCATTTAGGCTTATATTTGAAAAAGGTTATATTTGTCATAATATTAGATAAAGTAATCAGTTCTGAGCGCTTTTTGCTCGAAGTCTTCAGTTAGCTATATCTCACGATTAATACATTGTATAAAAAAAATCCTGTACAGTATTATGTTTGGTGAAGCCAGTTGTGTGTTTTAGTGTTCCATAATGAAAGTAACACTGAGAACAAGCTGAAAAGGCAGACGGCCAAAAAAAAAATTGTGCTGTTTATGGACACAATACAGTATCGAATGCAACAGAAAAGCTGTGGTTCCAACCATTCTGTTTTGGTAATATGGACATCGAAAATGTCAATAAATAATGGAAATCGTCGAGTTGGACTGGCATGTGAGCACTTATTCCCTTTCCTGGGAACTGAAGATAAGCCAGAAAACCGTTCGGAACCTTCTAAATCGGATAATCCTAACTATGTTAATTCTATTTTGAAAATAAAACAACAAAAAAAACCGCTCAGAACTTTTTACTTCACCTATTATGAATGCCTTATGTACCTTGATTTTGGATTTTTTTTTAAAAATATGCTAGGTTAAAAAGAGCTTTTTGTAAACGTTGAAAAATAAATACATCCGTTAAGGGGTTGAACGAGACACTCTTAGTCCAAAAAACTCACAAAATCGAGTCCTTACCCTACATTGCACAAAATATTTAAACACATCTAAAAGAAAAGAAAAAAAAATAGAGTATCCCACCTATTAGAAGGAGATTTGAATAGTTTCTTTTTCAAGAGTGTATATCCAATCAGAAGATTGACACAGTATCCAAGCATCCAAAGTAGTATCGAAAGGATGAGCTCCAATACATAAAACACACTCCATAATTGTTTTGTGTTCATGACCGTCCTCTTTCCTCAACCTCTGGGGAACCTTTAGTTTTATTGTTTTTTTTATTATTATTCATTGAACTATGATTGTACCAGCATATGTATATATTTAGATCTATGTTAATCTTACGTGAGGTGCATGCACTAGTATTGTCTCTTATTAGTAGGGATGAGAATTGTGTATATTTTGGGCATGTTAGGAAAAGAATCCGAAAATCAACATGGAAATGAACAATGACTCCAATTTGGATCCTTAATTCTACCATGAGTCCAAAAAGAGCTTACAATTATGACTCTGCAACAAATGCTCAGTGGGACTCTGTGTCTTTTATGAGCACATACGAATGCTCAATCAGGTTACGAATATAATTTAATGGTAAACTTTAATTGCTGAAGAAAGGAAAATTCCTTCTTCAGATTACTAATTCCAAAATAACAGACTATCTAAAAAAAAACCGATTTACATCAATACTTATTAGTTTCTTTCATTGTCATTAATCTGGTACAATAACTTGTTTTGTAGATTGGTAAAACAGTGCTTGCAATGATTACAAAAGCAAACAAAATTTTGAGTGGTTGAGGGGTCGAACATTGTCTAGCCAAATATTTTATGGGTGGAACTTGACAAAGTTTGGGAACCACTGCTTTAGGCAGCAATGATTACACAAGGAAACAGCATTTTTATTCCTTTTAAAAATCTTTTAATGTCCATATTCAATCCTTACAGTACTTGACACACTGATCACGAATATGTAATTCGATTTCGCATATCAAATCTGGGTTTTGATTTGAACTTTTTGATGTTTTTTTACCCTTTTTTCGCCTTCGAAGTAATCTCCATTGGATTCAATACACATATCCCAACATTTTTTACAGTCATCGAAATATTTTTATAGGCACTTTTTGGGATGGCTTTTAGCTCTTTCCGCGAATTTTGTTTTTTAAATAGATTCATAACGGGTTCCACGGAGTGGCAATTTAAGTTAAGGAAACAAAAAAAAGACATACGGAGCTAAATCAGGTGAATATGGTGGTTGATCGATGGTATTTATTGCGTGTTTGGCTTTGAATTCGATAACAATCGTGGCTTTGTACGATGGTGCGTTATAGTCGTGTTGTTTTTCCATAGTTCTGGCCGTTTTTGACCGATTTTCTCACGCAAACGCCTTAGCACGCCCGAACAGTATTCCTTATTGACCGTTTGTCCTTTTGGAACACATTCATGATGCACCATATCCCAAATATCAAATAAAAATCATGGAGCACTTGTGAGGTAGACTGACTTATCCAGCTTTTGTAAGCAAGCTGGCCTAAAGATCGCGCTCAAACTTGGTATCATAGTAAAAGATATTGCTACCAGCCAAGAAAAAAAATGTTTTTAAATCGCAATTTAAATGACCAATTCCCGGTACTTTTTTGACAGAATGTATAGAAGATAACTCAACAACAAATCCTCTGTTGTACTGATTGTTTTTTATGAGATTCCTCACACGTAGTTACTCAATAATTAGGTGTTCTCTCCTCAAAAATGGACAAATAATAATAACAGCTTGAGAAAAACGAAAAGAAACAGGTAGACTTTAGCTCATAGCTAAACCTCATTTAAAGCCAAAGGCAGGGGCGTCCGCAGGATGATATATATCATCTTTTTAAATATGAGTTGATTTAAATGCTTCTGAGATTTGATTTATTTTTACATTCTGGTTTTAGACAATTCTATACAAATACTATATTTCTTTAAAAATATGACACGCACTCTGGATTGTTTTGCTATTTCTTAGATCATACTTTCAACAATAGATTTATGTGGAACATACTTTGCTATTCTAATATAGATTGATTCGTTTTTTTATAGAAAGTTGCTTTCAATTATTGAAGTTAATAAATAACGTCAACTTGATAGACTTTATGTATAGAAAACCTTAATTTTATGATTAATTGCTCAACCCTACCAGAGGTTTTCTTTCTAAATCAATCTAATTGTGTTTTTTTATTGTAAACTACGCAACCTTTCATCTTAAAATACACACACACACAAAAAAAAGACTCAATATCATTCGATAGTTTGTCAATGATTCCCAACTATGAAGCTGTTATTCAATAATGATTGAAAAGTGTTTCCAGCTACCAATAGCAATTTTTAATTCAACCAATCAACGTTGACTAGGAGAAAAGAAGCATAAATATCGACAGGCGCGAACGAAATACACTTTATATTTTGTGTCAGCGATATATCGTCATGTTTCATGTCTGAGTTTACTTACCCGTTAAGATTAGAGATCAACAAACCACGACCAATTAATCCAGCCCACGTACGGCTGTACTGGAGTTCATTTGTTAATATATAACATTGGTATCTTGATAAAATGTGTTATTCATATTGGAAAATACTCATATCTCTCATTTTCCCCGGTTCTAATACGACTCGATCTATGAGTGTCTCACCGAATATTCTTAGGAGTTGGCCTCACTACAGCCAATAGCCTCTTCGTCTGACACATTATAGATAATAAAAAAGTCGAAATCACGGATCCACTTCAAGATATTATTCTTGTTCGTCAATTTATGGGTATTTTCGAATATATAAAGTAATTAAAAGGTAACGGAGAAGTGATTAGCACTTCTCTTTTCGAATCCCTGTCGTGAATGCTTATTATTTAATCAATCAAAAACACAATAACGGTACAAGATACGAACTATATACATGAATTTACAGGGTTGATCTTATATAATATTTTATTATTTTCAATTTTTGAAGAGTAAAATTTAAACGAAAGGTTTTGTGAGGACATATATTTAATAGAAGCATCTGAAAATAGTGTTTGGCTCAACTTTTTTTTCTATATGTGAACCCTCAGTTCTAATAATTGGCTCAATACGAGGCCTAAATCCCTTACATGCCTGCAATAGTCAGACTCGAGCTTGGTCCACTCCTTCTTCATGGAAGCCTCTACAGACTGGACACTCCTGTGAAGAGTAGCATACATAAGATTAGTTAAAGAAGTGATCTTAGTGGTGCAATGACACGGAGCTCCATCTTGAGGGAAAACAAAGTATCCTGAGCTCCTTGTATATGGCTATGTGGGACATACTGCATTAGAGAAGCTTTCAAAATTGTATTCCTTTGTTGGTCCATTTTACTCCCTCTGTTTTTTTTTCTTCTAAAATTGAGTCGAAACTTTACATAAGGAATCTTAAGTCACAAAACCGATCTTTTACCGAATTTGATAAATTTCTAATTTATTACAATTAAGTCTTCTACTTGATAAGATCAACCTTATTATTAATATATATATTATTATTATTTTCTTTTGCTAAATAGTACTAATTAATTTACCTATTTGCCGTGCTCAACGGTCGCTTGAATTAGCCAATAGACAACATAGCTACTCAATTTTTTTATTCACCCTGTGAAAAATTGACTCTCCTGAAATACCACAAAATATAAACTACATATGTACTTAGTCCACACTTGAAAATGTCAGCTTTGTTAAAACAACAACAACAAAAAAACACACATTTCCGAATGACTCAGGTAGTGAAATATTGCGAAATTTGTGTTTGAAAAAATATCTTACTTCAAAATCACTCGTAATATTTGTTATTAATGTTTATCCAAAGTATAAGACGTTGACACAAAGTCATACTTATGATTTGAACTCAAATTGCCTGTCTATATGTGGCTTTATGGTACCAAATTACGTAGCAAATGGTCTAGATACAGACCACTCTGCAAGAACCCTACAATTTTTTATTAACCCTTCTTGTAAGGGTATCGCAATAATCCAACTTCTTTTAACCTTGCTTGCCGTTTGCATAGTCTTGAGGTTTTACATACTGAGACTAAATCTGGAATTTTATGGCACATTCTTATTTTCGAACAGTGTTATTCCGTAAAAATATTATTATTTAAGTTATCTCTTTGTCATATTTTTTAAATAACAGCGGTGATCCACTAATCAGTTTAGTACAGAATGGAAATACGAAGTATTCAGCCACAAGAGGTTGAAGAGCATGTATATGTCGAGGGATAAAAATTACCAAGCTAAAAAGTAGTTTTGTTATGTTATTTAGCAAATGTTCAACGCCTTAAAGTTGAAAACTACCCTTCAGTGAACGAAAAAGAGGAAATTGAAGTAGCCCAATTTGTTACGAATATGAATTGACGTTTCTCTGATAAAGCAAAATTACAGTTTATTACTTAAAAATAAAACCATTATAAGAAATACAAATCCTTCCATGACAATGACGACAAAAAATTGTCATACAAATTCCTACTAATAGAAGATTAGGTCACTAAAAAGTTTTTGCGTTTCCTTGTAAAACTGATCGAAACCATGGCATTATTCCCTAACAATGCCAAGGCAATTATGATAATCATTCAGACAAGAGAGGATCCCAATCGACAGTTGTTTCAATTAAAACTACAACTTTTTTATAACATACTACGAGTAGTCGATAATTGTCTTGATCACTCACCAAAAAAGCAACAAAAACAATCGAATAATAAGAATCGGATTCTTCCCTTTGTGATTAAAACGTATATTGAAAAAAAATATAAATTATTCAGATTTGTTAAACAATATATCTACTCGTATTTTTTATGTTATGTAATAAAATAATCCATTATGTTTTATTCAAATGAGTTAACAAAAGATACTGTCCAATCTTCACCAAATTTTGAAGAGTTGTTCTAAAGGTTAAGGCCAATTGTATCAGTTACAAAAAAAATTATTTCCAATAGAATATTGGATTCTTAGATAAAATTAAGTTCGTAGCAATTTTTTTATAGATGCGTTTGCATATAAATTTGACACATAAAATTAATGTTTAATTGAAATTTATGTCAGTTTCTGAATATATTTTTTTCCCCCCACTTTTTTTCATAAAACGTCAATTTTCAATTTTTGAGAAGAAATGCCACAAAACGAAGCATTTTGGACATACAATTTTAGATTCGAACATTTAAATATAAGAATGTTCATTTTCCAGATTATTTTATTAAATAATAATAGTAATATTTGCAAAAATGAACCAGTTGCCCAGGGTCATTTTTTCGACAATATTATTTTCTATAACTTTTTTGTTTTTGCAAGTATGAAAAAAATATTGGTAGGTTTTTGTTTGTCTTTACAATCATAATTCTTTTAGACTCTTTTAGTACTTTTTTTTTTTTGCAAAATGAGTGGAAAATTTTTTTCCCAATTTTCTTGCCGTATTTGGTTTGACAATTTTTTGACAAAAATAAAAGATGTACTTTGCATCTAGACAATTTTTTTCATTCATATATATTGGTATTCTATTTCAAGTCTATAACACAATTTTTTTAAGATTAATAATAATACATAGATTATAATCAGTGTTGAAAATCCGGTGTATTGTTTACCTGGTCCGTTTTTTAGGAATTGGTAATCTGAAGAATGAACTTTTGTTTCTTTAACACTTGTCATTATTATTTAATTCCTGAGTAGTGAATATCCTTTCTTAAATGGATTCAATTAAATTCAAAACTTGATTGAATATTCGTGTCTGCAAATAAAAGACGTACCCCTGAGGATTTGTTGCGGAGTTATAATTGTAAGTCCTTTTTGGACTGAGAGTAGAATTGGGGATCGAAATCGGATTAATTCCAGCAAATGTCCTTGTTTATACCCTTTTCTCCTTCTTACCTTGTCAGAGCTGATTGTAGCTGATCTAATGAAACGTCATGAACATTATTCTTTCTATCCTCCAAAATATATATTCAAATCGTCAGGGTTACAATGCTAATTTTCAGTTTATTTTTTTTAACATGCCCATTCCACACTGGATTTTTATAATTAATTATAATGCTCGCCCGCACTTAATGGGCTCTAACCATTAAGAAGAAATAATATTGACCATTGTCAATGTGATTTCCCGCTCCCTCCTTGACCCGAACAACACCGGGTAAACATAGTTTGTAATCAATATATGATTCTTTTTCGGCCAAATGTCCGTTTGTCAAATGGTCCTTCGGAGAATTGTTCGTTTGGCCAATTGTCCTTCGTCCAAAATGTGTTTGCCCAATTGTGACAGAACATATTTTACACTCCTCCACCAATCATTATAAAGTAAATAAGAAGAATTCATGATTTACAAGGGATTTATTCAAATATTCATTGTTACACCTGTACATAACTCTAAATACGATGATAAATATCCTAAGTGAGTAGTAGTAGTTTCAAATTAAATACAACCATAAACATTAAATAAATAAAAGTATTTTAACACTCTTTTTATGTATCACAGATAAAAGGGGATTATAAATATAATGTTATCGTAGGGACTTGGGAGTAAGGGACACGACTTGGGAATAAAGAGAAATAGGAGAAGGGGGGCTAGGTCTCTATTAATGTAATTGGATTACTAAATAAATAATAGGCAATTTAATGGAGACTCTTTAGGAAATATGTAATATAAATAAATAAACGGACTGACGAATTAAATCAACATTATCTATGAAAAGAATAAATACGTAGTATGTTCTAAGAACAAGGACGTCCGCAGGATTATAAATAGGCAGGGGAGGGGCTTGGTTAAAAAAAAAAAAAAATGAAACTTCAAAAATAAAGTTTTGTATATTAAATTTTTTCAAAAAAATTAATATATCCAGAAGTATTCAAAAAAAAATTCAAATGTTAATTTTCTTGAAAAAAAATGCAGATATTAAATTTTTTAGAAAAAAAATTTCAAAAAGCTATTGCTATTCACAAAAAAAAAAAAAAAAAATCGACAAAAAATTAGAAAATCCACAGCTGTTAAAAAAAAGAATTTTTTTATATCAATTAACTTGAATAAAAAATTCAAATTATAAATGTTTTGGAAAAAAAAACAGCTGTTTGAAAAAAATTAAAATACAAATATTAATTTTTTTGGAAAAAAAAATGACAAATACATTTTTTGAAAATTCGGAGATGTGAAGGGACTACAGCCCCTCCAGTCCACTCCCTGCGGACGCCCTTGAAGAAGAAGCTCAACTTTTTTAGACAAAATAACAATAATTTAACTATGAATTCATTTGGCTTTTGCTAAATTTGACTTTTATATCACATGGTCATACAGCAATTTCGTATTCTTTGATATAAAGAGTTATTGATTATTTCCGTTTTTGTATCACGCACAAAAGTTGAATGAATGCAGTTAATCAAACAACTCTCTTTAATAAATTAATTGTTTAAAATATTTTAGAAGGATACTTGTTTGAAAATTATAAAAGAAATCTAATTAGATTCAAGTCAACAAACTTTTGACATTTGGATTGAGATGGTAAGATTTTGTTTACCCAGGGGAAATGTGAAAAAGACCTTTATTTTGTAATCTACAGACTATATGTGGTACGTCAGCATAAAAATAATCTTAATTTATAATGAATGAAGAATATACTTTTTGTCTTAATTAAATCTACTATATTTTTTCAACTTCACTTAATTTTGACTATGTGCAATTTTTCCTTCATAAAACCCCAAGCCCTTATGAATTTATTTATTTTTCAAAGCTATCGAACACCCACTGGGACATGCTGTAAATATTTGTCGTGCGTCCGCAGGGGGGCTGGAAGGGGTTGTAGTCCCCCCTCCCAAATTAAGGATTTTTTGCATTTACTGCAAGTTTTGCAGCAGAGCAAAAAGTCTAATATTGAAAATTTAATTTTTGAATTTTTTTTCCAAAAAAATTTAATATTTAGAATTTTATTTATCATTTTTTTTACAAAAAATTTAATTTTCCGTAATTAGCTATTGATTTTTTAATTTTTTTAATAAAAATTTAAAATTTAATTTTTCAATTTTTTTCCAATAAATAATATATATTTCAATTTTTTTGAATAACTATGGATTGAAATATATATAATCCTGCGGACGCCCTTGTGTGGTCTATATTTTGTCAATATTTAATAGACATAGCTATGTGACTCAATTATAAGTATTGTATTCAAATTTCTGGAATGATTTAAGATACTTAAGATGAAATAAAGTATATCAATTGCAGATGATTTATTGTATATATCAATTTTGACTACGTTAAGTGCAATTTGTGGAATGCATAAATGGTAATACAAAGCTTGTTTTTTCTTGAGGGGCCACATATGTAACTCTCAATAAACCCTCATATTTTTTAGCATCCAAGACTTCAAAATAATATTTTCTAAAAAGCTCTTTTTATAACAGCAATGAATTTATGTCTTTACTTTTGAATGAACTATTATTTTGATCAGTGTCATCAAAAAGGATGAATTTATTATAATTTTAAAGAAAAAGCCCCTTTTTCTATTTTTTTTTTTTTACTTACGCAGCATTTTCACCGATAATAAAAAGGATAAAAAATTAAATAGAATATTTTTTAAATCTGAAAAAAGTCTACAAGCTATGTCTAATATATATTTGTCCTTCATATGGATCCTTCAAGCCAAAAAGTAGACGTAAATCACGTGGATGGAATATAAATCATTATTTTGCAAAAATAAAACACTCTGTAGGCTACAAAATCAGACATTTTACTTTATAAAGGTCATTTTAATGGCCTTTAGCTTTAAAGCCATCGAGGGCACAACTTTTTAATCCAAAGGCAAAACAAATTTGGTCGACAAATCTTATTTAAAATTAAAATAATCAAATAATATATGTATTTTTTTGTAGAATATCAAATCACGTTTAGCTACTAGGCCTTTAGAAAAAGGTGTTGAACTTCACTTTTCGGGCTGAGGAATGAAGAGGGGGTCTGGGAGGGAAGCTATCCATTGATTAAGTATATATATATATATTTTTTTTTTTGAAGGATGAGATAAAAAGCCAACATTTTTTTTATGTTTGAGTATAAAAAGATATAATTTTTTTTTGTCTTCACTGGTATAAAAGATTGCCTGGACTAATGTTAGGGCTGAGCTGATAGTTATCAACTCAGATACAGGATGAATAAAAATGAAATAAATTATGATTAATATTTACCTGCTAAATAAAAAAGAGAAAGGCTTCTAATTCGTCAATTCTCTGTTAAAATTAAAACCTTTGGTATCTGACTCAATTTCTATCAGTGTGGTTTTTTTATATATAGAACAATCATCTACCTATTTTTATAAAGGGTCTCTTTTTATAAACGGGACTTATTTGGCTTTGATATTAGTTATAATTAATATATAAATTAATACTACAACAACATACTTCACTGCTTGGTAATTAATTAATTATCAATGGGGAATTATTCTACATAATAATAAGTTCGTGAATTATATGAGTATCTAATGAAAGCGACAAAAATGAACCAAACGCTGGTTGGATAATACATGGAATTCTAGATACATGGAAATCTATGGACGTCATTTTTGTCCCACTTGAGTCATAAATCCATCTTCTTATATCAACTCTCTTGGTGTATAATTTTTATTTAGATACGTTTCTACTTAAAATTCTTTAGAAATAAACATATTTGACGATATCTGTGTAATGTGTCTTTTGTTTAAAATTTTAGCAATTCAATTTGTTTAGAATAAAATTTGTAAAAAAAGAAAATAAATTGTGAGTAAGACCGATCTTGGTTGAAAAGTGTAGTTTGACATTTTAATATGTGAAACACAATATATTCAATTCTTATTTGACTCTCACTTATTATTCTACACATCATTTTCTTTTAACTCATATGGGAAAAAAAGGAAAAACACCGTCGCTAGTCCAGATATCTAGGGTTCCATGGATTTAGACATAATAAATTTGTAGTAATATTTGACAAACAAGTTTGAAAATTCTTCGACAATCTTGCTTTAATACACGTATCAAAGGAATCCATTTCAAGTTTCATCTCTTGTTCGAAGTGAGGGCTGATGTAATAGGTGACTTAATTTTTCTAGGCTTTTTCTCACCTGAATAGTTATGAACAAAATATTAGACTAGATACATATAACATCAACAACGCATGAATAATAAGATACATTGCAGAGATAGGGAAAAGTAATCATACTGCGAGTCCAAGTTGAGCATAACGTTCTTCCTCTCAACTCTAAGTCCTTAATATAATATTTTCATCTACCCAAGTTTGACTCCTCAATATTATTATGTCGTCCATTTTGAGACATTACATTTCTTATGAGCTCATTTCAATATTATATAGTATAGAGCCCAAATCTTTTCTTCAGTTTGATATAAAATAGCTTTCTAATTCAAGTAGAGTCGTAAGTTTTCAAAGTATGGACATGTCCCAACTCTGCTATAAGACAGGAAAAAGATCTTACCATAGATATTTGATTCACATTGCTGTCCAGCACTTTTTGAACCTTGTCTGTTGAATCGGAATTAAAAAGGGGACTCCAGTGGTTTACTGAAGGGCTGTTACCTGATTCAAAGTAATAGGACTCAACCTAAATATCAGTAGAAAAAAAATTGAAAGAATTATACGTATCTAGATAGAAGCTCGTAGCTATTGACATAAATGTTGTTGTCAAGTTTCGAAATACAAAGATGGTTGTCTTACTTTTAATAAATTAATTAAAAATAAAGCGTTGTTTTTTTAAATTTTTAATATTTAGTTGTAGAAAAATATTCTTTTATTAAAAGAAACAGAATTCCATTTTTTTGGGGGAAATTTTGAAATATATTTAGGGATTTGAAAATTGTCTAAATCTTCAAAAGTATAGATTAAAAAAAACCAACGAGTAAATAGTATTACACTTTCTTTAGTGATCTTTTTCAGTAGATATTTTGCCTATTAAATTTGCCAAGATATTAATTTTCTTATTATTTAGACTCACGAGAATTTAGACAATTTTCCTATCTTTAAATATATTGCATTATTAATAAATTGTTGACAAATGAAAAAATCTAGGCAAATTTTAATTTGATTCGACAATGATAAAGAAATTGAAAATTTGCATTTCTAACAAAAAATTAAATCAACTTAAGTCTCAAATTTTGAAAAGAAAGAATCAAACCAAATTTCTGCCTTTCCCCTTAAAAGAAAAATATGAGATATGGGCATTTAGGAACATTAATATAAAGGGGCCTACACAGAGGGTGGGTTGGAGGTGCTGTAGACCCCGCTCCAATATCCAAATTTTTTCCCCAAAAATTCAAATTCCAGTCAAGAGCTAAAAACTTTCAAATTTTTTAAAAATAAAATAAATTTAATATTTAAATTTTGTTAAAAAATTTAATTTTTTTTTTCAAAAAATTAAACTTTTGAAATTTTGTTACAAAAAATTTAATATTTGAAATTTCTTTTTTTGAAATTTTTTTTATAAAATTTAATTTTTCAATTTTTTTTTCAAAAAATTAAACTTTTTGTGAGCATCTGTTGATTTTTGGAACTTTTGTCGAAGAAGTTTGGTTTTTGGATTAAAAAAAAAAAAAAGATCCCCCACCCTCCAAAAAAAAGAAAAAATCATTATATTCCTGCAGACGCCTTTGATATAGGCATAAAAATAAACATTTTTATTGGCTACTACTGTATGTATAATCATCACCTGTTTCTGTAAATTTTCAATCCTGAAAACCAAATATATGGACGAGCAGAGCAGAAATACCAGCATTGTCAGAATCAACAGTATCAAAACTGTAGACTTCGATGGACTTGGAAAAAGGTCCATAAAACTCCAATTTCGAACGGTAAAACTCTCCATATTTTCATCTACAAAATAGAATCATTAAAATACTAAATAAAGTAGGTTTTCTAATAGTGTTGTGACCCGGTCAGAGGCCATTTTTTTCTGATTTGTGTTTGACTGATTTTACTAGACCGATTTGGACCGATATTTAAACGTTTTCTAATTATGGACCTGGTTTTTGATTTGATTTTAATGTAACCATTTTCTCCCTATCGTAGATATGCGAGTTTTATACATATGAGTAGAGTTGTAAATCGTAAGCATTTTTAGTATGAAACAAAAAAGAAAAATAATTTACAAGATAACTCAGACAATTTGAATGTTTGAGAGGAGAGGCGTTTAGCTGTCATGGCGTTAAATTAAATTATCTATGAGATGAAGGGAATAAGCACAACCCCCACTTTGAATCAAGCAAGGACTTAGAACACATTGAGGAATTACTTCGTTTTCGATCCTTAAATCTACTCTGAATCCAACATGGACTTACACTTATATAAAAATCGTGTGGATTTGGGCATTTTTAAAAAAAAAACCAAAAATCAACATGGTAATCTTAATAATTTGAAGAATGTTTTGGAGTAGAGGGGCTTAGCTGTCATGACGTTTCATTAGATCAGCTACAATCAGCTGTGACAAAGGAGGAGCGAAAAAAAGGATATAAACAAGGACATTTGCTATAATTACTCCAATGTCGATCTTCAATTCTACTATGAGTACAAAAAGTACTTACAATTATAACTTCAGGAGTTAAATAAGAAGGACAACTGCTAAGGAAAGAAAATTTATTCCTCAAGTGACCAATTCCAAAAAAACTTCCCACCTGGAAAATACACACGATTTACATCTCAACGTATAACTCCCCTTCAAATCCTCTTCCTTTTTATGAGCAAACAGATTAATGGAAACACGAGTTTGCCCTCCTTTAGTGTTAGAGTACCACTGTTATACTCAATGATGTCAAAATCTGTATGTCTTGCCTAGAAGTCGGTATGATACATCAAATTGAAAATTCTAGCAAGCCCGATTAAATGATGGGCTAACCTTGTATTTCTATTTACCTTTCCTTTATACTATCAACTAAGCATCAAACATATAACTCACCATGATTATTTTTGAATATTATCTTTTTTTATATATGACACGCTGAGTGTCACTCGGACTCTCATTTCTAGAGGAGAAAGATGTCATATTCTATCCTCCTATATCATAACATAATAGACAGCTTAAATAAGCTTTAATCAATAATACCATATGTCTCACTCCCACCCTCTTTTCATGCCCCATATGCTCAGCCCTACATATAAATCACAACTCAAAAGCGAGTAATCCACTTACAGACAGACAAACGATGCTTTATTTATATACATTATTTTCTTCTTGCCCTTATAACAGCACTACCCTTATCTCTCACTTATAATTTGACTGTGTCCAATCAAAGTATTACATAATCTCTTAATTATACGACGTCATTGTATCGATGTTTGCAACATTTCAAAACAAACCTGACGACATAAATAATTTATTCGTAAATTGAGGTCCCGGAAAACATTAGGATGGTCTCAAACCGGTCCAGGAATTCATACAGAAACCCAAAAACAGTTTCTACATAATTTGTACCTGGTGGTCTTGATAAATTGAGAAAATATTTAAAGACTTATAACGAACGAACTAGATGGATTAGAAGCATGACATGTTTTATTATTTGAAAGCTACATTGAATGCCATTGAATTATTTATAATGAGATCCATCTCCCTCGATAACTTCGGCCATAAGGACCCAGAAGCTTGGGCAGTCCAGGGGACCCTTGCAGATCCAGCATTGCCATTGTACGGGTTGACTTCTCCAAGGCCTCAACAGATGAATGATTCTGGATACAGGCCTCATGTTTGATCCTTCCCAAAGATATAAATCATATGTGTTCAGGTCCAGTATGTTTGCAGACCAAAAATCCGGGTTCCAAAAGTGAGGACATTTTGTGGCCAAGATATCTTGAATTTTTTTGGCTTTGTGGCACGTGAACTATCTTGTTGAAAGGTGTAATTTCTTCCTTGGGCTTCTCCATACATCAAGGGGATGTAAATTAAAAGTGCAGAAACAGAACCAGCATAATAGCAAAGCTGGATCCGTATGAGGTCGCCCGGGTCTGCCAAAACTTCCGGTGCAGTGTAAGTGAGGTTATCAAGAAGGCTGATCTCATTATGAATAATTGAATGTCATTAAATATAGCTTTCAAATAATAATTTTAAAAGATTTTAACAATTTATATGGTCATCCTGTAGTTGAATGCATGTACGTACCTATATGGGTAGTAAATTTTCCATTAGATCGAGGTGTGGTAGAGGTTGCTTTGGCTTGATAAAAGATAGTTCCACTCGTTTGACTTGTTCTTTTGACTAGAAATTCAGAATTTGGCTCAATGACAGATGGAACCTGGGGATTAGGGATTTGTTCATCATACTGGATCTCAGAGTCAGAAGACTCTTCATCATGCAGAAGAACCACATCATCTTCTTCCTCTTCGTCATCTAGCTCTGTGTCCAGAGCGTGAGTAGATCCACTGTTACCCTGCTAAATAATTACAGTTTTACGCTAAAGTAGCTTTAATTCATGCAGAATTTAAGCTTGAATAACCTTAGGAGACAACAAGACAGTTGAAAGAATAATGAAACAGTTCACTCATTCACGCAAACTCAGTCTAAAAATATAATTACAATAACTTAAGATGTGACTTTGATAGACTATGAGGAGAATAAAACAGTAACTGCTCCCTATAAAAAGCCCTTTTTAGGTGAAAAAATAAGATAATTTTAAGTTTAAGAAAAGAAAGAAAATAACAATTTGGTACTTGTACTTTGATCAGTTCTTTGAGTCCTGTTAATTATTTATTTTCATTAACAAGTGCTTGACATAATGATACTTTAAAAACCAGATGGCAATACAAGACAAACTGACTCAAGAGATGGGGATTTGGACTCGAGACTTGCGACTCGACTTGGACTTGAGTCCATATTTGAGTACACAATCAAATGTTCAAGATTTGGGGTTGACTCGAAAGGTACGAATCGTCAATGGACTTGGACTTCAAAGTAATTTCTATTTTTTCAGTGAATATAAGGTACTCATTAAAGTACTTGATGAGACTATTCAAGGACTAGGAATTGATCTAGACTTGTAATAAAACACTTGAGACTTGTCCTGGACTTGTAGTAAAAGGATTTAGACCCCCCTCCCCCGCCCTTCTCCCAATCCTATGCATGGACAAAACGTAGAGAAAAATAACGAACTTAAAATTAGAAAAGGGAGAACAATTGATGCTATAGTTCCTTTGTGCTCATTCTGTAATAGATCGTCGTGGTGTTCACATCTCTCTCTGAATGATTAATTCCCGCCTGCTTATAATGTATTTTTTTTTAGATGCTTAATAAAACCATCATATTTGATATAATTAAACATAATGGGCAATACTTTCTCTAGACCTATTCTATTTTAAATGTTAAAGGTTCTCTTTTCTAGAGCAGTTATTCATATTCTCTTCTAAGAATCATAAAAGGGTACGTTGACACGGGTTTTATATTTTATTCTTGCTGAAATTTCTAGTTTGAAGATAGTAAAAATAGCATGCAAACTATATTTAGGGCCTTTTTTCTCTGATATACTATTGTATATAATAAAATTATAATATTTTCCCTCGACTAATGCTATTGTATATGCAGAAGGTTTCCCTCTTTAAAGCAGTTATTCATAGTTCATATTAATTCAGTAGTCTCGCTCCCTCCTTTTCTTCGCGCTCTACAAAATGTCCATTCCTTCACATCTCTAACAATGACATAAGAAGATGAATATAACAGAGTAAACACTTTAGACCTATCCAAATTCAAGAATATGACTTTTTCCCTACTGATATGCTTGTCGCCTCTATTCCTTAGAGTCTATTTAGTAAAATAACTTACAGATGACAAGAGGAATTCTTCTTTACGTAGTACCCTTTTCCAAACTTTAGTCATGAACTTGAGCGTTGAGTCTCTTGAAAGCAGAGAAGAAAATACATGTTTTTCTTCTGATGTGGATAAACCAACTGCATTTGGAATAATTTTGGCTGTTTTCTCCTTTGACAACATAATCACAGAGCGGATCGGGATTTGCAGCTAGAAATGAATAATTCAATCAGTCATTTTTATAATGTGATTGGTATATCTAATCCTTTCACTTACTTTAGTGATATATCCAAATACATTTGAATAGAAAGCGAAATAATTATTGGTGATGTACATTTGACCTTGTAGAAGAATGTCTCCCACTAGAGCACAAGAATATCCTAGAATGGAATAAAAACATTGGTAAGAGCTGTTAAACAATATATATATATATAAATATGGGTATATTGTCAAAGTTTGTTTTTACGTCATATTTTCTCTTTGTTTTTAGTACTTGTCTATTTCAGGAGTTAATGGATTTGATGACATAGGAGTTAGGCTTCATGATACTTATTATCCTGTAATTATACTATAATAGTTCATGGTAGATCCGAAGAATTCCTAGTGCTGAACTTAATGAGATTATATCTCCTTCGGCCTCAGTCTACAGATTCACTATGAGCCCTCCCCCCCCCTAGTCCCCGGAATAATTGTC